>NW_026535823.1:7688846-8311538 GCF_028551555.1 Melozone crissalis | reverse complement strand
GAAAATGGAATCAATTTTCTGGCTGAAGATTTCATCTCTGTTTCTCAGAGCAAGGATGGAGGAATCCGATCTTCCCTCTGCCTCTGGAATGGCTGCCTGGGGAAGGAACAGAGAACAGGACAGGGAGAATAGAAATCAGAGGCTGATCCCAAAAATAAAATATTCATCTGGCAATGCAGGTTTAAACCTTATTAGCATGCCCTAACCTGACATTTGACACTCCAGAACTGAAGTTATTCCTTGGTGCTAATTTTATTTATGGTCTCACTCAGAGGCCCCCCTCGTTCTGTGCAGCACCTGCTTTATAACTCAGCTCCTCAGTCTCAGGGAAAAGAGAGAGGATGAGTTTTAAAAGCCAAATCTTGAATGCCAAAAAAAATTAACATACAAATGGGAGCAGATGTTGCTTTCATAAAGGTTCACAGCACACACACAAAAAATTCCATGCTAATCACTGCAGAGGGTTTCATCTCTCTGCTGTTACTTCCATCTCTCTTTTTTCAAATTTGGAAATAATTTAAAATACATTTCAGGATAGATGGTAATCAGTTTGGTAGTCTGAATCTGGTTTTTGTTTGTTTGTTTTTTTGTTTGTTTTTGTCTTTTTTGTTGTTTTTTTTGTTGTTGTTTTTGTTTTTTCTTTCAATATTTTTACTCCCAAAGAACAAACCCAATTCCCACCCAGGGCATGTTCTAGTCCAGGATCATGGAACAGGTTATTCCTAGGGACTGCAATGAGTTTCCAGCTTAATCACATGTACTATGGCAACATTCTTGTCTCACAATATTCAAGTCCAAATAACAAAGTGGGAAGATTTTAAGAGAAGTGTCAGCTGATCCAGTATGTCTGGTCCCAAAATTTTAACCTAAACTGAAGCATTTTTCCTTTACCTATAAACAGATTGGAGAAGGCATCACTTCCCTTCCCTAAACGATGGATGATTGGATTTTCCAGCTCCTGCTGACATGGCATCCCCACAAAGCAGTCTCACATCTCTGTAGGATTTCCTGTGGAAATCAGCAGATAAATAATTAAAGGTGTTTGCATAGTGGAAGTTAATGAAAGCAAATCAGGAAGCGTTCCTGAGCACGGAACTGGGGCAGGATTTTGTCTTTTAATCATTGTGAACAGAAAAGAAACAGAGGGAAAGGCACCAGAGAAAGAGCTGAAAGTTAATTAAAATGCACAACCTTCTGGTGATTCCAAATTATAGATTGACCTGGGGCAAATTTCCTGTTCCATTCACCAGGATGTTCTGTAAACAACACAGACTTACAGAGGGTTTGTTCCTTTTAAATCATATGGAAAGGCTTCTTTATCTTTCTTTTTTCTTTTTTTTTTTTTTTTTTTTTTATGGCCAGCTGAGTAATTTGAACAGGTAGGATTCTGTTATTTACCAAACTCATTTGAAATCTTCTCTCATCAATTAGTTTAGAAATTGTTGGGTTTTTTCTTTTCTTCTCCAGCAAATGAATCAGTTTCTAAACTCCTCACATAAAAGAAAGTGGCTTTGGAACCCATAAAACCACAGTTGCATGTGACAGGCTTCTCTGTAGCTCTAAGGTAAGTCATATTTCCCACTTAAAAGTTATTAATTTCTTTATCACTTTACACTACAGATTTCTGAACTTTAACTGTGACATTTCCTAAAGACCACGTTACTCAAACCCTTCTACCATCAATCACCTCCAAAATCAGCTGTTAGAAATTCCCTAAGAGGAATTTATGTCTTGTCTGGGAGATGCATCTCAGGGAAGTTGTGTTCATGAGGCTCTGGTGTTTGAAGGACTCCTCTCCTCAGGGTTCTGCCTGAGCCAGGTTTCTCTATTTCCTGAAATTTCCTAGTTTGCTGTCCAATTGGGATCTTCTGTAATTCCAAATATCCATAAAACAATAAATGTAAATTCACAGAAGTTGTTTTCTTTGGGTGGAAACAGCCCTATCAAAAGGAAGAAATATTGTTATATGGAACTGGAAGAGTGACTTGGTTTGCCCCTGGCATGAATAGAGACAGTAACAAACAGCAAATTAATCTCAGAATCATGGAATATTCTCAGTTGGAAGGGGCCCACAATGATCACTGAGTCCAACTCTTCAGGGAATGGCCATTTCTTGCATGAATATGAGGGAAGGTAGGAGTGAGAATGCTTTCACCTCACGTCTTTTCCCATTTTTTCCTTTGCCACGTGCTGGATGTGGAGCCTAAGCTCTGAACTACACAGGTATTAAACACAGAAAGCCTGCAGGCATCTTTTCCTTTTCTCTGCCAATTACCTGCCTTCAAAAGGGATAAATACTTAAAATTTTTAGGGCTCTCCATTGAATAAACTGGGGAAATCAATCTGTATTTCGAGGAATATTTATTAGTCTTGTTTAATAGAAGTTAGGATTATTTTTGTTCCAATTTGGCTGAATTAAAGAGCAGAATAATACTAATAATATCTGCAGATAGACTATGCCTGTAGTGCTTCAAACAGTTCTCCCTTATTTAGAGATTAAGGAAGTGATTGGATTCCACCCAGACTAATTAATGGTAATCTACAAAATCATTCAAAGGCTTTAGTCTGGTTTAAAAAGTGCTGGCACTAATTCCTTTAAAACTCTTTCAAACTCAAACCACAAAGCCAAGAGTAGTTGAAAACCTGAGGAATGATGGCATTGCTAAAATCAAAACAAACAAAATTCCCAAATGCAGTTTACTTGCTTTAAAATGTAGTTTTTTAGGTGGAACACGATGAGTTGGTGATTAACAGCAGAGCCAAGTTAGCAAGACTAGCTTCAACCCCCTAGACTACAAAATGAAATGAAATGAAATGAAATGAAATGAAATAATAAAATAAAATGTAAATAAAGCACCTTGCAGTTGAAATGCTAAAATACAGGAAGGGAAAAAAGATATTAAGAATGTATTATTTGTTCAGGTTTCTTGAAGAAAGAGTTTCATATCAGTGAAAGCCCCCACAAAAGTCTAAAATATCTGTGCCTGTTATATAATTATATGCTTGTAGGATTACAAACATGCGCAGAGAAATATATTCAGAGAGACATAGAGGCTTAACTGCTTTAGTTTTATCTCTCTGGAAACATGCTTTGGATGAAATTCCCAATTTTCCTCATCTAAGTAAACCAGCAAGTTTAGAGCACTCAGTTCCTGTAGTTTTTATTTTATGGGGCCAGGTTTGGTATCACAGGCAGGAGCAGAATTCTGAGGATGTTGCACCTGTGATCATGAGAAACCTAAAGTGTAGCAGATGGAAGATAATCCATGAAAAGTGGCTTTTTCAGGAAATGGGGTGATCCCAGGAGTGGCATTGGGCAGAAAAGCAGCAGGACCTGCCTGACATGTGTCTCTTCCTAGGTCTCCACATTCTGGAATTCCTGTAATTCAATATTCTGATCTGGCTTCTGACTTGGAGAAGAGGAAAAAAAAACAACAACAAAAAAACCCTCTGGCACAGATTTGGAAGGAAGGCAGGCAATATTTTGGGGAAATTAACATTTTCCTGTAGTTGGTTCCCCTCTAATTGTGTTGTAATTGCTCTGGGCCAGCTTTAAAAAAGAGGCTGTCCCAGAGGGAGGAGGCGCTGGAGAGACAGAGAGGGATAATGGAGAAAATGTATCAGAGCTGTGTAAATGAATGTTCCTGAAAATTAATAAAGGAAGTAGGGGAGGATGGATGTCAGGGTCTCAAAAATGCTGCTATGGAAAAATACAATAAAAAGGGAATTATTACCTTGGGAGTGACTAAAAACAATATAAGATTCTTTAAATATATAAAAGGGAAGAGATAAAGGGCTGAAAAGTGAAATAATTAGCCCACTAAGGGATTAGGGAGAAACTTAATATAAAGTGAACAGGATAAAGTGGGAAAATTAAATGAGTTTTGCACTTCTTAGTATTCATGAGGGAAATCTGAGCTGAAAGAGGATAAATAAAGGAACCCTGTTTTCCAACTGCTGGATGGTGCAAGGTAAAGGATGTCACTTGGACAAGTAAAAAATCACTAAAAGCAGGTACAGCTTGAAGGAAAGGGGAGGGAAAAAAGGGAATAAGAGACTGAGGAGTTTCTTTGGAGAGAAAAGAGGGTATAGAAGAAATAGAGAAATAGAGAGGGACTTATTCAGATCCACAATTCCAGTTGTGATGATGCACAATGGAGAACTGCAATGTGAAAATGTTAAATGCATTTATTTTATCACGATGTGATTGACTTTAAGGGAGTGATTACTTAAAGGCCTGTTTACCAAATATACTCCTCACAACCGCATGATTATTGAAAAATTACATATATTAACTTACTAGGAAAAAACAGTAGAAGAAAATGAGAGAGAAGAAAATTAAAGGCACGAATTGCCATTTTTGTTAATGATAAATCTAAACATCAGAAGTTGTAGCAACCCATTCAGACTTTTGCAGCAGTTTCAGTCCTAATTACATGCAATTATTACACTGCATGAAAAAGAAATAATCTCCAAATTACCCTCTTTTGTATTGCCAGTGTTGCAGTCTAAAGCAATTTTTGTGTATTACTGATAAATAACAGAATTAAAAGAATAACAGTACATAATTCCTGGACAAAATTCCCTAGAAATTAAAGAATAAAATGAGTATTCTGTCAAAAGAAAACTCAAAAAAATGGGGTAATATTTCTGCAGTCACTCCACAGGTTATACTGGTACCAAGCTAGAGCCTCAACCACAGGGATAATTAATCTTCAGAAAATTATCTGTAATCAAAGGATAGGATTTATTTCAATGCCATTGAGGACAAATACTTGCCTTCCCCTTTAATTACTAATTTAATAATATTTATTAAGATGCACACACTTATTCAAGTGTCCACAATTAAATAATTTAGCACAAAGGTGGTGCAATTTCAGTCCTAAAATTGATTGTATAACTTGTTACCTATAAACTTCAGCAGTTGCCTGTGTAAATCCAGCTCATTTTAGTGCTTTAAGGGAATATTCACTATACAAAAGCACTATACAAAAGTGCTTTTGAAAAGCAAAGTTTCTTATTCCATTTGTTCAGTACAGAGTGCTGTGCTTAACTACTTTGGATTTGAAATTGGGAATAATTAACCTCTCCAAAACTGGTTTTGGGTTCTGGGAGATACACAGGGAAACTGCTGGGGAACAGGAGGGAAATTAATTCACAATCACAGAATCCCAGACTGATTTGGGTTGAAAGGGACTGAAATTTCATCCAGTTCCCCACCAGCAATGGTCAGGGACAACTTCCACTAGCCTAGGATGCTCCAATCTCTGTCCAAGCTGGCCTGGGACACTTCCAGGGATCCAGGAGCAGCCATACCCTGATAATGTGGCAGAATTATATAATTATCATTACTTATAAGCATTCTTAGCAGACATAATTAAATATATGTAGATATATAAATATGTACATTCTGCTAATTACAACAAAAACAAACCCCAGCAGCAACACCCAGAAATGGTTCAGATTTTGGCACCTAAAATTAGATCCCAGCCTCCTTAGTTCATAAATTGAATTTCAACTATGAAGTGAAAATTGTTTTTTTAAACATATCTGTTTCCATCAGTTTAATTGATACCTGCCTCCTTTACCCTTGAGGAATCACATGGGGACAGGATCTCCTTCCTTAAGAGGTGACAACTCCAATTGTTCCTTTGCTGTGTCTTATCTAGTGACAAGAAATGTACCTTCAGAAAATCCCACCTGCAAACCAAGCTTTTTTTCCACTTTTATTTCCTTTCCTTTAGTATGGATTTGTCTGAATGCAAGAGAAGGAAGGTCCAAGCACTTTCCCTTGGGAATGGCTTTCAAGGAGAGGGTCAAGCTCCACAAGCCCCTGCTCTGCCCTCCTAGAACTGGGATCCAAACCTCCAAAACTGCAGAACCTTTACTGCCCTCACTTATTTTTGGAGCACCTCTTATTTATCTTATTGCTGAAATATTTGGGTAATTGAAGCATGCAGGTCTCTGTTTCAGTGAGCACAAATTAATGACCTTTGCTCCAAATATTTTATGAATACTTTCAGTCAATTAATTTTTATTATTTCCATACCTGTGGACATTATGGACTGGTTCTCAGGTAATTAATTTTAATGGCACCATGCATAAATGGCAAGTCCACCTTCCAAAAGGGGGAATTTGGCCCTTTTTAAATTCAGATTTAACCGCATGAGATGCTCTCATGCCTCAGGAGCTGCCAGGGATATTAGGAATAATAAATCCTATGGACTTCATGGCTATACCTCAGGGGTCACCCATGTTTTTGGGGGAATAGTCACAAATGGGAAGCAAAAAGATGTGTCTATCCTGTATTTTTACTTCTGCACACACACAAACACAAAACCACACACACATGAGCGCACACACAGAATTCCAAGAGGAGTTCATGGAGGAATAAATTTTACTCTTTCTTACCATGAAAACAGAAATTATTCCATTTATTAAAGAAAATTAACCAAACCAGTTTCTTATGAGTTGAAGGGGTTTGATTGCTGATGAATAAAAAGGCTAAACATGACATTTTTAGCTGTCAGAAGGTGCTGCCAGCCTGACAGATCTCCCTCAGAGGAGGGTGTGTGAAACCTGGTGCTGCAACACCAAAACTCTCTGAGGGAGTCGGAGATTAGTGTTAACTTGGGGTTAGATGGAGTTTATAAATAATCCTGTGAAATGCTGTGAATTAAGGCCTTCTCACTTTTATTTTTCCTTTCTTATATCACCTTTTCACTAATCTTAACTCTTACCCTGTGCCGGTTATCTCTCAGGGTCTGAGCTTCTGTCTCTGTGCTGGGTGTGACAAGTGTCATCCCCATCAGACAGAATTACTGCAGTTAAGGAGAATCCCACTTTTAAAGAGAATTAAAGTGTTTTGTTTAATGCCCTGACTTCTGTCCCTGCCCAAAGTGCTGGGAAACAATTGTTCAGCTCTTCCAAGCAGGAGGGAACAAATTCTCTTGGAATGGGCCCAAGGTATGGAGGAAATGGGGTGGAAGGGCAAGAACCAGGTTGGCAGGAAGGGCAAGAAGCACAGAATCACTGAGGTTGGAAAAGACTTCTGAGGCCACAGAGTCCAGCCTTCAACAGAATCCCAGAGTTTCCAACTCAACGAGATCCCCAAGTGCCACAGACACTCATTACTTGGACACTTCCAGGGATGGGGACTCCAGCACTGTCCTGGGCAGCCTCTGGCAAGGCCTGACCACCCTTCCCAGGAAGAAATGTTCCCAATATCCAACCTCAAACTCCCCTGGCCCAGCCTGAGGCCGTTCCCTCTCCTCCTGTCCCTGTTCCTGGGAGCACAGCCTGATCCCCCTGGCTGTCCCCTCCTGTCAGGGAGTTGTGCAGAGCCACAAGGTCCCCCCTGAGCCTCCTTTTCTCCAGGCTGAGCCCCTTTCCCAGCTCCCTCAGCCCCTACTCATGGGATTTTTCCCATGCAAGGCACACAGGGAGCCTTTGGAGAGTGCTGGCCACACCACAAGGCAGCTCCTGAAACTCTGATTTCTACAGAGTTTGGCTACATTATGCCCCAAACCATTAAACCCCAAACCATTAAACCCCAAGCCATTAGGCCCCAAATCATTAGGCCCCAAACCATTAAGCCGGGCTTAGGTACAGCATTTCTCTCTGAGCATTCCTTCCCAAACCCCACGAGTTAGAGGCTGCTTATGCCCTGAAGGTTGAACCTTTATTTTCCTTTCCAAGACATGTGTTTTGTTTATTTATTGAGGAAGAGGAAATACTCTTTGTTTAGTCTTTGCTATGAGGACTCATGGATCACTGTAATGATCCAATTGATTTTTAAATCCTGCAGAGCTCTTAGCCTGGCTGATCCCTGGCAGTTTTGAAAGGAGCACTGAGTTATAATGAGAAGTGTCTTTACTTTTTTATGTAACATTTCCCAAGAATTCCACAGCAAGCGCCGACTTCCCTCTCTGCTCTGTCCTTGAGAACAAGGTTAAGTAGATAACCCACTGGTTTCAAGCACTTTTAGGAGTTTCCTGGGGGAAATGAACACCTGCTGCTGCCAAATTTATCTCCTTGGCCATGTCCTGTGAAGCTGTTCCATGTTGTCATGTTCGAGCCATCACACAGGATTTAGGAAGCTGTGCTGCTGCACATGCATTAATCCAGGCTTCTGATGGTTTCTCTTTCTCTTTTTACACTTTTCTCTACAGAAATTCTGTGAATTTGCCTCTGCACAGTCCTTTCTGTTTCTGACTTTGTTTCCCCTCATGAATTTTAAATTCTGCCAAGAGAATGTCCACCAGTTCCATTAAATGCCACAAAGTTTATTATAACTAAACTGTAAAACACTGTGTGTGCCTCCATGGATCTTTCTTGCTACCAAAGAGGGTGCATTTTGTTCTTTTATATAGAAATAACATCAAGAAGATCCATTCTGCCAGCAAAGATTAAGCTGTAAAAAAGAACAATTTATTTCTTATTTTGAAATAAGTCACTTTCTTTTCTCCTGAGATCAATTTTTAGTGCTGGGATTTCAAAGCCATCTAAACTATTTTATGTATCTGTTTATTGATATGTTTCAGTTCTGCAGAAATGCCCACAAATTAAAGTATAAGAATAATCAATAACAACTAATTAGGGTCAGATTCAGTCACTTCAGTGATCTGTACAGTGTTCACCTACTGCCTTTTTTCTAAATTAATTCTAATTTTATAATTATGAGTAGAAACCTCCATTATATTAGTTTGTAATGATTACTGGGAGCTCTTCTATGGCCAAAACACATGGCAAAATCAGGGATGAGCCCCATAACCTGCATTTAACCTAAAAAATTAATATTTTGTACAGCAATCCTTGCAATTTCTTGTACCTTTTTTTACATAGTCATCATTTTAATAATTGAAACTTTGGGGCTCATGCAGCTGCCTGAGTTAATTTAATTTATGCATGCAAATATGCAAAGAAAGAGTTCCTGAAGGCCAACATTTGTCTGATGAGTCTTATCTCCCATTCTTCCCTCTGCAGTTATGGAGAGGATTAATCAGGTTCATCACTCTCTTGATTGCTGGAACTTAGTTCCTTTTCTGGGTTAATCTCTGCACTGACCAGAGAGGAAGCCTTGGAAGAGAAGGTTATTTAACATTGCTCAATATCCCATGTAATGTATGAATTAAAGCCTTTTTCCCAGCCCTGTTTCTACATTAAGTCCAAGGACACTAAGAGGGATATTTAATTTTTGGGAATATGAGTGTTCATCTACAAACATGCAGTTTGAAATTCCTATCCCAAATTATGTGGCAGCAGTGAATTAAAGGAGGGGAGGGATGGTAGAGGTTAAAACAGCTGCATTCTGGAACATCAGATTCCAATGGAAATAAAACAGCAGTTGGCAACAAATACTCTTGTTTCCTGCTAAAACATATTAGTTTGGCTTCTCCTCCCTCTGATAAAAATCCTTCTGACTTACCTCCATAAGAATTACAGAGTTCCAGAATGGTTTGGGTTGGAAGGGACATTAAAGCCCACTTAACAATTTTTCTGTCCTGGCTCCATGGTGCCTGAGGGAAGCAAGAGGTCAGACTTGTTGGTCTTGGAGTTCTTTTCCAGTCTAAATGATTCTATGATGGTAAAAGGGTGATTATTTAATATTATTGACAATTATTTGTACTTTCCTACCCTTTCATTCATTTGCAGGGCAGCAAAACCTGTACATTTCAAACTCTGCTCCTTTCTAACAGTGCAGAAAACATAAAAAGCTTTGCTTCAGGTCATCAGTCCTCTGTTAGAGAATCATGATTACAGGTTTTAATCTAAAATATTAGGCAGCAATAGGCCCCCTTTTAAAAGCCATGTCAGGCATCCAGAACAGCCCCTCTGTGCCCCTGATTTAGCAGGAATATGGAGTCCATAATTTTCTCCCTGGCTTCCAGGGATGGAGGTCACCCACCCCTGGATTTTGTGAGTGAGGTTGTGCATCCCCAGCCACCAGTGCAGGCATGGACATCAGCCCACTCTTCCCCAGAGATGGGAGGGGACAGGGCCCAGGTTCTGCAGGAGAAATCCCTCAATTTCCTTGATTGAGTGTCTTTGCCATGAGTATTTTAAACTGTCCTTAATTTAGTTTTTCCCTTTATTGATTATCTGACTTCCCAATTAATGCATCCACTGAGAAGCTCCTATGTTTAGCTTTCAATCTCTTTTCATACGAGGCCACAGAACACATATTTCAATTATAATGGACTAGCTAAGTAATTAAGGAATAATAAATGAATAAAAATCCCATCATAGCACTCTATTTAAAATGTCTAATTAAAACTACAGCACACATATAGAATCAGGGAGCCATTAAGGTTGAAAAAGGCCTCCAAGATCATTGAATCCCACCATTAACCCAGCACTAAACCATGTCCACAAGTAGCACATCCACATTTTTTGAACACTTCCAGGGGTGGTGGTGTGGCCCTTTTCCCATGTCTGACCAGCCTTTCCAATACAAGCAATCAGAAACACACACATCAAGAATTTTGCCTGATCTACATTTTCAGCTCCTTCAGGAAATTCAGGGTGAAAAGGGAATGCTGAGTTGTTGTTAACCAGTGCAAACTGGTTAGTGTTAACCAGCTCCCAGTTGGCTCAGAAAACTCACAGTTAGTGGTGTCCATTTCTCCAGAGTTTTAAGATTAGGAAAAGGGAACCCCTGAATTGTGGCACAGTTTTTATTTGTCCCAGGAGCCAGAGAGACATCTCTGTGTCAGCAAAACACAGGGCCTTGAAGACTACCAAACAGCCAAGATTTCCAATTATTTCAATGTTCAGAAGGCACATTTTTCCAAAAGGGCCCACAAAGGGAAAATTATTTCTCCAATAAATGTTTATTAGGTGAAGAGTGTAAAATAAATCCTACCTTAGAAGCATAGGCTGAAGTTCTCAAATAAGAGGATAAAAACCCCATCCTCTTCCCCTTTCCTAGCCCTTCCTGAGTTGCATCCCTGCAATTAGAATGACAGTGATAATGAGAATGCTTGAACTGAAAGATCTTAATCAGAATTATTTAATACATAGTACAGGCAGCTATAACTGATGTGGTAAAATATTTATTGGAGCAATGATATTAAAGCAAGAAAAACAGTAATTAAGTAGAGATTGATGTCACTCACCTGTCCCAGTGACTGAATCTCTTTCAAGGAGTGACTTTGAGGGGGTCCCCACTCCAGGGAGGAATCTCCACACACTGCCAGGAGGGGGATGTTAGAAGATTCTCCCATTAAAAAGTGGGGCTAGGCTTTTATTGGCACAAAGTGACTGATGCCAAATGTCCCCAGGCTGGGTTGGATCAGGTGTCAGCACTTTCACCTGTTGGTTCCTCTGTCAGGATCTCAGGAGATATTGCTCTTGCCCAGAATGCTGAATTTTGGGATGGGTGAGTCAGGCTGCTCTCAGCATCCTTCAGCCCCAGTCATCCCCATCTCCATCCCACTGATCCCTTGGCAAACAGGGAATTGTCTGAGCGTGTTTCCCCCACTTAGGCAGAGCTCACAAGAGGAAATCTCTGCAGGATAAGCTCAGGATTTTAAGGAGAGGTTCCTCCTGGGAGTGCAGTCACAGGCAGGCATTCACCAACACTCTCCTGCCATGGTAAAATCTATAAAAGCTGAAGAAAATGTTGATTTGCAGACCTAAAAATCTCCCACCTAAAAGCTTTTGTCTTTCCATTTCAAAAAATAAGGGAATTATGGATGCTCTTACACTGATTTTTCAACTTCAGATCACTCCTGACTTTTTTGATTGTTTCCTTTCCCAGGAATTTTTGCACACTTAGCAGTTTTTCAAATGGAAGGTGGAGGGGAAACCTTGATCAGATGCTTCTCTGAAAGACTTTTCACAGCAATTCATCTGTCATGTGTGGAAGACAGGTGAGAGAGAAAATTGCTTATATTTTATGAAAGGTTTCTTATTTTAAAGGAGAAAAAGGCAGTTATGAGTCACCTCCAGTGCAGACAATTATCTTTCATGGAGACTGGGCAGCAGTTTTTCAACCTTTCCCATCATGTGTGTCCCTAAAATGTTCCCAGAGACTCCAGCTGGGTCAAATTAAGCACACTGAGCTTCACAGAAGTTTGAAGCTCGCATGTCAACAACCTTTTGTGTCCTTTGACTCCAAACTTTTTCCATTGGTGGGCTGTGACCTGAAGCTTACTTGGCTTCACAGTAATTGTATTATCTGGTTGAATTTCCTGGCCACACTGGAATGAGGTAATTTGCACCTGAGTGGGGACATCCCCACAGGCAATTCCATCCACAGTCTCAGCAGAATGGCTGAAGAGACAAAAAGGCTCTGCAAGGAGCAGTTTTCCATGTCTGGAGAGGACGACGGTGGTGCTGTTGGCAGGAGTTATCCATATCAACAATATCTGGTCCTCACCTTTTCTGTACCATAGCTGGAAATTCATTTTTTATTTCCTTTCATACACCTCCCACCCAGTATCAGAAAAATGCACTTGGATGGTGCCTCCCTATTTAATGCTTTGATATTTGTTTAGCAGCTTGAAAGAGTGAGGAAAAACAGAAAAACAAAAGACCCTATAAATCTTTAGAAATCCCTAAGTTTTGTTTTTTTTCTTTTGCTACAAAGAGCATTTATAATGTAACAGTTTAAAATGCCTTTAAAGCTTTGTGCTTTTGCCTAAGTTGAATAAAACAAAGCCACTGAATATCTTTAAAAGGCTGTAAAGAAGGATGCTGTCTTGTGTCACTCCATGATAAACTATTTATTTAAATGCTTAAAAGGAAATAGCCTTAAACCCATGGAAGCACTTCAGTGTGAAACAAAGGGAGCTGAATGTTCAGAATTAAACTCACTTTGTGAGCAAATTCCTCAGGAGCTCACTTTGGTCCACACTTCATGTGAGACCAAGGGTCTTTTGCAGGGACAGGTGTGGGGATTTTTTACTTCAGGTGAACAGTTTATTGTGGGTTGGTAAAAAAGGTTTGCCCTTAAGCCATCTATGCATGAGTAGGACTGCAGGAAATACAACCCCAAAATGGGTAATTGGAAGAAAATGCAGATGTTTTGTTCAGCTGCAAGTGCTGGCTCTGCTGCCTGGAGGTGCTGCTGACAGGATTTCATTCTTTTGTGACTGCAAAGCAGTGGTGGAGTGAGCAGGCACTGACAGAGGTCTGGAAATAAAGGAGAGACTGTGCACAAAATGTATTCCAGTGTCAATTCCAACATTTCACCTCCTCGAGCTGGAATTTGCATGACAATGGAGAGCAAGAAACCTTTCAGCAGCAGAGAAATAAGTGCTCTCTCCAAAACCCCAGCCTGCCCACACACAGGCTTTGCTGTGCTTGCTGAGAAACATTTCTCCAGTCTGATCCCACTTTATGGCTCACCATGGCCCTCTGTAACCTCCTCATTTCTTCTTTGGAGGCTGGAAAACAAAGCAGGGCAGCTTGAATATCACAGGATGGGTTGGTTTGGAAGAAATCTTAGAGGGCACCTCGTCCCACACCCTGCCATGGGCAGGGACATCTTCCACTATCCCAAGTTGCTCCAAGCCCCATCCAAACTGGCCCTGAATAATTCCAGGGGTGATCTTGGAGGTCTTTTCCAATATCAATGATTCTATGATTCTGATTTGTTGAAAACTGCTGATGGATTAACTTTTAGCCAGCAGATTCCTTGACAGATCGAATCCTACCAGCCCTATGCAGCTGGCACAAAGCCACTTGAGAGCATAAACTCAGCAAAAACTCTCTCCTGAATGATATGACTCATTCAACACAAAGGCACTTTGATCCCAATCCACATTTGTACCCAGGGTGACTTGGAAGTGCAACAGATTCCATATTAATCATGGAACTCCAGCTTGTCTTCCTGCATCTAAAAAAACAAACCAAACAACACCAAAACACCCAACAAAGGAACTAGATAAAATCCTTTCATGTCCTACAAGACAAATGATATGCTGCCTCTACCTGGTGCTGGCTGGCAGCTCCTTGGGATCCCATTCCCAAACAACAGCAGCTGGGCTGGGCTGGTTAGGATCCCATTCTCAAAAAACAGCAGCCATGCAGGGCTGCCCAGTGTTGTGTTGCCCCAGTTGCAGGATGTGATTGATGCCCACTCAAATTGGTGGAAGCAACTTATTCACTAATTAGTTCCTCCTTTCAGCACATTTAGCCCAGACAGGTGAGATGAGCTTCTTGGGAATAAGTTTCAATGGATTGTCTACAATTATTCATCACTTGGAGTGGATTGAAGGAGATTTCCTTTCTGGCAGTGCCCTCCCACCTAAGGCTGGATGCTGACTCTTCTTTAATTTCTCTTTGCTGAGACACTCACAATTAATACATTGTTATTTGTAGTTTCCAGGAATTATTTATTAGATCAGAGATAAATCAAGGGCTCCACAAGTATGGCAGGGTAGCTTATTTTGCCAAGGGTTGGATGGAATCCTAGAATGGGACCTTAAAATTAATTTCATTCCATCCCATGCCATGGGCAGGGACAACTTCCACTTTCCCAAGTTGCTCCATGCCCTGTCCAACCTGGCCTTGGACACTTCCAGGGATGGAGCAGCCTCAGTCGTGCCAGGCAAAGCAAAAGTAAGCACAGCCAGTGCCCACTAGACAGTGGAAATGGAAGAGTCATTTGTCTCTGCCACATCCCAGTCTCCAGACTGGAAGGATCAGATCAGACTGACACACTCATCTGTCATGTGAATGCACCCGTACTGGAAGAAATAACCTCAGCTGATGATAATGAGACAGAAAATCAGGAGGATTAGCACATGTGGGCTGCTCCAGGAGTGCAAGGTGAGCAGAGCTGGTTCAAAGCCAAAAAAATTACAGGAGTGCTTTTGATAAAAGACCAGTTGTGGCACAAAGCTGGAATGAGGCAAGAGAACAGCTGAGGAGACAGAAGCTTCCTGCACAAACCAGGAGATTGTGAGTACACCCTGATGGGACAGGTACAGGGGACTCCCTTGAGAAAGGTACATGGAAAGAGGAGCACAGACTGACAAAACTGTCCACTATAAACAATAAAAAAAACTAGAATGTTTCAATTCTGTCACTTCAAAAGATATGCCTAGTTCTTCATTATTAACTTCTGTCTAATTGTTTAATTGCCTGTTAATTGTCAGAAGGTATACCTTGGTGGGCAATCAGGATCAAACAGCTTTGGCACATTTGGAGTGCAAGATTGTATATGAGGTATCAACAAACCCCTGAAAGAAAGCTAAATAATAATAATTATGCCTTTCTTAAAAGAAAACTGAACACATTTTTTTCTTGTTTTGATGGTTTTATTATCTGAGTATTTTGACTCTTATTTTCAAAGCAGCATGAATACAAAATTAACATCTGCTTTCAGAGCTGCCTTAAGTTTATTGAAAATGCTCATTTATCCAAATCTGGTGACAAGTGGTGATGACTAAATTAATAGGCAACTTGGCAAGTGGAATATTTGATAAACTGCTTGGAGAAGTGGGAAATACCTTTCTCCAGCTGTGGAGAAAACTTTAACTGAATACATATCTGAATAAAAAAATGCGATTAAATAGAGGAATATCTAAAGCTTCTGGGGGTAATGATTGAACACGGGAATTTTCTGAGGTAACAATGGCCCCATATATGCTGTCATTAGTAAAAAATGGTATATAAAATAAAAACATGGTCTGATAATAACAACCTGCTAGAAAAAAATTGTGAAACATGAATGGTTTTAACAATAAAGTAGCTGTTTAGCCTAAAAATTTAGAAGGAAATACTTGTAAAGCATTACAGTTTCCTACCTTTGCTGTCAAACATGATAACTCTATAGGATACTAATTATTTGAAAATAGTTATTAAGAAAACCATTAGAATCTTATTTAATAGAACAAGATTTTCTTTGCATAGGTCAGTTTATTCCCCTAGGTAAAGTGTCCTGATGTTTTTAAGTGGGAAATCATTCCTTCACCTTCAAGATAATTAAAGGTTAAAAGTCAAAAGAAAAACCAGGCAGGAATGAAGCATAGAAATCTGTGTCAAATGTTCACAGGGGGAAATTAGTTTGTTTGGTATAAGGATGTGATATTACTAAGGGACAGGACTTGAAGCTTTTAGGAAAATTTCTTCATGGAAAAGATGATCATGCCTTGACACAGGCAGTGGTGGAGTCCATATCCCTGGAAATGTCCAAGAAATGACTGGTTGTGGAACTCCATGGTGTGGTTTAGTGACATGGTAAGGTTCAGTGGAAGGCTGGACTTGATGATCTTGGAAGTCTTTTCCAACCTTAATGATTCCATGATTCTGTGGAAAGGTCGTATTAAACTTTGTACAGAATTTTCCAAAGAAAGCAAATAAAGTCCAACCAAATAAACAAAAAACCCAACCACCACCACCTCTAGCAAAAAAAAAAAAAAAAAAACCAAAAAAAACCCCAAAAAACAAACCAAAACCAACCAACCAACCAAAAAATCCCCACAAAATTTTTCATTTGAATTCTGAGGCAGAATTTGTTGGATTCAGAGGGGACTTTCTCCAGGTCATGGCAGAGGCTGATTTCTGCCCTGGATCTCAACTTGAAGGCAGAGACCTGAGGAATCTGCCCAGTGAAGGTGGAAAATCCTCCACTTCTTGGATGTCACAAACCATGGCTTCCAAAGGATCAAATCCAGCAAATACTGAAAGCTTCCAAACAAACTGAGGAAAAAATAAATAAATATTGCTTTCAGTTTTGACAAGACAAATTTGCAAAATGAAATTTTCATCTATTCAGTTTTCAATTTGTCTACTCTGCTCAAGACATCCCAGCCCTCCTTTCCTTCCCACACTTCTGATCAGGATCCATTCCAGCTACATCTCTGGTAGATAGAAAAGGGGATCAGAGCAACTGAGGAGAATTAATTTTCCTTAGTTCTCCACCAGAAGAGTTCCAGGTTTGGAACTCATATATTTTTGAAGGTGGTCATGAAGCCCTGGCACAGGGTGCCCAGAGAAGCTGTGGCTGCCCCTGGATCCCTGGAAGTGTCCAAGGACGGGGCTTGGAGCAACCTGGGACAGTGGAAGGTGTCCCTGCCCATGGCAGGAGTGGCATTGGATGGGCTTTATGGTCCCTTCCAACCCAAATTATTTCATGATTCTGTGATTCCAATGATCTCTTCCCTACCAGTACTTTTACAGCTATAAACCCAATATTTTCCAAGGCTCACAACAGCTCCTGGGGTTTCCTATACTAATTCCTTAAATCTGCAGCAGAAAATGAACCTTTTATGTGGTGAAGGAAAAGATTAGAGCCTGTCCCAGTTTTGGGCAGATGTGCATATCATTTACCCTGTTTTGCTGCGTTACTCTATAAAAGTTTATGACCCTCCAAGTTTTATTTTTTTCAGAGCCCCAGTTAAAGGGCTGGGATATTCTGTTGGTTTGATCCCGAGAATAGACAGTCTCTGCTGCTGACAGCTAGCAAATGATCCACCAGACACTTGGAACTGCAGCTCAGGAGCCCAGCCATGGGCTTAATGTGAAGAATTAAAATCTCTTCCCTTCAGCAGCACTGAAATGCCTCATTAGTGCTCCAAAGGAAGAATTGAGGGTGCAGCACTGCTATAAATAGGATTCTCTCACTAGTTGAAGTCATTATTAGCCTTGAGAAGGAAGGAATTTCCAGGCTGATGGATGTGGGGTTTATGTCCACACGACTTGGGCATGCGGGTTGTTTGCCAGTGTTCTCCCCACTCTTCATCTGGACTCATGTACTTCTAAACTCCCCTACCAAAAGCCAAAAAAGGCCACGTTTAAAAAGTTCATCAATTCCTGGTTTAAAAAAAAAACCCACAAGATTCTTGAAGAGAACAAAATCAGCAGTTCCCATGGTTATATTTTGCTTCACTTACCTACGCAACTCATCTATTCTGGTGGTATTTGTCCCCAAATGGCATAACTTCCCAGATTTCCTCTCCCAAACCTTAAGCTAAAATTGCCTTGACAAACACTGAGCCTAAATTTCGGAAGACTATTATCTTTTGAAAATAAAGTCTTAATTCTCAGTGCAATTGCCTTATTTGGGTCCCTAACAGAGTCATTTCTCCCTTTCAGAGACAACTGTGGTGGATCACAGAATATTCTGAGCTGGATAGGGACCCCCAGGGATCATCAGCTCCATGGAATGCTTGATTTTAATGCCAGTGCTTCTACACTTTTTAATATCCTACACCAGGACACTCCTTTTCAAGGACAATTACAGCAATAAATTCTACTTGCTTATTTAATTGAGGGTAATAATTTTTATATATCCTAGCTGAAAAGCAGCATTCGGAGTTTATTTGCCAGAGTGCTGTTCAAGTCCTCCCCAAGTGTGTATTTTTATGCATGGCATGTACTTCTCATCTACAAAAAGGTGTAGCTACAATTTGAATCATTATATAAGATGATGTTGCCTGTGCTCCAGAAAGACCTTGTTTTCCCAAGTTTTCTTCTTCAAAGCTGTCTGAAAGGAATTAAAAATCTCAAAGACATTTTTAAAATCTTCCCACATTAAATTTTTCACTTCACTGTGAGTTTGAATGCAGTGTGGAATTAGAAAGCAAACAATATGTTTTTTATCTCCAAGCATACAGCTCCAATTAAACATCATAAACTGAGCCTGTTGCAACCAAAGCTCACTAAATCAGGAAGGAAATGGATACAGTTGTGGAAGTCTTGAATAAGAAGTTTATTTTATGCCACCAAGGTCCTTTTCTGTGGGAGGAATTGTCTCAGCCTTGTGTATCTAAAGTGTGATGTGGACTTTTGTTGTTAATTATAATAATCCACAGATTTTTGAGATGTCGCTTTGTTTATGAAGTCTCTTATTAGGCAAAAGGTTAATGAAGATATGACTCACTGCAAGCTCCTTGGGAAAAGATCAGTTTAGGCACTTCAAAGGTGAGAATCTAATTTCTTATATCAACAGAAATATTTCAGGAATGTGTCCATCAGCTGTTCTATGGGCTGGGTGCAAATAAAAAATCAAATCCCAGGAGAAAAGTCTTCAATCAGCAGAGGCACATGTCCTGTGTTGAATGATGATATTCCAATGGTTTTTCAGTTCCAATAATTTCCATTCCAATTTGAAATATTAGTATTAATTCCAGTCTTACCTAAATTCAGGGGGAGTTTGGCCAGGATAACAGTGGATCTGAGATAATGAAGGACCTTGGGATTTGACCTGTGATTCCATGGATCAAGCCCCTGAAAGGACAAATCCCCCACTGAGCTCTTTTTGAGTCTGCATTATGAGGTTTGGTCCATGGTAATGTCAAAGCGGGTTTGAGTCTGGAGAAATCCAGAAAGATGAAACCAGAGACTGAAGTGTTTTCCACTGGACTTCAGTGAACCTGGGACAGCAAGATGTTACAAGATCTTATTTTATGTGTATTCACATATTACTGCCTTCCCAGAGTTAATAGTATACCTGACTATAGGAAAACTTAAGGCTCTTTATTCCCAAAGGAATCTTTTTTTTCTCTTTTATCAACCTCATTACCATAGAAAGTCAGTGAATGTAAAGAAATTTTTAATGTGAGAGAAAGACAAAAATGCTTAATTTCTTTATCAGCAAATATTGAAACCTGCATATCAGGTTATTATTACCTATTATTATTACCAATTTCTGTCTCTGTAAATTTGTTGACTGAGCAGCACCTCCACCAGCTTCCAACAGGGTAATGAGTATGTTACTGCGCCTGAGTGGGTCGCTGCTGGTGAGAGAGAGACGGTGAATCTTGTTTCTTGATCAGAAGGCTGGATTTATTGATATATGATATATAATACATTATAACTGTACTAAATAGAATAAAGAGAGAAGTTGCAGATGCTTGCTAAGCTAAGAATAGAAAAGAAAGAATCCAAAACAAAGTTGTGCCCAGGGACTCGGTCCCCTGGCTTGCTCTTGTGATTGGCCCTCAATTATAAACATACAAACATGAGCCAATCAAGGTGTCCCTGTTACATTCCACAGCAGCTGATAACAATTGTTTACATTCATCTTCTGGGGCCTCTGGCCTCCCAGAAAATGCAGAAATCTGAAAGAAAGGATTTCTGTGAAAAAATGTCTGCGACATCTCACCTTTCTAAATTGTATAAAATAAAAGAAAAATGCTGATGTGGAATGAACAGGAAATTTCTTCACCTGTAAAATATACAATACTAACAAATCACTAAAAACAATCCTACAATCTAAGAAAATGCAAAAAACAATGCAAAGAGAATTCAAGTCCATGCAGCTGAGTTTCAGGAACAGTCCATCAGCTGAAGTTGTTTCTTTTGGACATCTGAGAGTCCTTTTTGGTCCTGAAAACAAACTTGCTGCAAAAAGAATCCCATCAATAGTTATCAAAAACCCACTGACAGTCTTACAACAATTTTAAACAATTTCAAACAATTTGAACAATTTTGGAATGTCCTTTTCTGGCCCTTCAGTGCTTCAGAGCTGCTGCCCGCTATTTTCAATCTTTTTTATTTAATTTTAAATTTTTTTTTTTTTTTTTTTTTTTTTTTTTTTTTTTTTTTTTTTTTTTTGATCGAGAAGCAAAAGAGCAGCAGCCGAGCAGAGCAGTGCCAGAGAAGGAAAGGCTCTGGGGGCCCTGGCCCATGCTGGACCAGGAACCCCAAAACTGGCCCACAAAGGGGGACCAGGGCCGGTAGGACAAACCAGAACCCCCAAAAACACAAGGAGGCCAAGTGATGGCCCTGGCCCAGCAACCTCCTGAGCCCAACGACCCAGGCCAAACCCATGACAGAGGCTCTGCATTCCCGCAGGCCTGAACCCTGCTGCCAGCACAAGGGCAGCACGGGCAGTGAGATGCTTCCTTTCCCCAAAACCACTGAGGCATGCCAGCAGTGAGGAAATAGAAGCCTTCCCCAGCAATCCCATCTGGGGTCTGGAGATGTTTGTTTCCCACAGCAAACCAGCTATGGTCTCCTCCAGCTGTGCCATCTTCCCCTGCACTGCATCGGGTTTGTCTCTCATCTGCCCCGTGGCATCACCATCCCCATGCCCTCCGGGCTGGGGATCAGAGGCAGGGCTCTCGGGATGCACCTGCCCCCCCATGCCACTAGGACGCAGGAGAGGCGGCAGCCTCCTTGGGACAGCAACCGAAACACCACCCCCCAAACCACCGAGCTTGAAAGCCGGCAGCCGGGCTGCCGCAAGAGTCAGCTGGCGGGCAGCCCCCGCTCCACCGAAGGAGAGACCCCCGGCCGGGGCAGCTGCTGGGGCAGCCGGTCCGGGACGGTCCGGGCTCGAACCAGCCGCCGGTGCCATGGCAGTCTCTGACGCCGACACGGAGGACAGAGCCTCCGACAACGCCAGAGCCGCTGGAGCGGCCAGTCCGAGCGGCGAGGGGGGGGCCGGAACTGGGGAGGGAACCGCGCTGAGAGTGGGATCAGCCGCGGGCTGCTCGGAGGGTCCCGCAGGTTCGGCGCCGTTTTCAGCCCCATCCTGAACAGGAACTGTCTCGCCTTGAGGCGGCGGGGATGCGCGGGAACACGCTGTTGCTGCGTCCCTTGGCTCTGAAAGCGGCGGCAGGCACGGCACAGGCAGCAGCGGAGCCGGGAGAAGCGGCGGAGCATCGCTGTTGCTTAGCAACAGCTCAAGCACAGGAAGTGCTGTCTCTTCTGCCTTCTCCGACGCTGAGCCGGAAGCTGGAGACGCATCCTCGTCGTTGCCTAGCAACAGCTCAGGGGGCGGGGAGGCCGGTGAAACCGCGGGCGGGACAGCCTGGAGAGGCGGAGACGGGATCTCCTGGAGTGACGGCTCTGGCAGGACCGGAGAAACATCAGAGACCGGTGCCGCCCCCATGTCTGAAGGCGGAGTCTGAGAGGCCGGCGCTGGCTTGAGCGGCCACTCCCATCCCCCCGGAGAGAGAGAAGGGGGGGAAGGAGAAAACTCCATCTGAGCATGCTCCGGAGCAAGAGTAAAAAAAACTTCTTCGCCCAGCGAAGTTTCAGCCCCACCCGCCGCGAAGCAGGGCGGGGGGAAAAGCCCAAAGTCATCACCCACCGGGTCTTCTGCCAAGGAGGGGGGAAACGGTGCCTGGCCATAACAATTAGAAATCCATTGGAAACAAGCTGCTCTGCGTTTCAGGACTGGGAAAAGCTGTATAAATGCTGGGTAGATAGAAGGCAGGACACGTCCCTGGCTCCAGACGAACTGGAAAATGGAGTCCATGCACTCCCAGACAAAAGCATCTAAAGCGTACAGGACATCAGTAAAGAACCCAAAAAGCTTTGCCCATCTAAAAAATTTATAGAGATCTGTTTCTGACAAAAAGCAACCATCTTCTCTAGACCAATGGTTCCAGAGGGCTATAAGTTTCTCCTCTGAAGGGGAGAATTGAATCTCTTCTGGCAAGGCATGTGTCTGCCATACAAACAGCCACAGACTACGAAGGGCTGGTTCATCAGGGATAGAAAAGCCCACAGTACCTTTTGAAAGAGTCCAGCTTGCTCTGGCCAGCTCCACAGGTCTGCTGCTCTTTTCCATCATCTTTCCTGATGGTTTTCCAGAAGAAGGTTCTCTTTGTGGTCAGCCTTGGCTGTGAACTCTGTCCAAATAAGGATCTTCAGTTCTTCAGCTCCTGGCTTGAATCCACTTCTGTGGTTGCTTCAAAGCAACCATCACATGCTACACATACAGGATTTTTACCCAGTGCAGCAATTTTGCTCCTCTGGTCTTATCAAATTAATTTTTGCTCTGACACGAGGGGTCACCAGATGTTACTGCGCCTGAGTGGGTCGCTGCTGGTGAGAGAGAGACGGTGAATCTTGTTTCTTGATCAGAAGGCTGGATTTATTGATATATGATATATAATACATTATAACTGTACTAAATAGAATAAAGAGAGAAGTTGCAGATGCTTGCTAAGCTAAGAATAGAAAAGAAAGAATCCAAAACAAAGTTGTGCCCAGGGACTCGGTCCCCTGGCTTGCTCTTGTGATTGGCCCTCAATTATAAACATACAAACATGAGCCAATCAAGGTGTCCCTGTTACATTCCACAGCAGCTGATAACAATTGTTTACATTCATCTTCTGGGGCCTCTGGCCTCCCAGAAAATGCAGAAATCTGAAAGAAAGGATTTCTGTGAAA
Organism: Melozone crissalis; assembly: GCF_028551555.1. Lineage (NCBI taxonomy): Eukaryota > Metazoa > Chordata > Aves > Passeriformes > Passerellidae > Melozone > Melozone crissalis. The sequence continues at coordinate 8,288,456 of NW_026535823.1, read as the reverse complement.
AAATGTCTGCGACATGAGTAGAGCGTGGGACATGGACATTTTCTGATTTTTCTTTCTTTCTTACTCAGCTATTCCATGCATGATTTGCATCACAATTTCCAAGGCTATCAGAAGATAAAACAAATAAGAAAACTCAGCTGCAAAAGCTGATAATCTATATGCAATATAATAAAAACCCCTTTGCATCAAGGCCGTTCCAGAAAGCCTGAATTCCAAGAAGATTGCTTGAAAAGCAGGGAAGCAAAATTCCAACTGCTGTGCAAGGCAGATGAAGAGGAGCCTGCTGGAACAGTGACTGAGAGAAGCAAAACAACCCCACAGACGAGACTGAGGCTGTGTTAAATAAACCCCTCATGCAGCCTCACACTGCAAGACTCTGTCTGAAAGTGCAGCTGAACTAAACCCACAGATAGATCTGGCTTAAGTCTCTGCCAATAATCACTGGTGGATAGGTTGGAATGTCAGAACAAATTAAGTGGGTAGTGATTCTTCCCTCTTATAGCTTCATTGCTATCAGTAATCTACTATTACTTCATTACTCCACAGTAATGCTTCACTCATTGTAGGCTTAGGACTTCCTGCATCAGCTCTGCTTTTCTGTGTTTTCATTCTGTCGCTTCGTCCTGTTTCTCTTTCAGAGTCTGTAAATTCATTAAATCCTGTATGAAGAGCTGCTTCTTCTGCCTAATTTTAAAGCTGCTGTTTTCTATCTTCCTTTGAAGTCCCCTAGATCTGGTCAGAGGTGACCTGGAGGGCTGCTCCCAATGGATCCTAGACCCTGAGGGTGATGGATCTATCAGGACAGCCCTGGGAGGGACCAGACAAGGTTCCTTGGTTCCAAAGTTCTTTGGGAGCCCTGGTTTTGGAGCTCCAACACCCCTGTACATCCTGAGCTGTGTCAGATGGACAGGCCTGTGATGTCCTGGTGGCCCCTGGGCCAGGCCTTAGGTGGGATTTTGGTTCCTCCTCCTGTTTTTCCCTCCTGGAGCTCCATGGAGACCCCATTCCAGGTTCCTTCCAGCCCAAACCATCCTGTGGTTCTGTGAACACCTCTCTTTGTTGAGAGAACTCCCTGGCATGTCTTGGAGAAGAGATCAGAACTCCAGGCACAGCATTCCCAAGGAGCTGGGTTCTTCTTGGATTTTTTTTCTTAAGCAGCCTTATGATGTTTTGATCCTCACTCCTCTACAAGTTATTCTTAATATTTCAACTATTTTTTTCTGACAGTGACTGAGCACTGAGCCTTTTAATGGAAGTATCCACTGATGCTTTTCTTGGAATTACCCAGTATAACCTAAGAACTCATTCCAGAGTACTGACAGAAAGATTTCAGTCCCTCATTTGGAAGTTAAACTCTTTCTCTCAATGTGTTTTATTTTCCTTTTTCTTACAATGAAACTCACCTGCAGCTGAATGATCCTGTCATTCCCTCTCAGCAATCCCTGCTGCAATCCTTAACCATGGTTGTTACTTCTCACTTATTTCATGGGATTTGTAAATTATGTTGTGCTCAAACATCGCAATTGCATAAACAGGTATCAGAAATTTAATATCAAGGGCCAAGTTTGATTCAGGTTTCAGAGACCAATTCTACACAGATAGAGAATGTTTCCTGCTTTCCTATTTTTCTCCAAGAAAAGAGAAAATTTATTTAAAATTTTGACATAATTCATTTATGGGATGTTTAGTAATAATTTGTTTCTTCGACAAAAAGAACAGCAATCTTTTATAGCAGTTTTATGAATTAACAAGCATTTAGGAGAGTGTAAAAAATTTGAATTTGAAAACAAGTTGTATTGACAGCTCCTAAAATAACAATTACTCATGGAGAACCATTTCAAATCAGTTTCTAATGGCACAATTCAGCTCAAGGTTTGGTGTAGGCTGAAAGTTGCACTTCTCTGAGACAAATATATTTTATCCACTGATGGGGAACAGTTTTGATAGAAAAGTAATTCCAGTTTGCAGGTTGCAATATCTATAGAATTAGAGAAATGTGCTTGCCTAGAAAAAGACAAAGAAAACAAGTACATGGCCATATCAGCATAAATGTAGGTTTAAGGCTGCAGTAAGGATGATCTCAATTTTTGTTGGAATTGTATTTATTTGTTTTATTCAATGGCAGTCGCTTGGATCTGACAGTATCTGAAGATGCAATCTAGTAATGGAAAATTAAAATGTGCAGTTTCAGCTACAGGGGTTTATCTTTGATAATGGAACTATCCAAGCAAAACTTGCCTTTATTGAGAGTTTCACCAGCAGATGGTCTCTGTCCGAAATGGCAACCCACTGAAGGAAGAACATTTTTTGCTGTTAATCAGCACAAAAGTTTTCTGGTTTTTGTGTCCCACCTTCAAGTCTCATTAAATTTCTGGAAGTCCTTTTTCCTATCCATTCACCCCGAAAGACAAGGAATATCCAGCAGGCATTTGCATTAGTGCTTGACGATATTTTATACCAATTTTTTCATGCTGTTTGCCTGACTATGAAGCAACAGCACAGATTATACATAGATTAAAACAATCAGGTTTAATTAGACTGCTGATTAAAGCAAATATTTTCCTATGCTTAAATAAACAGGGCCATTAACACACAACTTTCTGCTTGAAGGTGATGACTTGGTTTCAGTCACAGAGTGTTTGGAATAAAGTGTGATTGAGCTTTTGGAAAGGACAATGATTTCCTGAGAAGGTGACGGGAAAATTTCCCCTGTTACATGTATAAAATGCCAAGATGTGAAGCCAATGGACCAATGATTTGAAAGGCTGGAGCAGCAAGCAGAGCAACACTGAGAAATACTCGTGACATTGGCATTTTTCCCCCGATTTTTTAAAAAATGTTATAATAAACAACATTCATGCTGTAAACTGATAAATGAGTGCAGGCTTGTCTTTTTCAGTTGTTCACAGTGAGCATTGGAATAAACCCTGCTCCTGCTTCCATGCCATCCATATTAAATGGGAGTAGAGGAGCACAGGCAGACAGCAATCACACCCACACACCCATGTTAAATTTCAGGTTATGCTCATTCCTAAAGGAGTAGCACCAGGTCAAATGAAAATCTTTCATGTGCCATTTACTGGTGTTTTTCTCAGAGAAGCAGCATTTATTTACATGAAGGTAATTTACTGTAGATGGAAATTCAGTAGTAGCACTTCAGGCTAAACAGAGACGTGAAGCTGGTAATAAAACTTGGAGTAAAACTCTGTAATTAAAGCTCCACTGAGAACATGAAACAAATCCATGCATCTATCTCCACGTATATGATTACATATGTCCAGTGTTACCTTGTAGACAGATGAGCCACCAAAATGAAATATCAGCGCTGCCTCGCTGAGTGAGGCAGAGAATTAAACCTTCATAGCTGGATTTGCCAGAGAAGCATTGAAATAAATCTCTTTAAAAGACATTTTAAGGACATAAACAAGTGGTGTATATACCCACAGGAAAATTAAATGTAAAAATGTATTGCCTCTGAGGCAGAACAAAATAGTTGCTTGCAGTGAACAATATTGCACAGTCGCAGCATGGGCTTGGAATTCTATTTCAGGGAAGAAGCTCTGAAAAAGAAAAACACATTAATAATAAGCTTCTGCCTGTGATAATGGAAGTTTTGAAATCCTTGATTTTAGTGTGCTATGTAAGTGAGGGAAATATTTATGGGTCTTTTTTCCCTCCTTTTCCTTTTCTTTGTTTATTTCACTTAGTGCACAGCCCCCCCTAAAAAAAAATATAGGAGTTTGTTTCTTGGGAAGTGTTTCTCTCTCCCTCTCTTCTCCTTTTCCTCCATGAGCTGATTCCTTACATGCACAGGCAATACATAACTCCTCTGAAGCAAATGGAGGAGCAGCAATTCTTTCTAATGATTCCCATATGGACAATAGGGGATCTGTGTCAGATGAAAGCATCATAAACAATATGACAGCACAGAACCACAGCAGATTTCCATAAAACCTGGTAATCATTTGCCTTTTATTTTATATTTGCTAAGCATGCCTGGTGTAACTCCTCCCTCATGCACTGCCAGTGCATGATTCCAGCACTGGAAAAAGAATTTCCTCCCTCAGACTTGGATGAACTCATAGGTAGCTGAATTGTTTGGAAACAAACACAAATCTTAAACCCCTCAAATATTCAGCCATCTTGCAACAGGCAAGGGAAACAGTCAAATGAGAATTCTTCCCATTTCTCTCAACAGGACAAGAGGAAATGGCCTCAGGTTACACCAGGGGAGGTTCAGGTTTGACACCAGGAAGAATTTCTTGATGGAAAGGTCTCAGGTTCTGAGTTGCTGGAATGGCACTGAGGTATTAAAAAGTCTTTTTTCCCAGGCCCACACTGGAGGAAGAAGTTGAGATTCCTCAGCTCTGGTTTTCAAGGTTGTTTATTTTCTCTTATCTATAACATTATTTCTCTGACCTGCTGAGATCTGTCCAGCAGGTCGGGCTGTGGCACAGTGACTGCCCTTGGGGTGGTGTTAGCTTTTTATACTAAAAACTACATGTACTTTATTTACAATAATTTTCCAATACCTATCACCTATGTTAGACAGTCTGTCTCTATTTTAAACCTACGCAAAAGTATCACCATCACAGCAGAAGATGGAGGACAAGAAGGACAGGACATTCCCAAATTCCTCCATCTTGCCCCTATTCTAAATCCCCAACATTCTACTTTTTCACCCTGTGATAAATTCACTATCATTCTACTCAAACCCTTGTGGCTTTTAAATCTTCACACAAAGTTGGTAATTGTTTCCATGGGCTAAAATCGAAGGCACAGGTGCTTGTGACTCCATGCCAAGGTCTCTGAGCCCCCTGCCAGGGTGTCGAGTCCTCCAGGGCAGCCAGAGCAATGTCCTGGGTTCTGACAGAAAGGGTTGTTCAATATTGTCAGGGGCTGCCCAGGGAGGTGTTGGAGTCCCCATCCCTGGAGGTGTCCCAGGAACACCTGGATGTGGCACTCAGAGCTCTGGGCTGGTGACAAGGTGGGGATTTGACTCCATGGTCTGGGAGGGCTTTCCCAACCTCAGTGATCCTGGGATATCATTCTATATTCCTAGGGTCCTTCATTGTACCACCAGGACTGATGGATTGAGTAAAGTATTGATTTTGCTCATTTCCTAATGGCAGATTTTGTGGTGTGTAAGATAATGAAGGGGAGGAATTGGAATGTGCAGAAGAAGAGCTAAATGTACATAATCATCCTGGAGCTTCCCACTGTGACAGATTATCCTGATGCTCTGGAGCAGATGCACTATATTTATTTAATATCTCCAAACCAGCATGGATACAGCATTGTGCATTCTGCAGTCCCCATAGGAAATCATTACAATTTTCCATAATTTTTTCATCTTTAATATCTTGGAAGACTCTCACTTTTATATCCACTTCTCCACCACATCAGCTTCTTCCTTTTTTAGAGTAACTCCTTTGAGAAGTGTCATATTCAGTGTTCTTTCACTGATGAGAACTTGAATTTTGATTTTAATGGAGACTTCTCTAGTGGGTGCAACAAGAACAATAATTATTGTGTGAATAAGCTTGCTTTCCTCCCAGACAAAAATAAATTTCCCAGGTCTTAATTGACACTTATTTGCTTGTTCATTTATTCTTTTTTTTTTTTTTTATACAGCTTGTCTTTTCCATAAGTTTGAGTCTTATTTTTTTCAATTTGGGTGGATTAAATGCTTTTAATCCACACACACACACTCCTTCATGCTGTACATATTTCCCTGAGGAATACTAATATCTGCCAGTGGGAAATAACTGCTGAACAGCAGCTTCCTTTGTGCTGAGCTAATTTAGGAAGGTATTCACCTTGCCCTCCATGGTGTTAAACCAACTGGTGGTTGGAAGATTTGACCTTTTATTTCTAAATATAAAAATAAAAATGCCAAGGCAGCTGTAGGGAAGTGATTAGAAAATTGCCCTTCCTGGGAGACAAGAGAGAACAACCAAGACCGAAATAGAGAAAATGCAAATTAATTGTCCCCTTTCCTTCCTCTGCCTGTCAATAGCTGGGTATGAGAGAATTCCAGACCTGTTCCATTGTCTGGTGTTTAGTGCTCACATGGAAGAACACAGCCAAATTCTTACGTAAGATGATCTCAAAGCAATGTCAATTGTACAAGTTAATTAAATCCAATCAGGTCCCTGAGGAATCAGCCTCTGGGACTCCTGAGGCACTTTGGCTCCATTCCCTACTTGAGTTTTATTTGGGAAATGGTGCAAAGTCTTGCTGAATTAGAGGGGTGAGACATCAACACAAGGCTGGAAAAAGCTCTTGCAACAAAGGAATGAGCAGGAGTTTTCCTTGTAGAAGCAGTGTGGGAAAGCCAATGGACATGACTGGGAAGGAACTTGAACTGTGGACTTGAAGAGAGCTGTCAGAGTGCACTGAAATTGCAGAAATTCCAAATCATTAAACCTGAGTTCTTTCTCTTGGGAGAGGTGAAATCTGTACTACAAACAACAAGTGGTGGCTAATCATTGTCATGGAATGAATGATTTTCTGAGGTGAGCCTCAGAAATCACAGAAAGACTCCACACATTGTCAACATATTAACCTGAACATTAATATTTAATATTTGCATCTTTTCTGTGCACCCTTTTTTATTGTTGTACTGTCCAGCTAGGTTCCCTCAAGCTGGTGAGGCTGTGACCTCAGCCTAATCTGAAATTAGAATGAATTTTACACACTATATTTGAAGCTGGTGCTTTCACTGCCATTATTTTATATTCTAAAAATAGGAGATTCACACTTTTAAAGTTATGGTTTTAGCCAGTGAATACATTTGCTTAGGACACTGCTTGGTGAAATATTGGATGAAGACTCCTTGCAACCAAGATGAATTAATTAATGAAGAAGAAGACCTGGCCTCACTAATGACAGCTTGTGAAGGGCCACTTATTCCTATGAAATCCTGACATTTTAAAGACCAGAAGGCACCATATTTTTTTCCACAAGACAAAGAACTCTTGATCAGTTTCAGTTGACTTCCTCATTTATCTATGTGCTTTTCCTCAGCCATCTGCAAAACAAGCAGGAGGCAGGAGCCCCCTGACATTCCATAATAAACTGCTTGTTTCCCAGAACATGTTGTGTCAGAAACTCCTGTGCAAACTTTCTGCTATCTCCTCATAAGTGTTTTGCTCCATGAGTGCATCTGGAAGTTCAGCTGTTTCCAGGTTTTTTTGTTGCTTTTTTTTTTTTTTTTCTGAGCTTGCATTCATTGCCACTATAATGAAAACTTTCATGGTTCATTACCCCTGAGTGATAAATTTAGGCAGAGAGTTCATTTGTCTAGACAGGAATATCTGAAATAGATGAACCGAGACCCAATTTTACTGTAGTTCATGAGATGAGGGCTGTACACACCAACAGGCGCTCAATATTCAAAAAGAAATATTTTATATGTACAAATGATGCAAATAGGCTGAAGATTTGAGACAATATCAATAGATCATACCCAAGCATGAGTGGCTTGGACACTTATAGATTTTCCAGTTCAATACTCTGTTGCCCAACAGGAGAAGCATTTTAAACACTTTACAAGGGCTCTTTAATAAAATGCTGTATTATTAGAGAGGAAAGCTGACACCATTCTCTGCAACACCTTCAAAACTGAGTTGTTTTTTCTCACATTTATTAATTCTTCATTCTTTCAAAGCCATTTGTTCCACTTAGACCCTCAATATTACTTCTGTGTAAAAGCCACATGCCCTGGGCTCTCACCATTTGCAGCAACCTCAGACACTGCAAATATGAGCAAAACCCCACCAAAAAAAACCTTTTAGGATGTTGTGTGGATTATGATTCTTCACTGCTTCCTTAACAAATCTTACTTGGTTAATTCCTTGCTCCCAGATTAGGAGTGGGGAGTCAGCTGCTCATGGGAATTTTGAGACCACAAAAACCACACTGGAAGATTATTCTTGTGTACACAAAATGCTCTTCAAGGCTGTGTCTATTTAATCTCATGGTTTTGCACAGATTGAGGCCATCCTGCAGACAGACCAGGGGGTTAATACACAACAAATTTGTCCCTTCAGTTTTTTTCCAAGCAGTCTCCAAATCCTAAAAGGCTGAAACACTCAGGTAAATCCCCCAGATTCCCTACAAGAGTAAAGAATATACTGCTGAGGAGAGGCTGTCTGGGGAAAAAAAGGAAGGAAAGATTTATTTCTGCATGAGCAGGAGAAGCTCTGAGCAGGGATAGAAATACATGGGAGATAAATCCTCAGGTGCACTCTGAGATATGGGATGCGTCTCCAGACAGGGAATTCTCAGCTGCCCAGCTGAGTAGAAATCTACCTGCCCAGCCAGGTAGATATAAAGCTTTCCCTTGCCTTAATGGTCCCTTGTCTTGTTCAGGTGGACAGTTAAGAAGGTGTTATTTTATGTGTTTACTTTAATTGTCTTTTTTTGAGGGTTTTTGGTTTTGTTGTTGTTGTTGGGGTTTTTGGTGCTTTTTTTGTTTGTTTGTTTGGTTGGTTGGTTTTTTAATTTATTGTTTTGGGGATTTTTGTTTGGTTTTGTGTTGTTTTTTTTTTTGGTTTGGTTTGGTTTTTTGGGGTTTTTTTGGGTGGGACTATGGAATAAAAATTAAAAAAACCCCAAAATTAGCCAAGTGCCAGTCCAAAGGAATATTTAAAAATCTCAAACCCTTTCTGGACACAGGTATTATGTCCCACTCATATTTACTATTCTTCCATTTCCTCCTAGTTGCCAGCTGATCTCCAGAACAATCACTCACCAAGTGCAGCCACCTCAATTATAATGTGCTATGGACAGAGGCTCTCCTATATGATAATCAGGGTAGAGGCTTAATTAGAGTGTTGATAAAAGAGCTATTTGAACTCTCCTCCCTTCTTAAAATTATTTCTCTTACAGATTTCAGTGGGCTTCAAAAAACCTCTCACAATGTCTGGGGGGGGGGGGGACAAAAAACCCTCATGGTTTGGTATTGAGAGTAAGGAGGAGCAGTTTCTTCTGGGGTGAACTTTTCCTTGGAGAGACAGAACCATGGAATGGTTTGGGTTGGAAGGGACATTAAAGCCCATCCAGTGCCATGGGCAGAGACATCTTCCACTATCTCAGGTTGCTCCAAGCCCTGTCCAGCCTGGCCTTGGACACTGCCAGGGATCAAGGGGCAGCCACAGCTTCTCTGGGCACCCTGTGCCAGGGCCTGCCCACCCTCACGGAGAACAATTCCTTCCCAATATCCTATCTAACTCTGCCCTCTGGCAGTGGGAAGCCATTCCCTGTGCTCTGTCCCTCCATCCCTTGTCCCAAGTCCCTCTCCAGCTCTCCTGGACCCCCTTTAGGCACTGGAGGGGGCTGTAAGGTCTCTCTGGATCCTCCTCTTCTCCAGGTGAGCACCCCCAGCTCTCCCAGGCTGGCTCCGGTCTTGGATCAACTCAGTGGCTTCATCTGGACTTGCTCCAACAGGCCAACACTTCCAAACATTTGAGCTACAAAACTTGACATTAAATATATTTATTCAGCTGGGTATCCTGCAGCCACACATCCCAGCAGGAATTCCAGCAGGTATTTGAGGTCTCCTGCATGTTTTGTGTTTTTTTTTCACAGTCCAGGTGAATGGATGTTGCTGGGATTTGGTGTGACTGGCTGCTGGAGGGGAAACATCAGGATTATTCCAGTTTGCTTAGCAACAGCTGTGACAGCTCTCCAAATCAGCACAGTCCCTCTGCCTGGCCAAGTGACTCAGCCAGACCAGTCCCATTGTGTGTATTTATTAAGCTGTGTACATAATAACCAGCCAAAGGGCTCTAATAATAAGGAGAAAGTGGATTTCATCCACATGGCATCTCCTCTACACCAGTTACTTCAGGTGGAAGCATTAACAGGAACTCCAGCAAATACAATTACCAACCTTCCTAAATCTAAAGCCTTGATAAGCACAAATTAAGGAATTTTAAGCCCTTGGAAAATTGTGTATTCATAGGCCCAGTGAATTAAACCTTTGCAGTGAACCCTCAAAATACTCCTGCAAATTTAAATAGCAAATCTGCAGAGGATGCCAATCCCAATGGTGCAACATAATTTCATTAAAATCCTGCTTTTGAGGCAGCACACCAACATCCTTTAACCTCCAGGTTCATTAAGTTATGATCTTCTAATAGAACTTCCTATTAAAATTCCAAACAGGTAGAGAAAAATCAGGAGAAGGTGTAAGGAGCTGTGAGTGGCACAAATCAGAGCTGGGGAGTTACAAGATTTGAAACAGAGCATTCAGGAATGATTCTTACAAAAAGCAGAGGTTTACAGTGAGAAATAGAAAGAAGATTTTATTTTAATCATATGGTTTTTAGAAATTTTAAGCAGGTATTTTCTGTTTGAGCACTGTGAGTGTCACAAGGCAAGTGGATGGGATAGAGTCACTCCATCAGGCACAAGAGGAGCTTCTGCTTGTTGCCATAAGATTTCCCAGCAGGACTGTGTGTCCTGCCATCCAAGGTTTGGGGATCAGTCAGTGCCAAGCTGTGCCTTATTCTGAGCTGTGGATCCAGAGACCTCCTCCAGCTCCTGCTTCTCTCTGTTCAGTGCAGGCAGCTCAAAATTGGGGTTTTCACTCTTTGTTTGCCACCATGATTGCAGTGTCATCAAGCTAGCAGTTAGAGAAGGAACCAGCAGTGATGACTGAATTCACCCTCCTGTTCAGAGGGAGGTTTCTCTGTGGCTGTGCAATCCCTGGCAGATTTTTCCCCCAGCTGATTTCAGACAATGCTCCAAGTGCTATTTGGAGGATGTGTGGATGGGAATGTTGGGTGGGAAACACCAACATTCACCACAAGGATTAGAAAGGAAAGGGAAAAGATGGGATTTGGCATGGGATGGGATGGGATGGGATGGGATGGGATGGGATGGGATGGGATGGGATTGTGCCCCTGCGCTCTGCAGAGCTGCTCCAGCACAGGGAGGAGCTGGAGCTGCTGCAGAGAGCCCAGGGGAGGCACCAGGATGGGCAGGGGGATGGAGCAGCTCTGCTGGGAGAGCTGGGATTGTTCACCTGAAGAGGAGCAGCTTTGGGGTGACCTCAGTGTGGCCTTGAAGGAGCCAACAGGAAAATTGGAGAGAGACAATTTCCAAGGGATGGAGGGACAGGACAACAGGACAAAGGGGAATGGCTTCTCACTGCCAGAGGGCAGGGTTAGATGGGCTATTGGGAAGGAATTGTTCCCTGGGCAGGCCCTGGCACAGGGTGCCCAGAGAAGCTGTGGCTGCCCCGGGATCCCTGGCAGTGCCCAAGGCCAGGCTGGACAGGGCTGGGAGCACCATGGGACAGTGGAAGGTGTCCCTGCAAATGGCACAGCATGGACTTTAAATCCCTTCCAATCCTTTACCATCCTATGATTTATTTTATAATTATATGAAATCTTGTTTGATTTTGAAGTTACTGATGTTATTGCAGCTCTTCTAAGGGGTCAAAAAGCTCTGAAAGCAAAACCCTTGCACAATGTTCAGTGATGGATCAGGGGAGTGTGTGCCAGGGAAGGCCATGAAATATATGTGCATTTTTACTGGAATGTGCTGGGTTTATAGCAGGATTTTGGGTGCCTAATGAGAAAAGCTATGGCTGTGAGATGATCAATAAAAGATGAGAAAGGTTTTAGGATTAGCATCAGAAAACTCTTAAAAGGCAGCAGGAGAGAGAGAGAAAAAAATACAACTTTCTTATGAATGTAAAATGGACAATTACACAGAGGAGCTATTGCTCAGGTGTTGCTCTGCCTTCACTTCATGTTTTCTCTCTGCATCTTTTACCCACTGCTCTGAACATTCAGCAGGAAATGAGTTTCCATTTCCACAGCTGCAGTGCCTGGTGGAGACACCAAGACAATTCCTTTCCCTGCCTTGGTGTGGTGGTTGGAAAATTCTGTGTCAAAGAATATTACTTGTCATAAATGAATGGTCAAAAATAAAAAACCATGGAGGAGAAGAGGAAAAGAACATTTTGACAGGTAAAAAAATCCATCTGATACCTATTAGTGTCCTCTGGAAAATATTCTGGTTCTAGGAGGGCATTGAAAGCTATGAAATATTGTCAGTGTCACTCTGGAACACCTGAGGATGTCACTTAGCTCTCCATTAACAGAGAAAACTGTGTTGGTCTGTTATAAAAAAGGGTCAGAAATCAGAACCAGTTTGCTAAATAAAGCCAACTATGTGTATTTATTCTGAGTGTGAATCAATCCTGGTTGTCCATGCTGCAATGCAGCAGTGGGAGGCACATCTTTCAAGCCATGAGGAATCATAAATGATTAATGCCTTCTGGTACCAAGCCAGAACTCCTCAAGTTAAATAAATCTTCATTGACTGATATGATCTTAGAATCCAATTTGATTTTCATTGATGTAAATACTAATTAGCACCACAGAAGTCTGTGTTTGCAGCAAACACAATAAATGGGAAAAAAAAGGCTTTTGTTTGAATCACTGTTTCTGCCAGGAATTGTAGCTGCATGTAACATGTGTCTCAATAAAAGAGCCATTGTGTGAAGACAAAAAATAGTGTTTTATTTATCTCCAAGAGTGGTTGAAAATGCTATTGGAATTTTAATTTTTTTGTTTTTAGGGTAGAGAGGAGCCACATACCTTCCCCTGTTAACTTTCAAGGATTTGTTCAGATATAATGAGCGCAAGTCCAAAATTTCTGCCACCTCCAGCACTTCCCTGAGAGCTAATCCTACCAGAGAGAGAAAGCCTTGCTCCTCCTGCATGAAGGATGCTCAAGAATAAACGAGTTAGAAATAAAGGAGAGAATTTTAAAGAATTTAAAGCATTAATAAATACATTAGGTGGTATTCATTACTATTTAATCCACAAAAAAGAAGACAGGAGATGCTGTTCCTCACTGAATGGGGGTTGTCTCTAGTGTTCAGCCCTCTGGCCCTGGATGTGTCTGATGTCCTCAAGGTCTGTCCCCAGCCTTGCCAGGCATGGAGCAGTCAGCACTGGGACCAGTGTCCCACTGGCTCTTCAGGTGGATTTGGAGAGCAGGACACAGATTTAGCACAGACACAAAAGATTCTGTGGCTTTAATTCAGGAGATGGACATATTTAATTTACAAGGCTAAATTTAGCTCAAGTGTTTTGGAATGGCTCTGGGTAAAACACACTCTTGTCTCAGCATGGGGAAGCAACAGGAGTGAACTTTGTTATCAGGGGAAATGTCCCTTTTTAAATAAAACCAAAGGATCATCTGGTTAAATACTGAATTAATATTAAACAGCTCTCTTTGGGGGAGAAATGGAGTATTGATAATGTGTGTCCCAGCCCTCTATAAAGCTACAATTCACTGCAGGCTTCTGCTCTGAGCAAGTGGCACTTTAAGCATTAGGCAGCAAAATATTGCAGGTGCCTCAGAGCACATCTGGGAGATGCTGCACTTCCAGCAAGTCAAATATGAAATAAATGGAAGGTAATAAAAAACCCCAGGAAATAAAGTTATTGGTTGAGCTACACAAATCAGGCTGATTTCTGGGCACACCCAGATATTCTGTGTGATTTCACTTTGAAAGGTTCAGGGAATGGGCACAGCCCCAAGGCTGCCAGAGCTCCAGGAGGGTTTGGACCATGCTCCCAGGGATGCACAGGGTGGGATTGTTGGGGTGTCTGGGCAGGGCCAGGGGCTGGATTCCATGATCCTGGTGGGTCTCACCCAGCTGGGGATGTTCTGTGAGTCCATGAAGGCAGTTTACTGAGCCACCAGCCTTTGGGTCCCAGCTGGATGTGAGCAAATGCTCAGGAAGGGTTAGAGACATTAGAAACCTCTGCTGGGTTTTAGACATTCTCCAGGGCTCAACCAGCAAATTTGGGAATGTGGCAGTGCAAGGAATATGATCCCAAAGGATCTCTGAGACTCTTAATGAACTATAAGGTTTTCTTTTTTGCTTTGTTTTTATTAAGGCTGAGAATTAGGCCCAACAGGAAGATATTGGTGGAAGAAAAAAATTCTTTGATAGTCACTGTTAGCACAGCTTCCACTGTGATACTGATGGTAAGGGAAATCAAATGCTCCATGGAATATTCCATATTCCAATCCCACCCTGGGCATCCCTGGCAGCATTGTCCAAACCCTCCTGAAGCTCTGGCAGCCTTGGGGCTGTGCCCATTCCCTGAACCTTTCAAAGTGAAATCACAAGGTATATTTGGGTGGTGCCGAGAAATTGGCAAGTCTCCTAATAGATATATATTTTTCCTGGCATTTCTTTATTTACAGAAAGCATTTGTTACTTTTCCCCACTTCCTCAGCCATGCCCAAGATTGTTTTTCAGAATGAACAAGTATTTAAAAACTGATATCCTCAAATAAGGCCTCATATTTCCATGTGTCAGCTGTCCTGTCATGCTTTAAATGGGTTATTGCACAGTGATTAAAAATTTCTACTTGTTCTGAAATAGAAATAAAATGGTGCTTTTGGGCAACAACTTTCTTTTATGCTGCACACAATGATATTACACAAGAGCCACAGCTAAACATACACCAGAGAAATATCACATTTTTAACAGTGGTCCTATGGAACAGCACCATCCTCTCAGCCTTGCCCTAGGTGGAAGTTTTGAGGCTGTTGAATAAAACCACATTTTATATTTCTTGAGCAGCTTTTAACCTGCCTAATAAACTGCTCAAAAAACCCAAAAAGCTTTTTGCTAAAACCTGGAGAAGGTGGGGAAGTTTCCCTTCTCTCTCCTGGTGTAACATCACCCCAGCAGCATTGATTATTTTGGAGTGCCTCAATATGGAAAGAGAGAAACCAAAATTAGCTGAAAGGGCTTTGAGTGTCCACTGGAGCTATTTAAACCTCACAGCTTTGGGCAGCATCCAAGCTCACTCCAGAGCAAAATCCACAAAGGTAGACAGAGGCTGGTTTCAGAGGTTTTAGGAAGAAAAATGTAGTCCTAGGCAAACCAGGTTTGGAAAGAAATATTTAAGAAAGGGATGTCCCTCAAATCTGATTCAGATGGAACATTTTGTGTTATAAACACATCTAATGTCCTTGTTGAGAGAATCACAGAAAATAAGGCTGACAGAGACTTCACTAGGCTGAAATTCAGTACTTTAAGAGAAATAAACACCACCAAGGATGCTGTCTTCGTAATGTCTTCACCAATGATTCCTTGTCCTTTTCCTGACTTACTTATCCCTGGCTGCAGATTAAGCCCATTACTCTTGGCTAATTCATCTCAGAAAATACATTTTTTTCCCAGATTTTTGCAGTTGCATGCTTGCTGGCTGTTCCCACATCTTCCTTTAGTTTTCCCTTGTCTAGGCTACCTTGGCTCTTTTAATTTCTCCTTGCAGGTTGTGCTTTCTACATGCCTAATTGTTTTTTATTACTTATTTCTCTGCTTTTACATTTCATTAAAAATGTGAACACGCCTTTCCATCATAAATTCTTTCTACTCTGCTACCAGCTTCCTCCAGGGAGAAGAGCTGGAGTAATTCTTCTCCCACTCCTTCCAATTTCCTTAATATTATCTTACCTGTTTTATTATTTTAGATTTATTTAAACTCTTTTTCTAACCTCTGCTTTCTTTCCCTACCCTCTGTGGATGGCTGGGATGGCTGGGTGTCTTTGAAAGTTTCCTTTTCTATTAAAGAAACCTGAGGAGTCAGCAGTTCAGTGAGCCTGATATACAGCAGCTTTCAAAACTTGGAAAATAAATTTGAAAGTGTCTTACTATCACTGGGGAAGGAAGAGTAGAGTCAGTCAGAGAAGACAAAGTTCTAAAGGTTTGTATTTTATCTCATTTCTATCACTTTATTCCTTTTCACACTTAGGATATTGCAATTTAATTGTATTTAGGGTAGCAAATGGAGAGTGAGGCTTAGAGAAAATTGAACTGAAGGCAAATAAAACTCGCATGTGGAGTGAAGAACAAGACGAAAAAGGAGAGAGAGCTGGCAAAGAAAACATTCTCTCCTCAGCAACATTTTGGTATTTGAAGATCTTTCTCATGCTGAATCTGAAAACCTCTCAGAAAAACGCCTCTTTCAAGACAGTCCTTCCTCCCTACCCCAATAAACTGACAGTTCACTGATCAGGAGGGGGGGAAGGAAATCTGGTTTGCAGAAAAAAGATGGAAAAATACTTTAAAGGGTCAGCTCCTGGACTGCTGCTGCTCTGCATGGTGTGGTGTGGGGAACCAGGACATGTCTGTCAGGTTTTAAGTCAGAAATTTCAGAAATTTCATTCTTGCCTTAAGGATACTCTTTCATGGCTGAATATTTAGCACCATGTTCAATCCAAACCTCCTTTTTCATTATTAAATGTTGATTCAAAGATACCTCAGCAGATTCCCCCTGGCCATGAAGAGCAGTTTGATGGAGAGAAGTAAAGGAAATATCTTTGGGGTTTTCAAAGCAATGACTATTCCCTGGGAAGCCTGTTCAGTGCCCAACCACCCTTTGGGGGAAGAACTTTTTCCTGATATCCAGCAAAACCTCCCCTGACAGCTTCATGCCATTACACGTATAGGTAATATGGATATATGTGAAATATTGATATGTGTGTAACTCAAACTGAATTAGAGGTCTTTTCAGAATTGAGACACATCTTTTCTCAAAATTAATAATCTAGTGATCTAAAACATCAGAAAAAATATTTTCTTTGGACATGAATTATTCAGGCAAATATCAGAGACTTTCTATTTATGAGCTGTGTGAATGACATCATCTTTCACTGGTATGAGACTGCATAAAACTGCATTGTGATTAAATAAGCCTTTTTACTCATAACCTGCAGTCAGATACAAGATCTGAAATAAACACCATGGAAATCAGGTCTTAAAATTATTATCTGGAGGAAATGTAATATTTTTAGAGACAAAGGATATAACTGAATGGGTTTTGTGGATATTACAGAGGTCTAAAGGGGGGCCACACTGACCTGGCACCACGCTGGCAATGTGTTGTAATTGTACCCTTGTCATTTAGGAGCTGGGTGTCCAAAATGAGAGTGACACTGAACTACTGCAGCTGCCACTGTGGCTCCCATTAGTGCTCTGAGGGCTGTCATTAAGGGATGGCAGTGCCAGCACCACTCCCTGCTGTCCCTGCTGATCCCTTTCCTCTCTCACTGCTCCCACAGCCTGTTTTGTGTACCTGTGTCCCTGGCTTTGCCCCAGGTGACAAGGAAAGCTTTGTTTTCCCCATCCCAGGTGAGCTGCACAGGGCAGGGAGTGGTGGCAGTGGTGCACAGCAGTAAAGGTGTTCTTGCAGTGTTGGAATTCAGGACATCCCTCTGGCTGTCCTGGATTGTCAGAACTCCTGCCAGGGGGCTCAGAGACCCTGGCACAGAGCCCAAGACCCCTGTGCCTTTGATTATGACCCATGGAAAAAATTACCAACCTTATATGAGGATCTGCAAGCCACGAAAATCTAAATAGAATAATAGTTAGTTTGTCATGGGGTGAAAAATGGATTTTTTGGGTTTTCAGAATGAGGATTCAGGAGACAAGATGGAGGAATTTGGGCATGTCCAGCCTTTCTCCTTCTTCTTCTTGGCCTCCATCTTCTGCTGTGATGTTGGCACTTTTAGATTTGTTTAAGGCAGAAACTCACTGTCTAGCATAGGTGATAGGTATTGGGAAGTTATGGTAAATATTGTACATGTAGTTTTTAGTATAAAAACATACCACCCTGGAGTTGGCCAGTGTGCCTCTGTCTGACCTGCTGAATGGACCTCAGCAGGCCAAGAGAAAGAATTTTGTAGATAAGATACAATAAACAACCTTGAGAATGAGAACAGAAGAGTTCTGACTCCTTCTTCGACTGCTGGACTGGGAAAAGAGACTTTCTAACATATCTCAGGGTCACTGTGAGCAGCAGAAATCCTGAGATTCCAGCTCCTTGCCGTGCGTCCTGATCTGGCAGCACAGGCTCCTGAGCCAGGCTGGAGATTTGTTTGAGCTTGTTTGGCTGTGACAGCAATCCTGTAACCACCAGGTGAGCACTGCCTGCATTGCCATTGCCTGGATTTACTGACATTTGCTGTGTTAGTGCAGCTGCAGCGATCAAAAACAAGAATTTATTCTGCATGGGCTGAGTCACCCATGACCCAGAACAGAATCATGAAATCATTCAGGGGGCAAAAGACCTTTAAGACCATCAAGTCCAGCTGGTAACTCATCACTGCTCAAGGCCGCCACTAATCCATGTCCCCAGGTGCCACATCCACGTGGCTCTTAAATCCCTTCAGGGGTGGGGACTCCATTCCTGTTAAACACTGAGGCAAAGAAGACATGAAACACTTCAGCCTTTTCCTCATTTTTGGGTCAATGTTCTTCCCCACATCCAGGAAAGGATTGAGACTCTTCTTGGCACTCTTTGTTCATGTATTTTTAGAAATATTTAGCATAAAAGACAATGTGTGTGAGGGGCATGGGAACTCCAGACAAAGGATGAGAGCTGAGGGCAGAAATGAGCAACTCAACAGCCACCAAAGGAGTTCAGCCTTGGGATAAAACTCTGTAGATACAACTCAAATTCAAGATGGACTTAGACATAGGGCAGAGAAGATAGATAAAAGCATGTTGACATGTGCAACAGCAGGTTAGCAACATCAAAATGATTCCAAACATTATTATAGCAGAGGGCAAGATGCTGTGAACAACAGGTTTACCCTGGCAAGGGCCTCAGGGTGACACCACCACTTAAATTGTTCTCTCCAGGCCAAGTCTGAAGCCACTGAGAGCAAGTCCCCTATGAGCAGTGGAAAAACAGGACAGCATCAGGAGATTTTGAAGAAGCCTGTATATGCACAGAGCATTTAAAATGCACTTTTAGCATTATTGTAACTCTCCTCATAGTAATGATCTGATTAGGCTTCTAAGACTTTTGACTAACAATTCATAAAATCAAGGAGTCATGGAATGGTTTGGGTTGGAAGTGACCTTAAAACTCATCCAGTTCCCTGCCATGGGTAGGGACACCTTCCACTGTCCCAGGTTGCTCCAAGCCTCATCCAACCTGACCTTGGGCACTGCCAGGGATCCAGGGGCAGCCACAGCTTCTCTGGACACCCTGTGCCAGGGCCTGCCACCCTCACAGGGAACAGTTCCCAACATCCCATCTAACCCTGCCCTCTGCCAGTGAGAAGCCATTACCTGTATCCTGTCCCTCCATCCCTTGGAAATTGTCTCCCTCCATGGTTCTTGTCAGCTCCTTCAGGCCCTGGAAGGTCACAGCGAGGTCGCCCCAAAGCTTCTCCAGGCTGCACAATCCCAGCTGTGCCAGCCTTCCCTCCCAGCAGAGCTGCTCCATCCCCCTGCCCATCCTGGTGCCTCCCCTGGGCTCTCTGCAGCAGCTCCAGCTCCTCCCTGTGCTGGGGCAGCTCTGCAGGTGGGGTCTCACCTGAGCTCAGGGGCACAGGGGCACGATCCCAATCCCTCCCCTGCTGCCCAGGCTGGGGGACACAATTAATCCTTGCCTTTGTACTCCAGGTGTGTTTCTTTTGTTGTGAGAAGGATTATTAGAGGGAATTCAAGCAGCACAAATTCTGTAAGTTGGATGCAACAAATTGTCAGTGCTGGACCTTCTGAACTGAGGCTCCAAAGCCACCTGCACCTGCTGGGGGGTTCAGACAAGCCAGGTCCATCTCTCTGTGCCTCATTATTTTCCACCAGCAAAATGAGGGTAGGGAGGCTGACCTGTGCTGACAGAAAGCTCTGGAGAAGAGGAGCCAGGAGTGTGAATCAGCCTCCAGCCGGCAGGAAATTCAGTGCTGCATTTCAGGACTTGTCTCCCTGGGGAATTTTTGATGCCCAAAAGTTCACAGGTTATCAGACAATGTGTCTGGGAGTGCTCCAGTTTTAGTCCTGCTGTTGACTCCAATGTAATAGGGGAGAGGAGAAGGGAGAGAGTTGGGTCTGGATCCATTTCTCCAGTGTGGACAATTTGCTGATCCCCTGTCAGCTCCTCAGGAAAAGCAACTGTAAGAAAACTTTTAAAAGAAAAAAAGTAGAAAAAAACCCTAATATAAAACTATGTTTTAGCTAATGTTAAACTATGTAAAACTAATATTATTTCCCATTTTAAAAAATAACTTGGGCACCTTGATTATTATTAAAAACTATTCTAACCACTGACTGAATCTCTGTAATGTACTACACAAGACACATAAGAAATCTGTTTTAGTCCACATGAAATCTGGCATTCTTTGAGTTCATAAGTTGCATATATTTAATCTCAACTGTATGTGTTCATTTATAAAAAAAAATATGACACATTGTATATCACTTGATTATATTATAAAATCCTGTTAATTGACTTTGTAGCATCTAAGCTTTTTACCAGCCTTTTGTCATAGTAAAAAAGCACAAAATCTCACTGAAGGATAGGAGTTTGTTCCTCAACATCAAATCCCATTAAAATTAAAAAAAATATTACAAGATTGCAATGCAAAATTTCATCATTTTGATTTCAATTCTTTTGGTGACCATGTTTTTGGGTTTTTTTTCCTAATAAGAAAATAAAAATAAAGAAAAAAAAAAAGAAGCTGGTCAGCTATTTTATCAATGATGGGTACTCAACTTCCAACTTTTCTCTCTCCCCTTTCCACCTCTAAAAATTTGAGAGAAGAGATAAACTGAAAGATTAATTCGTCTCCTATTTCAGACAGATGATAACAAATCTGGGAAAAGCTGAATACTTTGGACTCGAAGTTCAGCAGTTCCATTATAGAGCAAATTGAATTTTCCTGATTAAGACAATAATGCTGACACACCTCTAAAAAACAGAAGAGCAAGCTGTTAAAGTGCAGTGTAAACCAGTCATAAAACATGGCTTTGCTCTTTCTTAAATCTCAGGAAATTATCACTGCTTCAACAGTTCCTCAATACATTCCTGTATTTCCAGTAAAAAAACTAAAACACCACACAAAACCACCCTCCGCCCCCAAATCTACAAAAAACAAAACAAAAAACCCCAAAACAAAACAAAACAAAAAAAAAAACCAAAAAACCAAAGAATTCCCCAACCATCCTTTATACAAACAAAATCCAAAATCACAAAGAACGGAGAGAATAATCAAGATAAGAAAGAAAATGCCTTTAAATAAAAATAGAAATTAGCATGACATTATTTTGCATTGAAACATTCAGCTCCTGTCATCTTGTCCTCCATTAAGGTGACATGAACTGATAAATACTGATTGAGTAGAACAAAAATGTCATCTTTGAATAATTATTAGGGAAACAAGAATTTAATTTCAAAAGCTATCTTTTCACACAGGTTTCTATATGACTCAATCCCTTTAATTTAGTTATGACAGAGTGGAGATGAGTTCTCCTGGATAGTGCTGGACTTTGAAGGACAACATTTTTAGAACTGTATTAATTTGTAAATACTGGGGGTTTTTTTTCCAAAAAAAAGAGTATTTTACCATAGGCTGGATTACACTGATAGAAAGATTGTGGAAAATTCAGGTTTTTGTACTCTGAGGGAAGTAAAAATTTTTGCTTTGACACTTGAATTTTTTCCATCAATTACAGCCAGCTTCTCTTTGCTCTACTCGTGCACCTCTGCCTTCTGCTACATAAAGTGATTTTAAACAATTCCACTTCTTTCACCTCACACAACTTGGAATTCTATTATCCAGATCTAGGTCCTCAGCATTTGACTCCATCCACAATGAACCATGTAATTGAACTTTTCAGATCATTAAGAGGAATTTGAGGGGCTCAGGGTTGCATAGTATGCCATGACAGGAAAAATTCCAGCAATATGAAACATATGGAAAATTCCAATGGGACTCCCTTGAAATTAAATTCAATAATATGAAGGGGTTTTTAAGAATATGTTAGAAGTGAAATGTGTTTGTTGAAACAACTGTATCTCATTGACCTGCAGAGTTCTGATAGAAAACTTTCTCTACCTTGAAAGACCAAACTTCACTGAAAATGAAGTTTGTTTTACATTAACACCTCTTCAGTTTGTGCATTTTCTGGCTTATTTTATGTACACTGAGGTAAGAAATGTCCCACACACCATGGAAAGATTCAGGACCTGAAAAGGAAACTTTTACAAGAAGCTGTTCAGAGCTCAATGAATACAAAAATACCTTTTTAACATTGAAAAGATTTGTTTAGGAATTAATTAATTTTGTCCTGATGCTATAAATGAGACATGAACTTTGTTGAAGATCTGGGTTCCTCCCTCTGAGAGCTCAACTATCCCTTTCTAATTTCTAAATTATTGTCTTGACTATTAAGGTTTTTCTTGGATTTAAACAAGTCAAAGCAGAGCTTAATTTATTTTGACTTGTGTACCATGACTTTGATCACAAATCAGAAATTTATTCCAGTAGCTGTACGTCCTTGGAAGAAAACTGCTTTGGAAAAGCCCAGAGAAATTACCTTTCTCTTCTTCCTTGAGATTTATTCTTCCTTATGAGTCACATTTGTTGGAATTAAAGTGAGGAGAATTCCTGAAAAAGTTGGAAGGAAATGAAACTCGTCCAAGTGCTAAGTTCTGGATAACAGGTACAAAAATATCCTCTGCTCACTCATGATCAGTGCTGTAATTAAACCAGATTTGCCTTGAGGATAAATTCATCAATAGAATAAATTTGTCCACTTAAAAACCCACGGTGATGAGGGTGATCCAAGGCTCAGCTGGAGAATTTAATGGGAGGGAGGGATGTGAGGAGCAGGGAGTCCAGCAGCACTAATGAGGAGGGATGAAGGGCTTCCTCAGCTCTGAAACTTGAAAGCCTCTCTCTCTCTCGGCATGCAGGAAGTTTATTTCAGGCTCTGTTAAGGGAAGGTTCAGCTGAGACACTGACAGATCACTTGTGGGGAATAGCAGCCATTTCACAAATACACACTTTTCAAAGAGATTGATTTGGGGAGCTCTCCAAAGGCTGGAAAAACTCCACAGTCAGATGAAAGTTGGTAACAGCAATAAAAAAACAAAGGATCTATAGTCATTAGAAGAAATTCTACAACTTTTTTTATCTTTTTTTTTTCCCCCCAGCTATGCTCCTTGCTTTTAGGATAGTATCCTTAGCATACTTATTTCTACCCTTTTGCCTCTAGGCTTGAATTCCTGTGCTTTGTATTTAGGGATGTTTCTTTGAGGTGCTGGAAGCATCAGCATCTTCTTTTCATGGTGTGGGATAGGAGAGGTTTGGAACTACACCAGCACTACCCTTGAAAACTTCCCTATTGCTCTTTTTAGGGAGCATTTCAACAGTTATGAGTCACCCTCTTGCTCCTGATGTGGCAAGGGGCTGGAACCAGGAGCCTGAGAACCAGGTTTTGAGGGGAAACCTCATGCATTGGGCAGATCTTTCAGAAGCCACCTCACTGCTGAGACCCATCTGGGGTACCCACAGCAAACTTTTGGGAAGGCTGCTGTGAAAACTAAATACTACAGCTATGTCCAATTCCAGGATTTTCTGTTTCTTCCAAGGCCACGTGGCTCCAAAGCCCTGTTCAGCCTGGCCTTGGACATTTTCAGGGATCCAGGGGCAGCCACAGCTTCTCTGGACCAAGGTGTCACCATCCTCACAGGGAAGAGTTTTTCCCAACATCCCATCTAATTTTTTCCTCTTTTAGTTTGAAGCCATTCCCCCTTGTCCTCTCACTTCAGCCCTTATCCCAAGTCCTTCCCCAGCTCTCCTGGAGCCCCTTTAGGCATTGGAAGGGGCTCTGAGGTCTCCCCAGAATCTTCTCCTGGGGTGGAGACAGGGGATGGGATGAGCTTTAATGTCCCTTCCAACTGAAACCATCCCATGATTCTGAAATTCCTCATCTTTCACATAAGCTAATTGCAGATAAAAATTTTATAAGCCTTGATGCATGGATCATTTCTAATTTCTAACGGCAATGTTTGTTACAGTTACAATAATTTGGGATTTTTGAGATGATTCCACTTCCTTTGTTGAAGAATTTCTCCCATGTGTCCTGTGGCAGGTAGCACACCATGGTTTATACAATTTCTGCTGAGTGTTTGGGGACAGGTTTTGATTCTCCTAAAATCAAAGAGTGACTCAGAAAATGACCAGAGTTTAATACCACAGCTGGTAATAGCAATGAGAAAACTGCACACATTTTTCTAGGACCCACAGATTTTGCACTATTTTACATGGACTCTTTTTTGTCTAAAACATGATTCCTCCCTGTTTTTATTCTTTATTGCTAAAACTGCTGGTATTTCATCATTTCAATCAAAATGAGTCCAACTGACAAAACCTAAAAAGATTCTTCCTTCTCTCCACTCAAAACCTCAAAACTTTGCAATGAATTGAAGCGAAGGTTGAAATGAAAAACTCATATGAAGTGAGAGCTAGAGAATTGAAACACTTATCCTTGGTAAAAGAGAACATTGGCATTTTTCTTAGGAGGAATGAGGGCTGACTGGAGAAGGATTGCAATCCTGGGGAAATGCATGCTCCTGTCTTCCCTGGAGGACAGATTTCCCAGGTGGGGACAAGTTGTGAAAAGGAATTGTTCCCTGAACAAATAAATTCATTGCTGAGGGAGCCCTGCCACTTGTCTCCATATACTCCAAGAGAGATTAGTCTGTCAAAAGAAATCCTTGTTTGGAACTGATGAGGTTCCTCTGTTATTTAAGGAAAGTGGTAAAAAGTAAGGAAAGTGATTAAAGCAAGTGTTGTCAAAAAAGCGACTTCTACCTCTTCCTTAATAAAAATCTTGTTTCTATTCTTTAACATCAAACCTTAACACTATTTTAGCAAGTAGACTAAATAAATATAGTAAAAATATAGTAAATATATATATATACAGTATAGTATATAGTATATATAGTATATAGTATATAGTATATACTATATACTATATACTATATAGTATATATATATAGTATATAGTATATAGTATAAATTATATAGTATATATATAGTATAGCAAGTAGACTAAATAAATATAGTGGACTAATAATATTTAGAATTTTAAAAAAGTAAAAAAAGGAATTGTTATTCTGTTCATTAGACAAGGTTCATTGCAAAACTGCAGTTCTTCTTAATTGCTTTTCCTCCAGGAGCAGTTGTTGTGGAATGATCCTGAGCTGAAGGAAATATGAGTTTTAGCTCCTGTCCTAATCACAACACCTTGCTCATATCTTACAAGCCCTTCAGTTAATTATTTCCAAGAAAACCTCGATTAAGGCTTCTCTTTCTTTTTCTTGGTGCTTTGGCTTTGTCATAGAAGTGCATGTTAATGAAATAACACCCAAATGAAGCCTCCTTTATCAGGAAGCAAAGCTCAGGGATGATAGATGAACATTTCATTACATTTTCTAGCCTTGCTTTCTTTTGACTGAGAGATAAACAGCGTAACAAATTGCAGAACAAAAAAAAAAAATATATATATATATATAAAACCCCACTTATCTTCACTAGCCAATAATTATACACAAAAACCTTTCAAGTGTAATGAGAAATGAGGTGAAGTGAAAAATATTTTGATCTGGTTGGAGCTTAAATAAACAGGGAAAAAAAGAGCAATGCATATTGAGAATCTTTCCTCATCAATCAGAGCCTAATGACAACATTTAAATGACAGAACTGGGTGAACTCCACTGTTACAGCAAGTTTCAGAAGCTGGAACAGAGCTGAGATTGCAAGATTAGGTTATTTCTGAAGCAGTGTCCTGACAAGGGAACATTTTGAACTCAATTTATTTCTCACCTAGACCAGACTATTAGAACGATACCAATTTAATACAACTCTCAGGTGCCTCCAAGGACCTGTAGCCTTATTCTCAGGGAGACCATCACTGCCCACAGGCCTAAAGGGCCTGAAAACTCAAATTACACTGACTAAAAGACATAAACCATCCTGTTATAATTGTGTGCTTGGCTAAGAGCAATGCTTCTGCATTTATATTTTTACAGAGCAGCACCACAACATCCAGGTCAGGAGGCTTAGAGGGAACTCAGAAGGAAAAGCCATTTTGATTTTAAACCAGAGCTGATTTCACTCAGCAAAGCAAGCCACAAGCAGCAAGGGATGTGGGGCTGAGTGGTTTGGGATAAATGCAGGAGCACAGACGAGAGGAGGTGCTGACTGCAGAGTCACCATCCTTTGTTCTCCTTGAACTGGTAACTCCAAGTGGGGATTTGGATGTAGCTTTTTGCATGATTCAGGACTTCATGATGACTCTGATCTGTCCTTTGGTTTAATCTGAGGTTTATATCTCTCATTTCTGACACCTCCATACCCAGACACTCCCATTCATTCTCCATTCACATGAACCCTGGTGTCTCTTACAAATATCTGTACAAGGGCAACCACACTGGTCATTCACATCCAAAAATAACAGAAAATGTAGAACATTATTTAATAGGGTTTAACAGCAAGGAAGAAACCAGCCTTTGGCAGGTTTTCATGCTATCTATTGTAAAACATCTGTTTTACATTGTTCTATCCTCTACTGTGGTTATTTATACAAGGGAAGGAAACATATGTCTGTAGATACCAAACTATCTAATTCAGGATTTTATATTTAAATTTTATGCACATAATTATTCCCTGTGAGGGTGGGCAGGCCCTGGCACAGGGTGCCCAGAGAAGCTGTGCCTGCCCCTGGATCCCTGGAAGTGTCCAAAGCCAGGCTGTATGGGGCTTGGAGCAGCCTGGGACAGTGGAATTTGTCCCTGCCCGTGGCAGAGGGTGGCACAAGATAGTCTTCAAGGTGTCTTCCAACTCAAAGCAGCCCATGCGTCTGTGAATCAATAGAAAAAAATGTGCATCAACCATCACAAATATGTTTTGTGGTTCCTTTTCCTTTTCCTTTTCCTTTTCCTTTTCCTTTTCCTTTTCCTTTTCCTTCCCTTCTCCCTTCTCCCTTCTCCCTTCTCCCTTCTCCCTTCTCCCTTCTCCCTTCTCCCTTCCCTCACTGTGCATGCTGTGATGATGAAGTTGCCTGTACTGTGACCCATCACAGACATTCCTAAATTTCCAGAGCCTTGGCCTGTGCCAGTTTGTGACACAATCAGAGCTCAAACCCGATGAGTTTAAACACAAACAGGTCCCCTGCACACTTCACACCCCCAGCCTGAGAAGGACTGAGAAAGCCAGGAGCAACCTGCCATCCAAATTTCCATTTGTTTTCATTTTGGAGTGGAATTCACGATGCTGAACAGAGCTGTTCTGATGGATGATTTTTTTGGAGCATCCAGGTATGACAGGGTTTATTGCCCCAGCCTACTGAGAGGGAGCAGATCGCACTCAGAGCTTGGTTTCTTCTTCCCAGCCAGCCTGAGAAGACAAGACAGCAATTTGCTGAGCACTTGTGTCCTGATCAAAAAGCAGCAGCAGCAGCAGAGCTGGCCACCCATGAATTACGTGTCCAAACTTATCAATATCTCCCCAAATAAACACCATGTTTCTATTCCCTCTAGAATGGATGGAGGCAGGAAAGTGATAATGAAAAATGATTTGTAAACAATGGCGGGGGGGGGGGGGGGGTGTTGTGGGAAATTGCACTAACACAGGAGGCTCAGTAGCTGATACTTGGCAAAGGATTGCAAAATATTCTGGGGGCTTTTTAATATCCCTATAATTTTTGAATTGTGAGGGTTTCGTAGCTGAATTCAACAATAATGAAAAGGAATTCTGAGTATGGCAAGAAATCAAAAAGAGAAAGAGCAATTGAAAGCTGTACAATTGTATTATAAGAATACCTCAAGACTATCAATAGTTTTCTGTAGGACAAATATTGATTTAGTCAGGAGATAAATATGCATCCATGGGAAGAACTCTGGAGAGTTCATTCATGCTGGAAATTAGCACATTGATCACAGCCTGAGAGCTTCTATCAGTTTTCTCCTTCATGCAAACACTTGCTGCAGGGATTCCTTAATTCTGAGGGGAGGAAGGGCTTTTTCTATAGCAATTCAGGATTTTTCAGGAATATCTGTGAAGCCCAGGGCAGATACACCAGGAAACACCAGGCAATCATATATACAAACATATACACTCATGTGTGTGCTCAGGGAAGTGGCAGTTTACAGAATTTTTTAAAATAGAATTGCAATAAACCAACAAGGGGGAAAAAAGAACTTTAGTTACATTGAATAAAAGCTGCTCTGAAAACAACACATGATTCATTTTCCCTTCCCTTTTCTTGCCATAAACCAGGAATAAAATCCTGACCCAACACACACCATCAAAAGGTGACAGGTAATTAGGAAAGCCCAGAGCTGCAGATAGCACTGAAAGTGCTGATGAGGTGTTTGCTCCACAAAAACATTAATTACACCGAAAATGCACCAAACAGCAGCTCATCCATGGAAAACTGTGGTTGCAAAAGCACCAAAGAAACAGCAAAAGAGACATTTGGTAAGCAAAAGTCCAAATTTTTCTCTATAATTTCTCATCTGCATTTGTTATTTATAGAATAATTTGTGTAGCAGGCCAAGAACTTAATTTGAAGTGGTATTTGAAGGGGATTGGAGAGAAACAACAGCATAAAGACAATATTTATTTTTAAGTTGGCTAAAAAACAACAATTTTGTCTTAATCACCTAAAAATGTTAATTTTACCCTAGTCCAGGCAATACAGACAAATACAGAACTTGTCCAAAACTTCATTCAGGGGAAAAAACTCAATGTTATAAAAATTAAATGGAATTGCAATTGAAAGTATTTCAATTAGTGCTTAGTTTGAAATAGCAATTAAACAATATCTACATATTTATAAGAAAAATACGGCTTAGTTTTAAACATTTGGATATTAAAATAACATGAGGATTTATAGCAAAAATAAATTTTCAGTTTTGCTTAATCGCTTTTTTATAATATGCATCCAATTAATATTTTATTGGTTAATGTAGTACTTCAGATTGTATAAAGCCTGGATTAGGAGAGGAAAGAGTTTCCCACTAAAGTTTATTTCCAGCTAAAGTTTAGAGTGGAATCTCAGAGCAATGTACCCTCAAGTGTATTTTTTAGCTCTGTTTAAATCAGTATTTTATTTCCTTGGCAGAATCCTACAAGCACTGTGCATCGAAGGGATGTGTTAGATGAGATGGATCATGTCTGACATGGAAAAAGGAGAACAAAAAATCACTTGATGGGATCTAAGTGGCTTGGAAATGCTGCAGTTTTCTTACAGAACCCATTTTTATTATTCTTATCGATGTGCTTATGTTTGTTGTGATTTCCACTTGATTTATGCTCGAGCTGCTGGTGAGGCTCTGTTTAAGTTTATAACCACATAATAAGAGACATCCATTGACTCCAAGATAAACAGACAAGGGGAAAGATGGAAAGTAATGATATTACAGGAATTTCAGGGCTAGGAAGCAAAAGCACACAGAGAAGAAATGCCATTTATCAAAATCACAGGGAATTCCTGCAAAAAACCCCCAAAAAACAAGAAATGGGCTCAGAATACAAAAGCAACTTGGATTAGCTTTGATCCCAGGGTCAGGCTCTCTTTCTGGGAGTGTCCTTTCAGGATTAAATGGGAAAGAGAAATCTGGAAAAGTTTTCAGTGTGTCACAAGATGCTCTGATTGAACTTTCTAACAGGTACAGTGCTAAATATTGCTGCTATAAAAATCTGAAATTTCCCAGGAGATGAATTTAGAAGACGGGAAGAAGATTATAATTATGGTGTTGTATCCATAATGCTAAAAGCTTGTAAAAATAGTCATAACATCTTTTATCAAAGAAATAATTTCTTGTTTTTCTTAACTTGACAATAGTTATTTTCCTAATTATTATTCATAGACTCTGTGAGCTTTCTAAGAGAGGATCATAAATCTTGAGAACAAAGAACAAACCAGTTCCTGGACTCAAATTCTTCAAGCAATTTTTTAGCTCCTTGTTTTTCCTTAATACATTTTCCTTCACAAGTATCCATCTCTTTCAGTTTTGTAGCCTTATTAAAACCTTTTAATGCAGCTTTCCAGAAAATTTCTAGAGAATCAATTCTTCCAAAACAGAAACACATTGATATCCTTCATAATACTGGGATTATTAATGCAAAATATATAAAAGTATATAAATATAGAAACATATACAATCTAATTAATATGATTATATTTCTATGTAGATTTATGTGTATATTATATTATATTATATTACATTATATTATATTATACATTTATTATATGTTTATTTGTCTATATTTTTATATTTCTATTTTATATATTTCTATTTATAGTTACCTATATTTCTAATTATATTTATTTTTATAAAAACATACATTATTATATATCAAATATTCCTATATAACAAAATATATGTAAGTACTCATAAATATGAGTACAAAATATATAAAATTCAGAGATCTTCATCATCTTCCTTTGGAGGCAGGTCTCCAGGATGTTCGGGAGTAAATGAAGCATTTCTAATGGGAAGTAATTTCTTTTAAGGTGTGTTTTCTTTGGTGGCATCATTTTGTCTTCATGACCCAAGCAGGAGAAGAGCATCAATCAGCAGTGAGTAACCAAAAGCAGTGAATGGAGCCCTTGAGGTTAAATTTAAATTGTGGATCAGTGCAAATTGCTGCAGCTGGAAACAAATCTTCTCTTCCTGAGGTTTATGAAATAAATGCATAATCATAATTATCAATAGCACCTGGTTTATAAAGCCCTTTTCACTTCAATACCTCAAAGGACTTTATAAACCATGAGGTAATTCTATACTGGGTGTCAATAAAATAATAAAAGGACCTGGGCAGGTGAGTGGGGAGGTCAGGCAGCTTCACAGAGATGTGGGCTCTTCAAAAGTGTAGTAGGAGATTGTTGATTTGATTTTTTAAGTTTTTCTAAGTCTTTTGATGTTTACATACTTGTAACAAACTTTTTCACACACTTTATGTAAGTAACTTAATGTTTTGCACTCTTTTATGGAGGAAGAGAAATTTGATGAAGTGTTGGTTTCTCCAGTGTCATTGGAGAGGTGGCACTGTCACCCTCCAATCCACTGCCACTTTTGGAAATCTATAAATGTTGGAGTCAAAAATTAAATAGTCTCTTTTTGCCTTGGAAGTGTCCGCAACATGTTACTTCATGTCCTAAATGACAGGAGATGCCAAACCTGAGCTCAATGATGTTCAAACCCAAACCCCAAAACACAGAGGGAAACCCTAAAACTCTTCCTGATGCAGTTTTCTGTCTTCAGCCAAAATGAAAAACCAACTTTGTTCATTGTTTCAGGTCTAAATCAAGGCAAACATCAGCAGGACTGCTCAGTGTTGTAAGGTAATTTTAATCTCATTCTCATCTTCTAAATTCATCTCCTTGGCAACTTCAGATTTTTATGTCATTAATATTTAGCACTGTACCTGTTGGAAAGTTCAACAAGTGCATCTTGTAACACAGTGAAAACTTTCCCAGACTTCTCTTTGCCATCTAACCTTGAAGGGAAACTCCCAGTGTTTGAAGGTACCTGACAATACCCAGTACTTAAGGACAATGTCTGGAGTGAAAATCTGGAATTTTTTATGGTAATTGCAGCTAATTTTGATGTGGAAAATAAGAAAAAGTCTTGCACACCTCTTTTGTTCTATTTTTTAAGTTGACTGTATAATTTACATTTTAAGTGCTCATTAAGGTGAAAAATGTCAGGACTGCAGAAAGAGCAAATAAATTACCTTCATGTCTTTTCCCCCCCCCTTTCTTATTATTAATCTGGAGACCACAGAAAGGGTATTCTCAATTAATCTGGGAATGAATTTATAACATGTCAAATCCCATGCTGCTCCAACCCCATTACAGTTCAGTTTAATTAGGCTTTTCTCCCTGCCTGCAGATAGGAGCATTTGTAGTAGGCTTTAAAATACTACCATTACTATTAGATAGTTACTATTGTTTAAAATCAATTATGCTTCATGGAAAGTTATTGCTCACAATTTTATTGCTCATACTGGAAAACCATGAGATTTCCTGTCTCCAGATGCTTTGCTGAAGTGTTTGCATTGTGTTCAGTTCTTGAGATTTCCAACATTCCCAAGGAATATTCACAGCTTCCCAAAGCTCTTTTGGGGTGTTCAGAGGGGGTGTGACTGCTCAGAAATTCAAATTCCTGCTGACTAATGAAGGCTGAAAATCTTTTATCATGAATCAAGAGGTGAAACTAAAAGTGTTTTAGACTTCAAGCTCTGAAATCTTGTGGCGCTTTGCTTCAGATTCTTATTTCTGTCTTCCCACCCAACAAAAAACCCCAAACCAGCCAACAAATAACCAAAACCAAATAATCCCCATGAAAACACATCCAAACCATGTCCAAAAAACCTCTTGCAGCAATAGGCATTAAGTAAACAAAAACCCATTTAGGTCAGTGGTATCAAGGTCTTCCAATATTCAGAGTTCCAAGATCCCAAATCCAACATTTTCCTGTCAACCAACTTGTACCTCCTGGATTTAGGATTCAGGATCTTGGATGGAATCTTACCACACACAGCAACTGAGCCATGAAGTTTTTGCACAGCTCACAAAAATTTATTTCACTGATGTTGTTTCCTAATTATTTAGATTTAAATATTACTCTAATTAAAGAAAATTCCTGCTTAACAAATCTTATCCACCTGAATTTGGGAAAACATTTTTTGTTCCAAGGAATAAACACACAGATAAAGCTCCAAATTCTATAATTTTAAATAATTCAGGGCTACTTTTATTCCAATTCTTCCTGTTTCTGAGCAGAACTCACTGCACACATTTTCTGTCGCAGACTTTTGGGTGTAAGATTAAATTTTTTGCATAATTTTGTACAAGCTTGAAAATTTAGTTCAGAGATGTTTCAAGGAAAAAACATCAGGTTTCATTCAACGCTTTCCCCTACCATTTATGTTCACAGGGCTCCAAATACACAGACCTTGGATAACCCCATTTATAAATGTTCTCTTTGAATAAAATATTATAAATTTCCTCAGTTAATTTACATCTGATTTAACTTGCTGAGTGAGTTTTGTCCTTTTCCTGTGCTCAGAAACTGTGTTCAGTTGTTCACAATGAATGCAGATTCTCACCCAGCTGTCTGTATTTTCTACATTTATTTTTTAAAAATTTTAAATAAATTGGAGTTTTATAGGAACATGTGGACAATTATTTTCAGGAGTTTATGGAGAGGAAACTAATCAAGAATTAATTCAAATGAACTTTACTCTTATTTAGAATTTTTTTCTTCATTTTCACACATTGTCTCTTATAATTTCTGATGGATCCTCTTGCCTGCTGGAGCAGGAAAGGTCTTTCATTAGTGCTAATCACAGTGAGGATTTCACAGCTCATAGAATGTTCAAGAAAGAAATGCCCAGTAATTACACCTCAAGTCTGGGAAACATAGCAACTGCTTGGGTCCTGTTCCCAGCTGGGGAAGTGTTTCCTGGTGATAGTAAATTGCTTTTATAGCATAAAAATGTATGATGATGCAGCTAGAAAAAATTCCCAGTGTGGGAACAAAGCAATGAATAAACAGTGACACAAGACAAGGTGATTCTGCCTCTCTCTTCACTGTAAAATGTGGTGAGTTACTATTCAATATACATTCAAAATATTCCAAGAAGATATTTCCAAAGGAAAGTAATATTTTTTTTCTCAAACACTTCTGCTAACTGCTTTTTATTAAAATTGAAGGATTAAAATGAATGTTCAACCAGTTCATTGCTGAGCTTAAATGACCAAAATAAGTGGAGAAATTCAGTGTATTGCAGTAAATCATTGCAAGGGTGCTGTAAAAGCCCAGGGTCCTCAGTGTTTTGTTCTTTCCCAGCAGTGATGAAATCTCCAGCCAAATTCTGCCATGAGTGTGAAGTTAACTCTGGCAATAACTGTTCATTCTGTCTCAAGCTGTGACTGGTATTGAAAACTTTTCACAATCAGTCATTTCCCTGAAAAGTTTAAAAATAATCCCTAGGATGAAATATGTTACAGAAAATTTACATGTGGCAAGAAATAATGCAATGCTTGTCTTTCTAGGGCCTGTAAACTTCCAGGGTATGAAAATAACTCCTGATAAGGAAGTGATTTTAATGGGTCAAAATAAGAATGGATGAGGGGCTTTGTGCTTTCCTCACTTCATTTTTTTCCAGTGAGTCTTGAATTATCAGAGGCAAAGGCTGTGACAGCTAATCCAACATTCACCAGCACAGGGAAAACCTCTGAAGGACAGCAGGAAATAGGAACAGTGAGAAATAGAAATAGCTGATTAGTAAGGAGGTACAATCACATCCCTGGGGTGTACAGTGAATATTTGAGGTGCTTGATTTTCCCACCTGTTTAAGAAAAAGCTCTTTAGAGAAACCCAGGCAAAACAAAACTTCATGAAGCTGCTTTCAAAGCTGATATATTGACGTGAGAGTTTAATGGGATTTTCTCTCTTCTGTTCAGTCTCTTGTTCTTTTATCTGTACTATGCTATGTGAATAATCTCCCTTCAATCCAAACAAACAATTTATATCCATGGATTAATGGTTGCTATGCTCACCCTGAATTTTCAGTACTGTTCTATCGTTACATCTCACAGGTACCCAGAGCAGGGGTCAGCAATTCCACACCCACCTTCCAAGAACTTTACAGTGGGCACTTGGAATAACAAGTGAACATTCCTGGGAAAAAAACCCAGCTCCAGAGTAAAAAAAAAAAGGGGGAATGGTTTCTCACTGCCAGAGGGCAGGGTTAGATGGGATATTGGGAAGGAATTGTTCCCTGGGAGGGTGCCCAGAGAAGCTGTGGCTGCCCCTGGATCCCTGGAATTCTCTCAGGCCAGGTTGGATGGGGCTTGGATCACCCTGGGTTAGTGGAAGGTGTTCCTGCCCATGGCAGGAGTGGGATGAGATGATCATTAAATTATTTTCTAACCCAAAGCAATCTGGGATTCTAGGATTTTTCCCTGTTCTAGAGAAATGGCTGAAAGGGAAGAAGCAGATGGATATTCAGATCTGTCCATGTCCAGAAGCAGCAGATCCTTACATCATTTGCTAAGTGCTCAAAGGAGGTTTGTAGAGGCTGATTTATAGAAATTGGTTTGTAGAAGTTGGTTTGTGAAGCTTTCCCAAAGACAGAAACATATTTTACTCACTTAGCCATTGAAATCAAGTCCTTTATGTTTGCAGATCTTCCATCGTGAAGATGGCGCTCTTTCCACAGGCACACCCTTCAATTTAGGGTGTAAGGCTGATTTCAGATCCACTCAGACACAGCAAAGGTCTGAACTAACAAACAAAGCAATAAAACAGATTGTGTAGCTGATGTAGCCACTGGCAGGACACAGCTGGAGTTTATTATTCGTGTATTCAGAGAAATGTTGCCCTCAAATCCCCCTGTTTTGATGTAGTGCTTGTGGTTCAGTAGTGTCAGCACTGCTTGAAGGTGATTGACTCCACTCCTGCTGCAGGATACAAAACATATACCAAAAAGCAAAAAAAAAGGAAAATCTGCGTCTGAAGAGGCTCAGGCTGGAACAGCAACAGGCACAGTGATTAATAAAGGATAGATTTTGGAGCAGCCCAATATATTTCAGAAATTCCCCTGTTCTGCTGTGTAATACACCATCCTCAGCCCTGAGAAGGAGAGAAGTAGAAAACAGCAAACTAACTTTAAGATATCTGCACAAAGAGGAGATGGCTTTAAGATCTCCAAAAACTTGTTTGTTTGAATAGGTGCTTCAGGAAGAGATTTTTTTTTGGGACAGTGGAAGATTTTCTGAGCTGTTTAACTTGTAAATATGCTGCTTTTCATATTCAAAGAGGGTAAATGATGTGTCATCTTAAAAAGTCTATTAAATCTTCTCTGATTTAGAGCAGAAATGCAGTCTGGGAGGAGTTCCTAGCTTTTTCAGACAGCAAGGGAGGTTGAGATGGGTCTCTCCAGGGAATTCCTTAGCATCACAAGGAATTTTTTGGTTTTCACTGAGATTTGTATTCAACAAAAAGCCACTGTCCATTAGCCAAAGCAGAAACAATGCTGTGCCCAGCCTTTAGCTTAGAACAAGGCGGGAAAGAGCTCTCAAATGAAGCCATGCTGATTTGAAACTAGAATATGGAGGAATACAGGGAATAAAAATAAATCTTCAGCTGTATACCCAAGTCATGACAATCCTGAAAAGACCTGGAAACCTGCCTGTTTCTTGGGAGAACCCTTCTCCTCAATAGGAGCAGCTGTGTGGCTCTTCCCCTGAGGGACAGGAGTGAAAGGCAGCAGGTGAATCTCCTCTGAATGGGAAGTCAGGGCTTGGAGGCACAAAAAGAAAGGGAACAGCTCCTGCCTGGGGATGTGAGGCTGAGGTTTTGCCATCAGCCAGAGAGACCGAGCACAGCACTCTCCAAAAATGTTCTCTAGATGCGGGGTTAGTGCAGGTTTAGCTGTATCACACATTCTTTCTTTGTTTCAGGCTGGTTTTCTTCATTTCTTTTGTCTGCTCCTGCACACGTTTGTGTGAAAGTCAGGAGATTTTCCATTCTTAGCCTTGTGGAGACAACTGCCTTTATTGTGTGAGAGGTGTGAATAAAGGAAGGAAAGTTTTCTGCTGGGGGATTTGAAGGGGAAAGGGTGTGGATAGGAATAAAAGGAAAGAATCAGAGAATCATTTAGAATGGAAAAGCCCCCCATGCTCACTAAACCCTGTCCCCAAGTCTCTTTCTTTTGAATGCCTCCAAAAGTGATGATTCCACCCCTGCCCTCAGCAGCCTTTTCCAATGCATTACAGCCCTTTCTGTGAAGAAATTTTTCACAATATCCAACCTCAGCCTCCCCTGGCCCAGCCTGAGGCCATTCCCTCTCCTCCTGTCCCTGCTCCCTGGGGGCAGAGCCCCATTCCCCAGCTGCTCCCTTCTATCAGGGAGCTGTGCAGAGCCACAAGGTCCCCCCTGAGCCTCCTTTTCTCCAGGCTGAGCCCCTTTCCCAGCTCCCTCAGCCCCTCCTGGTGCTCCAGCCCCTTCCTCAGCCCTGTTCCCTTCCCTGGACACTCTCCAGCCCCTTTATGATAAAAAGCAAACAACCCCACTAAAGCCAAAACACCAATAAATGGAAAGAGGGGGGGAAAAAAAGCGCAAACAAAAAAAAATAACCCCAAAATTCTCACCAAGCTCCCCCTTAACAGTTTTAGGGAGGATTCAGCTCAGTTATGGCACAAATAAATAACTTTGACTCATAGGGCTGTGAAAAGTCTGTAGCAAAATGAGGCAGGTGAAAGTGCAGAGACAACCTGAGCTAATGAGATGGGCATATTAACAGATCAAGGCTTCAACTGGAAAATCACCAGGAGGGACAAGAGGAAAAGCTGTCAAATGCTGATGGAAAATTCCTGGGGGGCTGCTTGAAGCTGTACATATCCTGATCCCACAGTCTAGAGGATTTGCAGAACTTTCTAAAGAAGATTCCTCTACATCCAGTTGCTAAACAGCTCAATACAGGCAGGAGATTTAAATGCCCACGCACAGAAAAAGTTACTTTTAATGATGCTGTTTGAGATTCTTCTGGGCACAGCATTGTTTCTGCTTTAGCTAATGAACAGTGGCTTCTCATTGGAAATAAATCCCAGTGAAACAAAAAAATGTTCCTTTTGTTTGTTTGAATTCTAATACCATCCTGAGCTTTAGACATAGAGTTTCTCATGCTTTTTTTGCTCCTGATTTTCACAGAGCTTTTTGCTGGCTTAAAAAAAAAATCTTCCCTTGATAATTAAAAGCAAAATAGATTAGACAAAATATTTCCATTCATTTATTCAGCAACAAATAATCTGAATGTGTAACAAATATGGATATTAGAGAGGAGAATTTCTTCAATAGAAAAATTGCCCAGGAGCAGAGCCCAGGTTAGAGTCCAAGGCAGAAGTGGAAGCCTCTTGGATTCCAAGGGAGTAACAAAACCCTTCATTTTTCTATTTTCCTAATATGTTTCTACCTTCTACCAGAAGCAGAAGACAAACCTGTGACAGTGCTGGCATTTGAGTTTCAGATCATAACAGCAGCAGGACATGTTTAGCTGCATTTTCAGACCCTCAGCAGGCAGAAAAACTGATAATACCTAAATCATAAATATTTTTCCCCAAGAAAATGAAAGAAAAGTTTGGATTACACCTTTGCCTAATTAAGTCACAGACAAGTCTGGGTTTGCAATCTTCCAGAGATGTTTCTTGATAATTTGCTTAACTTTCTGACCTTCCTAGGTGGATTGGTATGGTGAAATACCTCAATAATGTTGTAACTTGGGCCAAATTCTTGCCACTAACTCCTCAGGAAGGAAAGGAGATTTGGAGTCATGGTGTGGGGTCATGGTGAAGGGTCATGTAAGAAGGTTGTAGGGTCTGGAGTGGCCTTACAAGGAGTGGCTGAGGGCATGTCACAGACATCTTTTATGAAAAATCCTTTCCTTAGGATTTTTTCTCCTGAGAAGCTGAGATGCCTCAGGAACAAAATGTAAACAATGGTTATCTGCTGCTGTGGAATGCAACAGGTGCATCTGTGATTGGTCTCATGTGCTTGTTGCTAATTAATGGGCAATCACAGAGAGCTGGCTTGGACAGAGAGTCTGAGCCACAAACCTTTATTATCATTCCTTCTTTTTCTATTCTTAGCTAGCCTTCTGATGAAATCCTTTCTTCTATTCTTTTAGTATAGTTTTAATGTAATATATATCATAAAATAATAAATCAAGCCTTCTGAAATATGGAGTCAGATCCTCATCTCTTCCCTCATCCTGGGACCCCTGTGAACATTGTCACAGAGGGCACTTGGTTTGTTCAGCTGGAGAAGAAGAACCTGAGGGCAGAGTTTATCAGGATGTTCCTCCTGAGGGACAGCTCCAATCTCTGTGCCCGGGGACAGCACCCAGGGAACGGCTGGAGCTGTGCCAGGGCAGGGTCAGGCTGGATATCAGGGAAAGGCTCTTCCCCAGAGGGTGCTGGCACTGCCCAGGCTCCCCAGGGAATGGGCACAGCCCCAAGGCTGCCAGAGCTCCAGGAGGGTTTGGACAATGCTGCCAGGGATGCACAGGGTGGGATTGTTGGGGTGTCTGTGCAGGGTCAGGGTTGAAATCCATGATCCCAGTGGGTCCCTTCCAGCTCAGGATATTCCATGATTCTGTGCCTGTGCTCTGTGCCTGAATTCAAGCAGGATGTAAAAAATAAATATGGAATTTCAGTTAAAAAAAAAAAAAGCCAAATGACCTTTCCCCAAGCTCAGTCTAGAAATAACAAAATCCATATAAAGATAAACTTGTGGCAGCAGATCTGTCTGCAGAGCCATCCATCACTGTCCCACGGAGTGAACAGGGCCCTTAGGAGGGACAATCCCAGATAAATAAACATTGGTGTCTGTGCCTGGCACCAGTTCATTATTTTGTCAAGGAGATGTGATGGACTGCCCAGGAAGTCTGCAGCAAGTGCCCAGGATGGACAATTTTTGGCAGTAAATGTCTGTAGGATGAGGTGGGTAACTCGGGGATGTGTCCATCAGCAGACCTGCCAGGGGGTCACTCATGGAAGGATTGGAAATCAGGCTGTGACCTCTCTGTCATTCTGCTCCACTCTGCCTGATGGCACACCAAGAGGGTATATCCAGGTGGGAAGGCCTCCAGGAGAGAAATTTCATTTATCCTGTGAGCAGCTGGATGTGAAATTCAAACACCACAAGATCATTGTAATGGACAACAAAAAACCTTTTCAGAAAAGAGGAATTCCCTTTGGAAAGGCTGCTTTAAACTGTCTTGCCAGCACAAACTGCTTCTCACTGTTCATGTCCTGTAACTCTGCTTGGGGAAGTCAAGTGAGGTGAGGGAACATTAGCAGCTGGAGCCTAAAATTCCTGAATAATCAGTGCTGTCCCTAGGGAACATTTTTTTTCCTCTGGAGTCTGCTCCAAGCCAGTGTCTTACCACGGCATTAAAGGGGTTTCTCAGTTTTCTTATCAAGTATTAAATTGAACCCATGCCTATGTTTCTCTCATTGTTTTATTTCCATATTATTGCAGGCCTCTCTACCTGAAGAATATATCTCTTTACTTGCAATTCTGGCCTAGAATCACAAAATAGAGGAACACTAAAAAGCTTTTCTTTTCAGCTACAGATGATGAAAAGCAAGGCAAAACTGTTGATACTCCTCTCTCTCTCCCATTCAGAGCCTGTTTGCAGAGCACTTTGAAGCTTCATAAACTGGTAGAATAAGCAGCACTGGATGACTGCTGGAAATAGGAGGAGTATTAATGGCAGAAACAGGAAGTTTTTGATGCTTTATGGAGCACTGACTGATATTTTCAATAAGATCAACAAATAGAAAATCTCAAAATATTGCAGTTCATCCTTTACACTGAAAAGAATGGATTATAAAAACAGACATAAAAGCTATTTTAATGAAACAGCCTCATAGCCTGGCAGCAAACTGTACCTGGTGAACTGGAGAGAAGCCAGGAGAAAAGATCAAAACCTGAGGAGGCATAAATCTCCTGTCACCGTTTTTGCTATAACTTCTGGAATTGTTTCTGTCATTGAATAGTTACACTTAAAAACCTCTCATACATCTTGAGCGTCAGTAATTAACTTTTTCTTTCTTTTTTATGATTCCAGGAAAAGATGATTTAAGAGGTTTTGTCTCTTCCAGACTCTGTCTGACAATGTTCACGTCTGAGGAACAGGGTGATGCATTAGGATTATAAACCTGGTTTGTATTCCACAGGGAAAATTTGGGCTTGGAGATGCTGCAGACCTTGCTTGTGGTGGTTTGTTCCCCAGAGGAAGCTGATCAGGATTACACCAATGCTGTAGAGTTGATAACTGAGTTCTCTAGTATTTATAGTATTCAGCCAGAGCAGTTATTTAATATACTAACAGCAATATTTAATTATATCAGGCCAAAATATTACACAATTATCATAAACAGAGTATTGGACATTTTGCAGCTCAGATAATTACACTTCTTTTTTTTTTTTTTTTGTTGGTTTGTGTTTGCTTTTGTCAAACAAAAGAGATTTTCAGAGCGAGATTCACACAAACATTACAGCTGGAAAAGGCCTCCAAGATATTCAAGTCCAAACTTCGAGCAAATCCCACCATTCCCACAAAATGTGAATCTTGATCCCCATCTAGAAGTAAACTAGGGAAGAAAAAGCAGAAAACCACACAGAAGTGAGGGGTTCAGGCAGGGATTTTGATTGGGGTTGGTCACAGGAGCCAGGAGAGGCATTCCAAGATGGAAGAACATGGAACCATGGACAGGTGAGCACCTGGAGCCAGAGCAAACCTCAGTCACTCTCACAAGCTCTTTTGCTTCCTGAATGCTCTAAATGGACTCTTTTAAATAAATGCAGCAGATCCCACTGCGTTTCTGAAGGATGAATCAAAGGCAAGCCCTGCTCTGCCACAGACAGGAGTAACCATGAAGATCTTTAGGAATATTTTGTGGTATATTTCCCACCAGGTTGTGGAACTCACAGAATCCCAACTGGTTTGGGCTGGAAGGGATCTTAAAAGCTCATTTCCTTCCAACCCTGCCATGGGCAGGGACACCTTCCACCAGCCCAGGATGATAATAGTGGAATTAATGGGAAATCTTTGAAAGACCAGTGGACTTAGATTTAATTAAGAAACTCATGAACCACAGCAGTGTAGTGCACAGTGTGAAATATAATCATTAATGTAAAGGTTAATAAGTTAATTAGCCACATTTAAGTGTTTAATTCTAATAAATGTTCACCTATTATCTGTGTTGGGAGCCATTTTGTTTCCTCTGTTTACACAGCCTAGGGTTTTCTATCCCAATTTTTTCTTATAAGTATGAAATTCAACATGTGACAAACTGGCTTTGGTTAAAAAATAATAATAAAAAAAAGGAATTGCGGCCTTGATCCTCAATCCCACTTTTTATTTCCAGCTATAATATAATGGACTTGAGTGAGGTTTAAGACACATCCTGGAGCAAGCTGTAATAATTAATCTACATGACTGGATTTAGCAGAAATCCATCTTGGAATTGCAATTCTCCTCCTTGCTCCTGGACTGCAGCAAAATTCCACTGAGCAGACCAGCACAAGAGTCCCACTGGTTATACATTGGCCCAGTCTGCCTGGAGAACCAGCAAATATGGTCCTTTCAGGCAGAAAATAAAGCAAAAATAAAGATTTTCAGACTTCTC
The DNA here is from genome assembly GCF_028551555.1 of Melozone crissalis. Classification (NCBI taxonomy): domain Eukaryota; kingdom Metazoa; phylum Chordata; class Aves; order Passeriformes; family Passerellidae; genus Melozone; species Melozone crissalis. The sequence goes on along the minus strand of NW_026535823.1, from coordinate 8,246,386 downwards.
CAATGTGAACACAAATATACCAGTGAACTTTTGAGTCTGTAGATCACCAAATATTTTCTTATTTTAGCCGATGTGCAAGGGGTGCTGGAGGGAAGTAAAGGTAAATTTTTTCCCATGGAATGATCCAAGATTGGTATTTCCTTTGTAAGAAGTGGCACCTTGAGTTCATCCCAGATCTAAATATAAGCACATCCCTTCAACTAAAGAACAAATAGATGACATTATTTATGTGATATTTAAAATAAATAGAGCTGACTGAAGTGGTGTGATTTCCTCAGAACAAAATGGGAGCAACGTGATATTACAGGGGCTGTAATAAAAGGGAAGTTGTTCTGCTTTGTTCAGAATCATCATTTTTGTTTCTCAATTGAAAACCAAGACAATTGCTTTGTAATTCAATGTATTTACTGTAGAAGTTGAACATTTGGGGACATTGGGTAGATTAAAATATCCTCTTGCACATGTACCTTACCCAGTAATGTGTTATAAAGGTGTTATGCTGTCCTTATTAGCATTTCTATAATAAATATATAAAGGTTTGTGTTGGGAATGGTTTTAGCTATTGCTTTAATCCAATATTTTGGACACTTTCTGTAAAGAGACCTATCTACAGTTTAGCTGTCAATTCACATTTCTATGCTTTCTTCATAGTACCCATAGCACATCATTCCTCATGACAGCAAATCCAGTTTCTGGGTGCCTGATGTTGACCTAAACTTATAACAATGGAACAGCAAGCACCATATTCCACTGTGAAAATGCTCTGAGCTGCTCAAGGCTGTGTTGGAAAGGGCTTGGAACAACCTGGGATAGTGGAGGTGCCCCTACCCATGGCAGGGGGTGGAATGAGATGGGCTTTACCATCCCCTCCAAACCCTTCTATTTAAGTCCATGAAACTTTTTCAAATGCCCCAAACCCAGTGATATCCCAATATGGATTTGAAATTTCAGTGTTTTGGCAGAATTTGTGCCAGACTGGACATGGTGGAACACCTTCCCCACCTCATGTACTCTTTAAGCAGTCCAGGGAGCTGGAGCTCTGTCCTTTCTGGTCTCATTCTTACTCTCTGTATGTGGAGATCTCAATTTTCTTTCAGCCTTCTTTCCCTCTCCTTCTGTGCAGTGAGCACAAAGGCAGGAGCACTAACACACTCCTAAGGACAAAAGCCAAAACATCTGCCAGATGCAACAGGGACACCAACAACCACAAAATCCTCAGGATTTCTTTATATCACAGAGGTTCACAGAATCCCAGAATGGTTTGGGTTGGAAGGGAACTTAAAGCCCATCCAGTCCCACCCCTGCCATGGGCAAGGACACCTTCCACTAGCCCAGGGTGCTCCAAACCCCATCCCACCTGGCTCTGGACTCTTCCAGGGATCCAGCCACAGTTTCTCTGGGCTCCCTGTGCCAGGGCCTGCCCGTCCTCACAGGGAACAATTCCTTCCTCACATCCCACATAAATCTCTATTTTTCTACTTTAAAACCATTCCCCCTTGCCCTATCACTGTCTGCACATGTAAAAATCCCTTTCAGTGTTCTTTATAAACCCCCTTTAGGCACTGGAAGGGCCTCTGAGGTCTCCCCACAACTTTCTCTTCTCCAGGTTATCACCCCCAGCTCTCCCAGCCTGGCTCCAAATCAGAGGGGCTCCAGCCCTCACATGATCTGTGTGGTCCCTTCTGAACCTGGTCTAAAAGATCCACAGACTTCTGCAAAACCAAATTCTAGCTCCCAGCTCTAAATAATGAAGTCCTACTGCTCTGTGACATAAACAAGACCAGGAGCCACTTCATCCTACCTCTTCAGCCATCCTTTAGCAGATCTCTTTCCACCCTTTTCTCACTGCCAGTCCCTGTGTGAATCTCCCTTTGATCTGTGCTTTCCCTATCATCCCACCATCCCTGAATGAGCTGGCACCACTTCCCAGCTCACTCAAACAACGTGACTGAGGTCAGTCCCTGAACACCAGAAGGACCCTGCTGTGCTGGGGACAGCCACACTCGAGATCCCTTCAGAACTGAACTCCTGCTTCCCTCCCTTCAAAGCAAGGATCACCCCAGGCCTCTCCCAGAGCTGTTTCAGCTGGGAAACAGGACTTTACACAGACAACAGGCCTTTGACTGCCCCTCTGATGCTTTTGATTTGACTTTAAAGCATGCCAGCATCAAAGCCACCAAGGAAAGATGACAGGAAATGTAACTTGAATCTTTCACAACGCTGGTGCATAAAAACGTTACAGCTCTACTAAGGAACAGCCTGCTAGTCAATGTTTTGGGCAATAAATGGGGATGTTTTGGAGGGATGTTTTCCAGGTTGAAAGGTCACTTTATTTTTCACGCATTCCTCCCCTCTCTCCCTCCTTCAGGCAGCCCAATTTCCCTGTGTTTCATTCTTGTTGGAGACCCATGGCTCATTTTGTGAAATATCTCTCATTTTACCAATTTTTCAGCAAGAAATATTTTGACCAAAACAAAAACTTGGAACTTCCACTAGCCCGCTTTCTAGAGTGAATCCAGAATTCTTCTAGACCATTATCTTCTTCAAATTTGGCTAAATTCAGTTAAACCTAAACTAGGGTAAGAATTAGAGGAGTCAGACTTGGTATCATACAGCTTCCATTGCCTGCGGAGATGGAAAATGATCTATGATACACCCAGGGCTTGCTTTAAGCAATTCATCCCCATTAATTGCTGATATCAGATATCTGCAATGAATTGTGAATGTCATGCTCTGGATGAATGATGTTCAATCCAAACAAGACTATTAACGTGCCATTCCCAAAGGATTAACATTCCACCATCAAATCACTCAGATATTGCTCAATATATTGCTTTCAGAGCACTGCATTAACTGAGAAGGGTGTGTATTAATGAAACTCCCTTGGAACAGATTTCCTTTTAAATTGCAGGGCATGTTTTATCTGAGTGGATAGCTAAGATAGTGAAAAGTGGACTGGAAAGTTGCTGAATATTAAGGATTCATTTCCTTGGTATTATTAAAAAAGTATTTCTTTCTTCTTCCTGATAAGTTTGCACCAGACATGCTGTATGCAGACTTCCAGTTCACAGAGTTTAGATGTAGAAGGAGATGTTGTAGACAACAAGGGTGGAAGAATGAGAACGTCTCAGAACTGAGAACACACTAAAAATCAGTAATATTTGGGGTGGCTGGTTCTGTACAAAATAGGGGAACAAACTTGTCATTTTCAACCTGATTTTCCAAGAAAATGGAATGTTTGCCATTTCCCTAAAACTCTTAACCTTACTGGCCATTTTAACTCAAATTTAGCAAAAGGACAAACACAACAAAGACATTTAAATTAATAAAAAGTGTATAAAAATATATAGATGGAAAGAAAAAATATATAGATAGATAGAAAAACCCTCTGCTAATATATCTCAGTAAAGCACTGCTTCACTATCTCATTCCATGCAGGGCAGGATATGATCTGCTCAATGCCCAGGGAAGATCTGGGTCACTCTGTGGTTCAGGAATCACCTGCTTTTACATTTTGGTTCCAGTACATCCAAAATTAAAGATGCCCTAAGTCTAAAAAACTGTTAGACTTTGTATCTCCACTTTTGCACAGCTCTGTTCCTACCCAGACACCTGAGATGAGGAATAATTTGCAGGAAGCAGTGCTTTGTTTGCAAAACATCACAAGTCAAGTCGTGCTTTGCCAGAAACACTTTCCTACCACCCACCATTTATTCCTGCCAATTTTTGTTGCTCCCCGTGACAGTAGAATTTGTAATTTGATTAATGACTTCATTCCAGTGCTTGGAGTGTGTTTTATAGTACTAGTTCCAGAAAAGAAAGGCAGGTAATTAGACAAATAGAGTGAAGTAGCTCAAAAGACTTTTTAAGTTGTTAATGTAGTAATAAAGTATCATGAAAAATATGACAGAATGAGGCATCTCTAAAAATATCCCCTTTAAATTGGAAGTTTCTCTCTTTTTCTGCATTTTTCCTGGAACAAGGCAGCCAGGTCTTTGCTAAATGCACAGAAGTGCATGTTAGATGATCCTCTGGCTTAAATTATGGAACAGGTCTTAAAAGTGAAGCTTGGTGTTCACCTGCAGGTTCCTGGTCATAAAGCACAGCAAGGCCAGTTCAGAGAACTGGCTTTAATTGTGACTTACAAACATCACTCTTGGTGCCAGGTTGACAATTGAGATAATTATTTTCCAGGATGTGCACCAGCAGCTGGGGGCTATAATCCAGAGAAGTCCTCTTTGAATTGCTCATTATTTTTCAGTAATTAACTAATTTTATCACTCACACCTGTCTTATATAAAGCCTGGTGGTAACCCAATGGTCTGAAAGAGTTGAGATATATCTCCTCTGTCAGTTCTAAAACTCTTCCCTTAAAGACTTTATGAAAAAAAATATTTCAGAAAGCTGCATTTTAAACTTTTGTCAAGACACAAGTTGGCATAAGCCAATGAACACCCTTACATGACTTAAGCATATCAAAACTTGCACATGGACTTGAAGGAGCCAGGAATTCTGGTTTTGACATGATCAGAATATTTTAATAAAGATTATCAAGTAAGTGGCACAATTTGAAATGCAGAGAAGTTTTTGGAAGGGATCAGTATTGCTCATGATGATGCCTTGATGGCACTCTTGTACCCATCAAAGACCCAGCTCTACAGCCTTAACAGGAAAAGATTTCCAGAGGTGGAAATGTAAAGAGAGGAGATTGGGAATAGGAGATCAAAAACTCAGTCTCTTGTGTAACTGCTCTAGGCATTCTTAAAAAAGCAACAGCTCTTCCAAAATTGTTACATAATGTTGCTGATTTTGATGCACCTGCCCTTACTTGGAAGTGCTAAAGGGGAATTGAATTAAGGTTTCTTCTGCAAGTGCTTCTGTCTGTGTTGTCAGAACTGCAGAAACATCCAGGTTTTTAACTGAATTGCCTGAAGTTGTGTGGGATGAATGTAGACCTTGGGATTTCATTGAAGAAACACCCAGAACTGACAGACTTTGAGATCTGACATCTCTAACAAAGTACCTGAGTAACTGAGGTTGGAAGACACCTCTGAAGGTCACCCTGTGAGATTGTCCTGCCCAGAGACAGAGATAGCAAGTTGGCCAGTTGGGTATTTCTAAGGCTGGAGACTCCATATTCCCTCTGGCCAACCAGCTCCAGGATTTGATCATCTTCAGAGTGGGGAAGTTCTTTGTTCAAGTGGAATTTCCTGAGTTTCAGTTTGTGTGTTTTACAGAATCAGAACAACAGAATATCCTGAGCAGGAAGGGACCCACCAGGACCCTACCTCTGTCCCTGCCCAGACACCCCAACAATCCCACCCTGTGCATCCCTGGGAGCTTTGTCCAAATGCTCCTGGAGCTCTGGCAGCCTTGGGGCTGTGCCCATTTCCTGGGGAACCTGTGCACTGCCTGAGCACCCTCCTGGGGGAAGAACTTTTTCTTGATGTCCAACCTAAACCTCCCCTGTGTGCTGTCCCTGTCACACAGAGCAGAGATTGGAGCAGTTCCTCAGGAGGATCTGTACCCTTTGGTGAGGTCCAACCTCAGCCTCCTCTCCTTCAGCTGAACAAGCCAAGTGTCCTCAGCTGGTTCTTATATGACCTCTCCAGACCCTTCTCATCAGTTAAAGCCCTCCCACAAGTCAATCAAGCTGGGTAAAACAGCAAATGAGAAGTCCCAAAATATTCAGAAGACAATCCTAACTAAAGAGTGCTATAAAGGTCATAATTGTTTTATACAGACTGGAAAACATCTCTATCTGGCTTACAGAAAATTGATTGGGTAACAGAGCTTCAGAAAGTCACATGTTTAATAAAGTAGGCCCAGTTCATGCTGACATTTTAGCTGTGTCCAGTCCTACTGCATTTCTTCAGGGCAGTACCAAGGGAGCAAAATAAAATCCCTTCCAGTTGTTTTTTCTTGTGATTATCACAGAATATCAAATAAAAGATTAAAATGGCCATATGGAAGTCACAGAAATCTGTTTTTACACCATATTGTCTAGCTAGGATAATAAGCAAAGAAACTTGTTGTGAATTTGTTATGATTATTATCACTCATATGATTAAAAAAGCCCTACAATTACTGCTCACCAATATTCAGCATCCTGGAGGGAGAAAAAGAGCTAAATAAGGATCTCTAGGATGCCCATACATTGATAGAAGAAGTAGCTCCCCAAATATTCAATTAGTTCCCTAAGAGCTGCTTCACATTCCACAACATCTGGGGGGGGAGTTCTCCAGGAAAAAGTCTCTGCCTGGGAGCTCTTTCACTTGAAGGTTTTCCACATCCTTTCTTTAAACTCAGAATGCCTGATTTCCATCAAATTATCTTTCCCATCCTCTCCTAATTGAAGATACTGAACCCTCAGGGCTCCCTGTAGAATGTTTTCTCTCTTTCCTACTCTCTGGGTCAAGTTCTTTCCTTACCTTTTATATGCCTTTGGAAGTAAAGCTGTTTAACACCCTGCAGCTTAATGTGGAGGAAATTAGGCATGTCCCAACCATTATTTCTTTTTTCTTTTTTATTTCTTTTTTCTTTCTTTCTTTCTTTTTTTTCCCCCCATTTGTGTTACAGGGAATTTCTTGGTTGGGGTTTGAGGCTGTTACAAACTCCACTTCTTGTTTTGGAGCTGTGGGGGGATTATCAATGTAAAACTGCCAGCATTGGGTGTTGGAGATGGAGCTTTAAGTCCTTTGTCCTAAGATGTTCTGTGGAATTCCAGAAGAGGTGTAGTCCTCACTCTTTGGTTCACAAGACCAGTGTTTTTCATAAACTATCAGGGTATTTTTAGAAGTTGAATATTTGGTTTTCTAGGGCTCCAAGGAGGGTGAAGAGCATTAAGAAGGTGGGGAAGGAGGCAGGGCAGGCCAGCTGGCTGGTCGTGGCTGTCCCACTGGATGGCTCCCAACTGCTGACAGGATAGGGAGGCTGGAAGAGAGCACCCAGCAGAGGAGTTGTGGGAGAAGGGGAAAGGTTTTTGTGCATTGTTTGGGTTTGTGCAAGGAGGGGATAAGAGTTCCAAATGTCCATGCAAAGGTGTCTCAGGCTTTGACACCTCCTCTGGGCTGCTTCCTGTGATGGTGTTCACAGGGGTCTGAGGAAGAGGGAAGAGATGAGGATCTGACTCCATGTTTCAGAAGGCTTGATTTATTATTTTATGATATATATTATATTAAAACTACACTAAAAGAGTAGAAGAAAGGATTTCATCAGAAGGCTAGCTAAGAATAGAAAAAGGGATGATAACAAAAGCATCTGTCTCGGACAGAGAGTCCAAGCCAGCTGACTGTGATTGGCCATTAATCAGAAACAACCACATGAGACCAATCACAGATGCACCTGTTGTATTCCACAGCAGCAGATAACCATTGTTTACATTTTGTTCCTGAGGCATCTCAGCTTCTCAGGAGAAAGAATCCTAAGGAAAGGATTTTTCAGAAAATATCATGGCTACAGCTTCCCTGCTGAGAGCAGTGCCTGCCCCTGGCAGGAAACAGAGTTTAAAGCCAGCACAGAGAGCACCTGTGTGTTCTCCAGCCCCAAATCTCTGGGACAGCAGCTAGCAGCCTCCTAAGAGCAGGTTCCAGCAAAGGTCAGCAACGAGGAGGAAGCCACAAGATTCAATTTCATCATGCATCTCCTCATCTTCATATCCAGAGATGCAAAGATGCCTGGAGAGCTGGTGGTGACCTCTGGATGTCACACTGATTAATTGGGGGAGCTTGGTTTCACCCCAGGACACCAAGCGCCTGCTTAGATTAATTATCATTCTCTCACAAGGCTATTGCTCTTCCAGTCCCTCCCTCTACAGTCCCTACAACACTCCTCATTCAGCATGGGAGGTTTGCAACAAACATTTTGAGGATCATGGAGACAACTTCTAAACATACCCTTCCTTTTGCAGGGGTTGAAAAAAAAACCAGTTACTCATTATTCTGTTTAAACATACTAAAAAGCAGATTTCCTAAACTGCACAGCACTAATTAGAAACTGCCTTTTTTCAGGTAGACATATCCATAACAATTAACAGCTACTAATAACAGAGTAAAACCTTTAGTGATTGCAACTGAGCTACAAAGTGACACACAAGTCAGTTCTGGGGCATTTGGCTTGTCCAACCCACCTTCTGGGTGTCCAGGGGGAGAAAATCCTTTGCTTCTGTTCATGATGGGGATCCCTGGGCACTAAAGACACATTTTTTGCATTGTAACAGCACCAAAGGACAGGATTTCTTTTATTAAATCTTCCTCTCCTTCCCCAAAATGCATAAACCACCTCCAAGAGATTACAGGTACCTTTACAGATTCATCTTCATAGGATGGGGTGTTTTGTGGTTTGGGTTTTTTTTTCCTGACAAGAAGATTAATCCCAGTTCTGCTTGAACTGGATTCATGATGGAAACAAGAAATTTCTTATCTACTAAAAGTAATTTTATTGGCACATTAATAATTTTAGGAACAGGGATCAAGTGGGGCACAGACATAATGATTTGCAGAAATCATGAGGAGAAAATAAAGAAAGAATGGCAGTTGGTTTTGTTGAAGACAGGGCATGAGAAGAGGCTTTTGCAAAGAGGAGGACAAAGTTTTCTGAGCCTGTAATGCTTATGACAAAAAGTTATGGACATAAAATGCCTTGGAATACTCAAATCAGGAACCAGGCAGACTTTCAGACATTCAGAACTCCTGCATGATCAAATCAACAGATGCTTCCCAAAGTATTTCAGTTTCTCTAGTCAGACTTTTTTACCATTTTTACAGACTTCTTAAAGACAGATGACAGCTCAAATCCATGCTTTCCTGAAAGAAATCTCATTACACTTCAGGTTCCCCAATCACATTTTCAAGCAATTTAAGCCACTCCTCCCCCTGTTCTGATCCTAGCAAAGCTACTTCCACAGAGAACATTTTTATTCTGTAGGCATTTTAGCCTATTATGACAGACCAGAGTTTGCAGCTGATATATTGCCTTTCTTTTATTTCTTTGAGGAAACCTCTGGTGACCCTGATATTTAAAGTTATCAGATTGGAGTAGTGCACCATTAGTAATTTCTGAGCTTGGCTGTTTTTTTCCCTTTCCAGAACCGCCTCTCTGTGTTGCTGTGCTATTCCCCATCTCCAAAAGTTGAGTGTGGAGCCATAGAAAGGAAAATGTAAATGAAAAAGTTCCTAATGCAGTCTGGCTATGACATGATTACAACTAGGTTAAATGTATTAGTTCTCCACATATTACACTAGAGGTCATGCAACATCTAATTTATTTCCTTGACTTTCACATTTCACAGTCCCCTGAATGTAATTCCTTTCAATTTTCCCTGCTGTCGGTAATTGGTGTGCCACACATCCCTCTTCTCCAACAGACTCCTTCTGATTATCCTGGCACTGTATTCTGTGTATCCATTAACAACCAGGAATCATACTTTCCCCTAGGCCTGCTTTCCATTCCTCTCTCTCACACCCATTCATTTGGTAAGGGCACCAAGTCCTCATATATTTCATGTTTAGAAATGCTGGTATTTTCTTAAGAAGGAAAAAAACCCCAACCCCACAAAATTTGCCAGTGGCTGAGGTTGTTTTACAGCCCTCACTTTTTGTCTTGAATTTCACCTCCCCCTCTGATGTCTTGCAGTGCTTTCAGAAAAGTTTCCTTTAATGCAGTCAGGGTTTTTACCTCATCGTGCCATATCTTTAAATACAAGTGACAAAGAAATGTAAAGTTGAGATTATTTTGTAAACTGTTGCAGGGAAAATGGAATATCAAAGAAGATAAGAGTTCAATTTTGTTTTCAGCTCTCAAAGCTCTTCTTGTCACTTTTATTGCTTTCTTGTAAAGGTTCTCAGGGTCTGCATCTGGTGGTAGCACCAATTTTGTGATCATGGGAGTCTGAGTTCCAGCAAGCAGATATTCCTTATATCTCGTTTTAAATAGCAGAGAAACTGATTTTTAATTGCTTGAAATAATCTGTGCAGATCGTGGTGCCAAAGACCCTTTCACCCTCTCACCCTCCCCAGCTCCCAGTGGTTCAGCACTCCATGTGAATGAGATTCTGTTTTTTACACATCTCTTAGTTATTCCCAGGTTTTAATCCTGTCCCAGCAAGAACTAGGATCTCTGCACCTGACTTCTCTCTGTCATTTTTGCTTCCCACTTCCCTAGGTTTTGAGAATCTCTTTTGTTGTTCTCTTGGCACCTGAGTGAAGTCATTCCTCCTTGGCTTTCACATTTGAACTGGAATTTAAGACCTGCAAATCCAGAACAGCAGAGGTCCTGGAAGGAGAAAGAAATTAATGGGGATGTCTATTCCAGCTTCCCTTCTCTATTGGGAAATCCTTCTCTCCTCATCCCTGATGCTTTTGCCATTTTAACCCTATCTGAACCCGCTTCTGTAGGGTTTTGAAGAGTTGGATAACTGAAAAAGACAAAAGACATGTGGGCTGTCCTGTCATATCAGGCCTGCTGAAATGATTCTTCTATGAGGCTGGACGTCTCCTCTTAGAGATCTTCTGACATTGGTAAAAGGTGTGTTTGTCAAAGGATAATGGAAATATAGGAACACAAGTACTCACAATCTACCTTTGAGGGGATTGCACAGAGCTAGGAAACCTCCCAAACAAGTGATCAGTTCAGAATTAACTGTAGATTTTTTAGAAATTTTGAATCCATTTCGATTTCCAGATACTTTTGCTGCTGAAGCAGTCCTTTCTGCAATATCATTTGCCTGTAAAGAGTGAAAATTACAGTTTTGATTTTATTTAGAGTAATCCAAAATAAAACCTTACCATTTCAATAGGACCTGTTGGCTTTTGGGTTTTTTATTCTGTTCTCCCTTCCCCTTCCCCTTCCCCTTCCCTCTTTTCTTCCTTTCTCCAAAGGCCTATTTAATTACTTTTCCAAATCAGATTTCATGCCTTTTTCTATGTTCAACTGAAAATCTATTTCTTCAGGAATCAGATCCACCCCAATTGCTCATGGCTGTGTATTTTCATTAAATACTTTGCCCCAGAATCTGCTAAGTCAGACATTGTGGGAATGAAAATGCTGACAAATAATTCGATCAGAATATAAAAATGCCAGATGGAGACGCTTCAACACAAGAAGCCCCACAAAAGAAAAAAAAAATGAAATGGGTACAAGTTACTGCTGGGGACATTCTGACTTGATCTCACAGGGAAATGTTTCACAGGGAGAACAGTCAGCCATTGGAATGATCTCCCCATGGAAGCAGTGGATTCTCCAAAACTGGACATTTTAAGTTTTGCTTGGCTGGAGTGCTGGGCCATCCTGTCCAGACCAAGAGCAGCTGGATCAGATGACCCTTGACATTCTTTGTATTCCATGATTCCATGATTTAACTCCCAACTGGACAGCATGGTACTCTTGTCCTTGCAGGGATACAGGGTCTTGTGCAAAGGAAGCCACCAGGGTGGCTCTCATGAGATTTTGCCCTCCTGCACTGGGGCTCTTGTCTTGCAACTTTCTTTCCCCACAGTGAAATAGGTCAGCAAATACCAAACATGATCCCTGTTCCACTCCACTGTTCTTAGAATCACCAGCCTGGAGTGGTTTGGGTTGGAAGGGTCCCCAGAACCCATCCAGTGCCACCCTTGCCATGGGCAGGGACACCTTCCACTATCCCAGGTTTCTCCGAGCCTCATCCAGCCTGGCCTTGGATGCTTCCAGGGATCCAGGGGCATACCTGCAATTCAGGAACTGCTCCAATTCCCCCAATGCACTGCTGCCTCTTTAACTGCTCTGATGTAGCAGATTGCCAGCTTATACTGCAGCAATTACCTTTAAACAACCCATGCCCATAAAACCTTGGAGATCACTTAGGCTTTCTCTCTTCAGGAGAGTCAATTGCTGCTTTTTCAGGATGCTGCAGTCCATTGAAATCTGGGGTAACATACTGCAGCAGTTACTGAACAACAGCATCTCCCTTTGCCTGGCAGGGAGAACAAATCATAATTCAAATTAACCTCGCTGTGTAATGAAATTTTGTTACGTGTCATTATGTTATATTATATAGTATCTATAAATCAATCCCAGCAAGCCATTTGCTTCAATGATGGCTTTTTGTGTGTGACACAGTGAAGCTGGAATCCTCCCAAGGAATAATTTTTCAAATAACAGCAAATTCCAAAGTGGAAAACATAGAATTTCCTAAAACAACAGCATTTTGGACCCTCTGAACACTTCATTATATTTAAGAACCAATGAAGACAACTCTTTTACAATGTGCTTAATGAAATTTAATTCCAACAAGTAGGGTGGCTCTCCTGACTGCTTTCTGAAGGGAGTTGTGCCCAAATGTCCCCAGATCCTGCTGTCACTTTCTGCCCTGCCCTTGGACCATGTCACACAGTCCCTCCTATCTCCAGTATCACTCTGGGTTACCAGAACCTGGTTTAGCAGGAACATTTCCAAGTTTCTGCTTCAGAAAAATGTGTCTACAGGCAATTTTGATGTTTGAAGTGCTCTGCTGCATTCAAAGGTGTTGCCTTAAAAGGTTTTTAATTGATTGCTTGAAGTGTTTCAAAATTAATTGGGCGTGTTGCTTCCTGGGCATTTTGCTTTCCCAACTATTGTGTACTACATGTATTTCAGTGTCCAAATAAAGCTTTCAGTAAGATTGGTTTTATGTTTCCCAGCCAATATTTTTTAATATGCTATGGGGAAAAAAAAAAAAAGAAAGAAAACAAAATGAGAGAAAATGTAATTTTTTAGAGGAAGTCTAATTTTTGCAGTTTGCTTCATTCACACTCAAATTCTTCCCACATTTTAAAGAACACAATTAACCAGAAGTGAATCTGGCTTGATTCACCATAATTTTTTCTGGGTTTATGTGGACTGAGTGTTGTTTTTAATGCCATTACAAAATAATAAAACTAAAATAAGGCAGTAGTAATTCAATTCCAACACACATCCCAGGTATGTGGGGGATGTGTGTTGGAATTGAATTACTACTCCCCAAACACATCTGTGGGGGAAGAGCTTCAAATCTATTTAGATAAATAGATGCTTCAACCACCCAACACTCAGAGGTTTGTGACTATTGCTGGTCCATGGGAGATGTCCCATCCTTGTCCCTGGAAGCTGTGGATGGGAGCGGAGGGCAGGCTCTGCCTCACAGACATCACAACACCTTCAGCATTTGGGTTTTGCTGCTTTATCTTCCTGGGCACTGCTGGAGAAATCAGATTTGCAAAACCAGAGTGCAGAATCAGTTTAGTCCTCAGGTTGCTCAGTAATTCCTATTACAGCCAAACTCATTCCTGGTGCAGCTCCATCTGTTCCCCGTGAAATTATGTGTGCTGAATTTTGCCCAAAGTGGTTAAAAAGCTTGAGGAGCCATTAATTTTTGTAAATTTTGGAGGCACTACCAACATGAGAAGGAGAGGGGTTAGTGATGTAATTTGGGAGGCAATGGATAAGAAAAGGATTTAATTAAGGGTAATGGGGAAGCATTAAGGCAAAGGAAATTTGCCAGGAGGTTGATTTAAAAACATATACAAATTCTCAGTGCTCTGATCAATTTAACTGTTCAGTAGGCACCAGAATAATGTTAGAGTCCCACTGTTTGAAGCAATTAAATGCATGTGTTTAAAATAGCAGAACCACATCAACCACAAATAGAATGTGACACTGAGGGTCTCTTTCCTCACCAGGTGCCTCTGCTTGGAATTTTTTTGCCAGCAGGGAGGCTAGACCTGGCAAAATATGATTATATTGCCAATTACTTGGCTTATTAATTTGTCATCTTTGAGTCTAGTTTTGTTTTAAAGTTTGGTTCCAACTGTTCTAACAAAATATAATTAAGTGAGCGTGACAGGGCAAGGGGGAACAGCTTTAAACTGAAAGAGGAGAGGGTTAGATGGGATTTTGGGAAGGAATTCCTTTCTGTGAGGGTGGGCAGGCCCTGGCACAGGGTGCCCAGAGAAGCTGTGGCTGCCCCTGGATCCCTGGAATTGTCCAAGGCCAGGCTGGATGGGGCTTGGAGCAAGCTTGGATAGTGGAAGGTGTCCCTGCCCATGGCAGGGATGGGACTGACGAGCTTTAAAGTCCTTCCAACCCAAACCATTCTATAAGATTCTATAAAAGCAGAATTTTAATTCAACTTCCTTAAATTTAAATTGTTTTTTCCTGTTTGTTCTTTGCTTTTCTTCTCTGCAAGCAAACTGCAATTAAATACATTCCTGAAACACTGAGGAAAGCAGTCAGATTTTCCAAAGTGCTCTGTAAATTGGAAGAATAATCATCAGTATAAAAAAATCCCACTTCCTATGGCACATCTTTGGCTGAAAAGCCATTTAAAAGCTCTCTTAAGTAAGTTTATAGCTGCTTATTTACATCCCATTCCACAAGTATTTAATGCCATTGATTTCCCCATTTGGGCACATCATTAAAGGACAAGGCAGACACCTGTGCTCTGGAGAGAAATTGAGTGGGGTGATAAAAAGGGAGAAGATTAAGAAGGCTACTTGCAAGAGAGAGGCACACGGAGCTAAGGAGTTTATCCCTGCAATTCCTCAGCTGTCACCTCACAGCCATGTGACAAAATGAATGGGAACACCCTTAGCTCCATGGCTGGGGACTGGACCCTGCTGGCAGCACACAGGGGATGGACCAAAGTGTGTGACAGTTCCATGGGGCTCCCAGCTTAGAAAGACTGGCAAAGAATTGCTTGGTTTGTTTTCAGCCCCTCTCTGTTGCAGGTATTCATCTTCCTCAGGTGGATCAAGGTGCTTCCATCTCGGGTTTCTGTGGTTGAAATTACTCCCAGGGTATTAGAGAGTATTTTTTCCCTACCTTGTGACCAAAGAAGTCGAGATTTGTTGGTTTTGCTTTTCAAGATTGTTTATTTTTTCTTATCTATTACATTCTTTCTCTGACCTGCTGAGGTCTGTCTGGCAGGTCAAGTTGTGGCACAGTGATTGCCCTTGGGGTGGTGTTAATTTTTATGCTAAAACCTACGTGTACTTTATTTACAATAATTTTCCAATACCTATCACCTATGTTAGACAGTCTGTCCCTACTCTAAACCAATCCAAAAGTGCCACCATCACAGCAGAAGATGGAGGACAAGAAGGAGAAGGAGAGAGACAGGACACGCCTAGATCCCTCCATCTTGCCTCTTGAACCCCCATTCTAAAAACCCTAAAATTCTACTTTTTCACCCTGTGACAAATTAACTATCATCCTACTCAAACTCTTGTGGCTTGTAAATCTTCACACAAAGTTGGTAATTTTTTCCATGGACTAAAATTGAAGGCACAGGTATTTTTGACTCCATGCCAAGGTCTCTGAGCCCCCTGCCAGTGTCTTGGATCACCCAGGGCGAGCAGAGGAATGTCCTGGGTCCCGACACTTCCATGACCAAAACCTTCCCAACACACCTCTGTCAAGTGAAATCATTCCTGTAATTAATTTAATTCACGTTCATACTGATACAAAAACACTTAAAATTTAGATGGTTTTAGATATGTTTTTTCCCTGTTTATTTTTCATTGCAAAAATTATTCTGGGGGTTTTCACTGGACTTATTTTTCCATCTTCTCCTGTTTGATAGCATGATTTTGTGCAACAGACTGGTGACCCAGACATTAGTCATGTAAAAAGAAAATCCAAAACCAAAAATAGGTTGAACATGAATTTGAACTGAAATCAGATTAAATCAAAATACAGCATCTTTAGACAAAGAAAAAAAAATTCTTTGAATATGCTGATTTAAGGAGGACATTACTTGCAGAGGACATTATGGATTGATGAAGATGTCAGCGGGATGAGAAATAAGAGGAGCCCAAATGAACAGTTCAGGTCTTCCTGCAGAGGCTGTTATCTGTGTTGTGACCTTTTGAGCAGGACTCTGTGAGATGAGAAGAGACAGATATGAACCAAAAGACCTCCTTATCTCAGATCTCATTATCTTTAAGGCTCACAGTCATGGGTCAGGTCAAGAGAAAGAGACATAAGATATTACACTGTGTGTGATGGTTCTTCATGGCAACACTGAGCCTCATGCAGGGCCAGTGCAAAACACACAGCATCCCTCTGTTCCCAGAGAAATGTCAGGCATTTCCTACTTCTCTGCTCTTATCCTGCTCCTCCCAATCCTCCTGCAACCACTTATTTAATTCCTGTCAGCTCTTCCTCAGCCATCTTGATGCCTTAAGTTTTAGCTTTTGTGTTTTTCAGATTCTGTGCTGCTTTAGTGTGTGGGTCTGGGCTTCATATTAGGGGATGGTGAGCTCTCTTCACAGAGCAGGGAGACAAAACAATTCCTGCTCTAGCTGGGGACCAAGGACAAATGATCCAAATCTCAGGCCCAAGAGCATAAAAAATGTGGACTGCAGAGAGAAAAACAAGAAGGATGGGACTGCATGGGCTAAAGCTGTAATTGGACAATTAACTCCAATATGCAAATAGGGCAGAACTTATAAAACTGTCAGACCCCATGAGCGGTTGTGCAATTTGTGACCATTTTGGTTCATTTTGGATGCAGCCCTGGCTGGGTTCTTGTGCTGCCCAAGGTGGATCCATTGAGGACTTTCAATAAATCCCTACTTTATTCTTTAACTCTGTTCTAGATCAGCCTTCTTAAGGCATCAACCTTCCACCATTTCCTCCTGGCACAGACTTTGTCCAGAGACACTTCTACATCAGCAGTTTACCTTTCACAGCATGTTTAACAGTACACAAATATCATATAATTCAAAAGCCCTTTTAAATACATGAAATAAAAATTTTGAGCAAAATACTTCAGCCACAAATAAAAGAATATTTTAAAAAATTCTTTCAAGTTGCAGATTCTTTTGTTGCATGAGAAATGTTTGCTCACATGCTCCCATTCATCTCCCTCGGTTTTTATTTGTATGTCCCTGCTTGATGTCATCTCCCCTCTCTTTGTTAAGGACTGTCCTTAAAACTTCAGATTTATGGAAGAATTTTTATCTCTTCTTCTAAGGATAGATTTTGACAATCCAGCTCTGAAGTGCTGGGTGTTGACCCATTGCTATCCCTTTTACTGAAGCAAGGAATTCAGGATTTTTAAGGAAGTGATGTGTAAGAGCCACTATGGAATCTCAGAATGGTTTGGGTTGGAAGGGACCCTAAAGCCCATCCAGTGCCACCCTCTGCCATGGGCAGGGACACTTTCCACTAGCCCAGGGTGCTCCAAGCGCCATCCAACCTGGTCTCAGACAATTTCAGGGCTGGGGCAGCCACAGCTAAAGGTGTTTCCTCAACTCAAGCACAAGCAATGGGATTTTCCCCTCTCTCTAAGCTCATGTTCCCACTTCTTTCTGAGCCCATTGTTCCCACCATTTCAGCTCATGTTGTAGGGGCTCTTCTCTGGTGTGGTTTGCTCAGCTGTGGGAAGCCAAGCTGTCCCAGCTTATTCCCAGTATTTTTTTGCCTAATCCTTTTCTAATGTCAGCTCTTGACTCCAGGTCTGCCCTGTCCCTGCAGGGACCTGAGCCATGCCCAGTTCCCCCAACTGCTCCCCTCTCTGTCACACCTACAGTGCTCTCCTGTCCTTCCTCCCTCCCTGTACCCCACCTCCTCTTATGGGACCCTGAATGTGTCCTTCCCGGGTGTTGTGTCCTTCCAGGGTGTTGTGTCATTGGCACAAACTCAAGCAGTACTGAAAACCTTCCCAAAGTATCCGATAAAGACCAAAAATCCCATCATTCCACACAGACATTTCAGAGGATCTGCTCTGCCCTGGCAGGTCAGCTCATTTTATGAGTCACCTGCCACAATTTTATTTTATCTCAGTGAAGCCAGAAGGAACAGAAATGGCAGGAACCTGCTTCAAATGTCAACCTCATTAGGCTTTTAAACAAATTACTTTAAATCAAAGTTACATATTTTTAGCAGAAAGCACAATAATTTTGTATTTGTTGCAAGTCATCCACTGGTATCTGCACACAACTGTGAAATAAAGATGTGTAGATAAATGAGGATAATTTTTATTTCCTGTTATGTTAACACTGCTGTTATTCTCTGTTCTCCTTTATGGCTGGTGTGGGTATGATTTTAGAGGAAAAAGAAAAGAAAAAAGTAACCTAGTCAACTCCCTGCACCCTTTAACCTGTGTTTGAACTGCAGAACCAGCACCACAGCTCATCATTTTACCTACACAAAGGCAACAATTACAGGATTTTTCATTCCACCCCGTGTTCTACCTCCTGATTGTCTCATTGCAATATTGCAGTATTGATAGGACAATTTCTGAGCTGCTCTGTAATATTTTATTCCACACAATGTAATCTGCTGTTATATCCTAATCCTTCTGGTAGCACTGTGCTGATCTGTCTCTGTGCTGGCGAGATGGTGCCCAGAGGAGCAGCCCCAACAGGGTTCATTTCCTCTTCTACCCAGCTCATAAAACACACACCTCGTAATGTCAACTGAAACAAAGAGTCAGAGGTCCAGCAGAGTTGCAAAAATTGGCTCCAGGTTGAGTCTCTCTGGGATCCATGAATCAATAAGAGAGGAGGGAGCAAATCACTATAAATTCCAATATGGAATACTAGAGGCAGCTAAAAAAGAGGCTTTTAAGAATGGGAATTGAAGCTCCTGGAGCTCAGTGGTGCTGTCAGATGTTTAACTTCCTAGCGTAAGAGGAAGTCATTTAGCCAGGAGGGAATTAACAAAGAAATGCTTTCATAATTGCAGTTTTAAATTGTTTCTCTTATCATCAAATTATAATCATGCATGGAAGCGACAGAGGGAAAGAAGTTCAGAACATGAGGAAGCATAAGCAGCATGATTAGCATGTTTTCCCTGAGGTATGGATCCAGCAAGAGAAACACAGAGCAGTTTAAAGATCAGGGATAGAATTGCTGGGCATGAAAAGGAAAAAAAAGATTTGCAGTGTGAAACTTGTTTAAACCAAATCCATTAGGCATACTTATATTGGCATAAATAGTTTCATATTTTCTAAGTATTCTTCTCTAAGTGATCAGAGTTCTGGAGGTGCTTCCATTCTCAGCAGTTGATTAGAAACCTTTAGAGAGGAGTGCTAGAACAACTTGAGGATAATGTTTTGTCAAATGTTAAAAGCATTTGAAATCACTGCTGCTTCTTTCAGTGATCAGCTTAATCAGTGGTTAAACTTGGGGGTTTTATAGTAGAAAATTAACCTTGTTTGTATGACATAGTAATTTCTTCAGTGTTCAGTTCTTCCATATATTCTTTCCTTCCCCAAAGGAAATGAATAAAGGACTGAAGGTAAATATAACAAAAGTCATATTTTAGCGTAAAACATGTGGATGTAAGTTTATAAAAAAAAATCAAGACAAAAATGAAGGATGAGTGAGGTTGGAAGGGACCAGGGGAATTGCTGGGCTCAGGCCCTGCCCGGGGCTCTGGGGCCATGGCTGGGCCTGGGGCAGGGCCTGGGCCTGCTCTGACCTTTGCACACAGGGACAGACAGGGACAGACAGGGACACCCAGGGACACCCAGGACTGAGGCCCCTCTCATTGGGGCTCCCCTCCAGGCTGAGCAGCCCCAGCTCCCTCAGCCTTTTCTGGGCACAGAGATGCTCCAGGCCCTTGCTCAGCTCCAGGAGCTCCTGTCCCTGCTGTGCTGAGGAGTAAAACAAAGTTTAACAAAAAAAAAACTAAAAAATTCCACTTGGTGCATCCATGTCACCAGGTCAAGGCCAAATGGAGTGATGGGTTTGTGGCATCTTCACACCTTGCTGCCACAGTCTGGAGCTCCAGAGTGTGAGGTGTTCCCTTGTGCCCTGAGGGCTTCTCCAGCCACCACAGGCTGTGTGCTCACTTTTGTCCCAGTGAAGAATGTTTTAATGGAATTTTACATCCCAGAATGTCCTGAGCTGGGAGGAATCCACAAGGATCAAATCTGACTTTACTCACAGGAGCTACGTGCTCTCTTTTGAAGATGCTCCCTTTCTTTTCCTTTTGCCACGCTAATGATTTCTTGCCTCATCTTTTGCCTTTTTAGATGCCAAAACTTGTATCTGTTGGCCCCAAATTCTGTCAGGGTTTGGTTTAAATCACCATTTTAAATGAATTAGAGACATTTTTGTGTTATGTGTTAGGGAAAGAGTGGGTTGCACACTTTTTATTGTCACCAAGTCAGGGACAGAAAGCAGAGCTGCCACTCCTGTTGCCACACAGCACTTCCACAGAAACATTCCACCAGCTGTCACTTTTCACACTGAATTCCAGAGAGAAGCTCTATTCCTTCTGTAAAATCCTTTCTTGCCTTACACCCAATTTCCCAATTTCCCTTCTCCAGGTCTGCTGCTGAAAAGATCATCAGGCCTGTGGTCATTTGTCCATCTGCCTACAAAGGGAGGGTTATGAATCCATGCTGGAAATTCCAGTTAAATTTACCTAAGTAGGAGATTTTTGTCACTTTATACTAGAAAAGCACTTCAGAAATGTGCAGGCAAATAAAAATAAACCTGTTCCAATCTGTTTACAAAATCTCAGCACTGTCACTGCAACATAAACACTTTATGTTTTTATGTACTTTGGTGCGAGACATTCCCTGTCACTGGTGCAGTTTGCAATTACAGGGAAGTGAGGCAGAAAATAGCAGCTCCAGAATGGATTAAAGTAATGAAGTTTGAACTATTATTTGAAAGGTTGTTTTTATTTTAATAAATATTTAATCTCCTCAGCCTCATGGATCCCTAATTGATCTTTAACTATTATTGTTCCTGGACGTTTCTCATCAACTTCTAATTGCTGGTTTAAGGCAATGGGGAATCAAGAGGATAATGACAGTGGCTGTGGGAGATTGTTACAACATTCAAACATGCTTAATAAAATATTTTTAACTGCTCTTTGCTGGAAAGGAAGGCCTGAAGTTCATATCAGCTACTGGAATGTGTTTCTCACAGTTCCATGACCATATCCCAATAAACCATTACTAATAATTCAGAGTTTATATCCAGTTTAGATGAATCCATAGAAAAATTAGATTGTTGAAAGCTCTCCATATTAAAGGGAGGAAAGCATTTCATAGCACTGAAATAAAGCATTTTGGCTGGTTTTTGGGAAATCGCCTCCAGGATTCATGGAGAACATTAGGAAAACACCATTTATAATCCATTTATATTGTTTTAATAAATTATATAGTTAACCCCTTGCCATGGGCAGGGACACCTTCCACTAGACCAGCAGTAGTAGTAGTAATAATAATAATAATAATAATTGTTGTTGTTGTTGTTGTTGTGGTTGTTGTTGTTGTGATAATAAATAACAGTGATATTTTGATAAGTGATTGTAGTGTTTTTAAATCACTAATGTTGCTATCAGTACTGATATTATTAGTTTTATTGATTCATTAATATTTCATTAATATTTAAACTGGGCGGACCTAAGAATTGATGGTAGCTTCCATCATATTGAAAAGGTAGCAGCTTTATATTATATTTATGTTTCAGTTTTGAGATCCTTAGCATCATTAGGAAGCAACAGAGAAATTTAGGCACCTCCAGCAGGAGGGAATTATGCATTGCACGTAAGAAAATGATGATTTTATTCTTTGCTTGGAATTTATTTGCAGTAAAGATGAGTTTGTGGATTAATATTATATACATGCCCATAATGGGATTAGAACACGGTGTTGGGTTTGTTTTCAGTAGTGGTGCTGAAATAGAACTGAGGGTTGGAAGTAGATGATCTTTAAAGTGCCAAATCTTTCTGTGATCCTCTGTCTCTATTTAGTTAGTGTTACATTTACAATACCCTCTTCCAATTAGCAGATTTATTATATTTTGTTCTTCTGTTTGGTATACAATGTTATTTATATACATATTTTTAAACTTTCCTTAAGAAATCATAGAGGTCTTACCACATTTGCTGCTGCACAATGGTTTTTGTTAGAGGATGACTCTTGCACCACTTTGGTGACAGCTAAGTATTGAAATATGTTTGAGTATCTCAACCATAATTAATACTTTGCTAATATATTCCAGGCTTCACGCTTTGCTAGGCACAGACACTGCCTAGGAAATCAGAAGTGATTGAAGTGCTCTAAGAAGCATATGCTCATTCTGATTTTTATCCTGATGCCACAAAAATTTCAAATGGACTCCCTGTGAACAGGCAATGAAATGAAATATTGTTTTGTGAACACAGGTCAGGCAATTGGCCATCATGTTCCCAGGTCAGGAGCAAGCAATTTGCATCAGTTTGCATATTTATATTTGGGAGAAGATGAGATCTGCTGTTTAATTTCTTTTTAAATGCTTCTCAGTGACTGAGAAGAAATGTGCATTTGCATTTGATCCTTTGTGACATTGTGCAATATTTGTGAGTATTGTTGGTGAATCTAAATTACCCCTGGCTGATTAGAACAGCTCAGGGCTGGCTGGCTGTACAATGGCATGCACAAATATGAATGTTTGTGGGGCTTGAGACAAGATTGCTGTTCCAAATTAATGCAGGTCTTCTGGAATGAGAGGAGCTAAACTTTGTAGAGAGAGAAAGAGAAAGAGAAAGAGAAAGAGAAAGAGAAAGAGAAAGAGAAAGAGAAAGAGAAAGAGAAAGAGAAAGAGAAAGAAGAGAAAGAAGAGAGAAAGAGAAAGAAGTCTTTGGAAGGACACAATCAAAGGTGTAGGCTCTTCAAGGTGCTGAAGATGTGAGCTGGAACCAGAACCCCCCTGCCCTGGGTTGAGCCCCAGCCTGGGCAGCAGGGGAGGGATTGGGATTGTGCCCTTGTGCCCCTGAGCTCAGGTGAGACCCCACCTGCAGAGCTGCCCCAGCACAGGGAGGAGCTGGAGCTGCTGCAGAGAGCCCAGGTGAGATCAAAGAGATGCTCCAAGGGCTGGAGCCCCTCTGGAGTCAGGCTGGGAGAGCTTAGGGTGCTCACCAGGAGAAGAGAAGGCTCCCAGCACATCTTAGAGCCCCTTGCAGTGCAAAAGGGGCTCCAGGAGAGCTTGAGAGGGACAATTAATCAAAAACCATAGTGAGAAGACAAGGAGAAATGGCTTCACATTTAGTTCAGGTTAGATATTAGGAAAAAATTCTCCCCTTTTGTAGGAATGTGTCCCCTGTTATGGAGTGACAAAACTATCCTTTGTCTCCTTAAAAAGGAAATAAGCCCAGAAGTTTCTCTCCTTGATTAGGTGAAAAAGGCATTTCATAGGCCTGGGAGACTTCACCTTGAACTTAAGGATAGCTAATTGGACAGGAACCAAAAAGTCCCACCTGGGCAGTATACAAGAAAAAGAAGAGAACAAAGAAACTAATTACTTTTGTGAGGTGTTTTACCAGGAGAAGGAGGGCCTCTTGCACCTGGATCAGTTTTTCTCTGTAAAGAGTTTATAATTTTGCATTTTGTTTGTTTCCAACTCTGCAACAGAAGCCATCCTACTGATTTTATGCCTTTAAAGGTAGTTGAGCTATTTTGGGTGTGAAACAGACCTCCAAGAGCTTATGAGAACTGGCTCGAGGAGGCTCCTATTACATCCTTTGAGGGTGCCCAGAGAAGTGACTGCCCCTGGATCCCTGGAAGATTCAAATACTTCTATTCCATAGAGGGATTTTTTTTCAATCTTCCTTCCAATTCACAGTTGATTTAAAAATCCTTTCACTAAATCTAGAAACATTTACTAATAAGATTTCTTAATCAACTGTGATTTTTTTAAACTGCCTCCCTGAGAGTTCATTGCAGCACTCCAATTCACAGAGGGAGAAACAAATTCCTATCTGTGGTCTCAAAGCAGGTGGGCTCAGAGTTCTGTGAGGCTGTTGGGATTTGCAGTCACACCCATTGACCCACTGTGAAATTCAAATGCCTTTGGAACTGCTAATTCCATAGGGTCACCATGGACAGCTCCATTTAGCCCATCGTTATGGCTCTGATGAGGGTGGTGCTTACAGGGCAGGCTAATGATAACATCATGCTGCATAAATTGCTAATTAAAGTCACTCCACTTTTTTGATGTTTTTCTTAATTAGTCCCAGGGGAAATGGGCAGGATGTTGAATTTCCATGCTGATTAGAAATACAGGAGCTGCTGCTGTTCAGATTTTATTTTGGAAAAAAAGAGTGGCAGCTGCAGGTGTTCAGAGGGTAGGTGCAATGAGCTCCTCAAATAACCACTTTTAATAAACAATTTCTTTGAGACACTTAATTTCTTCCCCCCATTCAGCAAGTTTATAATGGACATCAACATAACAATTCACAAGTTGACATTTCTCTGAAAAAAGTAGGTTTAGATTGGATATTGGGAAGAAATTCTCCCTCGTGAGGGTAGGCAGGCCCTGGCACAGGGTGCCCAGAAAAGCTGTGGCTGCTTCTGGATCCCTGGCAGTGTCCAAGGCCAGGCTGGACAGGGCTTGGAGCAACCTGGAATAGTGGAAGGTGTCCCTGCCCATGGCATTGGATGATTTCTAAGTTCCCTTCCAACCCAAACCATCCTGTAACTCTAATTCTATATCTTCAGCTCATAACTTTAAAAAATTTCCCAACAAAATCCAAAACCAAACTCTAAACCCTGAGGGAGTAAAAATATTTCTTAATTTTCATCGACTGCAACATTATTGAACATCATGCAAAAGAAACTTGTAGTTTTTAGTAAAAATTGGTTGTTTTTAAGCTTGTTTTGATCTTTTCTGGGAGCACATCCCTGTGTTTTGCACTGTGTGCTGTTGTTCTGTGAGACACAGGTAATCAAGAATGTGGAAACAGGGCTCTGCAGCAACAGAGGGCATTTGGCAGGAGGAAGAAAGAATTGATTCTGATTTTCCTGGTCAGAACAGCTCCAGTGTGGTGCCTGTGTGCATGTAATGAGGAGCAGCCAGGAGAGTGATTTAAAGTGCCAATTCAGAGGGGTAAAGTGTTCTGTGCATTAGAGTAAGTGGCAGAGAAATCATGAGGTGCATCTGCTTTGGAACATTTAGAAAGTTGTAACCTAGCAGAAAATGAACTCAGTGCTCAAATCAGTGCACTAATTGGAGCTGAGCTTTATTGTGGAATTTCACCTCTTCTTTATGACATTTAAGTTACAAAAACATGTGAGCAGGAGAGCTTAGCTCATTCTTCCAACTGTGTGCAGGAATTATCATTCTGAGAATAAGCTTGTGTTGAAACTGGTGCAAATAAACCAACAGGAATTTTAATTTAATCTTTTTTGTCTGTACATGTGGATGTACCTCAATGTAGATGTGTCATCTTAATGAAATTTTATTGAAGAAGTTAAAATATCCTGGAAGAAAACCCCAACATATATTAAACTGTCAGGTTGCCATTTTTCAAAGAAGTGTATTTATTCCATTTGTTATATGTATAAATGAGGATCCATCCTGCCTTTATGAGCCAAATAGAGCCAATTTAAGCTGCTGAAAGAGCTGCAGAATGTAATAGCTCACTCAAAGTCCTGTGGAAGGATTTATTGCCACATATATAAGTCACCTAATTTTGTTGTTTCTGCAGCTTAATATTTGACTGTAAAACTTACCTGAGTTCAGTGTAATGCATTTTTATGGCTTTCTCTGTAACTAAACCAGGGTTTGTGGAAGCAGAGCACTGCTGGGAAGAGGCAAGGACAGGCTGCTGGCTCCCTCCCACCCCAAAGTCCTACAGAAATGGTCTCAGGGGCTAGGACAGATGTGTGGACATCTCCCACATCTCCCTATTTAGACACAAGGAATGGTGTTTGGCCCATCAAGAAAAAAAATCTCCTACCTTTGAGAGCCACCTTTGGCTGTGAGATTGAGAGTAGGAGAGCATTACAGTAAGGGATAAAGGGATAAACAGCCCCAACACATATTTTGGGATTTCCTTCTCAACTGGGATCTTTGCAATGGAGGAAAGAGCTTTCTGAACACTTCTCTGATCTCCTGGCTTCAGCTGACACCCCCCAGATTTTGCACTGGTGATCCCTGTTTACTCTTTTCCTGGCACTTAGGATTTTACAGAACTTGTCATTTTAGTAAAAATTGGTTGGTTTTCAGCTTCTGAGTTTTGTCTCAGAATGAAGGGTTATCTTGTGCTTCTGTGGTACCTGCAGTCCTGGCCAACACACTAGAGAGCAACCTGGAAAATTCTGGACTCACAAAATCAAGTGACTCCTTGATTGCCAAACTTCTTGCCATTCTTCTGCATATCAAGGAGAAAAGGGAGTTAAATGTATGTTTTGAAAGAAGCATTTCTGGTGGAATCGTCCACAAAGTTTTAATTTAGGGTTTGCTGAAAGCCATTTTGAGCTTGCTCCAGTTAAATTATAGCTTTAGGGGTTGATGTTAAGGAATCCTGATGTTTCTGATCAGCTTTTAGTGAAAAAATGGGATTCTTCAGTTCTTGGGTTATCAACTGCTTTTCTTTTCCTTAGCAGACAAACAACCCTCAACTTTCTGTGTACAGAAATCCAATATTAAAGAAAAGGCCCCTAGAGTACAAAGGAGATTAATGGTTTTTTAATTATTATGACTATATTTCAGAACAAGTGGATTGGAAATGTTCTGATTTAATTTTGAACTAATTGTAAAAGCTTATTTCCTTAGATGCAAAGTTCTAAACCCCTACCTTAATTGAATGCACATTTGCTCAGATTTCGTAACAAGAACATCTAAAATTAGAATTCAGACACAATGGTGCTGGATTTGCAATTTAATACAAGACCTTTAGGAATCCTGACAGTTTGCTCCAGGGGATAAAATAACAGTTGCCACTTTAAGAGATAAATTTTCTCACTATTATCCTTGCAGCATTTATGCAGCTATGACTAAGAGTGACAGAAGAAATCTTTACTGAAATAAATGGCCTGGTCAACAACCTTTTGGTGGCAGATAAAAGCTTCATGTCAAGTGACTTCAATGACCAGGCAGGAGGTAACCTGGCAACCTGCAATAAATAAAAGGCCCCCATGGAACAGGTCAGGAAGCATCAAGGAACTTTTGGCTCCTCCAAAAGTTCCTCCAGAATAATTTAAGGAACAAATGGATGCTGCTTCAAGGTGTTCAACCAGCACAAAACTGCTTTGAAGGCCTGCTGCCTGTTGATAATTATTTAGGATACAGACAAATGTCTGAGGGGAAGAAAAATGGAGCTATCTAAAAAGGACTTGGCTGTTACTTCACCCCACATTCCCAATTATTTTTGCACCTTTTCCTTGTGATATTGCCTTCAGTGAATGCAAGAAACACAAGAGAAGGAGAAAGGAGGAAAGGTGTTCTGGAAAAATACAGCCCGGCCATGTGGATGCCAATGTGAGGAGGAGAAAGAAAGCAAGGGATCACTAATGAAGTTGAAGCATAAATGATGTAAATAAAGTTTTATCAGCCATTAATACTGCTACTACTGAAAGCAATCTTGACTTGACTTAAAGTTGGGTAACTCTGGGGCAAAAGCAGAGTTCTGAAGGCAAAAGTAATTGAAAACTATTCAGCTCTGAGTGGTGCTGCTCTGCTTCTGCAGGACAACCAGCACCCTGTAACCCCCTTTCACAGGGACAGGTGACAGTTCCAGGTGTTGGATGTGCAGGGTCATGCACAACCCAAGCTCAGGCTTCATGTAGAACATGCATGTGCCATCATGAGTGAGACAATTCCTCTGTAGGAATTGGGGAGCTGAGTGAACCTGTCAGAATGTTAGAATCCCAGAATCCCAGAATTATTAAGGTTGGAAGAAGACCTCCAGAACCACCGAGACCAAGCTGTGCCCAATGCCCACCTTGTCCCTATCCCAGAGCTCTGAGTGCCTTTCTGGGACACCTCCAGGGATGGGGACTCCAACACCTCCCTGGGCAGCCCCTGCCAAGGCCTGACCACCCTTTCCATGCAGAAATTCCTCCTGATGTTCACCCTGAGCCTCCCCTGGCCCAGTCTGAGGCCGTTCCCTCTCCTCCTGTTCCTGGGAGCAGAGCCCGACCCCCCCGGCTGTCTCCTCCTGTCAGGAGCTGTGCAGAGCCACGAGGTCCCCCCTGAGTGTCCCTTTCTCCAGGCTGAGCCCCTTTCCCAGCTCCCTCAGCCCCTCCTGGTGCTCCAGATCCTTCCCCAGCTCTGTTCCCTTCCCTGGACACGCTCCAGCCCCTCAAGGTCTCTCTGGCCACGAGGGCCAGAACTGGACACAGCACTCGAGGTCCCTCAGCAGGGCCAGCACAGGGCACAGCCACTGCCCTGGGCCTGTGCCCACACCAGGGCTGGCACAGCCCAGGGGCCACTGGCCTCTGCTCCACCTGGGCACACCTGGGCTCCTGCCCAGCCTCTGTCCCCAGCATCCCAGGCCTTTCCCAGCTTTCCAACCCCTCTGCCCAAGCCTGGAGGGGTTGGAGTGACCCAAGGGCAGGATCTGGCCCTTTACCCCATTGGCTTTGTTTCATCATCCAACCTGTCCAAATCTCCAGGTGTTGAACTATTCAAAAGCAGGTTTGTGAACAGATCTCACCTCCAGTTTTGTGATCATTATTTATGCAATAAATTACCTAAACTCCTGCAGCAAGAACTTTGACTCAAGTTATTGAAGCTTTAGCGACAGCAGGAGCTGGTCATGCCTGAAATATCAAGGACAAGGTCCAGGAAACTGATAACAGAAGAAAAAAAAAGGAACCTAGAGCCTCAATTTCCATAGGGACCAGGACTCATTGCTTTAGAGAGTTTTTTCCTAAGCAAAATGTATCCACAAGCAGCATTCTCTGCATAAAGTGACCACATTTGTCCAGCAGTAAGACCAGCCCAAAGAGAAGAAATTATGGTCTCCCTTCCAAAGCTCCAGAGCAGAAATGACTCAAATGTCCTAATCTCAGAAGAGACGAAGCAATGTCAACACCAAAGGTAAATCATTTCAAGATTAAGCCATAATTGTTGGGTTTTAATGACCTAGAAAGTGGAGTTCCTTTTCTCCTTTGCCTTGGCAGTTTTTCAGGCTTTATTAAATGTTGCAAATTGGAGTTTGCCTTGTTTTTTAGACAGTTTGCAAATGTATTCCTCCCTTTCCCAGCTCGCTCACGCAGGGTCAATTTTCTGCCTATATTACAATTCCCACAGTCCCGTTGGGAACAAAGAATGGTTTGTCAGGAGCCTGCAAAAGGAGACAAATGATCTGTGCTCGAGTCTAATAACCTTCCTGAAGAAGACAAATGTGTGAATTGCAGAAGTTTCACCTGCAAAATCTCTACTGATATACTAATTAAGAACAGATCTCTTCAACCACAGCAAAAAAGAAAGGAACAAAAAAAGGTCCACTGAGAGAGACTGAGGAAAAAATTAAATTAATGGATGAGAAGTGGCTGAATGCTGTCCCAGAATGCTTTGCTGAGGTGGGATTACACACAACCACAGTGCTTTTTAAACCAGACTTGGAAAGATTTATTGATATTTGGAGGATCTGTAAACTGCAGAGGGTTTTCCATGTGTAATCTCTCCATCTCTGCCCTGTTTTCCTTTCCTACAGCTTTAATTTGGCAAACAAGTCTCTCCATATGCTATTTTTCTTTTTGTCTTCTACTTGTTTCTGAGTTCTTCCTAAACTCTGTCTTCAAGGTGTTTTTTTCCAGGTAGGTGGGGTTGAGTGAGCAAAGTTATTCACACCTCCTACATTCTAAACTGCTAAAATTAAACCACAGCAGCTGCCACCTTTAACCCATGTACCTCACCCCAAACCACCAAACCAACAACAGCAGCCTGTGATTTATGGGGCTGATCATAAACAGCCCAGTTCAAAATATGGAAAGATAATGGATGAAAGAGTTCTTCTACTTTATCACATACACTACACCTTCTGAGAACAATTTTCACATTATTGTCAATTTTGGTTTAAAAAAATATTTAAAAACAAACTGCCATGCTCCAGTAGTTTTCCACGATATTGCACCCATCTGCTGAGTTTTATTTTAACACAAATAGTTCTGAAGCACTTCAAAGTAGCTCATTAATATCCTTAAAGCTTTGAAAATGACTTCTTTATCAGCAGTAAACTCCTAGGAAAATGCTACATGTGACATATAAGTATCACTGTCTTGTTAAATGAGACCCATTAATTTTTATCTGGAGCAACATTACTTCTTGATTTTCAAAGACTTAATGGTATCTAAATTTATTTTGCTTTTTAACTCGAAGTACTTAATCCTGCCTTTTTCTTATTTGTAAAATATGTGGGATATCAATGCACTTCAGAGGTTTGTGGTGAGGATAAATAATTCTGAGATTGTGAGTCGTTCATACAGCAATGGAGACCTTACCATGATGGTAAAGTCTCCATTACCAGAAATGGATCCAAAGTTTTTCCACAATAATTCCATATTTATTTTAATAACTAAGTTTTTCCTTGTATCTCCCTATAGATATAAAAAAATAGACACAAAATGTTGTCGAAGACCACAAAAAAAACTTGTCATAATCATGGAATAATGGAATTGTTTGGGTTGTAAGGATCATTAAAGACCATTCAGTCTGGGCAGAGACACCTCCTACTGTCCCAGGTTGTTCCAAGCCCTGTCCAGCCTGGCCTTGGAAACTTCCAGGGATTCCAGGGGCAGCCACAGCTTCTCTGGGCACCCTGTGCCAGGGCCTGCCCACCCTCACAGGGAACAATTCTTGCCCAATATCCCATCTAACCCTGCCCTCTGGCAGTTTGAAGCCATTCCCCTTTGTCCTGTCATCCCTGTAGACAGTCTCTCTCCATGGTTCCTGGCAGCTTCTTCAGGACTGAAAGGTCACAATTGTCACCCTGTATCCTTCTCATCTCCAGGCTGGCCATTCCGAGCTCTTCCTAGCCTAAAGAGCCAGGTACTCCAGTTCCCCCAGCAGCTTGGTGGCCTCCTCTGGACTAGCTCCAACAGTTCCTTGTCCTCCTCATGTTGGGGACACCAGGACTGGACACAGCACTGCAGGTGGGGTCTCAGCAGAGCAGAGTAGAGGGGCAGAATCCCCTTCCTCACCTGCTGCCCATGGATGAGCCCAGGATACTCTGATACAGGACAGCAGGATCTGTCTGGAAATTTGGATATTGAGAGATGACCTGAGTGGAAGCTATCCAAGGGGCTGAACACAGTCTGCTTGTAGCTACATTTCTCTTCACAGAGAAAAGCAAGGCACAATTCTTCCCAAGAATATTTTCTGGGTTTCACATTCTCTGAACCTCAGAGAAGGAAAACAACTCTTATCTCATTTGCTGTGCCTGTGTTTTATGCAAAAGTAGAATACAGTATGGAGATTGCTTACCCAAAGTGATGGTGTTTTGTTTCCTTGGCCTATCAGGGCCAAATATGTGTGTGTGTGTCGTGACAGTCACAAGATTCTGAGCAGAGTGTGCAGAGTGGAGTGCTTGGCAGATTCAGTTTAGATGTAATGTAACATAGTGTAATATAGTATAGAATAATATAGTATAATACAGTAATTAATTAGCCTTCTGG
This sequence comes from Melozone crissalis, assembly GCF_028551555.1. Classification (NCBI taxonomy): domain Eukaryota; kingdom Metazoa; phylum Chordata; class Aves; order Passeriformes; family Passerellidae; genus Melozone; species Melozone crissalis. The sequence continues at coordinate 8,215,044 of NW_026535823.1, read as the reverse complement.
AGTAATTATTTAAAGTAATTAATCTAGCCATCTAGATAAGATGGAGTCCTCCTCAGCATTCTCTCCCCTTTGTTGGGGGTGAAAATATCCACTATATCTGCTGAAGACAGCACCCACTGAGAGCAGGAAAAATCTTATTCTTGGTGAGAGTAAATTCCTGTAGCCCATCAGCTCCCAGAAGGTTTCTGCCATGTGGAGGATTCTCTTTGGTTGTACAAGCACACCAAGCTGTTCACCCCAGGAGTCACCAACACTGCTGGTGACTCTTCTGTCTAGGCTTGCAGTAGAAATAGATTTCTTCTGGGGCTGTAGCTGTAGCAGTGAGTTTCATTTTCTTTCTAACCAAAGCTGAAGTGCTGTAAGGCACAGCCCCAGGTCCAGAGTGGGATGTTGACAGTACTCAGCCTCTGCTCACTGTTTCACATCAATTTCACAATGAAGGCAGGTCAGAGGGAGCCTAAATCTGGAATCTTACTAGAATCTGGAATCTTACTAGGCAAATACTCCAGCTTTAAATTAGAATGGTTAGTCTATAATAAATGTCTAGCTATGTAGACACTTCTATGCAGGAAATTTGCTATAAAGATATCAGGGGAAGAAAAGAGTACTCAGAATTATTAGCCTACTTAGCTGAATTTTCCATGTGATATCCTCATAAACTGGTCATAAAAAGAGCTAAAAGTTCCTCATCTCATCCCACTTGCTTTGCTGCTTCTCAGCTGCACCCAAGGACCTCCAGAGGAACACGTGTAGCTTGTGTATTCACAGGGAGAGAGTCCCTGGCTGGGAGGAGAAGTTGTTTACTGTGAGAAGAAAGAGCCTGCATGACACTTGTGCTGCAGGGCACTCTCAGAGACTGCTGAAAGTTCAGTGCTCCCTGCAGGGTGGGACACGCCAGGCAGGATTTCTGCCCTCGGAGGAGGTGTGCAGCCTCTGTGTGATCACTCCTGGGAGCCTGCTGGGAGCAACAGCCCATTTACTCACTGCACCAGTGCTTCCTATAAATATATTTATAACCCTGGCATGCCTGCCTTCCCGTAATCTCCAGGGTTTGTCTGGTTCACGGAAAGCCATTATGGGAACTGTAAACTTTTATGCTTGCCCTCTCTAGAAATTGTGTTGAAACTTTTATAACGGAGATTTTTCACCTTTTGCTTGTTTCTCCTGAAATCTTACTCACAAAGCAGTTCCATAAAGAATTTTAAGCATTGCGAGGTGGACCCAGCCAGGTTTATTGTCTGCACCTGCTCCAGTTTGTTCTCTCTGCACTTCACTTCAAGAGCTCAGTTGTCATAGTCTGAGTGCTGTGTTCACTGTAATAACATTGATAAATACTTTCTGTTCTTACCCTAATTACTTGTGCTGAAGACACTAAAACTCTCCTTAAGAAAATAATTTCTTTATGCAAGATAGCAGAGTTTCTTTATAAATGTTCCAAAGAAAGGAGAAGGGAAGAGACAAAACAGGAGTTGTTTTGAGGTGTTGATTTTAATAATGTTTTGGCAGGCTTGCTTCTGGTTTTAGGAACTGAAGCAATTATTACTGTCATGCAAACTTCTCTGTTTGGCTTCATAAAACTATTGCTGAAAAGTTAAAATATTTCCTGAACACTGAAAAAGTCTGTGTGGACTGTGCTTCCCACTGAGTGAGAACAGCTGAGATGCAGTTAATAGACAGCTTGCAAACCCTTCCGTGACCTTACTGAGGGAGATACCAATTACCATGAGAAATGTTCATTATTGTCCATTTTCCAAGAGATATCAAGCAACAGCCAAGTACAGTTTTCTGCACACACAGTACATGCACTTGTGTAATTGTCTCTGGGCAGGGAGAGTGTTTCAGGACACCACAAGGGTTACTTCACCTCTGGAGCATCACTGTTGGAGGAATTCCTCGAGGGAATGCATCATTAAAGTTTATAAAGTCCATGCAAATCCTCGCCTGACAGCCAAGGCCATTTGCACAGACAGAACATCACAGTCTGGAAATGGAAAGAGAAACTCTTTCCCATACCCCTAATTAAATCTGGAAGCCTGCTTCTCTTCCCCTGCCTTTTGCTCCCTGCAGATACCTGAGCAAAGTGAAGTTTCTGGGAATTGTTCTGTCCCTATTGGCAGCTACAGAGGGGGTGACACCGCAGGAGTGAACCACACTGGTTCTCCAGTGACCACCCCAAGTGTCCTGCACAGCCCACAGCTCCAGCCTCGTTCACACACTCAGGTGATGAATATACCTGTCAGAATAATAAGTGGCTGAGCCAAGACCTAACTGGAAAATGTGAGAAAAATACACGGTCTTGATTCCAAACCCAAACTGGAATATTTGCTCTTTTTATCCAGCAGTTTCGCCAAGCAGTAAACCAAGGAGAAAAATAAAATGTACAGCCTTATTAAATTCTACTTGGAGCTACCTGATACTAAAATGAATGTGAAAATGGAGCCCAGTGTGCTTTATCCTTTAGCAAGGATGGGAAACATTTTCTTTTTCTGTAAGAACTCAGGTCAAGGCAATCAGAACAATGACCCCTCCCAGAGAGGGCAAAGAAAATAGCAGAGGTGGTGTGGGATGGAAAAGTTTGTGCCATGATGTGTCCCTTTGAGCCCTAGCTCAGTGGAGGCAGGAATGGGAACCATCATTATAAATGGGTCAGAGCATCTGTTAACCAGATCAGGAGAGATCAGAATTTGGAGTTCCTGCCTTTGTTTCTCTCCCCAACTCCCAAAAGTTCCTTTTGTCTCTGGTAAATCACATCATCCAGAACAGAGCTGCAGAGTCTCCATGACATGCTCCATTTGGGCTTTCTCCCCTGCCAGGATATGTGACAAGAGAATGAAATGTTCTTTCTCTCCCCTGCTGAAATCCTGCTCTCCTGCCCGTTATGAATTAGATTCACAGGCTGAGTATCTCCCCCTGTGATCAGCTTTCATTACTAATAACCAGCTCATTCTGCCTTGCTAGAGAGAGCTTCTGACTCTCTTCAGACATTTCAAACACTGGAGCATGCAGACTTCTAATTAGTGCTGAAATATTCTGCCTTGCACTGCTCCAAAGCAGAGCAAACAGAGGCTGCAGAGGCTGCTCAAAGCCCAGCCAGACACTGACTGCTCTGCTCCCTGTCTCGTGGCTGCCACAACTCAACTGTGGGAGGAATTGGGGGCTTTGCCCTCTTTGAGCTCAGGATGTTGCCTCAGACTCTGTGGAGTTGCTGAACATTGCTCTCCATTCCAGGTCACCCTGGTTATCACCTCGTGGTGGGGTTTATTTTATTGCTCCCTGGCCTTATCTGTGCATTCTGAATCGGTGATGTGATATCCTTGTTCCCCAGGCCCTGTACGTTCATGGGAGTTCTGTTTTGAGACACAGGGTGGGATTGTTGAGATGTTCTTTGCAGGGACTGGACTTCATGATCCCCATGGTTCCCTTCCAACTCAGGATATTCTCTCTTTTTCCAAAATCAATTTATCATAACTTTTCAATTCCTACATCTGCTTAGGAAGCTTAAATCCTCTTGCTCTTCTACTCCTGTACCCCAAAATTATTTCTTCAAGTGGCAGAAACTGGGGAAAGATGACATATTTCATCTGGAGGAAGCATCAGCTGCCTATTTCTGTCTAAAAATGATTCACTTGTATTTGTTTTTATGCATTGCTGGTCGTCTCAGAGCAAAGGCTGCTCGGCAGGGAAAGGAAAAGCTCTGTTGCCTGCAGACAGAGCACTCAATAGTTTGTGTATCTTCATCATAAGCATTTTCATGCATCCCTTCACTAAATTAAATAGGTCGTATTGCCTTGTGATTTATAACCCAGAGAATCACTTGATTTCAAAGGGACAGCACAGGGTATAAATCAAAGGCTGCGTTTGACCCAACCATCTCTCTGAAAAGACAGACTTTTAGAGCTCCTATTCTTTATTTCTGATACATCCTTTTCAAGATGGGGTGATAAAACTGAGCGTGTGGTTCAAGGTGAGCTCCCACACTGATTTACAGAATGGCCTTACAGCACTTTCAGCTCTGTGCTCTATTCTCTACTTAGCACTTTGTAACATCTTGTTTGGGTTTTAATCATTGCAGAACACCGGGCAGAGATTTCCACGGGCTGTTCACAATGACAGCCGGGACGTTTTCCCCTGAGTACTTACAGTTAATTTAGATCCCATCAATGTATCAATTGTTCCTTCCAGTGTGCCTTACCTTGCAGCTGTCACAGTGACTTTCAGCCCTATTGTGCTGCTGAGATACCAGGCTTTGTTAAGATCTCTTGTCCTTTCCTAGATTAACCGACTCTTGATAGTTTTGAGAAAATAGTTCCATGGAAATTTGGCCGGTTTGCAACTCTCATCTTTCCAGCACAGGTACAAATGGTCACAAAACAAAATATAAAGCAAAATAAAAGAAAAACAAAACACGACAACAAAAAAAAAATCAAACAAAAAACCACCGAAAAACCCCCACCAAGACAAAAAACACTTAAAAAACTAAAAAAACCCCAAACCACCAAAACCTGCAATTTCGAGTGCAGAAAATAACACAAATATGATATTTCACTGTCAATGCAGCTTTATTTATGATTAGCTCCTGAAGCACATGGCTTTCTCAGCCCAGTCACAAGGGGTTAACGTTTGGCTTCTCATTAAATTAAAACTAATAAGCTGTTGGCTTTACCCTGAGTGCTGGGAGGAGCCAGGGAAGCTGTGGAGAGCTGCTCCCTGAACTGTGAGCCCAGGGCAAAGTGGTGCTCAGCTGCAGTGACATTTCCTTGGCCCACACTCCTGGCACAGAAGGTTCTGAGTGACGAGGGCAGGGTTTTGCTGAACCTCTTTGCCTTTTGATCCCATTTATTAGCATTTTAGGTATCACTCTGCTTGGAAACAAGCAGCCTATGGCAACAGGGAACGCTCATTCATCTCCCCACCACTCTTCAGGCCTTTTCCAGGGTTTAAGGTGACCTTGCAACTTATGAAGGAAAATAAAGGATTGGAGTTAAATGTGTTATAAATGATTGACCTACCTGGATGGCAGCTGATAACGTGCTGGAGGCTGCAGGGTTCAGATACTGAACTTCATTCTGAGTGATAGATGCTCTAAAGTGCAGATAACGCACATTGTAACAGCGACATTTCCAGAGAATTGGAATGAAAAATCAGGGGATTGTCCTGCAGTCAGAGACACAGCGTGGCACAAACAGGCAAAAAGAACAATTATGGCAGCATTAAGCTGATAAGAGCAGCGTTTTAGAATGATGTAGTGAGTTCAAGAGCTGCTTGCTCTTTGCTCTGCTCAGCCAGGTAGAGGGATGCATTGTAAAAGGCCAGCCTGTGCTGGCACAGCAATCCCAATTTGGGGAAAGGAGGAAAAAAGGATCAGAGTTGTCAAAGCAGAGCTTCTGAGATGAAACATTTCTTGTGCCTGGCTATGAGGACACTTTGAAGACAGGCTTAGCCTGAAGAATGGTGAAAAGAAACTCATTTATTTCATGCAGTCCTGCTGCAGAAGAGAACAGAGTGGCTTCAGGTCAGAATTAGAGCTGATTGAGATTTTAAACAAAGAGCCCTTAAAATGCTCTTAAATTAAATATTTTTTTTTTTTAAGAAGTGCAATGAAATTGTCAGTGTAAAGCATTCCCTGGGCACAATGGAGACCCTGAATCAGAGTCTGTGGTTGTGACACATGTGATGACCTGGAGCTCAGATCCTGGGTCTGAACTGACCTCACCTGTCCCCCCTAATTGCTGAACTTTATTAATTGGAGATTCTTCCACTAATTTTTCATCCAATTAACCCTTTTTTTTCTACTCAAGAGCTTAAAACACCCTTTTGAAATCTATTTTTTAGATTTACAACAGTTTGTCTTGTTTTTCATTTCACATCATCTCCCACAGTATTTTGCATGCCTACACCAATATTTTTGTAAGCCCATGTGTTGATTTTGCCTTTTCTTTAATTTCTGGAGTTTGGATTTTGTGTTCCTTCACCATCTGCATCCAAAGAAAGTATTAGAAGGAAATCACTTTCCTGCCTATTCATATATCCTGGATAAAGCAGTGATCCTGCTGCTAGGTTTCATTTTGGAAAAGGCAAATTCACTTGTAAACTCATAAAATAGCAAATATAAATTATTTCTCATGGAGTGAGGCACAGAATATCAAAAATAGGCCAGTGGTTTTGGTCCATATATACATAAGAGCCTATAGGGAGGCTGTGAAGCTCTGGTTGAAGAGTCAGGAAAAAAGGGGGATTTCTATTATGCAATTTCTAAATTAAGATCATTATATTCTTTAATCTTTGTATGAGAAACCTCTACACACACAAGAGCACACAGTGAAAACAAGGCCTCTCCTTTAATTCCACTAGAAATCCTCAAGGGCTGCTCCCTGTGGGGGAAAAAAACATGCAAAAAACCTCTCTCAGATATTTTGAAGCTCTAGAAATGGGGAAAGACTCACGATTTTGCAGCAGTTTTGCTGCCCCTTTTAAGAGATCCTACTGAAAATGTATCCCTTAAACCAAAATCACTCTCCTGGGTGACCTTGCCCCATGTCACAGCAGCTCCAGGCAAAGTGTTTCTTCCTCTTAGGAAATGGTTCCAACAGCAAATCCTTTTACAGGTACAAATGCAATTTCCATCAGATTCGAGCATTTATCTGATCATTTTTTGCTCAATTCACGCACTGAGGAGATAATAAAATAAGGGAATATCCTGAGTGGGAAGGTACCCACAGGGATCATGGAGTCTTACCCCTGGCCCTGCACAGACACCCCAACAATCCCACTCTGTGCATCCCTGGGAGCATTGTCCAAACCCTCCTGGAGCTCTGGCAGCCTTGGGGCTGTGTCCATTCCCTGGGGAGCCTGGGCAGTGCTTCCCCCAGAGGATGAAGATATCCTTTCCCAATATCCAGCCTGACCATCCCCTGACAGAGCTCCAGCCATTCCCTTGGGTCCAAGGAACAGCCATGCTCAATATTTAATATTTTTCTTCTTAATCCAGACATAAGAACCCTCTTGAGTAATATTCTAGATAAATCTTCCATGTTTTAAAAAACCTACATGTAAATAACATACCATGACAATATATATTTAGCCTGCAGAAAGCAAACTCCAGCTGCCATGTGAATCTGGAAACATGATAATTACTGCATTTGTAACACGTGAGTAAATATTTACAGCTCTGTGATAGGAATACTGCAAACAGCAGAGGAGGAAAACACTTTGGAACAATGATTTGCAATTCCAAATACTTCCATATCATCTTTCATTCACGTTCCTTAAGGTACCTGGAACTACAGTTTTGTTGATAACAACCTCTATTCCAGGTACCTTTTCCCCAGTGGATTTTGCATCAAGCTCTCTTCCTGCAGAGGTCTGAAAGGATTTTGTTTACTGCCTGCATAACCTCTGTTGAGTATCTGAAAGTCGAGCTGTTTTTCCTGCTTCATACATCACCTTCAAGAGTAAAAAATGTAGAGCTTGGAGTGGAAAGTTTTGTTGTTACTAAAATAAACAGGAATAAATTTGTTCTCCTTTGATTTTGCAATGCCAGAGGCGAGACAGCAGACTGTCAGTGAGACCATGAGATGATGCACAGCACAGAATGGAGAAAAATCCCAAGGAAAAGATAGAACAGAGCTGGAAAAGATCAATTTTAGATCCCTGTTCTTAACATCCTGTATATTATAAGCAAGGCTGCATTTCCAGATATTTCCAAATTGTTTTGTCAAACATACAGGGTGATTAAATAAATACTTTGAAATCTTGGGTTTACAGGGAAAATCATCATCAAGCTCTGGTCCCACAAATTATTTTGTCAGATATGGGAATGTTATGCTAGAAAAGGGAGGAGGAAGAAGAAGGGGTAGAGGAAGGGCAAGGGAAAGGGGAAAGCAAAGGGGAAGGGAAGTCAACATTCTTGTTCCACTAGGGATTCTCACATTTACTTTCCTGTGTACATGTAAGTTTTCAAAATTCATCACTATTTACATCCTTCTCCTAATAATTTGTAATAATCCTTGTGTACCTCTAAGTGGAAATGGCAACACTAATTTAATTTACAAAGCAACTCATGCCTGAAAGCACTTGGACATTTCTGTAGTTATAAAGTCTTTTCAGCTACGTGCAGCTTTCAGCTGGATAATTTATTTTTTTTTTCTGTAGCAGGACTAATCCTGTGCTTTTTGTGCAGCATGTACTTAATTCCATGTGGGATTGGTGTCAAGTAGAACACAATACAAGACACAAACAAATGTTGCTTACAACAAGTTTTACTTCTTTTTTTCTTCCTTCCCCACTCCCCCTCCCTGCATTAACAGTTGCCATTTGTAAAGTGTGGTTGTGCTGAAATGCATAAATCAGCTGTCACCAGTGAATTTCACACCTTGCTATCAGTATTGTTATGGGAAAGAGAAATACTAATATAAAAAGTTGAGATTTCTGAACGAAAAGTTCTCTTCCTTTTTTATGTATTTATTGAAATACAATTGTACAAATCAAATCCTTGAAACAAACAGAATCCTGGAATGGTTTGTGTTGGAATGGCCTTTAAGTCTATCCCATTCCACCCCCTGCCATAGGTAGGAACACCTTCCCTGGACCAGCTTGCTCAGAATTCACATGTCTAGAGTGAAAAACAACTGATATTTCATATTTACATGTATATTTTAGCTTCCTGCCACTGCTCTGCTTCTCCCCATCCATGTCTCAGTTCTGCCTTAGGGCACCTCACAAGGAGGACCCTTCCCTCCAGACCTTCCTCTGAGGACCTGAACTCCAGCATGGAACTTCCTAGGTCCATATCTAATTATTCTGTGAAACTCCTGTACAGAATATTTGCAGTGAAATCCACTCAACCATTGCATCCCCCTCTCTATTTAAACAAATCACCTGTGAGGCTGCTGACCTGGTCAGCCAGGTAAAAAAGGTCTCAAAATTAATAGCAGTAATCAAAAGCTGTCTACAATATTTTTTAAAATAAATATCCGCTGTTCATGTACAGATCGAGAGCTATGAAGATATTTTCTCACTATTCCCGTTTAGAATTAATTAGTTAAGGTTAGATATTAGGAAAAAAGATTTTGCGGAAGGGGTTGTTTAACACTGGAATTCACAGAATTCACAGAATCAGAGAATGGCTGGGTTGGAAGAGACCTTAAAGATCATCGAGTCCAACCCAAGCTCCAGCACCTCAACTAGACCATGGCATTGAGTGCCACATCCAGGCTTTTTGAAACACATCCAGGGATGGTGACTCCACCACCTCCCCAGGCAGACCATTCCAGAACTTTATGACTCTTTTTGTGAAAAACTTTTTCCTACTATCCAACCTATATTTCCCTTGGCACAGCTTGAGACTGTGTCCTCTGGTTCTGTCAGTGCTGCCTGGTGAAAGAGCCCAACCCCACCTGACTGCAGGCACCTTTCATGGAGCTGCAGAGAGTGATAAGGTCACCCCTGAGTCTCCTTTTCTCCAGGCTGAACACCCCCAGCCCCCTCAGTCATTCCTCACAGGGTTTGTGTTCCAAACCCCTCTTCAGCCTTGTTGCCTCCTCTGGACATGTTCAAGTATCTCAGTGTCTTTCCCAAACTGAGGAGCCAGAACTGGACACAGCACTCCAAGTGTGCCCTCACCAGTGCTGTGTGCAGGGGAAGAATGCAGTGCCCAGGACAGTGGTGGAGTCACCATTCTTGGAATTGTTGAAAAAAAAATTGTGGATGTGGCACTTGAGGACATGGTTTAGAGGTGAATGTGGGTTGATGGCTGGATTTGATGACCTTTGTCAAAATTTGCTATTCTGTTCTATGGTTTAGCTTAAGCCAAGGCCAAGAGGTCAGCTCAGCCTCTCTCTTGCTTCTTCCCTATCCCACTGAGGTTTGGGGGGTGGATTTGTTCCCAGTGTCATTGGGGTCACACCATGCCTCATGTTCCGTCGGCTGTCACAGTGATTTTGGTACCAGGTACTGGTGCCAGGGCAGGTGAACATCACTGCAATCTGTTCCTGCACCAACTCACCTGCTTCATCAGGTTCCAGATTTCTCTGGAGGGAAGGATGGCACTCCTGCCTGATGTCTCTTTGCATCTGAGGGGATGGAGGCTTCAAAAATCACAATTCCTTTGCTTAATTGTTTACGATCCGTGCCACTTCCCCCAGCTGTGGTTCCTGGCCCCAGCTGCAGCCTCGTGGAGCAGCTGGGAGCACATTCCCCTTCCGTGCAAACATCCAGGAGGAGAGCTTGGACTGCTCCAGGCCTCAGGCTGGCAGAAGGGATGTGCATCACTCAGGTAAATGCTCTCTGCCTCCAGGGAGGATGTTGGCTGCCATGTACCTCCCTCAGTCCTTGCCAAAAAATTACAGCAGCAACTGTGAGAGAAAAGGAAAAAGCAGCAGAAGCTGTTGTGCTACAGCTGCTGGGAATGTGCAGCTTTTGTTTAGACTTTATAGGTCTAATTCTCATTTTGTTTACTTACCTTGTCAGCTTAGAATATGATTCACAATTATTGGAGGTGTTCTAACACAGAGAAATGAACCCACTGTTTGAGCTGCTGGGTTTGGCTCAGATTAATGTGTGTTTAATGGGATTTGGTTGAAAAGCAGCTCTTGCAGTTCAGCAGAACTGTTAGAGAGTGGGGTGTTTGCTGAGAAATAGGTCAGATAAAACTAATACAATTAGATAACTAAAAATTCAACTGAAAACTAAACCAAAACTTTTTCCTTTCTAACCATTTTTACCATTTCCCCCGTTTTTATTATTTGCTCAGTCTAGTATTCAATTTTCATTTTAATTAACTAATGATTGGAAACATGTCCTGTTTAAAATTACATTGCACTTCAAAGCCACAAGACGACAGGCAAATCTCTTTGGTTATTTTTTCACTGACACAATAAGAAGTCAAGGCATGTGTTTTTAAAGGTTTTTAAGGAAATTTTGTATCCTAGTAACACATATTGCTACCTGAATTTGTCTGCTCAAAAATGGGGAACTCCGTGCTTCCCTCAACATCAGATTTTTATCAAAGTTTAAGCAAAGCTTCCTCAGGTTTGGGGGTTGTCTTAGGTTGAAATGGCGTTGTGTGTTCTATTCCCATCTCTTAGAGGTGGGGCAGTTTTCTTCTATTCATTGGGCAGGTTTCTTTATCTCTTCCACAATCCTCCCTCCAGGAGATGTCTTTTGTTCATGGACCATTAATTATTAATTATTTTCTGTCCATGGCTAGTGAGTGTCCCTGCATGGCTGATCAAATTCCATCATCCCATGGGGAGATGCTCCGCCCACAGGAGGAGCCAAGCATTCCTACCTGGATACAATCTGAGCTTTGGGACACCCCAGCAGCCTTTGCCCCCTGCATTCCCAGAGGAGCAGCTTTCTGCTGCCCTGCATTGCCAGAGGGAGCCCAGGCCCATCTTCAGCAGCCCTGGAGCTGCAGAGGAAAACTCCCCCCGTGTGCAGGATCCCTGCTGCAGCAGAGCCACAGCTGGCACTGCAGGAGGGCTGAGCCCCCATGGGATGGGGCTGGGACACCACCCTGACACACAGGTGGCCAGCTGACTCAGGCAGTGGTTTGGGGTTTTGTTTGTACTACTGCATTTATATTTTTGATTTTCCTAGTACAGGTCTGTTATTCCTACTCCCGTATCTTTGCCTAAGAGCCCTTTAATTTTCAAAATTATAATAATTCAGAGGGAGGGTTTACATTTTCCATTTCAAAGGAGTCTCTGCCTTCCTTAGCAGACACCTGTCTTTTCAAACCTAGACAGGGTTTTGTCACATTAGTTCAGGTTTCTTCTCAGATGCTGCAGCATTGTCTGCTCTGCCAGTTCCATTCCTGCCAGTTTTCCAGAAATGTGGATTCATGCAGTTCCTCAGAGGCAACTTACTGTGCTCAGAGGCTGTCAGCAAAACTCATCTCTAAGGACCAAGATTTAACTCTTTTCCTCCTCCTTCTTCCAACATTCCAGTTACCATGACAGCTTTTTCCATAACAGCCATAAGTGGTTGAAGACCTGTGACACATTCCTGGAGAAGTCTGCATTCCCCACCTCAAAACCTAAATCAACATCCAACATCCATTTTTTATCCTGTCCACCATTCCCATCGAAATCCACACTGTTTTTCTCATACTGGGATTTTGTTTTTCTCTATGGGCATCTTCTTGCTGTTCTCAGCTGGAAAAAAGAAAGTCAAAATCCCATGAACAACTTTGAATTCTTCTTTGTTGTCAGGACATGGGCACTGGAGGATGGCTGTGGAAAGGTCCAGGTAGGAAATAGAAGAGATTTCCTGAGGGCTGGAGTCCCTCTGCTTTGGAGCAAGGCTGAGAGAGCTGGGAATGTTCATCCTGGAGAGGGGAAGGTTCCACAGGGGTCTCAGAGCCTCCAAAAGGGCTCCAAGAGAGCTGGAGAGGGACTGTGGACAAGGGATGGAGGGAAGAGACAAAGGAGAATGCTTTTAAAATTAAAAAGAAGAGATTTAGATTAGAAATTGAGAAGGAATTGTTCCCTGTGAGGGTGGGCAGGCCCTGGCACAGGGTGCCCAGAGAAGCTGTGGCTGCCCCTGGATCCCTGGCAGTGTCCAAGGCCAGGTGGACAGGGCTGGGAGCAACCTGGGACAGTGGAAGGTGTCCCTGCCCATGGCAGGGGATGGGACTGGATGTTCTCTAAGTTCCCTTCCAACTCAAACCATTCCATGATTGTGTGATTTTGGAGTGAAACATAATTGAGAGCCATTTCACAGCACGATTACTGGTGACCTACTAATTAAATTTCACAGGGGTGAAACAAGATGTATCTTCAGGGACAGTTATTGCACTGTAACTGTGCTAATTGCAAATCACCCCCACCAGAATACAGATCATTAAAAGGCTGGAACAGAAGACCTTAGGTCTATTCTCTTTTTCCTGCATGGAAAATGATTGTTCAAATTTTGTGCATATTCTGTATTTACTGTTTCTGCCTTTGAGGAAAATGATGAAAAGTAACAAAAGCAGTCTCACATGTCTAAAGTGGGTGTTTGAAGTCTGAGAAGTGGGTAGTAACACCTTCAATAACTTGCTCAGGATCAAACACACACAGTGTTCTAGACTGGCAGGTCAACATTTGCGGTTTCTCTTGCTCTTAAAATTCTTCTCCAGTTTGTAGTTCCTTAAGTATTTTAACCCGTATTTAAAAGTATAATTTAGCCCATTTAATCTCATTAATTCACTCATCATTCCTTCAGCTACAGGTAATTTATCTTTTTTCCTCCTTTTTGAATAATAACATCCAAATTTTATGTAATATCCAAATGGTGGGTTTATTGATTATTATTGAATCCTTAGAGGTCAATTTCTTTATCATTAAATGCCAGGATTATTGCTTATTATTACTAGCCTGTGTTGTCGAGTAACACATACTCATTTGTTTTGCAGTTGTTATTTATATTTATTTCATTATATTTTTAGCCCCTGAAAAGGGAAAACCTTCAGGACAGTTCTCTTATTGTCATCCAGCCCCACCAGTACATTATGATACTTAATAAAGCAAGAAGTCCAATTCATATCATTCTAACAAAATCAACCTTTCTACTAAGTCATTCTTTTACAATAAATTTGTATTTAGACCAGAATTTTTCTGAAGGTGCACATCTTTACCTGGTGGCTTGTCTCTTATTATATGGCAGGGCAAACCAGCTTTTAAAAATATCTCAGAAATCCCAGAAACAGTGATTTCTGCAGCCAAGAGCAGGGTGCCTGCGTATGGTCCTGTGATGATGTCAAAATAAACCAAACATGAGGCTCCCAAATGTCAGGGCAGATTTTCAGTTCCAGCATTTGCTGAATGCTGGATTATAAAATAAGAGACTGAAGGGACATAGGGTTTATTTTTTTCCAGAGTGCACTGTCTTTCTGCCATTATTTTATATTCCAATTTTCACTTTAAAGATTCCTCCTGGAATACTGAAAGTTGGCCAAAGAGAAACATTAATGTTTCCGTGCTTCACTTGAAATAAAATCTTCAATATCAAACCACACGTGGCACTGGAAGGCAGTGTCTGGCCTGAAACTGCACCTGTAAAACCCAGCTTCACTTCTTTGCTGCTTCTGCAGCTCAAACATGCTCAACTCCACCTTGGAGAGGGGTTTTTTTAAAGATATTTTCTTGTTGCACAAGAAAAACAGATCTGACTAATGGGCAATTTTAGGCTTCAGTTCTGAGCAATGGCTTTGTCTGTCTGGAACATTAGAATTTTATTTTATTCTGTGAGCTTTTCCTTTTCCTTTTCCTTTTCCTTTTCCTTTTCCTTTTCCTTTTCCTTTCCTTTCCTTTCCTTTCCTTTTCCCTTCCTTTTCTTTTCCCTCTTCCTTTTCTTTTCTTTCCTTTTCCTTTTGCTTTTTCATACCCCTATCCATCCTTCTTCCTCTCCCTTTTCCTCTCCCTATACCCCCTCTCCTCTCCATTTTCATTTTTGTTTCTTTTTTTTTAAACTACATTATGTTGCAGAGTTAAAGAACATCTAGAAAATGATTTCATAAATATCAGACATTGAGCAAATCCAGTACTCAAGGATAAAACCACTGAGGTTTTTGTTGCTGGGCATTCCAAATACATTTATAAGCAGAAGACTTGGATTCTTAGGAGCCAGGAGTTTTGATGGGCCTCCAAACCCAACAAGTTTCTTTGGTGTGTATTTGCCTTTAGGAACCTCAAAGCAATGAGTTTATTCTCAGAGTGGAAGTTGAAATGCATAAGTAAATAACAAGAGAGAGGAGAGGAGAGGAGAGAATCAAATCCCAGACTGGTTTGGGTTGGAAGGCACCCTAAAACCCATCCAGTGCCACCCCTGCCATGGGCAGGGACACCTTCCACTATCCCAGTTGCTCCAAGCCCCGTTCAACCTGGCCTGGAACACTTGCAGAAAGGAGAGCAGTATAAATTGTGTTGTTTTTACCTCCTGCAGAAAAGTTATCCTGCTGAAGCAAAATAAACATTAGGATATAGCCTAGCAGACCTTGTAAGTCCATCATATTTCCATTGAAACATGCTTTATGGTATTGATTTTTTTCTAACCTTGCTGAAGATCACCTACAGAAATAGACATAATTTTTTTGAATAAACTACACCAATTATCTGCTTGTCCAAAGCTGAGGAATTATTTATTTTTCTCAGTGCAGTATGACTGCCAGTATAATATAAAATGACTGGGACTATAATCAAAGGGTATTTCTGCAAATCACTCAATGACAATCTGGGGCAATTTTCAATTACTCTCTGGACAGATTTTTCCAATTGACTAGACAGAAAGTGGCAGGAAAGATTTAAGCAATGCCTTGTAAGTGCTGATCTGAGAACTTAGTACCAAATATCATCAATCTGTATCCTTCTGAGACTGGAAGATTTACAAACCAGGCTATTGAACTTACATAAGCATTCTGTTATAGAACCCTGTATCTGATGGTTCAGTATCATGGGATTTTAATATTAAAGGGAATAACTATAGACTCACACTCTGACTGTTTGCAATTATCATAGCCTTCCTTAGATTAATGACTGTCTGAACATTGACCCACTTTCTTTCCTGAAGATGCTCAGAAAGGTGTTTCACTGAGTTCCCAGCACTGCTATGTGAGTTTAGGCAGGTTTGATGTGAAAAGAACTAAACTAAGAGCCTTGCAGCAGCAAATCCTAAACTGTAACTGATAACCTAAGAAATAGCTTCCAGAAATTTTAAGTTAAAACATTCCCAAAACTGAATAGACATATGCTAAAATTGGATGTATATTTTTCAGGTTTTTTAATGGAACTATTAAGTTCTCATCTATTTCTAAGTTTTTAAGAACTGAAAGTTGCAACATTAGAAATATTTGTTTTCTGTATTACTTCCCTGACATGGGCATCAGAGCGTCACATGGAATCAGGGAATAGTTTGGATTGGAAGGGAACTAAAAGCCCATCCAGTGCCACCCCTGCCATGGGCAGGGACACCTTCCACTGGGCCAGGTTGCTCCAAGCCCCATCCAGCCTGGCCTTGGACTTTTTCAGGGATCCAGGGGCAGCCACAGCTTCTCTGGGCACCCTGTGCCAGGGCCTGCCCACCCTCACAGGGAATAGTTCCTTCCCAATAGCCCATCTAACCCTGCCCTCTGGCAGTGGGAAGACATTCCCTGGGTCCTGCCCTTGTAAACTCTCTCCATCTTTCTTGTTGACCCCTTCAGGCACTGGAAGGCAATAATGAGGTCACCCCAAAGCTTCTCCTCTCCAGGCTGAACATTCCCAATTCTCCCAGCCTTTCCTCACAGCAGAACTGCTCCATCACACTTGAAAAAAAAAAAAAAAAAAAAGAAAAGGTGTAGCAAATGTTCTGTATCCAAATTCCAATCATGCTGTATGGTGGATTTTTCAACCACGAATTTCTGTGCCCCTCCTCACAGGCACATCTGGAGAAGCTGACAGTGAAACATTCCCACAGGAGTGCCAGAACACAGAGTGGGAGCCATCAGCAGAAACATCAGAAGAATTTTACTTCCATAAAGCTCTTTGTATTTCTGAAGATCAAAATCAGTGCCAGATTGAAGCAACAGTTTTAAGCAAACCTTAAGACTCAATGGTGCCCAGAGAAGCTGTGGCTGCCCCTGGATTCCTGGCAGTGTCCAAGGCCAGGTTGGATGTGGCTTGGAGCAGCCTGGGAGAGTGGAATGTGCCCCTGCCCATGGCAGGGGGTGGCACTGAGTGAGCCTTAATGTCCTTTCCTACCCAAATTCTTCTGGATTCTGTTTGTACACTCTGGTATGTAATAACCAGTACCTCCTCCAATCTCCTACATGATCCTTTGAGGAAATTTTCCAATTCAGGAATTCCTCTGTTTATACAATTCTTCATATATAGCCGAAGACATATAAACAGGCAAACTGTAATATCTGAGATTTTGTGACATCACAGCTCTTCCCAAAGGGCCTTATGTTTGCTCATCACAGAGAAAAAGGCTCTTCTAAAATTTAAATAAAAATGTATTTCACAGTTTAGTAAATTGTTCTTTTAAATTTCTTTTGGGAGCAGCCCTACTGCAATTAGACTATTGTGAATATTTCCTTTAGAGAAAGCATTTTAATAAGAAAGCTGCAGTTAGCTCCTAGGCCAAATCAAAAAATAATGACTAAGTGTGTGTTAGGATGCTGCACACACAGGCTTTTAGCAAATGAAGCAAAAAAGGGAACAACTGATATGGAGACGAACCAAATTCACCACAGCCATCTTCCCATATATTCCAAATTATTATTACCACCAAAACACCAAACAGAACCATTTTGATGCCAAATTTGTTCTATCTCCATTCCTTTCTGTGCTGAAAGGCTAATTAAACTGGTAATTGTCATTCATATCTCTTGCTATTATATTTGTATTCAAAATTGCAATAGATGCAATCTGTGTGCATTTTTTTTTTTAATTTAAGCACTTTAAAATTAATTTGAAGCCGTACAACAGCAATCAGAGTCTAATTAGTGAGATAATCAATTAATAAGCTTCTAACTAAGGGTTCTCATGTTGTAGATGGAGATGATTTCAACTGGGATGAAGTGCAATCTTTGTATTAAAAAATAATAATAAAAAGCTAAATCTTCCCTGCAGCCGGGAGATTAAGACACATCTGTTTGTTTCAGAGGTATCATTTGAACCCCTGTGTGGTGACAGTGGTTCCTGTGACTGTAACCACAAGAATTCCATTAAAATAACAGCTTTCTGTGGCCAAACCCACATGCCATTCCCAAAGCATTCACACTTCCTCTCTCCCCTTAATACATGCAAAGTGCTTCCATGAAGCCATTAAAGAGCATATAAAAAATTAGTTCAAGACAACCAGTTATTTGTCCAGGGAATTAATTGAAGGATGCAGGGAAGAAGTAGGGAGGAGGCTGGGATTAATAAACCTTAAAGTGCAGGCTTGTTGTGCCAAATGGCCTTTCCCCTGTAACTGTAAACAAATTTGGATTTTGAGCATCTTTAGACCTCCAAGTCCTGCATTAACAATGGCAGATTTTTCCTCAGGGAGCTCACAGTGCTTCCAGAGAGAAAATCCATAGGGGGAACCCTCATGAATTTAAGATTACCCTCAGAATTTGTGATCCACTCAATGGAATGGGGAAATTATTCTTTTTCTTTGTAAACTTTGTTTCCCTGTGCTGGCATTACTGAGTGCTGGGAGTGCTGTGTCCAGTTATGGACCTCATGACCAAAGAGATCTTGGAGCATGTCCAGGGAAGGGAACAGAGCTGGGGAAGGGTCTGGAGCACCAGGAGGGGCTGAGGGAGCTGGGAAGGGGCTCAGCCTGGAGAAAAGGAGGCTCAGGGGGGACCTTGTGGCTCTGCACAACTCCTGACAGGAGGGGACAGCCGGGGGGGTCAGGCTCTGCTCCCAGGAACAGGGACAGGAGGAGAGGGAACGGCCTCAGGCTGGGCCAGGGCAGGCTCAGGGTGGACATCAGGAGGAATTTCCCCATGGAAAGGGTGGTCAGGCCTTGGCAGGGGCTGCCCAGAGCAGTGTTGGAGTCCCCATCCCTGGAGGTATCCAAGGAAGGCCTGGATGTGGCACTCAGGGCTCTGGGCTGAGGACAAGGTGGGCATCGGGCACATCTTGAGCTCAATGATCCTGGACTTCTTTTCCAACCTTAATAATTCTGGAATTTTATGATTTTAACTTGATGGGTTTCTCACAGGAATATCTTCAGGGCCATGGTAGTTTCATTAGCCCATTAAACCTTCCATGAACTGTACCAGAGCTGAGAGGTGTGCTCAGTTGGACTGTGCATCTCTTTCCTGGCATAAATTTCTGTAGCATATGAACAGCAAGGGAAATTATTTAATTAATTAATTAATTTAAAAATCCAAACTTTATTTATTTATTTTTTTTATTTACTTACTTTCTTATTTATTTATTTATTGCATTTATCTAGGGAATAAAACCTATTCCCTAGACTGGGATGCACCAGAGAATTAAAAATTCTGCCCTCTTGCTCGGCTCCACTCGTGTTGCAGTGAGATATACAGGCCTGACAAAACCTACAGGACTAACATTCAAAACCTTTGTTTTAGCCTGAGACTGTAAGAGGATTAAAACAAGAGTTTCCATATGAAGAATTAACACAACTAATCTTGTGCATTAATAATGAGTACAGGTTTAAATATGGTCTGATTAGAAATGTGCTAGAATGATTTTCCTGTGTTGTGTGATGTGAATTTTTTTTTTTTCTGGTGGGTTATTTTTGGGGTTTTTTTGTTTGGATTTGGGTTTGGTTTTTTGTTGTTTGGGTTTTTGTTGTTTTTTTGGGGTTTTTTTTCTGATAACAGGTTATGAGTTTCTGCCAGGAAAATCAGCATGAAATACTCAATTCCCAGACTGAACTATTTACTTATTTTCAATCTGACTGAACAGTAATAGCTTTACTAATGAGACACAACTGTATAGAAGTTGATCTGTATAGAAGTTTTGTGTTTGCATCTAGGGTGTTTAAAGACATCTCTCTCACAAAGAATCTATCCTGAATTGTGCATTCCAACACCAAATCTACTGCAAGGATTACACTGTAAGGTACAAGCCTGGGGTGAAAAACAGGGGGTGTTCCAGGTGCAGGGCACAAAAAGTAAAATATAATAAATAACCAAATTACCAAATAATGAAATAACCAAACAACCAAATAAATAAAAGTTAGGAACTTTTAAAATCTTCTTAAATTCAAAAATATAAGAAAGATCCAGATTGCTGTCTCTGCCTTCATCCTTATTGCTATTCCATAGACAATTTGAATATTTCTACCTAATATTCCTACTTTTTTTACTCCCTATGAAAAGACAAGTGTGAACAACAAGAACAATTATGAGATTTTATGTAATTTCCTGCAGAATCTAACTTACTGTTACCACAGGCACATCTTTTGCATATGTTTACTTGCCTAGGTGAAGCTACTGAAGCCCATAAATTTAAAATTAAAATTTTAAGTATATTTCCCTTTTCCCAGTGCATCTGCCAGAACAATTTGCATCTGCATTAATTTCTCCCTCAGACACTTGAAGAACTTCATTTCAGGTGATATAAACATGACTGACCTTCTTTTTACCTTTAATAATTGAATGATGAATACAACAGCTCTAATCACAGCATCCCAGACTGGCTGGGGTTGGAAGGGGCCTCTGGAGATCACACAGTCCAAGCCCTGCAGGGTCACCAGAGCAGCTGCACAGGGTCACACCCAGCAAGTTTGGGGTGTCTGCAGAGAAGGAGAACACACAGCCCCTCTGGGCAGCCTGTCCAGTGCTCTGCCACCCTCCAAGAAAAGATTTGGGTTGCCAGATTTCCCCTTGCTCTATTCCTGATGTGTGAATCCCACAGGTTATAAACATCGAGGAATGTCCTGTTGTCACAGCTGTCCCAACAGCCCCACCCACGAAGTCAGGAGTTGATTTGGGTTCCATTTCTGCCCCACCCATGAAGCCAGGAGTTGATTTGGGTTCCATTTCTGGTCACACACTTTTGTTTAATTGGTGCAATGGTACCAAAGAGCAACTTGGTCACCAGGAATTTTCACGTTCACCCCCAGGTTCTGACTTTCGGAGAAGAGCAGCAGAGGATGCTCCATGCTCTGGAGAGATCCTGGCATACTCAGCAACACCTCAGCCTTGGAATGTCCCATCCTCCTTGATCCCAGGGTCTGCTTCCATCCACCTCTTGTGTTCCTGACAATTCCCAGTTGGGCTGGGTTTGAGCTGGGGTTAATTTTCTTCCCTTCTTTAGGGCTGTGCTTGAGTTTGTGCACAGCACAGGGGTGATAACACAGATGTTTTTGTTATTGCTGAGCTCACCCAGAACCAAGGCCTCTCCTGCCCTTCCCTTGGTGACCCCAGGGATGTCCCAGACCAGGTCACTTCACACTCAGGATATACAGGGGGGGGAAAGAAGGATTGGGGGGTGTTTCAGGGATGGTTGCTGTCTACCCAAGTCACCATTCCATGGGATGCTCTCCTGGATGTGCTGAACACCTGCCCAGCCCTTGAAAGGGCTGAAGGAATTCCTTGTTTTGCTTGGCTTGTGTGATGGCTTCTGCATCCCCTGCTCAACTGCCTTTATCTCAGCCCGTCCAATTTTTACCCTCCCAGTTCTCTCCCTTGATCTCAATGGTGTGGGACTGAGGAGATGTGAAGTTCTGTCTGAGGTTAAACCACAGCACCAAATCTCATTAACAACCACTGACATCATTATTTCTTTCATTTCCATGACTGTCATAACACTTCTGCAATAAGGAAGCAAAAAATCCCACAGGAATAAATTTATTAAGTATTCTGATGCAGACTTATCTAATTGATTAAACCAAAAATGACCACACCAAAATTTGTGTTACAGCAGAAGTTTGAAAGCAGGGAAATTCTGGCTGCCACTCTAGAAGGCTGGGTTTAATCCTGAGATAAAATGATTTAGTGACTCAACTTACCACATGCTCTCAAACTAAAAATACTCTTTTCCTTTTTTTCTTTTGTATTTCCATAATTCATTTTTTCAATCCTTTGAGGACTATCTTGAGAAATAGTCAAAGAGTCTAAAGATACCACCATATAAATGAACAGTTTTTAATATTTCATTCAGAGTATTACATCATAGTGTGCCAGACAAAAAATAAAGTGGATCATTGGAGCTCTGTGATCTTGTCACCAAAATATTATGCATTTATTTCTCAGAATACTTCATGCTGCAGACAAAATTATTCATCCAGTGCTTATTAGTACTCATTTTTCTAGATAAACTCATTATTCCAAAGACTCACCTGTGCATTTTCTGATTCCCTCACACCAAATTCCAGTATCAAACATTACAATTACACCTAATTTCATTTAAAATTTAAATAAGATGTTTAAATCAGTATTTACTGTGCTGAACATGGAACTTTGCTTCGGTATCTGCTGAATAAAACAAAAACATCATCACGTCAGAATCTTGTAGGTATGTTACCTTATATTTTTCAGTGCAGTCTCAGCAGTTTCTTACTGGAATTATGTTTGTGTGTTATCTCATCAAGTTCTGATCCATGTTCAGCAGAATAATGTAAGGAAAGTAAGAATAAAATTGAAAATGAAAAACAAAGAGAGATCTGTTCTTCTGATATCATAGTTAAGTATCTTTGGCAACATACTCTGTATGCCAGAGAAAAGAATTAATTATCTGGCTACAGAAGTTTACAAGAGGAAAACAATAATGCCAAAAGGTATGAATTAATTCTGGGGACAGCCTCCCATTTCCAATTAATATCCTCTAAACAGAATTTCCAGTGAATCCAGGGAATAAATTAAACAATTTTGGGCAAGTAGCATGTGGTGACTCACTAGCATGAGTGTAGGATCACAGAATCATGGAATATCCTGAGCTGGAAGGGACCCACTGGGATCATGGATGGATCCAGCCCCTGTCCCTGCCCAGATACCCCAACAATCCCACCCTGTGCATCCCTGGGAGCTTTGTCCAAACCCTCCTGGAGCTCTGGCAGCCTTGGGGCTGTGCCCATTCCCTGGGGAGCCTGGGCAGTGCCAGCGCCCTCTGGGGGAAGAGCCTTTCCTGATATCCAGCTGTTTCTTAGGGAGCAGAAGTTTGGCTGTTGAGGGTACTTATGCACTGGGCTATATAATTTGCAAAAACCTCCAAACATAATTGTCAATGCAATAGAAAAGCTAAATTACCAAGTAGGTTATACAATTAAGAAACCCAAATGTGAGTGTTGATGCAATAGAAAAGCTATCTTACCAAGAAATAGGAATACAATGATTTTTGCCATGAAGCTGGTAATAGAGATTAGGTGATAAATACTATAAAAAAACCCTCACACATGCAGACTAAATTAATGGCAAAGAAGTGGGTCAGGAGGATCCCCTAATTGAGCTTTACTGGCATTTATTCTCAGCAAAACCAAAGACAATTATCTTTTTTTTTTTTTTTTTTTTTTTAACAAGAAGGTCATGAATGGAATTATTTTGAATTATTTTCCTGAGTGGCTCCTGCTGTGAGCAACATCAATACCCAAACATCCTGGATCCAATAGGAGTTTTTATGTTGCCCAGTGGTGCCTTTGAGAATAAGGTGACTCATTCCCTCTGAACGGAATATGGGAAGTGGAGCTTCCGCAATAAAAATATTTATTAAGGATGCACTTGTGAAGGAGCTTGGCTGCTGCTGAATTACCCAAAGGGTGGTTTGCCTTCTTGCTGTGATGGTCTGTCTCTGCAGGGATGGGAGGATCCCAGCTGCCATGGGTTCAATTTCTGGCCAGGGGAATGTAGTGGTGGCCCAGGGAAGTGACGCCAGAGCTGGCTCTGCACTCCGGGAGTGTCCCCACAGGGAATCCTCCCTTGGACAGGGAATTCCTGGGCTTACAAAACTGTGACAGGGACAGGACCTAGGGAATGGCTGGAGCTGTGCCAGGGCAGGGTGAGGCTGGAGCTCAGGGAAAGGCTCTTCCCCAGAGGGTGCTGGCACTGCCCAGGCTCCCCAGGGAATGGGCACAGCCCCAAGGCTGCCAGAGCTCCAGGAGGGTTTGGACAATGCTGCCAGGGATGCACAGGGTGGGACTGTTGGGGTGTCTGGGCAGGGCAGGGGTGAGACTCCATGACCCCTGTGGGTCCCTTCCACCTCAGGATATTCCACAATTCTGTCAACATTTATAACCACACAAGTAAATTACAATTCCATTTGTTTGTTTTGTTACTTCCCCCATATGATTGTTTAAATTCTAGATTTTTCTGAGGCTTGGAGGGAATTAAACTTGAAGCTACAGACACCTTGATGGTCTAGCAGAAATGAGGGTCCTGTATTTACTAAATATAGTGGTTATATATTCATATATAATATCATATATCATATATCATATATCACATATCATATATCATATATCACATATCATATATCTTATATTCTATATTCTATATTATATTTTATATATAAAATATCATCTATCATATATTATATATTACCTATTATATATTATATTTTATATATTATATATGATAATATATAATATATATAATGTTATATACACTATATATCATACATGATAATATATAGTATATATAGTATATATAGTATATATAATATACATAATAATATATTATATTTATATAATTATATATATATATATATAACCACTATATTTAGTAAATACAGGACCCTCATTTCTGCTAAACCATCAAGGTGTCTGTATCGTCCTTTAATTCCCTCCAAGCCTCAGAAAAATCTAGAATTTAAACAACCACATTGTATCAGAATGAAGAGAAGAATAATTTTTGTTACAAACCAGAGAAAACCCTGAGGTTCTTATGAAAAAAGAGTGAAAAATAAGGTTTATCATTGTCTCCCATTGGCCTGATGCATCTCTGCAGGGAGGTTCTGATTCCCAGGCACACCCCCAGCCCAGGATTCTTCCCAGACTTTCTGTTTTGTGTTAAATTTCATTTGGAGTCTCTGGGTGCTGTTCTCTGCCCTCCCACGAGCTGCTACAATACCTCATTTCGACTGCGCAGCCCTGCCAGTTTTGGGCAGGAGCAGGAAAGGAGAAGCTCCTCTGCTCCCTCCAGTGCTTTCCCCTTGACTTCAAGCAGCTCATGAAAGGCCAAAAAAGAGGATCCTTCCCTCCTCTTTCCAGGTCAATTAATTTGCAAAGAAATATCACACAATAAGCTGCAAACAATAATTAAAACACATCATTTCCTCTACAAATTGCTACAAGCCCAAATATACTTTCTAATTTGAGTATGTAATTAATGCAAATGAAGTGCTGTAATAAAACCTTTTGGAAACCAGATCATGTATCAGAATGCAGCAGCAAATAAATATTTCCAGTAGGAGTTAAATTTTCTTCCAGCCCTCACTCTTTCTCAGGGATAACCTCCCAACAAAACAGCTCAAACTACAGCCCTGGATTGCAGATGCCACTCCAGAGGTGAAGGCAATCTTATTTTCAGGGATGGAAGTTTTTATAAGGGTTTTAACTGCTTTTCTCTGAAGTTTTAGCCACTGGGGAGAAAAAAAAAAATAAAAAACAATGATCTCTATAAAAAGCAAAAGGAAGTTTGGCTGAATAACTGACTACAGGAACCTGTAGAATATTGGGACATTTAGAGCTGAGTTTATGTCTGAAATGTACTCAGTGAAAGAAACAAATTAAGAAATAAATCATTTACCTTACACAACATTTTCATGCCTTTGCTGTTTGTATTTGTCCTTGTTCTTTTAAAATATCTTGCACAAGGTGATGGTTCCGTGTTTTCATTTGCTTCTTTCTATCAAAAGAAGGTTTAGAGTCATTAACATGTCATATCTTGCTGTACCCCACCACCATGGAATGTGAATAATTAAATCACAGAATCATTAAGGCTGGGAAAGAACTCCAAAATTATCCAGTCCAACATTTGACCAAATCCCACCACTCCCACTAGACCATATTCTGAAGGACACAAGTTTCTGCACTATATTTATCACGACTTCCATTTTCTTGGCCAGGGTGTTTGCACAGAAAAAAGGCTTTAATAAAATGTTGTCTGTCACCATAATTTCTTTAATATTCACAATCCATTAATATTCTTAAAAAACCTGGGCATGTCTCTTACTCCAAAAATAAAATAGCACAAGAAAGACAAATATAAAAGACAAAGTTGCATGGAAAAAAAATCATATAGGTCATTCTTTGACCAAGTTCAGTAGAAGCTAAAACCACATTTCCAAATAGGGAAGTTGGAACTGATGATCTTTAAGGTCCCTCACAACTCAAACCTTCCTGGGGTTTTGTAAAGAGAGAGGAAATTGTGGAACTGTTTTTACGTATATAAAATCAGTAGTAATGCTTAAGTTCAACAATAAAGATTTGGATTTCTCTTGCTTTGCTCTTTGTCTTGATCTCCCAAAAATACAATTTCTTGAGGTTTTTTTGCTTAAGGTAGAGAAGATAAATAGGGAAAAAAAAACCAACAAAACTTTTCAGTGGTAGAGGGAAAATCCATGGTAGATTGTTCCAACACAAATTATCTGCAGTGCTCAGGCTATGAACCAATGTATTCTATTGAGGTGTTAATGTTACACATTTTTATCAATTTTATTAAAACTTGCTAATTTTTTTTTTTTAATTAATGTTATTAATGCTAGGTTTTTTTTTCCTACACCCTCAAACACAGTAACCAAGTTGTGTCTGCAGACTGATCCTGTCACCCACTTTTGGGTCAGACACTCCTTATTCTCCATCTCACATGGAAGTTCTTGAGGACATGCAGGCCATGTTTGGCCAAAATTAATATTTTTTTGCATAAGACAAAGCTCTCCTGGAAGCTGTTACTGAAAGTAACTACACTTGATGGTTGTTTACTCAACATTTTGGGGTTTACAGAAGGTATGTTGGCTCCAATATTTCATTAACATGATTAAACTAAGCTCATTACAGAGCAAATGGAGTTAATTCAAATTACAGAAAATTTATGATGATTCCTGTACTTTATATATAAAATACATTTGTACCTTTTGGTTGAATAGAACAGCATTTGTTAATACATTACACGCTTGTGATTTATAAGTATTTTAGGTATATATTGTCTTTTCAAATATGTAATGAAATTTACCTTAATTTAAATACAAATGCATATTTCTTTTTCAGAATATCCCTGAATTCTTGTCTTTTAATGAGTTTTATTTTTTAAGAAAGAAATCTCTTTAATTATACAATATTAATCAGAAGTAAAACACTATCAAAAGGTTATTTTCTTTCAGCACAATGTGCTGCCAGTTAAAATGAAAATTGTTGCTATAAGTGACAGTGAATAGTTTCTGTATTAATAGTCATACAATTATATTTCATTAAAATCTAAGGAGTAATAAACAAGAAAAAAAATGAAACATCTTCTTTGAATACCAATTCTGCACTATCATTAAGTGTTTTCTGCATTTGCCCTTCTGAAGGGCAAATTCCATTAGGGTTTCATTGTACTGCTGAATAAATAAAGCAAACAAAATATATGCAAATTCAAACCATATTAGCACTGATCTCGAGTTTAATCTCAATGTAGCCTGAATTTATTTTATTTAATATTATTAATTTTAGGATGTTTGACTGAGCACCAAACAAACAAGTCATGAGGTTCAGTGCTGCAGCGTGTCCAGGGAAAGAAACAGAGCTGGGGAAGGGTCTGGAGCACCAGGAGGGGCTGAGGGAGCTGGGAAGGGGCTCAGCCTGGAGAAAAGGAGGCTCAGGGGGGACCTTGTGGCTCTGCACAGCTCCTGACAGGAGGGTACAGCCGGGGGGATCGGGCTGTACTCCCAGGGACAGGAGGAGAGGGAACGGCCTCAAACTGTGCTCAGGGTGGACACCAGGAGGAATTTCTGCATGGAAAGGGCGCTCAGGCCTTGGCAGGGGCTGCCCAGGGAGGTGTTGGAGTCCCCATCCCTGGAGGTGTCCCAGGAAGGCACTCAGAGCTCTGGGCTGGGGACGAGGTGGGGATCAGTCACAGCTTGGGCTCAATGGTCCTGGACGTCTTTTTCCAGTCTTAAGGATTCTGTGGGCTCCAAAATAAGACCTTTGACTTCCGTGGGAATTTTTTCCTGGCTCAGATGCTGCTGCTGCTGCTGCTGTGATTGGTGAATTAAAAACCTTGTCACCCATAAAACTGCTCAATGCCTGTAATCCCAGCCCTCCAGCAATGAGCAGCAAAATTCCAGTTACAACACCAGAGTCTTCCAGGACCATGGTTTCACCAGCCAGAACACTGCCAGTTATCCCTACAAACAGCTTTAAAGGGTATGAGGAGTGCAAAACTCCTCTGGGAAATCCTGGCTGCAAGGCCAGAGTTCAGAGGGAGCTCTAAGAACATTTCAGGATGTTTTATGGAACAGAGCGGATGAAGCAGCAGGAAGCTGCACCAAACCCAGAGAGCAGCTCCTGCCTGGCAGCACAGGAGTCCTGCCTGGGCCTTTTCCTTTTCCAAATCCTTTCCTTTTCCATGAACACTGAGGCAGCTGGAAGGTCTAGCCCCAGGACTGCTGGATCTGTGCTCCCAAAAGGAAGAGAAGCATCTCTTGGGAGTGCAAACGGAGGGCAATGACCTCCAGGAACAGCACTGGCAGGGAAACCCATGCAAGTCAAAGTAAAGGAAATATATATAAATTTTATTAGTTTTTTTGGTTAAGCACTCCTGGAAAAGAGAGTTCTGGCAAAGAAAATTTGATGTAACAGGAATCTGAGCATTCTTGGGTACACAGTTTCTCAGTTTTGAGTGTCAAGCCAAGGCAAAATTCTGCAGCAAAGGGTAGATCTTGGGTGAATTTCTCAGCTCAAAGAGGTACTCCTAGCTGCAAATAATCTAAATAGGCAAGAGAGCAGTGGACAGATCTAAGAGGCAAAAAGGACAGGAAGATAAAATTAAGGATGAAATTACTTGCTTGGTGACAGTATAAAGAATAAAACCTTTCTCTTATGTGCTGTCTTTCAGCATTTTCTCTGCTTGGCCACGACAGTTTTTCTCCCCAATGACTCAATTTTTTTCCATGAAAATTAAGTCAGAAGACAAAGCATTTTAGGGAATATGAGCAGAGATCCCTGACAAGTTCAGGATGTAATTAATTTCACTGCAGTTTTGCCCTTATTAATGAATTTACTGCTGTTAAAATACTCGGTTTGTCTGAAGCACACACATTTCCCAACTAAGCAGATTATCTAGTACCTGGTAGTATAATAAAATAATAGCAATTAAACCCAGAGTATGTTCACAGTGTAATTCCAGATCCTCCACTAATCACTGTGGAGGAAGCTGTGTCACTTATTCCTGACTCTCTCAAACAAAATGCTCAAAGGTTAGAGGGAGTTTCCATCCTCTCTGTTTCCCCTGAACTGTATCAGATAAGAGATTTTAATCAAAACTGGCATTTTTAGCCTGTAAGAAGTGGCATCTGGGGTGTCAGTACAATGATATTTGGCCATGTGTTTGTAATATAATACCATATTTCTGCTTTGTGGTTACTGATTCACAAATTTTGAAAGAAATCTGAATACTCATTAGAAATCACCAAACAATTTTGCCTCATTTCACCTTCACAATTTTGATACAGAGTGACTCACTTCTTTTGTGAACCTGCCAATATCTTCAACCTCCTCAATATTTCCCAAATATGGATCATTAAAAATATATTCAGCCAATATTATGTATTCACTAAAAGTATATGCAAAATCATGCACTGAGGCGAGATCAACATGAGCATGTCATTCTTGATTATCAAAATATTAAATTAAAAAATAATTTGGGAAAATCCCGAGATAACTGAATCGTTTCAACATTCTATGGTTACAATATTTGTATCCAGAATTGTTCTGGGAAGTTTGAAATGTTCTGTTAATGTACAGACTTTAAGGCTTTTATTCCAAACCATAGCAAGCAATGAGCAACACATTTTCCATGAGAATGGAGCTGTTAAAATATATATTTCAAGGTAATTAAATTGATAATCTCTTTATTCTCGCAGATCCATGTCTGCTCATGGTTTTAACCTATTGATGTGCCCATGCTCTCTGCAATTTCAGAGAGGGGTTAAAGAGTGAAACTGGGGAAACTCTTATGGAAAAGGAACTTCTTTCCTTTCATCAAAAGAAGTTTGCTTATACTTGTTGTTTGAAAAACACTCTTTTCCTAGAAACATAAAAATATTTCCCTAAAGAAACATTCCAAAGAAAATGGACAGTGCATGCTAAAAAGAAAAAAAAAAAGTCTCCAGGTCTCATAGGAACAGCTCTAAAAATGGGTAAGAGAGTAACTAAGACCATTATCCCAATTATTTGAGATACTACAGCATATGTTGCAGTTCCAGTAATTACAATCTAAAGAGGGCTGGAATGCACTGCAGAATTATTATTTAATGCACTATATTTACTTTTAATTACTGTGTAGCTGCCTAGCCTTGAAATAGTAAAATATTTTAAGATCTTGCAGGGCTATTTGCTCCAATGTTTAAGTCGTTTCCATCATGATTTTTCATTTACTCTTCCTAATTTTTTTATGCACAAGAATATTTCATGGAGCATTTAAAGTTTGTGTTCACTTTTCTCCCTCCCAACAGCTGGGTTTTTTCAGTAAAATACTTCTTTAGCCTGTGGGAGCTAAGGCTCAGAGGGTGATTATCTGAACCACCAGAAAAATAGAGGTCAAAATGTGCAATTTTTAATTCAGAATAAATTCACCAGTTGCTGGGACTACGATATTTTCTTCTCAAACACTTTTGTCCTTCCTTTTGTTTATTCAAGCAGCATCAAGGACTCTCCACACCAACTGGCATTTCATATTTTTAACTTAATTCAGCTTTACTGCTTCCCCATCCATTGTTCCCTGACAGGGAAAATCTACAACTTGCTGTTATAAATACTTTATGATGACCCTGTCTCCCGAACTCTTCATTCTAATCACAGTCCTGCCACATCCCATCCGTGTCACTTTGGATATATGGAAAACCATAAAAGTAACCCCCTCTCTCTCTCTGCTCTCTCACAGTCATTTTTCAGAGGGCCATAAAAACAAAGCCAGGGTGAATTCAGGCAGAATTTCAGAGCACCAACAATTGCTTTTTTTTCCCCCTCCCTAGTGAGGGAAGTGCAATGATGGCTTCAAATTTCTGATTGAAAAATAAGCAGCTCCCATGTCCAACTTGTAAATTCATTTAAGGCTGCAATTTCACTGGCTTTAGTTTGCTGCTCCCTTTTCTCCTCAAGCAAAGGGAATAGGCAGGAAGGGGAGATGTTTTTTCCACACAGGGCTTGGGAGGGAGCTGAGGAAGCTCAGTGAGGAGGAACAACTGTGAGGATGCTCTGTGGGAACAGGTTAGAGTTGGAGTCACTCCACTCCCTCTCTAGGCAAAGCACAAAAATCCAACAGCAGCAGGAAGAAAGGATGAGGCAACACAGCACTGGGGCTCAGGAGATGGAATCATTGTCCCTGCAAGGGTTAAAAAAGCGTGTGGATGTGACACTTGGGAAGTGATGGACTTGGCAGTGCTGGGGATAATTTGCCTTAAGATTTTAGAGGGCTTTTCCAACCTAAATGATTCCATGACTAAAGTACCTCTTGATACCAAAGCAGGAGCTCAGTGATCAGGGAAAAAGGGAATGAAAATTAACCTGTTTGCAAAAAGATTTTACCAACCACGTCCATTGGTCAACAGGTTAAGCTCCCATAATTGCTACTGGTGAATGGCCCTTCAAATAAATAATGACGGAGAAATTCTGGAGGGTTTTTTCCCTTTGCTTGTTCTTTATTCTCTCTCCTGGTTTCGAACATCCTATCTGGAGTTCAGGATCTTGAGGAGAAGGAAAAAAGAGAAAAGAAGGATTAGAACTCTCCTGAGCTTCAGGAGAGCAGACTCGGACCTGTTCAAAGATGGGATAAGGCACTGGAAGGAAGAAGGGCCCAAGAAATCTGGTGGATATTCAAGGATCAGCTCCTGCAAGCTCAGGAGTGCTCCATCCCTGCAAATAAGGAGTTCATATGCATGGATGAGGTTGGAAATCAGGATAGATAACTTCAGCCACCCTTAGCAACCATCCCTATGAATCCTGCTCCTCCTTGAGGCAAAGAATTTCCCTGCCTGGCTCTTTGAACCTGGGGTGCAGAGCAGTCACTGCATGTCAGCCACTCCAACCATCTCAGTCAGATTAATCTGTGCAGAGAAAATAAACAGACATTATTCTTTTGCAGGCTACTGTTAAATTGTCATTTATCTTGTAATCCTCCGTCCTCAGCTTGGTTACAGGGCATCTTTAAGAGTTTGGATTTTTTTCTGCTGCAAAATTTCTGAAATTCCCTGTGAAAATAAATACAAAATACAGTGAAAACAAACTCAGTGCAAGCATACCTTTATCAATTAAAACCAAGTCTTAAGAAAGGTTTTAAAAAAGGTTATGAAACTGATGTAGTGTTTTGTTTACTGTCACTTATTGGCTTTAAGGGATAGTATTTGTATCCAAATACATGGCAGAGATTTAATTTCTCCAAAGAAATGAGAAAGCTCTGACCTTGTAGTCCAAATACCAAGACTTTGTTCTCACTTCCAAAATTTTTTAGATGGGCATCCCAACCCTTCTAAAAGGTTCATGCCACTGATCTATTTTTACTTATTCAGAATAACAGTGCATATTAAAAATATTAAATTTAATATTTTTTTTACTAAGTAACTTCAGAATCAACATGGTCATAATATGAGCAAAAAAACTTGGATCTTGGTAATGATATTTTCGGACAAAGTTGCTTTTTCAAAATGTCACCTGGGGGAAGATTTTTCTAGTTAATGTTCAAGTAAACATTTGCATGCATTTAGCATCTCATTTGACTTTCCCAGCCATTTGCCTGTACAGTTAAAGTATATTTCCTTGGGCTATTTAGGTGCAATAATTTTGATTTATATTCTGACATCTCCAACAATGTGGCTCCTGTCCACCTTTCCCTGTGGTGTTCCTCACTCTGCCTCTTGCTGAAGTAAAGCTGTGACTCACTGGGTGAGTTCTGCCAAAAGTTCCCCCCTGCAGGAGGGACACAAGGACAAGGACATAGAGCCCTGCTCTGGTGCTTAACCTTGGCTCAGGCCACTGAGAAAATTGCTGAGCTGAGAGCCCGAGCTGTGAAACCTGCAGGGAGAAGAGAGAGGGGAAACTGCAGGGACAGGTGGAAATCACCCACATGAAGAAGGATTAAGTGGTAATTGGGGAAAAACCAGGGAGACACTAGGGACCAGGATGCTCAGTTCAGGTTCTTGAGGCAGTCCAGGATTTTGCTGGAGGATGGCAACACCAGGACCTGGGGAGTGAAGAGTCTCAGAGTCCTTGGCTGTCTTTCGTATGACAGACAATAAATAATGGGTTTATTTTGAAGCCCTGCATGTCCTGCTGGCAGAGTTTCTGTTCCCTGCTAATTGTGCCCAAGCTGGTAACCCAGCAGAGGGTGGGTTTTGTGTATTCACCAGCTGAAATCTGAATCATGGAATCACAGAATGTCCAGAGTGGGATGGGACCTACAGGAGCATCCAGCGCAGCCCCTGATCTGCCCAGACACTCCAACAATCCCACCCTGGGCATCCCTGGCAGCATTGTCCAAAGGTTCCTGGAGCTCTGGCAGCCTTGGGGCTGTGCCCATTCCCTGGGGAGCCTGGGCAGTGCCAGCACCCTCTGGGGAAGAGCCTTTTCCTGAGCTCCAGCCTGACCCTGCCCTGGTACAACTCCAGCCATTCCCTGGGTCCTGTCCCTGTCCCAGGGAGAAGAACTCAGAGCTCTGTCTGGGTTAGAGGCTAAATAACCCTGAACTATTTCTGGTCCTGGCAAAGATACATAGTTTGGATATCAAGAATATGTGGACTGAACATCCACAATTGAGACCTTTCTCCCCATCTACTTGTTTTAGCTGAATTTCCAGTGAAAATAAGAACTTTTTTTCCTCCAAACTAAACCATGTTGAGAACACAGGAATTAGTTTATCCCAATGGAGAAACCAGGAGGTATTTTCTTCTCAGCCTTTAACAGGACTAGGTTCTTGAGGCAGTCCTACAAAATTTTCACCAAATAGTTCCTGAAAACAATTGCCATGTAGAAGTAAGTTCTGAGCAGGTCCTGACCTCAGCTGAACTGACCAGGCAGGGATCTGAAACTGCTGGCTAGGGCATGGAAAGCTGCTGAATGTGGAAAAGAAGTCCCCAAAAAAGACACAAAAATGTCCAGCAGAACTGCGGAAGGTGTTTGGATCTTCACAGCCACCTAAGGGACAGTTGTAACCTTCAGAGGTGACTGAAAGGATATTTTGGCCAGTGAGGTTTTACAGGGCCAACAGAACCTTGAGGGCTACATCAGTAACAGCCCTTGAGGTCATGATTATCTTGGCATTGGTACTGGAAATGCCAAGTTTTGTACAGACATAGCAAATTGGGAAGCAAAGAGAAAACGTGAAATTAGGGGATTTCCATAAAATTCTCCCAGAAGATTTTCATAATATGCTGGGAAATATTTTGACTGCTTAGGGAAAATAAAAAAGAGAGAGAAATTACTTTTTTCCATTCTTTTTGTCTTTTTCATTCTGTTTTTGTTGTTGCTGTTGCTGCTGTTTGGGTTTTTTTTGACGGTGGTTATTTCATTTGTTTTGGGTTTTTTTCTTTTCCTCTGCAGCACTAGTTTAGCGCTGAAAATTTGCAATTATTTTTTGATTCTTTACTGAAAGACTTAAAGAAGTTAACACTTATTTTTTTAAACAAATCTGACCTTACTGCCCTCTTCCTTATCCATTAATCCATTCCACTCTCACTCCAAGAGAACTCCTCGTGTTTTCTGTCAGTGTCTTGTGTCTTCACTGGGCTTGATGCTATAATCAACCAGAAGAAACCTTTAGGTGTGTCTAGATTCACAAATACCACTCCAACTTCTTATTTTTTCAGAGAGAATAATCTCTTTGTTCTAAACCACCAGGTTTTATTTTACCAGGAGGAAAGGTCATTCATGAGGTACCAAACTACACTTTCAGGCTAAGCTCTGCTTCCTCTTGGGGAAAGGTCTTTAAGTTGCACCAGAGGAGGTTCTGGTTGGATATTTGGGAAAATTTCTTCATTGAAGGAGTGGTTGAGCACTGGAACAGGCTACCCAGGACAGTGGTGGAGTCACCATCCCTGGAGGTGTCCAAAATTCGAGTGGATGTGACATTTTATGAAACAATTTAATGGGCTCGGTGGGATTTGTCAAAGGTTGAACTTGGTATTTTTGGATTTTTTTTTTTCCTTAATCTTATGGATTCTATGATTCTACATTTTCCCAGTTTGAGCCCCTGAAAGATTGCTGATGGTTTGGCTGTGCTGACTGAGAACCCAACAGTGCACATCCCACCTCACTGCCAAGCCACTACAAACCCCTGGAATGTCTGGGAAGGACAGGATGAAGGGAAAAATTGGTGCGATTTATCTGGACTTTCAAAAACTCTGCAGCAAAGTCCTTCTTAGAAGGAGATTGTGGGAACAAAGCAGTGCTGAGGTGGGAGGTGAAGGTCTGCCTGGATCAGAAACCAGATGAAAGAAGTAGGAAACAAAGAGCAGAAATAAACGGTTGATTTTCAGGCTGGTGAAAGGTTAACGCTGAGGTTCAGCAAGACTTGGAGACTCTTCAAGGACAACACTTACTGCACATGTAATTTCCCAACAAGCTGAAATAAGCAGGAGAGATCCTAATATAGATGGCATTTGGTGAGTAGCCTTTTCCATACAGACTTGGACGTCCAGGTCGAGACCTCAATTTCCCTCCTCTCAGCTCCAAGGCTGGTAGGCAACAGACATATCATTTCAGGCTCCCAAGAGATCTATTGAGATTGGAGCTTTTGGGAATACTTGAGGAAGGAGCAAAACCACAGTGAGTTTCCAGCCTCTTGAGCTGCAAACTTTAAATGAAGTCCAGAGGAGCTCTCATCTTTTATTACTCAGAATTCATTCAGTTGTACTCAGTGTATGACCCTTGAGTAAGCAAGCCCTGTGCAGTTAACACAATAGGAGTTCTGAAAGAGGGGCAAATGAGGAGAAAGCACCTGGAAAAATCAATTTCTCTCAGCTACCCACTTTAGAGAATGACCAAAGAACAGACTTGTACATGCATTTTCTTTTTTGCTGAATTAAAAGCATCAATATCTCTCTTCCCCACTGAAAAAAATCTTCATTCTTTGCAATATATGATACAAGAGCTAATTTATGATGATTGCTTAGTGCACTGCAACCACATTGGGACTGGTGCAAATGAAAGCATAATTAATGAATAAAGTTATTTTTCTTTGATGCACTCAGTGACAAGAGCATGGATAAGAGAACAGGGTGTACAACTGCTGGAAGTGCTGAACAAAGGAGGCAGCCTCTTCTAGCTGCATATTTTTCAGCATGAAAACAGTGCACTCTGTTCTGCATCCTTTTCAAGCAGTTTCAGGGTGAAATATTGTCTATGAATACATTCATAGATGCTCTTGGAAAGAGGAGTCGCCAGAGAATAAATGAGCTGCCAAGATTGTATCATGACACTTCTCTGGAGAAATATTTTAGCCTGAAAACTGATTCCTGTAACAGGAGTCAAAGCACACTCCATCTCATGGAAAACTCTGCTTGTCAGAGGCTATGTGTGGAATAATGGAGCACCTGAGGCAGAGAAGGTCAAATACCTGGGTACTTTTTGGGGGCGTGAAAGTGTGAGAGAAAAATGGGTCAGACTTCAAGGTTAACGTGTTTCACACCCTATCATGGAGAGAAGGAGAAAACACAATCCAGATGCAGATGGTGTGGCTGATACCCCTCTGTCTGTATGAGTTTTGTTGAACAAGGGTCAGTTTTAGAATCTAATTTTTCTGCCCCTGAGAAGGAAAGCTTTTATATTTCATTTTAGGGTAAAGTGGGAATGTAACTCATTTTTGTACAACTACCAGGCTCAACAGGATCAGAGAGTCAAAGCAAGTCAAAGCATGCCTGAACATCACCGTGCACTAATCTTACTCTGGACAAATTGAACAGAAAAAGTGAAAGAGTTCTCTGAAAAATCATTAGTTATCAATATGGGAAAAGGGGAATATATTACTGAATTGCATTTGTATGGCAACTTGCTGACTCCTAAACGTTTTGAATATCTGACCTCAATGGTGTTAATTATTGTAAAAAGTCTTATTTGTTGTTAAAAGATGAAATTGGAAAATTGAAACATTTGGGGTTAAAACTTCCCCTGATGTGGAGGATAATGCTGACATACAGCAGGTCAGGATTTGGACACTGGCAAAGGCTGGGTACTGCCAGCACCAAAAAAAAAAAAGTTTTCTCTTGCAGTACTTAAACATCTAGATTACCTCTAGATTCCTTATTCCCATGGGTTGAGAATTAGCCCCATTTCTTTTTTTGTTTATTTCTTTGGGGTTTTTTAGGTAAGAAAAGGGAATTTTAGCAATTTGCAAATTGCAGGGAGTACAAAAGCCTTGGCTCTGGCAGATCCTCCCCCACGTCCCTGGCTTGCAGGATGGAGCTGTGAGAGCAAGGTATTTTCCAATTCCACGGAAGAAGCAAACTAAAAGGAGTGGTACATTTTAAAAACCTGGTTTTGAATAGGATACTTCAGCAGTGCTCTGATGAAGAGAAATGAGTGTAGAGATGCATTGATTTTTAGTGTAAAAAGGCTGCTGAATCCTGGCCAGGCTGTGTTGTGCAGAGGGACCTGCCCTGCGTGGTTATACCACATCTTACTAATTATATTACATCTCATTAATCTCTTGCTTTCATTCAGAATACAAACAACACAAAATTTTAATCTACAGTGTTTGTCTCATTTGTTTAACAAGGTTTTTTTATCATTTTCTCAAGAATAAACATGCCATGACTTTTGTTTCTGAGATAGATAAATTAGCCTAAGTTGGTTTTTTTCCCTATAGTTTTCCTTTTATTTTTCTAATTAACATTGGAGGAGAAATACACCTGAAGTAAATA
The DNA here is from genome assembly GCF_028551555.1 of Melozone crissalis. Lineage (NCBI taxonomy): Eukaryota > Metazoa > Chordata > Aves > Passeriformes > Passerellidae > Melozone > Melozone crissalis. The sequence goes on along the minus strand of NW_026535823.1, from coordinate 8,177,572 downwards.
CAATTCTGCTAGATTCCTAATACAAGTAAAGAATTTCATTGCTTCCAAACTCATTAAGTTAGTGGTTATTAAAGTATGCAGGCTGCTCATTGTGTCATGGAAAATAACATTCCTATTTTATTACCAGTTTCATTTCCATGGTTAGCACATTGCAGCCCTAATTACATTGGATACAGGGATCCATAGTTCTGTCCTAGCCTGCATTTTCATCTGACTCTGCTTGATACTTATTATTTTCAGCTTATTATAAACTATGCCACCAATAAGAGAAGCACAGCAGCTTGAAGTGATAGATGATTCTAGAATCAGACTCCACGAGTGGGATTTGTTCTTCCCTGGATTTCTGATTGCCACAGATGAATTTCTTTTGCTTTGAATTAGAAGGTCCCATATTGTGAAGGTATTTTTGGAGCATCTGAGCATTACGTGAAAAACATGCAAAACCCAACTAAGCAAAGACTTTCACAGATTTTGTGTTTTGCCTGAAAAGCTTTGGAATTGTTGGCAATTTGTACAGCTCCATCTACTAAAGTGTTCAGTGTGTTTGATTTTATTGTATTTTTATATTCTGATAAATGCGGGTTTATCTGCCAAGGCAAACATCAGAAAAAGGAATGATCCTGCTTAAAATCAAGCATATTCATGCAAGTGCAGCCCTGACCTAGGTGCTTAGCAGTCATTGAATATTTCCTCTGAACAACAGGTCGGGTTCCACTCCAGCACAGCATCAAAAAAGGAGATTGGACAAAAGTGAACAAAGGAGTGAGGAAAGAGAAATAAGGCACTAGATGGTGTTTATAGAATCAGGGAATGGTTTGAGTTGGAAGGGACCTCAAAGCCCATCCAGTGCCACCCACTGCCATGGGCAGGGACACCTTCCACTATCTGAGGTTGCTCCAAGCCCCATCCAACCTGGCCTTGGGCACTTCCAGGGATCCCGGGGCAGCCACAGCTTCTCTGGGCACCCTGTGCCAGGGCCTGCCCACCCTCACAATTTTCTCCTGCCTTTTCATTGAAATATCCCCTTTTTTAGTTTAAAACTGTTCCCTTCTGTCCTATCCTGTCAAAAGCTTCTCTCCATCTCCTTTACATGAGCTCCCTTTAAGCACTGAAAGGCCACAATGAGGTCAGAGAGCTCACAGTCATTCAGGGCTTTCAGTTTTCAGCATTATTTTTACATCAGATCTGTTTTCCCCAGATTTCTGTGGGACTTGTCCTCCCCTACACTTTCTCTGGGACCTGTGAAAGTGACATCTCACAGCCACATGGGCAGCAATCAGGAAGGTCCATCTGGACTCCCTCCCAAATTCAGAATTCCTGAAGTGGCCCAGTCTGTGTATCCATGGTGGATACACATGATACAAACCCAGTCAGTCTGATCTAATCCTTCTGGAAACTGAAGGAAACTCTCAAATTATAGTTGAGGAATGATCCATCTATGACACAGTTCAATTGACTCAAGCAAAACTAATAAAGACCAATATTGCTACCAGTGACAAAAGGTTTTTTCTATTGAAATGGTCACAAAGGGTGGGTTACAGCTTTGTGTGAGTTTGACATTAACTTCAGATGACTAAGTGTGGAATGGAAGGGACCCTAAAAGAAAGATGGAGAGGGAATTTTTACTGAGGGCTAGAGGGACAGGACAATGAGCAATGGCTTCAGACTGAAATAAAGCAGGGATAGACTGGATATTAGGTAGAATTTGTTTCCTGTGAGGGTAGGCAGGCCCTGGCACAGGATGCCCAGAGAAGCTGTAGCTGCCCCTGGATCCCTGGCAGTGTCCAAGGCCAGGTTGGATGGGGCTTGGAGCAGCCTGGGCCAGTGGAAGGTGTCCCTGCTCATGGCAGGGGTGGCACTGGATGGGCTTTGTGGTCCCTTCCAAACTCAAACCACTCTGTAGTTTTATATTTCTATGATTTTCTTCATCTAATGAATAGAAATGATCAGTGCAGATTAAATTTACACATTTTAACACAGCCTTACACACACACAGCCAATGCAAGTGAATATTCATCAGCAGCACTTCAGCCAACTGCAATCACAACTCATTTCAGACTGCAAGGAACAGGTGATTTTAGCCTTTGTTATGAAGAAAGAGCAATCACATTAGAGAGCTTTCTCATTCTCCCAGTAATGAGCTTGAGATGACATTTCAGGAAGGGTTTTGTGTCTCACATAACAAGGCTGTTTGTACATTTTCTAATGGAAGCTGTACAAAGGTATACAGCACAAGGAGCTACTGCTTGATGTTTTTTTTCTATAAGCTGAGAGTGAGTTAAATGTAAAATTACAGTAATTGTGAGCTGTTTTAGTATTGCCTATTATGTACTAGGCTTCATTTCAGTTATGGCTTTCCCCTAACTGCAGGGGAATTCTGAAGCTGTTACACTGCACTGTTCTAAAAAGGCAGAATGTTTAGGGATTGCTGATTTTCAGAGCCAAAATTTCAGTAGAAATAGTCTCCAGGAGCAAATATGCATATGGACATTATTTGCTGTTTATATTTGGGTAATTAAGGCACAGGGGAACAAGAAGGGCAAAGAAGTGCAGGAGACGGGGCCAATGTGGTGCTTCATCCTTCCTTCCTGGTGAAAGGCAGCAGTACCCACACTGTTCATTAAAGCTGAAGGAAAATCTTTAAGGGGAAAAAAATGTAAGAGTAATCTTTAAAAAATGCTTTAAATACTCATGGGCTAAACTGAAATAAAAACCCAAGGGAAAGAGAAACCAAAATCCCATTTATATCTCCAAGATGATAAAAGTTTTGAGTAGCCAGTGTGAGTCTGCTGGGGAATTCAGACATGGTGACACTGCCTAAGACAAGATCTAACAATTATCCTGTTGTGTATTTATTTCTGAACTGTGGAAAAAGGTGTATATTTATGAAAAAAGACATATATGGTCACACAGCAATATGGAAATGACCTGTAGAGATCTCTGGTAAAGTTCTGTAATGCATTTACCTCATTTAAATCCTGCCTTAAGGGAACATGAGCTGCTGATTGTATTGATTATATCTTAGAAGGGCAATGATTTACAATTCCATCAAGGACACTGCCATAGACAGTAGGAGGACACTGATGACAAGTATGGATGACAAAGAAGAGCCCCCTTGGGCAGAGGAGGCAACAGAGTCGGGAGTGAAGCTGAGCCTGGGAAGAAGGGAAGGTGGGAGGAAGGGGATTTTGGTTTTGTTGTGTTTCATACTCTCCTCCTCCTTATTGGCAATAAATTAAATTACTTTCCCCAAGTCAAGACTTCTGCTTGTGCCTTTAATAGGTGAGAGATCTCCCTGTCCTCATCCTGCCCCAGGAGAGATTTTCATCAGATTTCCTGCCCTGTTCTGCTGATGGAGGAGTGATAAAGAGACACCAGGGGCAGCCCACCACAGTGCCATCAGCAGGAGCTGTGACAGTATTTGCAAGTGAGAGAAAGCAACTCAGAACCTCCACTCTAGAAACTTAAATGCACTCTTTATCTCATTATAGCTCATTTATATCAAAGTCTGATCAGTGCAGTGCAGTTCCCCAGGAAAAGCTCTAAAGGCCTCTCACTGGGTTGTTGCTTTTGCAATACAATCAATGCATAAAAATTCAACAGATAAATGCATCTTGTGAGTTTTTGAGCTTTTCTCTGACTGGAAAACAGGAAAGAGTTCATTAACTGTGTTCATCCAACTGTTCTTAGGCCTTTATTGATTCACTTATTGCTATAGCACCCAAATTAGTATGATTGATGTTGACATCTGCCTTAATTAAGTGATTTGGATTTATTTGGACTGTGGAAAAATAAGCTTTTACAGTTTCTTTCTGATTCTAAATGTGCAAGTTTTTGTGGTTTGTTTTTTTTTTTTTTTTTTTTTTTTGGTTTTTTTTTTTTTTGTAGGGACCCTTTTAAGGACCTTAAAGATCTTTCAAGGGCTGGAAGAATGCTTTGGGTTTATGAATTCAGGAAAAGTTCCATCAGAAGTACACAGGAATGTGTACTGACTCACTAAGGATGGTTACAAAGAGCTGAAGAATAGGGTGAGGGAATGTCCAGATCAGGGAGCCACAAGTCCTTGTGTCCCTTTTCCTCTGAAGGCCACAATGATTTCTTTGTTGCACCATCAGAGTGTTTTTATCTCAGCAGAATCATAGGGTCAGTTAATTTAATGAAGTTAAATACAACAAAAAGAGATGGAAACGCTGATGTGAGGAGACGGGACCTTTCTCCCTCTTCTACCCCAAAAACCCAAAGAAAGCCACACCCCACAGGTTTAACTTCTGAACCTTGATGTGAAGAACATCATGATGCAGGAATTATCTCCTTCTGCTTGGGCAGAGTAAATAGGAAGAAGAAATGATGCTGTGATTTTGGGATGCCTTGAAGAAGTTAATGGTTTAAAACATCATATCTGAGCAAACAAGAGAATGAAGTCTTTGGGGAGTTGGATGCTGTAAAGGATGAAAATATATACTGAACACAGAGAATCACAGGTTGTAATTGGAAGGAGGCTTGTGAAGATGATAGAAAATGTCACAAATATCAGCCAGGGATTTAACTGTAAACCTAAAGTCTTGTTTTAGTTCTGCCAGAAAGCAGCTCAGGATGTTCCCAGGTCGACTAGCCATATAATAAATACTCAGTCTTTGTTTCTTTATTGTATCATCCCACCAGTCTCACCTGGCTGTGACATATTTTGCAGTGTGTAATTAAATATTTCAACCTTTTGTTGTGGTTGTTGTGTTAATCACATTTCTTCTCCTCCTGCTGGATTCCTTTGCCACATCACCTCCACTATTTATTCCATAGAAATTCTAACTGCCTCTTTAGAAAAAGAAGATGCAGTCCTTGATTGCTTGAGTCAGGGGTTAATAAACCCCATGTTATTGGAGAAGTAGCCTGACATAATCCCTTTACTGACTGACATGGACAAATTCAGTTGTCTGAAATGAGTGTGAGGAATCCCCTAGGAGGAGAACAGGAATGGGATTTCTGCAATAACTGGCAACAAAGGATCCTCCTAGAGAAACCATAACAGAAAATGTAAAAACACCCAGAGAGAGCTGTCTTGCGGTAGTGCAGCATGGAGAGAAGGATCTATACAGTCTGAAGGAAAAAATTGTACAGGTGGACAGAGAGGCACCTCAAGCTGTAAAAAATCTCTTGGGATTTCAGCTGGAGCCAAACAACCAGTGGGTCCAAGGCAAGGAGATATTTCAGGAGCTGTTGAAGGAAAGCAGAAATTGAGAATCATGACCTGCTCAGGAGCTGATGGGTGGCTATAGCTGATAGATGGCTATCCAGTGCCCTGGGGTGTTTAATGTGGTGTTTGAGACAGGGCACAGGGGAGGACACCTGGTGACCTGTGACATGACCTGTGACATGACCAAGCCGCTGTGTCCCATTGCACCCCAAACTGGCTCTGGACTCCTGTATTTTTCACTTTTCCTTTGCTTTTCTATTTAATCACCTTCAGTATGATTATGCCTTTACTTTAGTTTCTCTCTTGTGAACTTGGCAAAGAAAATTGCTATCAGACAGTTTTGCCCTTTTTTACCATTCTCATGATTTTTCTCTTGCTTCACTGCTGTCTTGAAGTAGTAAAATATCTTTTTTTTATATATGCAATACATGTGTACCCACTAAAAACTTGAATAAATTTCGATATCTAGATATATAACATTGTCAGTGAGGGTGTTCTTTTGAAGTTACCTGAAGTTATAAAAATGAGCTCCACTAAGGCAGCAGGCTCATTACTGGAACGGAGCTCCATCATTATCAAGTCACACTCCAGGTGCTCATTCCCACTCCAATCCTGCGACAAATTAGTGATTCTAAAGAGTGCTCCTATGGCAACTGCTGTGCTGGCACATCCTGGCTCCTGTGGCTGTGGCAATGCCATATCCAGTGGCAATTCCCTTGATTTCCCATAAGTAATAAGGAGAAGAGAATGCTACAATTCCAGTAGAAGTTTATTGAGCAAGGAGGACATTAGGAGATAGTTCTATTTAAATTAGGAGAGTTAAAAAGGTGCTTTCTACTTGGATACAAATTTCTCCCCAAGGACCCTAAAATGGGCTTACCTAAATTACAGGCTACTCCCTGGCTGCTCTTGACCTTAAAATTGATGCAAAGAAAAGAGAATAAATGTTCCTTTATGTCTGTTGTAAAAAATCCTAATTTGAGTCTATAGAACACACACCTATTTTATTATTATTATCATTATATTATAATTTGAAGACTTTTACTATTGGTGTGAACTGGATACGACAAGGTTTATCTGCTCCAGCCCTTTCAGTGTTTGCCACCAAACCCTTGATCTGATTGTGACTCTGATGACACAAATCAAGACAAAACCATGAGTGTTTCATACATTCTTTAACATAGAGGTGAAAACTCACAAAGGAAAGTAAAAAACAAGTGTCACCAGAAATGAGAGCACTAATAGGGATGTGTCTGGGGGAAAGACTGCAGGGGAAAAAAAAAAAAGAAAAAGAAGACTAAAAAACCTAAATTGATTGTTTATGCCTTGAATTAATCAGTTCTGACTTCTAATATCCTGCCTGCTTAATAAACCTTAAGTAGGAAGGTAGCAATGCACTCTCCTTATTACATATGGGAAATCAATGGGATTGCCAACCCCACTAAATGTTATTAGCAGAACACCCGAGTCAGGGAGCTGCCACTTTAGCAGTTGCCATATGAGCACTGCTCAGAAATTAGTGCTTATCTGTCTCACATCCCAGGCTCTGCAAATGAGCTCTGGGGACACCATGGGATAAGGACAGAATTTCATCCTATTAATGTGTTTGCATGACTGCAGAAACAACAGACTTTGGGGGGGGGTTTCTTTCTTTCTTTTCATCTTCTCTCCTCTCCTCTCCTCTCCTCTCCTCTCCTCTCCTCTCCTCTCCTCTCCTCTCCTCTCCTCTCCTCTCCCCTCCCCTCCCCTCCCCTCCCCTCCCCTTCCCCTTTTTTCCTTTTCCTTTTTTTTCCTTTTTCCCCATTTTTCCTTCTTTTTTCATTAAACTGGAAACTCTGGTCTCAGCTTGGATATTTTGCTGCCCACTGTGGGGTTTCTGATATTTGGGAAGATTTTGGGAAGATGATCCTACTCTCAAACCCTTCCAGTTCTAATGGATCTCCCTGCCCCTACCCCTTAGCTACCCAGTAATGAGCTTTTGGAAAAGCTGCTTTAGGACCCTCAGGATCAGAGGGTGGATGGATATTAAGAACTCCTTTAACTTTCTTTAATAGCCACTCTAACAGATGTAAAAGAGGGCACAAGCCTAAGGTTATTTCATCATTTTAGAAGATCCTTGAAGATCTGATGATGTCTAATCTTCACGTAGAGGAACTTGGTGGTCTCCATTCAACACTTCAGCTCCAAACACCCAGCACAGACAGCTCGGTTTAACTTCACCATTATCTTGAATTATGTTATCATGTCAGGCTTGTAGGATTATTAATATTTAATAAATTCACAGATCAATCTGCCTTTTTCCTATCCAATTTATAAATTATTCACAGGTTCATCTATTTTTTCCCCTCTGTTGTTGGCATAATCACTGGTGAAAATAGATCTTGTTCACCAGATCTATTTTATTGTTGCTTTAAAATATATATATTTAAGAAAGGAAGTTGGAGTGCACCCAATATGCACATAAATAATTGTTTAATGCAGTGTTCTGGAGCACTTTGCTGTCTTAAAAACTCTAAAAATAAATAATTTTTTTTTTAAACTAAAAGAGCAAATGATAAAGACAGCACATCAAAAGTAAATATCAATGAAATCTGATAGCAGAACTTTGTAGGTAGTTGCATCCACAAAGGAGAAAGAGATTAAGGAAAGCATAATTAATATTAATTTCCTTTGGCTCCAAGTCCTCTGATAAGCCCAATTAGGTGAAGTGTGCTGGGACAGGCAGGTTCACCCCTTTTCTTTTGGGAAGGAGGCAAAACCCCAGGCTCAGAGCATCCCAGCTCAGGAAGAGGAGGGACTGTGGAACCATCTCTTCTGGAATCTTCCCCATATTCTGAAACTTCTCTACCCCTGAGCATCTTTCAGGTCAGAAAAAGGACAATTTGTTTTCCCAGGCCATTTAGTATTAAAGGTAAAATCAACTTTTTCATCCCACTTAAGGCTGAAATTCAGGTGAGATTTTTATCTCCCATTTAACACTAAGCCCTTGTTATACACTTTATATACACATGTTAAAAACTTGTGTCTACCTAATTTCCTTGCTTGAAATTAGGAGATATCTATGTTTATATATTAATATAGTTATACACATATAAATACATATATTTTCTGCTTTGTGCAGAAAACCGAACATAAATTCTTCAAAATAAATTCTGCTGTTTTAGCAGGTCAATCTATTTCTTCCTGAGATTCAGCTCTTGGCCCCATTGTTCCCCACTTCTGGTCCAATCTCCCTGGAAGTGACCTATTACTGAGTGCAGTGCACAGCCTGAATTAGGGACATGCGGATGAGGGCAGCACATCTAAATTAATTCCCTGACTTTGCATTTAGCCCCCTCTGCACTACCAATTATGAAAATGAAGGGTAGAGCATGTGGAAAGAGAACTTTGCCAAGGTTGCAAGGCTGTGGATTTAAGGAGACCTTGGCTGGGAGGAATCCTGGCACTACAGGAAATGTGGTTAAAATTGAGAGAAATTTGGGCCATAACCATGTAGCTTTCCACCTCTTGGTGGCATCAGCAGAACAGAGCACTTCTCCTGGGAAAAAGGAAAGGACAAGGCCATCCAACAGGTTCAGGAGTTGTCAAAGAGGGTCCAGAGGAGGCCATGGAACTGCTGAGGGGGCTGGAACACCTCCCCCCATGGAGCCAGGCTGGGAGAGCTGGGAATGTTCAGCCTGGAGAAGAGAAGGTGGTGTGGAGACCTCACAGAACCTTCCAGGGACTCCATGAAGGGTGGAAAGGGAGAATTCATCTAGAGGGAGCTTGAAGTCCATCCAGTGCCACCCCCTGCCATGGGCAGGGACACCTTCCACCATCCCAGGCTGCTCCAAGCCTTGTCCAGCCTGGCCTGGGACACTTCTAAGGATCCAGGAGCAGCCACACATTTCCTGAGAAGTCTCTCAAATCTGTAGGAAAAGATGGAGCCACTGCAGCAGATAACCAGAATTTAGGACATTCTGTGTAAGCAATCACTAAAAACTGCAGCTGCCATGAGAACACTGAATTACTGGGCTGTGTTTTCTGCTGGTTGTCAGAAATTCTGGGTTAATGTTCAATTGATAAGTGATGATTCTGCATAATTTGTATAGATTTGCCTGACTTCAACAGTATCCCTTCCCTTAATTGTCTTCTCTGCACCCTCCAGAAATTGTCAGGAATAAATATCCTTTATTTCTTGAGATATAGTTTTGTTTGCAGCTGTATTTATCAGCAGCTTGCTCATCCCACACCAAGGCACAGCCATAACTCAGAACCTGTGAATTTATGGCAGTTTTTTCCCACTCAGGTGCTGGTGTGACTGATGGCTCTGTGGAACTTGGGGTTTGATCAATTATTTTCCTGCATGTAACAAATCATGTTGCAATCATATCTTGCAGCTGGAAGCTTCAGAGAACAACACAAGTCGCTTTTTTAATGGAGAATTTAAATTACATGAGTCATTTTTAAATCACTTGATAAAAGACTAGACAGGAAGGGGGATTGTAAGTGTTTGATATTGCTCCAGTGATCATTCTTATTGCTACAAATACAAACAATTTGGGATTTTTCCTCGCTTCTGTGCTCTGCTAAAAAGCACTCTGCCTTTTCAGAAAGCCTGAAAAACACAAATAGCTTGTGCAGATCAATGTCAACCTGGCTTGTCCTTTAACATAACCTCCAGAGGAGGGGATTTTTTGGTGGCATGGCCAAATTTTGAACAAGAGAAGGAAATTATTAAAATATTTATATTCCTAACACATGATTTTAAAAAATACCCATCCTAAACTGAGTATTTTGGGATGTTTTCCAGTATCACTACTTGTAACACCAATATAGATATTTAGTTTCAATATAAACTTAACTCTACTAATGGTGTTCATCTGAATTTCTTATTTTTACTGGTAGGGTAATTTTAAATGTTCAAATCCATCCTTTGGCTGCTGCTTATGGGCAAAGGGAAGGTGTCTGAATTTTAAGGATGTTTTTTAGTGCCTCCATAAAGTTCTGTCCAGCAGCCATTTTCCCTGGGCAAGTTTGGTTTCTTAAATTTGTCCTTATTTTCTTTCCTTTTCCCTCTTTCTCTTTGTTTTCTTTGTTTATTCACAGAACTGGTAGCACCACTTTGGCTGAAAAAAATCTGAAATGTAGATAAAAGAGTAAACTTATCTCTTTATAAGTGGCAAAAAGCAGAATGATTTTCCTTGCCTATCAAAAACAATCCAATTTTGCATTTAAGAACATTTTACTTGTTATTCCTCTGTATTATTCAGATTCTCCCAGGATTTTTCCCCATTTTTTGAGTTTGCTCTGGCCTGCAGAACCCCAATTGTGAAGATTTGCTCAGATCTGGTTCTGGATATTCTCAACTCATTTTGCCATGTCCTACAGAACCTTCCAGGAATATTAACCTTTATACTTCTCTCGCCCTTAATTTAATAAATATTGTCTTATTCACTTGATAATTAATAAAGGAAAACAGAATGGATTTGTTCATTTGAACAGCCAAGTCAAAAGGATTGATAGGACTTTTCCTATCTCCTGCTTTGGTGATTATGTGACAGTCCACCACTGTGGTGAAGCCATGGAAAATGCAAATATTAGGATGTATCTAATTACTGGGAATTATTAGTGTTATGCCAGGCACTATTTAAACCTTGTATTGAGCATTTCTTACAGTTCTTGCTTTCAGGATTAATTCCAGCTGGAGTGGATGCAGAGAGAAGTCACAGAAATGTTAGGAACTGGAGTTCCTTCCCTTGTGAAATGTAGGTGACAGATGGTTTGGACTTTTTTTTTTTTTTTTAATCCAAGCAAACCAAAGTCTGAGAGGAGATGCAGTTGTTTTTCATACATGCCATAATTAAAGGATGGTCACTGGAGAAGGAGCACAATCTCCTGTGGAATGACAACAATGGCACAAGGGCAAGAAATTCAAATTAACCATGGTTATTTATTAGTTCTGTGAAAACCCTGAAGGATTCTAATAATAAGTTTAGTTAGCAAATTGTATTTAACAAAAGGGGGAGGGGGGGGAAGCAGGCTTGTTCCAAGAGCAAACTTAGCCAGTCTGTGAAGGGATTGAGAGATGTGACTGGATTGTATTTCATTAATTACTCTATAGACATTAGAGTAGTGTAGTAACCATTAGATCTAATAATTTTTTAAAAATAGTTTCCCTTGTAAAAACATTCTTTGTACCACATTTAGAAAACTCTCCAATGAGATAGGCCTCATTCACAGCAGAAAAAACAATATTGCAATTTCTGCAAGAAATTCTGTCATTTCATTGCTATTTCCTTTGTCAGAATCTCAATGCACATTCAGGCACCACTCTTAAAAATTTCTGTTGTCACATGAAATATTAGCTTTATTTATGGCAGAGGTTTTGCATCAAACAGAACTACCCAAGAAGTCTTGTACTGCTCCCCCAATCTGTCTAGATTTCTTCTTTCCTACAACTAAAACGACATTATCAGAAGAAGGCATTATTTTCCCCAGACTCTAAGATGATATAAATATCCAGGGATGATCCAGTGTAGGATACAGATTCCATAAAGAAATGTGTCAGAGGTTTACAGTGAAGGTATAATCCTGTCTGCTGTTGACTGAGTGATTTATGAGATGTGCCAAATCTCCTCAGCTGCTCTTGTGCTCTGGATTTTTGGGACACAGATCCATGAATCCCTTTGATTCCAGTGTACATATAAGCCTCAATATTCACAGAAACATCCTAACTTTTTTGGATAAAATATTCTAATCTGAATGAAGAGGAGGAATCTGCACAGGTGAGGCTTCAGGTTAGGGCTTCACTTCCACAGGAAGGGCTGCATTAAAAAGATGTTTTTAATGACTTATTCTTTCAGTGATGTTCTCAGAAAGATTTTATGAAGAGTAGAAAATAATTAATAAAGATCTAAAGAAATATTTTAACATTATCATAAAGCAGCAGAGAGAATACTTATATACATTTTAGGTATCTGTTTAGTGTTTTAAGGTTTTGAAATATGCAATTTAAAATTACATTAATTCTTAGCTTCTCCACAAGTTGATAGTAAGCACTTGAATTTTTAGTATGTTTTATGTACAAATTAAATTCCTTTAAGACAGGATTAAAATATAATAAAAAGAACATTTATACCCCAAAATATTTTCATCAATTAGCTTAGAAATCCATAGTAGTTAAGTTGATTAATATTGATTATTTCAGTGGTGCAAAACTTGGAAAATCATCAAAATTGATGTTTTGAATACTGAGTTTGTTACCTAAAAGAAGCCTCTATGTATATTTTTATACATAGATCACCGGGATTTTCCAAAAATTCAAGTTGCTGAAAATTTTTTTACTTTTGAAAATGGTTTCAAAAAACCTCTTCCATCATTTTTTTCTGAAAGATATGTTTCTTAAAAAGAATTATTCATAGCCAAACCACATTTTGTGTTTCAGTATTTTTAATGTAATTTGATGACTGAATGGAAAATTCAGCCTTTCTCTTTTTTAAATTTTCAATTTTTTCTTGTTGGCTCTTTTTTCTTCCCTTGGAATACCAGTATTTCCCCTCTCCAGTTCAATGCCCTGAACAAAGTCAAATACAATCATGTAGTGGGGAGAAAAGAAGCAAAATTCCAAAGGAAGGACATTCTTTTGAAGCCAATTTTCAGCAGGCACTCTGGAATAAATAACATTTCTATGCCGAGTTTAGTTCACCTGTGAGTTTGCAGAGTGTTTGTTATTAGAGCCTTCCCAGTGTAAAGTAAATCAGAAAATACCAAAAAAAGGGAGAGGATCTTATTTTCAGTGTGGAAGTACCTTCAGCTTCTACTGGAATTCTACTGGAATTAGTGACCTCAAGTGTTGAGACAGAATACCCACAATGATTGAACGGCAACAAAAAAAATGTATTCCACCATACTTTAAAACATTATAGAAATTGTCTCCTTATCTCTTTACCTTGACTTAGAGCAGTCCAGGGAACATTAAAAGTAATTAAGGATTTTCTGGTTTATTCTACAAAGCATTCTTCTGTCATTAAAACTCTTGAATATTAGGCGTAATCAATATCCAGGAGTGGTTTTTGCTTTGGTGAGCAATGCAGGGAGTTCAGTGAGAAGCTGTCTTGTGTTGTGAAGGATACTCCCACAGGGACATTAAATCCAGTACAATTAGCAGCCTAAATATGGTTAAATGTGTAGAGCATCACTCAGAGCTAAATAATGTATGTGTTACTCCAAAGAACATCAGGAACTTATGAATTTCTATTAAGCCTTTTTCACTCATTTTTCATTAAACATGAGAGCTGTGACCTATCTGGAGATTTCTGGTTAAATTAAGGTAATTGAAGACTGCAACCAGCTAAGGTGAGAAAGGAGCACTTGGAAATTAGTTAATATAAATTGAAGGTAATGAAGAAAATTAATGTGGAAATGTGGGATTTATTTTTTCCCCAAAAAATTTAATTTTTATATCACTTTGCTTGCTATAAGCAATATTGCGTGTTGTAGCGTGTTATTAAGTTTCTTGTATTACTCCCCCATTTTATGTATTGTTTCCCCCTGTTCCATGTAAATGGTTCTGCCCTCCCCAGTTTTCCCACCATAGCCCTACTGTCAGTTATGTGGCTATGGTTACCCCTGCCCTTGGTTGTGTCAGTTACTTAAGTTATATAATTTCTCTTCCCCCTTATCTCCTTATAAGTAAACTTTTCCTCCTCCGTGGGCCCAGTCAATCACCCCCTAGTCCTCCTAGCTTTCGAGAATCTTCTCCTCTCTGGGGGTTGTGGTTGGCTGTGGTCCCGGGGCCCCTCCTTTACTTTGAATTTATTGGATTGCCCGTTATGTCAGTTATGTTAAGTTCATCCCCTCACCCTTCCCTATTGGCTCACTGTAAGTCCCTCCCTTATACACCCCCCTTTCTTTAAAAACCTTGCTTCTCCCGCCCCTTGGGGCCCTTTGCTGGTTGGTGCCATCTTCTGGTTGGTGCTCCAGTGCCATCAATAAACCGATCTTCACCCCCAGGAAGTGTGCTACTCCTTCTTCTCGTCCTCTTCAGCCGTGAAACCAGTCCGCAAGCCAGCCCAGCCCAAGGCCTATAGACGCCAAGGGGGGCTGGCAGTTTATGCAGCTGGGTGTTGGCCACAGACCCTCTGCTAGCCGGACATCACCCTAGTGGCCGCAGACACTCCGCCGCAATTGCCCACATGATAAATAATTGAGGTCCCACTCCCTCTAAATGCAGGAAATTCACCATTCTAATGGTGCTTTGTTCATCAAGGGTGGGTTCAGTCTTCTAAACACATGGAGGTTTTCCACAGGAAGGGCTGCAAAGGGGGATTCATCCTTGTCCAGGATGACTTGGGCAGTAAAGGTATTTCTTCATGAGTGAATCCATGTGGGATACTGAGCATGGAACCATCAGGGTTGGAAAGGAACTCCAGGACCACATAGTCTAACCTTCCATCCTGGGCAGCCTGGGCCAGTGCTTCCCTCCTTCTAGGAAGGAATTTTCCCTAAAATCCAACCTGAGCCTCCCCTGGCCCAGCCTGAGGCCGTTCCCTCTCCTCCTGTCCCTGTTCCAGGGAGCAGAGCCTGACCCCCCCAGCTGTCCCCTCCTGTCAGGGAGTGTGGCAATCACATTCCCTGAACAGATAGAGACATAATTCTCTCTCCCAGGATTTTTCCTGGGGAAGGCAGTGAGAACCTCAGAGAAGTGAAAACAATCTTATCTCTACTCGCTGCTCCTGTTGGTTGGCACGTGGAATGTGTTATGGAGATTGTTTAACCAAAGCGATTTGTTTTTGGACTCTGGTGAGCATTATTTGGATTGATTGGACAATTGGGTCAAAGTTGTGTCCTGGCTGTTTGACGACAGTCACAGGTTTTTCTTGAGTATCTCTTTAGTATAGTATCTCTTTAATATAATATAGTATTAGTGTAATACAACATAGTTTAATAAAGCATTTGTTCAGCCTTCTGCAATCATGGAGTCAGAGCACATTATCCCCCAGCATCAGTAGGGGAGTTGAGCAGAGTCAGAAGGTCTCCTCTGAGCCCCCTTTTCTCTAGGCTGAGCCCCTTTTCCAGCTCCCTCAGCCTCTCCTGGTGCTCCAGACTTTTCCCCAGCTCCTCAATGTCCCTCTTTTAGTGAAAGCACGAAAGCAAAATGAGCCAAAGTGTGGGATGATCCAAGGGACAGCACCAAGGGAAATGTGTCCTCACAGCTCACAGGGAAGAGCCAACAACACCCAGGGCACTGATGCTGCAGGAAACTCTTCACAAAACCTCCCAGGGATTGAAGGATTCACCTCCCAGTGAACCCTTCCCCCAGTGACGGACAAATGAAACTTAAGCTGCAACCATCACAAAGGCACTTTTTTTAGCAGTATCCCAGCAGTAAGGCCAAAATTCAGGATTAAAAGCAGCTCAAGACACAGGATCCCAGAAAAGTACAGAGATTCAGGGCCACGTCCAGCAGATTTTGCTGTTAAAGCACTCACAAAAACTCAGGAGACTTTGATTCACCTGGACTGGTAGCTTTATTTTTTGGCCCTGCATGGGAATTCAGTAGAAAACATCCAGTAATTATTAAAAATATTGAAAATACCATTTGCTGAACTCAGACATCACAGATTAGTGGGAAATAATCAAATTTTGACTCAAATTAAGAAAAGCAAGCAAAAAAAATTAAACCAAAAAGGTGAACTTGAGAAATTATTGACTGAAATTACACTATAACACCATGCCCTATCTCTGTCTCCCTGAACTTAGTTTTCAAGTTTCTGAAACTGTACCGTTCAGATCTCAACAGGAGATGTATAAAAACCAACAAAATGGAAGCAAATAAGCCATTAGTTGTCGATATATTTGTTTTCTTCATCATTTATTTCTAGCTAGGAATGGTATAAAAAATTGTTATTTCCATTTGACTACAGTCAAGGTAAAATTCTATTATAAACAGCAAGGGATATTTGAGCTAAAAAATAATATTCTCAAAATGCAGTTATAAAGACATCTAGATATAAGGCATTTAGTTAAATTTATAATTAAAAGATCAGTCTTTAATGGCATAAAAAAAGACTACAAAATTCAACTTGTAAATAATAGATGTTGATAGAACATTATGTAGCAAACAGAGAGTAGCTGTTGTATCTCATTTCAACCTCTCTGGATGAAATTATAATTTCCTTCATATGCTAAACCTGTAATAATAAAATATCAAAACGAGACATTTATTAGTCATTTAAAGAGTAAATGCTTTCATTTTTCCCTACAAAAGTTCCAGCCATTAGTAATCCAGATAAGTACTACATCAGGGTAACTTTGAACTTTAAAAAAAGTAAAAGCCTGTGGAAAATGTCACATTTAATGTGTTTAATTAACACTTTTTTTGTCTGCCTAATCCCTTCATGCAATGAAATCAATAAAAAATTAATGGACTCAATGCAAGATGTTATTAGATATCAGTACCTTAAAATTATCATCATCAAAGTTGTCAAAATGTTGCTAAAGGGCTTTCTTTTATTTGTTTGGACAGACCTGCAAAGACCAATAAATTAAATAAAACAGATGTCAAAATGCATCCAGATGGTCGCAGCTCCCCAAATCCTGTATCCTTACTGAGTCACAAATGACAAATCTCACAGTGCCACAGAGAGGGAAAATGCCATTTCTGATCTCTCAGATGCCTTGTTTTCACATTACCTCTAATTGATGATCATAAATATTGATTTGGGGCACACAGGATGGACCTGGAATCCCGGGAGCTGATAGCCAACAGCTGCTTCCTTAACTCCATGTGGAGCAGCCCCTTGCCCAGCCAGCTGTGTTGGGAAGGATGAAAGTTTGACAAGAAAGTCTCACGGATATGCATGCTTGGCAGAAAGATTTTTGAATGTAGAAGTTGAAGAAGGAATAGAAATGAAAGCAAGTTTTGGTATAGAAGAAAAGAATTGCTGAGCCAGTCTTACTGGAAACCCAAGGAGGCAAAGGGTGTGTTTGCAGGAGGCACATGGCATTGCCAAATAAGCCCGAGTTGGCAGTGGTGGCAACTTTGGGAAGGATTCCACTGATTGATGAATAGAAAAGGATATTTTTCTGAAGGTTTGCTGATAAATGCAATTGGATATTCAAAGATTAAAGAAACAATGGGAGAAAAAGCCCTAAATTCCATAAGAATTAAAAATGCAAAATGAGGGTTATACATCACAGGGAAACCTTAAGTATCAGGCGTTCCAGGAAGTCTGTACCTCTCAAGTACCTCAGCCAATGGGGAACGAGAGAAGGGAAGCGTGGTCAGGAAATTGAGATAAAAAGGAGGCTGTGTCCTCCAAAAAATTGAGAGACCCCAGGACAATGCCCCATGGCCTCTCCTTTTATTTGAATAAAGTAAAAGGACTCCTCTGTCTCATTCTGGACACAAACCTCTGGTGTTTGTGGGTTAATTTTCCTGACACACACAGAGCATGGGGAGAGCCCTGGGAGCTTCACCCGAGCCCAGAGCAGGGCCCGGATGAACCCCCCAGATCCCATGCCAGGAGAACAAAGCCCGCAGGCCCGTACCCCTTAGAGCGCTGCCGCTCTCCCAGCCCCTCGCTCGACCAGCTGTGAGAGCTGGAGCTGTGTGGAGCAAGGTCAGCAGTGATGGCACTCGTTGAAGAGCGGGGCAACGAGAGGCGGAACTGGTCCACGCTTTGCCAGGCCAGCATTAGTGGGGAAGAGAGCCTGGCACAGTCCATTCTACGCCTAACCGGACACAGACAACAGGCTGAGAACGGAGAGTTTGTGTTGGAAAGAACCCTAAAGCTCATTCAGTGCAACCCACTGCCATGGGCATGGACACCTTCCACTAGCCCAGGTGGCTCCAAGCCCCATCCAACCTGGCCTTGGACACTGCCAGGGATCCCGGGGCAGCCACAGCTTCTCTGGGCAGCCTCTACCAGGGCATCATTGCCACTCTCACTGGGAACAATTCCTTCCCAATATCCCACCCAACTCTGCCCTCCTCCACTGGAGTATTCACCATTACTTCCTCTTGTAATTTCCCAGTTCCAATTGGAACTATGTGAACATTTCAGCCATTTTTTAAAATTAGATTCTAACAACTCATCTCTGGAGGTTTTTTTGCTGCCTTCTGAATCGTGTGAGTTCGCCTTGGTTTACTCTGCATAATAAAGGGAAAATGATGGAATTCTTAACTATGGTGGAAGGAAAACTTTTTTCCCAATCAGCCCAGCATTTTCACCTCACAGATCTTGATCCTAAACTTGGTGTTGCACATGTACAAGAGCCTCTGGATTTTTCAGTAGGCCATCTGATTTTGGAATGGAATTCCCTGGTGAGTGTGCACTTATCACACTTAATAGACACCAATACAATAATACTCTTGGAATTTTTTGAAATTTCCACAACTTTTTATAATATGCAATTATTAATAAATAAATTTCATCCTGCAGCAATGCTTTCCACAATGCCACAGCTGTGCGTGATGTGGAAACACACGTTTTTACAGATGTGGCCTAAGCGCTGCTTTCCTGACTGATGTGTCAGTGCAGCAGCGGTGGGACAGCAATGTCCCCGCACTCTGCACACACTCCTGTCCCAGCCGCTCCCAGCTGGTTCCAGCCGCTTTGCAGCTGCCTCGGAGCCCCCCGCTGGCCTCGGCGTGCTGGGCAGTGGCCCCGGGGACAGCAGCGCGTTCCAGGGCCCTTTGTGACACGGGGCTGCGTGTGCCCAGAGCCCATTGTGACACCTGGGGCCGCGCCCTGGCCAGGAGGGTTAAAAGGGCGCACAGAGCCCGGGGGTGGCACTCCCAGGAGAGCATCTCCGTCAGGAGACAGCAGCTCCCGGGATTCTGCAGCGCCAAGGCGAGGCAGAGATGCCTTCAAACGAGGAGAAACCAACGGGCGTCCAGCCCAAGCAGAAGTGGCTGCGCTCTCTGAGGAGGCGCAAGGTGAGCGATGGCAGCAGGCAGCTGCCTCGGGGCCGGGCCTGGCCTGCCGGCACGGAGGGAGCCGCTGTGCCAGGGCAGCGCTGCGGGTCCCCCGCGCCGCCTCGGCCTCAGCCTTCTCCTCTTGTGTGCAGGTGCAGAGCTCTGAGCCACGGGCAGCAGCTCCGCAGGCCCAGCAGCACCGGGACTCCCGTGCCGGCCCTGGCCCGCAGGCGGCAGCAGCAGAGAGCCGGGCAGCGGCCCCGCACAGCCCCAGGGCCCGCGGCCGGGCTCTGCTGCGCTCGCTGCGCCGCGGCTGCCGGGCCATCCTCACCAGGGTGGCGGCTGCGATCCGGCAGCCGGGGACACAGCGGCGCCTGCACCGGGCCACGGGCTCAGCCACGGCAGCAGCAGCCCCCGCAGCGGGGGCACAGAGCCGGGCAGCTGCGCCGTACAGCCGCTACGCCCCCGGGCCCTCGCCCGGCCAGCTGGAAGAGCTGGGGCAGTGGGCAGGGCCAGCAGGGATGGCACTCCTTGAAGAGCTGGGGCGTGAGGAGCAGAGCTGGTCCGATGATCCCCAAGATGGGAGTGGTGGGGAAGAGAGCCTCTCGGAGTCCGGTTCCTTTGACCCAAATGAACTGGACTCTTACAGCGGCCCAGGACAACAACTAAACCGGTTCCTCCAAGACACAGATCCATCAGTGTCTAAAGAAGAAGATACCAAGGCCCAAGAGTGTCGGCACAAGAAGATCAAGGATGGCAGCATCCAAAGTACCTGTGTCAATCCCCTTTTCCAGACCCCACCCAGCCCCTGCTGCCCTTGCAGCCCATTGCCCAGCCAGCAGGATCATCTCAGGCAGTGGGCAGGGCTGGCAGTGAAGGCATTCCTCAAAAAGCTGGGGAGCGAGGAGTGGCAGTGGTCTGATGATTCCCATGCTTGTAGTGACAGCGGAGAGAGGCTATCACTGTCCAGTTCTTTTGACGCAAATGGACTGGAGTCTGACAGTGGCCCAGAAAAACTGCAAAAGCTGTTCCTCCAAGACTCTGATCCATCAGTATTTGATGAGGAAGACAGCAATTCCCAAGAGTCGTGCCTGAAGAAGAACAAGGATGGCAGCATCGACAGCACCTGGGTGACCCCCCTTTCCCAGGCCCCAGACAGGCCCTGCTGCCCCTGCAGCCCATTGCCACGCCAGCAGGAAGATCTTGGGCAGTGGGCAGGGCCAGCAGCAATGGAATTACTTAAAGAGCTGGGGAGTGAGGAGTGGCACTGCTCTGATGATTTCCAAGCTGGTAGTGGTGTGGCAGAGAGGCTATCACTGTCCAGTTCTTTTGATGCCAATGGACTGGAGTCTTACAGTGACCCAACTGGACAACTCCTAAAGCTGTTTCTCCAAGACACTGATCCATCAGTGTCTGATGAGGAAGAGAGTGAGGCCCAGGAGTTGTGGCAGCAGAAGAGCAAGGATGTCACCATCCACACCATCTGGGTAAACCCTCTCTGCCCACCACTCATGGTGGAGCCTGGCTCACTGGAGGATGAGGAGGCAGACTCTGAATGGCCCAGCACATCTCCAGCCCCAGCAGCTCCCACGGACACCCAGCCAGCAGCTGCTGCCCTGGCCAGAGCCCCAGAGGTTGAGGAGCAGCACGTGAGTGGCCCTGCCCAGGCACAAGGGGTGGCACAGACAGCAGCTCCTGCTGCCTCTGGTGCGCAGGCGGCAGCCGCAGAGAGCCGGGCACCGGCCCCTCACAGCCCCTGCTGCCCCCCCAGCCCACGGCCCAGCCAGCTGGAAGAGCTCAGGCCGTGGGCAGGGCCAGCAGTCTTGGCACTCCTGGAAGAGCTGTGGGGAGAGGAGGGGTCCTGCAGCGAGGAGCTCAGCTCTGGCCCATCTACAGAGTGGCCAGAAGACACAGAACCAGGCAGGATGGCTGAGGAGGAGAGTGCCTCAGGGTCCCTGCAATCTGAGCCACTGCCTGAAGACACAGAGGCAGGCAGGATGGCTGAGGAGGAGAGCGCCTCAGGGTCCCTCCAATCTGAGCCACTGCCTGAAGACACAGAACCAGGCAGGATGGCTTGGGAAGAGAGCCCCTCAGGATCCCTCCTCAGTGAGCCACTCCAAGAAGACACAGAGCCAGGCAGGATGGCTGAGGAGGAGAGCAACTCAGGGTCCCTCCTCAGTGAGCCACTGCCAGAAGACACAGAGCCAGGCAGGATGAGCAGGGAGGAGATTGGCTCAGTGACCCTGCCACATGGGGTTTGGACGGAGGACGACATTTCCTTGTGGTTTCTGCCATGTGAGTCATGGGCCTGCACAGCTCCAGAGGATGGACGAGATCAGCTGGAGGCAGCCCTGATGTGCCCATCTCATGTGCACCCACCACTCCTTCACATGGGCCCAGGCGTCAGCAGCCAGCAGTCAGAAGAAGGACGCCTGTCCCAAATGGGAGATGTGGAGACCTGTGGCAGACAAATGCAGGCTGTCCTGGGGGCCACTTGGCGGGAGCAGCAGTTGCTCAGGAGGCACAGACGGTCCCTTGAGCGTCTGCAGGGCCTGCGCTCAGCTGCAGCTGTCCCCGTGCGGCGGCCGTGCCCCTTCAGGAGGGCACTCAGGGCTCTGCACAGGGCATTCAGGAGCCTCAAACGCCTCATTCCAGGGCTCCACTGACTCTGTCAGTGTTTCTGCCAGGGAACTACTCCTGCCTTGGCTGCAGTGTCTGGAATGCCTTTGCATTGTCCCAGCATCCATCAGAGCTGTTGGCATCCAACTGGCAGCCTTGCGATGGATCGGTGCCCTTGCCAAACCAACCAGGTTTAAGGTCCCTTCACCAATCTGGCAAGGCCCTACCAAAGAACCTGCTTCTGTTCTTTGGGACATGGACACAACCACGAAATTGTAGCTTTTGTTAAGTTAGTACAGGTTTTGTAGCTTTTGCTAAGTTAGTACAGGTTAGATAAGATGTTTTTATTGAAATAAAATGATAGAATTGATAAATCAGAAGTGCTTGTTGTTTTTAGTGAACTGCGATCATTGATTTCAGGGGAAATCCTGAAGGCTGAAGTTTTGGTTGCTGTGGGTGCAGTATGAGCTGGTTGGGGCACAGGAAAAAGGCACTGCCTGGGCCAGGGGGATGTGTGTGGGGGGGGGGGGTTCTTCCCCCTGCTGCCCCCACTTCCATGTGTTCCTGTTGTCTATGGTGCAGAATCCCAACAGAATTAGATGCCTACCTGACCTTCTTTGGATGTGTTTCCCCTGTGGAATTTTTTTTCTCCTACAGCAATATAAGGATGTAACCTGCAGGCAAAATCCAAGGGCTCTGCATTGTTTTTATTGTGTTGGGAAATCACCAGGAGCAATCCAGGTTTGTTCTGCCAGTGCACTTAGGTCAGACATTCCAACAAACTATTCATCCATTGAAAAAATACCTTGTGGATCTGGCCACATGTAGTTGTTAAAGATAATATGGCACCTTGACAGGAGTGGTTTAGCCTGCTATCCTTGCTAAATCTCCAGAGACATAATTACACTTTCCTACTCCAAGAAGCTTTCCCACCCCTAAAATTTCTTTATTTCCTCTCATAAACTGTTGCAGGGAAGCACAGTGGGAAGGGAAGGATAGGAAAGAGCCTGGCAGATGTGGCACACAATGTAAAATCTCTAAAATGCTGTCAGCCTTTGGTTTGAGGTGAATTATGCACCCCTAAATTTACAGCCTGTGTGCTCAAATATGGAGTGTGTGCATAAAGGGTGGCTCAATCCAGAGAAAAAAAATATTGCATCATTAAGAAATTTCTTTATTAGAAAGAAGACTCCAATACAATCTCTCTCTGGGGAATAAAACAAGTAAAAAAATCTCTTGAGGATTATTTTGCTAAAACACCCCAGTAGAAATTAGGGAAATACCAGGAAAACTTTGTTAAAAAACAAAAAATGGAGAAAACCTCTCCTCGATAGGTAAATGATAAACACACAAAAGTAATGAATTTTAAACAGGGAAAAATACCTCTTGCTGAGGTTTTTCTTAATAAAGGCTTGGATATCTTCCAAGGTGAAGTTTTCATAGCTGTTAAAATTCATGGAGGGAACAGGCAAAGTGGGAGTTCCTACAGCTTCATGCAGTTGTGTTCATTAACATACAAACTACCCCCAGATTGTTGTTAATTGTTGGGCAAATTTACTCCTAAATGCTTCCAGGAAAAGAAGGAGAATTAAAAAAAAAAGGAAAATGTTTGACAAGAAGAAATGTTTTGCTACTGTAATTAAGAAATATTTTCTTTCTTCCTATGTGAAAAATGTTGAATTTTATTTTGGAAGTGAAGAATTTCAAGGTCAGTTCCTACTGTGAGGTGCTATAGCACAGTCTTGTGGGTAAAGCAAAAGAGGAACAAAGATGAATCATAAAGAAATGTTTATTAGGATAATAAATAAACAATAAACACAGCAATAATAAATACATTTTCAAAAGAGCTCCAGGCTCCAGCAGGGAAATATTGCCGCTGGTGAAGTGTCTGAAGAGAAAAGTTGAGGAGGAAAAAACAACTTTCTTTTATGTAATAGGAAGGAACTGCAGAGTAGCACCAGGTTTGGCTGCCTGGTACAGGAGCTCTTAAGTTATGTTTAAGAGCTCAGACCCTTTTTATATCCCACAGTTAACAATTGTCTGGAGAAACACAGCTTTGTAGAGCTAAAGGGAAAGACTTAGTAAGAAATTTTCCTCATTTTTATATTACATGTTTGTTCTGGAGAAAGAACATTTTTGAAGGGAACTGCAGCACATGTTAAAAGGAAAATAAATTAAAAGCCTAAAAGAATTTGTTTAAAAGTTCTGTAAAATCCTGTAGAAGGAAATACTTTATATGTAGAGGATGGAGAGTGTGACACAGAATTGTAATGAATTAATTTATCATAATTGCACATGAAACATATCCTAGCCTGGTATATAGGACTGTTATATTTCAGTCTTTGTCGATTTATGTATATTATATATATATATATAAAGTTTCAAAGTAGCCAGGTCAGTGAAAATACAAATAAAATTCCTGATTATGTGTTCTTGACAGATGTCCCTTTTTTAGGCACTAACGATTCTGTGATTCTTTGATAAGTACTTACTATTACAAATAACAAATAGCATGAAAAATGGGGAGTTTTCTAATATATAAAACAAACTCAACCCCACTAAGCAGTAGAACATATATCTCCTAAAACCTTCAACATTCTTTTAATCTTACATGTACCTACAAAGTTTTTCTGTTTTCACCTAAATTAGAACCATGAGACTGAATCCAGCTCCGTGTCTGTAGCCATGCTGGGAATGCCAAGAATAACCCCAAAATCTCTTCTCAGCACTCTCTACTGTGTAATGGAAAAACTGATGCATAAGAGTTAAGTATATAATATAATAATATATTGAATATTATTGAATGTTATTTTCATATCTATTATACAATACAGAATAAGTGTATGTACAATGTGTACTGATTCTATTTCAAAGAACCATGAGAATCAGAAAATAAATATCCAACTTCACTTTTTAGTAAAGAAATAAACTAAGAAATATCAAAAGCCAGAACCCTTTTAATTTAACTTGCTTTTCTCTGGTTTTTGAAAGTTTTACCTTGTTTAAGGTAGGAGTTGGATATTTCAACAACTACTGATCTCACTAAATCCTGGATATGATGCTCCAGAGGCATACTTGGAAAAGTCTTGGTCATTCAATAATACTCATGAAATTCCTCATGAAAATCCCAGGTGTTCCTGTATTGCCACTTTTCTTCTCAATGAAGCCCAGATTCAGTGAGTGTTGAACAATTTCTACTTTCAGTATATTTTATGGCACAATTGGTGATCTTGGCTTTAACAGAACACATTTGAAATCACATTGGACTTTGTCCATAGCAAACTTGACACTTTTGAGAATTTTCAGCCCAGGTCAGAGAAGCTGTGGCTGCCCCTGGATCTGTGGAAGTGTCCAAGGCCAGGTTGGATGGGGCTTGGAGTACCCTGGGATAGTGGAAGGTGTCCCTGCCCATGGCAGGGGTGTCATAGGATGGGCTTTGGGGTCCCTACCATTCCAAGCCATTCCATGATTGAAGAATCAGAGAATTCTGGAATCATGAAATGATTTGGGTTGGAAAGAAACTTAAAACTCATTCAGTGCAACCCACTGCCATGGGCATGGACACCTTCCACTAGCCCAGGTGAGTCTAAGCCCCATCCAACCAGGCCTTGGACACTGCCAGGGATCCCGGGGCAGCCACAGCTTCCTGAGAACCCGGTGCCAGGGCCTGCCCACCCTCACAGGGAACAATTGCTTCTGAGTATCCCACCCAACTCTGCCCTCCTCCACTGGAGTATTCACCATTACTTCCTCTTGTAATTTCCCAGTTCCCATTGGAACTATGTGAACATTTCAGCCATTTTTGAAATTAGATTCTAACAACTCATCTCTGGAGTTTTTTTCCTCTGCCTCCTGAATCCTGTGAGATCTCCTTGGTTTACTCTGCATTATAAAGGGACAAATGATGGCAATCTTAACTATGGTGGAAGGAAAACTTTTTCCCAATCAGCCTAGCATTTTCACATCATAGATCTTGATCCTAAACTTGGTGTTGGACATGTACAAGAGCCTCTGGATTTTCAGTAGGCCCTCTAGCCTGATTTTAGAAGGGAATTCCCTGGTGAGTGTGCACTTATCACACTTAATAGACACCAATACAATAATACTCTTGGAATTTTCTGAAATTTCCTCAACTTTTTATAATATGCAATTATTAATAAATAAATTTCATCCTGCAGCAATGCTTTCCACAATGCCACAGCTGTGCGTGATGTGGAAACACACGTTTTTAAAGCTGCGGCCTAAGCGCTGCTTTCCTGACTGATGTGTCAGTGCAGCAGCGGTGGGACAGCAATGTCCCCGCACTCTGCACACACTCCTGTCCCAGCCGCTCCCAGCTGGTTCCAGCCGCTTTGCAGCTGCCTCGGAGCCCCCCGCTGGCCTCGGCGTGCTGGGCAGTGGCCCTGGGGACAGCAGCGCGTTCCAGGGCCCTTTGTGACACGGGGCTGCGTGTGCCCAGAGCCCATTGTGACACCTGGGGCCGCGCCCTGGCCAGGAGGGTTAAAAGGGCGCACAGAGCCCGGGGGTGGCACTCCCAGGAGAGCATCTCCGTCAGGAGACAGCAGCTCCCGGGATTCTGCAGCGCCAAGGCGAGGCAGAGATGGCTTCAAGCGAGGAGAAACCAACGGGCGTCCAGCCCAAGCAGAAGTGGCTGCGCTCTCTGAGGAGGCGCAAGGTGAGCGATGGCAGCAGGCAGCTGCCTCGGGGCCGGGCCTGGCCTGCCGGCACGGAGGGAGCCGCTGTGCCAGGGCAGCGCTGCGGGTCCCCCGCGCCGCCTCGGCCTCAGCCTTCTCCTCTTGTGTGCAGGTGCAGAGCTCTGAGCCACGGGCGGCAGCTCCGCAGGCCCAGCAGCACCGGGACTCCCGTGCCGGCCCTGGCCCGCAGGCGGCAGCAGCAGAGAGCCGGGCAGCGGCCCCGCACAGCCCCAGGGCCCGCGGCCGGGCTCTGCTGCGCTCGCTGCGCCGCGGCTGCCGGGCCATCCTCACCAGGGTGGCGGCTGCGATCCGGCAGCCGGGGACACAGCGGCGCCTGCACCGGGCCACGGGCTCAGCCACGGCAGCAGCAGCCCCCGCAGCGGGGGCACAGAGCCGGGCAGCTGCGCCGTACAGCCGCTACGCCCCCGGGCCCTTGCCCGGCCAGCTGGAAGAGCTGGGGCAGTGGGCAGGGCCAGCAGGGATGGCACTCCTTGAAGAGCTGGGGCGTGAGGAGCAGAGCTGGTCCGATGATCCCCAAGATGGGAGTGGTGGGGAAGAGAGCCTCTCGGAGTCCGGTTCCTTTGACCCAAATGAACTGGACTCTTACAGCGGCCCAGGACAACAACTAAACCGGTTCCTCCAAGACACAGATCCATCAGTGTCTAAAGAAGAAGATAGCAAGGCCCAAGAGTGTCGGCACAAGAAGATCAAGGATGGCAGCATCCAAAGTACCTGTGTCAATCCCCTTTTCCAGACCCCACACAGCTCCTGCTGCCCCTGCAGCCCATTGCCCCGCCAGCAGGATCATCTCAGGCAGTGGGCAGGGCTGGCAGCGAAGGCATTCCTCAAAAAGCTGGGGAGCGAGGAGTGGCAGTGGTCTGATGATTCCCAAGCTTGTAGTGACAGCGGAGAGAGGCTATCACTGTCCAGTTCTTTTGACATAAATGGACTGGAGTCTGACAGTGGCCCAGAAAAACTCCAAAAGCTGTTCCTCCAAGACTCTGATCCATCAGTATTTGATGAGGAAGACAGCAATTCCCAAGAGTCGTGCCTGAAGAAGAACAAGGATGGCAGCATCCATAGCACCTGGGTCAACCCACTTTCCCAGGCCCCAGACAGGCCCTGCTGCCCCTGCAGTCCATTGCTCAGCCAGCAGGAAGATCTTGGGCAGTGGGCAGGGCCAGCAGCAATGGAATTACTTAAAGAGCTGGGGAGTGAGGAGTGGCACTGCTCTGATGATTTCCAAGCTGGGAGTGGTGGGGCAGAGAGGCTATCACTGTCCAGTTCTTTTGATGCCAATGGACTGGAGTCTTACAGTGACCCAACTGGACAACTCCTAAAGCTGTTTCTCCAAGACACTGATCCATCAGTGTCAGATGAGGAAGACATCAAGGCCCAAGAGTTGTGGCAGCAGAAGAGCAAGGATGTCACCATCCACACCATCTGGGTAAACCCTCTCTTCCCAGCACTCATGGTGGAGCCTGGCTCACTGGAGGCAGAGAAGGCAGACTCTGACTGGCCCAGCTCATCTCCTGCCCCAGCAGCTCCCACGGACACCCAGCCAGCAGCTGCAGCCCTGGCCAGAGCCCCAGAGGTTGAGGAGCAGCACGTGAGTGGCCCTGCCCAGGCACAAGGGGTGGCACAGACAGCAGCTCCTGCTGCCTCTGGTGCGCAGGCGGCAGCCGCAGAGAGCCGGGCACCGGCCCCGCACAGCCCCTGCTGCCCCCCCAGCCCACGGCCCAGCCAGGTGGAAGAGTTCAGGCCGTGGGCAGGGCCAGCATTCTTGGCACTCCTGGCAGAGCTGTGGGGAGAGGAGGGGTCCTGCAGCGAGGAGCTCAGCTCTGGCCCATCCACAGAGTGGCCAGAAGACACAGAGGTAGGCAGGATGGCTGAGGAGGAGAGTGCCTCAGGGTCCCTCCAATCTGAGCCACTGCCAGAAGACACAGAAGCAGGCAGGATGGCTGAGGAGGAGAGCGCCTCAGGGTCCCTCCAATCTGAGCCACTGCCAGAAGACACAGAACCAGGCAGGATGGCTGTGGAGGAGAGCCCCTCAGGGTCCCTCCAAAGTGAGCCCCTGCCTGAAGACACAGAGCCAGGCAGGAGGGCTTGGGAAGTGAGCACCTCAGGGTCCCTCCTCAGTGAGCCACTGCCTGAAGACACCGAGCCAGGCAGGATGAGCAGGGAGGAGATTGGCTCAGTGACCCTGCCACACAAGGCTTGGGCACACGACCAAGTCCGAAGCTGCAGTGCTGAGGACAAGGGTGCCTCGTGGTTGCTGCCATGTGAGTCATGGGCCTGCACAGCTCCAGAGGATGGACGAGATCAGCTGGAGGCAGCCCTGATGTGCCCATCTCATGTGCACCCACCACTCCTTCACATGGGCCCAGGCGTCAGCAGCCAGCAGTCAGAAGAAGGACGCCTCTTCCCAAATGAAGATATGGAGACCTGTGGCAGACAAATGCAGGCTGTCCTGGGGGCCACTTGGCGGGAGCAGCAGTTGCTCAGGAGGCACAGACGGTCCCTTGAGCGTCTGCAGGGCCTGCGCTCAGCTGCAGCTGTCCCCGTGCGGCGGCCGTGCCCCTTCAGGAGGGCACTCAGGGCTCTGCACAGGGCATTCAGGAGCCTCAAACGCCTCATTCCAGGGCTCCACTGACTCTGTCAGTGTTTCTGCCAGGGAACTACTCCTGCCTTGGCTGCAGTGTCTGGAATGCCTTTGCATTGTCCCAGCATCCATCAGAGCTGTTGGCATCCAACTGGCAGCCTTGCGATGGATCGGTGCCCTTGCCAAACCACCCAGGTTTAAGGGTCCCTTCACCAATCTGGCAAGGCCCTACCAAAGAACCTGCTTCTGTTCTTTGGGACATGGACACAACCAGGAAACAAGACATGGCAAAGCAAGTGCCAAAGCAAGTCAGGGTTCTGTTCTGAGTAACCAAAACCCTGACTATGACACTGACATTTTCTACAGTGATCAGGACAAGACAGGAGACTGAGAGCACACTCATTGTGCAGATGACACCAAGCTCAATGGCGGTGTCAATCTGCTGGAGTGCTATAAGGCTCATGATTGAAGCGTCATCGTAGCTGCTGCCTCAAGAAATTGAAGAGTAAAACTGGGAGAATTTAGAGACTTAAATTCTGTAGGTGAAAGTAGGAGTAGCTATTTGTAGAGCACCCTCTTTGAGTATAAGATAACAGGATAAAAGTCATCTCATGGCTTCTATTCCTGTTTAATTAATCAATTACAAGCTGGAGCTAAGCCTTGGCAGTCAAATAAGAAAGGCAAGTGTTTAGGGAAGAGGGTTCTGAAGGTTTAAGCTAGACTTTAGTTTGCAAAGAAAAGTAGTGGGAAGTTCTTTTAGCTCATTGATAGATGATCTTATTCAGCACTTAGTCCGGAATATGTTCCTCTGGAATGTGTTCCTTAGGCAGTTGAATTGTAGCTTTTGCTAAGTTAGAACACGTTAGATAAAACACTTTTATTGAAATAAAATGATGGAATTGATAAATCAGGAGTGATTGTTGTTTTCATTGAACTGTGATCATTGATTTGGGGGGAAATCCTCAAGGCTGATGTTTTGGTAAGATGGCACCTTGACAGGAGTGGTTTAGCCTGCTATCCCTGCTAAATCTCCAGGGAGATAATTACACTTTCCTGCTCCAAGAAGCTTTCCCACCCCTAAAATTTCTTTATTTCCTCTCATAAACTGTTGCAGGGAAGCACAGTGGGAAGGGAAGGATAGGAAAGAGCCTGGCAGATGTGGCACACAATGTAAAATCCCTAAAATGCTGTGAGCTTCTGGTTTGAGGTGAGTTATGCACTCCTAAATTTACAGCCTGTTTGCTTAAATATGGAGTGTGTGCATAAAGGGTGGCTCAATCCAGAGAAAAAAATACTGCATCATCAAAAAATTTATTTAATAACAAGTGGGAAAACTCCAAGACAATCTCTCCGTGGGGAAAAGAAATATTAAAAAAAAAATATCTCTTGAGGATTACTTTGCTAAAACATTATAGTAATTCCATAATTCCATAAGAATTAAAAATGCAAAATGAGGGTTATACATCACAGGGAAACCTTAAGTATCAGGCGTTCCAGGAAGTCTGTACCTCTCAAGTACCTCAGCCAATGGGGAACGAGAGAAGGGAAGCGTGGTCAGGAAATTGAGATAAAAAGGAGGCTGTGTCCTCCAAAAAATTGAGAGACCCCAGGACAATGCCCCATGGCCTCTTCTTTTATTCGAATAAAGTAAAAGGACTCCTCTGTCTCATTCTGGACACAAACCTCTGGTGTTTGTGGGTTAATTTTCCTGACACACACAGAGCATGGGGAGAGCCCTGGGAGCTTCACCCGAGCCCAGAGCAGGGCCCGGATGAACCCCCCAGATCCCATGCCAAGAGGACAAAGCCCGCAGGCCCGTACCCCTTAGAGCGCTGCCGCTCTCCCAGCCCCTCGCTCGACCAGCTGTGAGAGCTGGAGCTGTGTGGAGCAAGGTCAGCAGTGATGGCACTCCTTGAAGAGCTGGGCAACGAGAGGCAGAACTGGTCCACACTTTGCCAGGCCAGCATTAGTGGGGAAGAGAGCCTGGCACAGTCCAGTTCTAATGACCCCAACAAACCGCAGTCTGACAGTGGCCCAGGACAATTCCAAAAGCTCTTCCTCCCAGACACAGATCCATCAGTGCCCTATGGGGAAGACACCTGTGCTGAGGGTGCCTTGTTACAGGACCTTTCCTCTTTAGAACAGCTGTAATTCACCAGCAGTGCCATGGGCTGCATGGGCATAAAGAGGAGAAGGACTTCTCCTAAAGTGTGCCCTGAAATTGTCTGCAAGAGATCTCTTATGAAAAGCTGCGGAGTACTCCCAGAGCCTTCAAAATATTTCCAAATAAAACTCACATTGCAGTCAGTGATACCATAGATGTGGTTTGTGACTGTTAAATCCTGGAGGGAAAAAAACCAACGTGTTTTTCTGTAACCTGTTTAATGCTCAGAGAAGCAAATGCTGTTGTTCCCTCTTAAATGTGTGCTTCTTATAAAATACAAAGTAGCTTTGGTCGGTTTACTTTCAAGTGCTGGTGTTAACACGTCTGTTATTATAAAGTGGATACACTAAGAACAAAATATCAATGTACATTATCTTTTTTTTTTTTATTTTTTGTCTCTTAGGAAATGCTCTCTCTCCTTGTTATAAGCCTCTCTCCACGGTATAAGTCTCAAAATCTGGGCAGCACAGAGGGGGTGGTGCTCAGCCTGGAGGCGTCAATCCCAGGGACATATCCAGACAATAAATTCCTAATGATTTCTGAGGCAGGAATTTGTGAGCCTGATGGTTTTCATGTACTCCACTCTGCCCATGGGCCCAGGAGTCCCCTTTCAGCCAGCCCAGGGCCATGGTCTTGCTGCTCCTCCTCTTCCCTGTGCAGCTCCTGGATGGGCTGAGACTCTGGACTATGCTGTCTTCCTCCTCACTGTCATTCCTGGGGCAGTTCCCAGGGCCAGGATTTACAGTTTTATGTGGCTGGAGAGGACACTTTCAGCTTGGAAGGTTGCAGTGGATGTTTGTGCAGTGGGAGAAGAAGGAAGGTGTTGTCACACCTGACCTGGATTTTACCTTTCCTGCCTGAATCCCAGCCAGCCTCAGCCTTTCCTGCCATTGAAGAGCCTGACTTCCCAGCTGGAATGTCCCTTCAATGGGGGTGTCTGGCTGAGTAGTTGCTGACTGAATTCCTTTTGCTTCTTACCACCATCCCTCTTTCCCTTGGAAAGAATCATAATTGTTCCCTAGATCAGGGCCATGTTTCCTGATCATTTTAGAAAGGCCTTAAAGGAGGGAGGAACTGAGAGGAAAAGTCATTTAACACATCAGCTGACTCTAAATACTGAACCCCAAATCTCCTAATTTTGTGTAAGAAAAAGAGATCTCTTCCAAGCTCATAGATGAAAACTGTCTACAGTTGTGCAGACACCGCACGGATTCTCCGGAGAACTCGAGGTTTGTTTTCAGGAAAGCTTTTCTTTCTTCTAGGCAGTGCTTCCTCACATGGTTCCTTTAGGAACTCAGCTGCTTTTCCCTGTTTTCTTTTGATATAATTAAAAGTAAACTTCAGTTCTTGCTTGCCTGCCTGTGAGGACACCTCTTTTCCCCAGATCATCCAGGAGCAGAGGAAGAGAAATCCCTTTCCAGTTCAGTGTCTTCCTTTTACACCGAAGACTCCTCAAACATGCATATACACATGCATGCATCTTCTCCATGGAACTTGAGAAATAATCCTAAAATTCCATAAATTTGTGCCAAACCCAAATAATCTAGGCTAAATTTGGTGTTCATTTGGAAATATTTTGGGTGTGGGGTGGAGAAGGTTTGAAGGAAATGAGAATGTTTGCCTCTCTTCCCTCTCTTTTTTCCCTCCTCCAACTCCCTTGGTTCCCCTCAAATACATTGTGAGAGTAGGGGAGGAAAATAATCCAGAACCGGGAAATCTCAGACCCATCACTTGGAGGATTCTTGCCTGCTGGAAGGTTTGTGCTCCAGAGGAGAATTCTGAAAGAATCTCAGATTTAATCTTTCATGGTTTTTCTCTTATAGAACCCCATGATCAGACACTTCAAAAATTGGTTTTCCAGCCTATGCTCAGCTTGTATTTTTAGCCCAAAGTCAGCATCTAAAGTTCAGTGCATAAAGCATCCCATTTTAGTAACTTAACTCATGAAAACCGTGTCCCAGTAATTCAGACAATTAACTCTGCTGCTGTTACAACTCCATGGTTCCCCCTGAGGAAGGCTGGATCTTTTCTTATCACCATGGCTGGGGACCTGGCTGCCATAAGAACGTCCCCATAAGAATTTCTGGCTATCTCTGACCTTCAGAATATAGGAAGCCATGAAACCCCAAAAATGTAATCATGAAGATTCAGCACACTGTACCTGATGCACTAAAACATGACCTGCAGCTGATCTCTCTGACTTACTGAAGGAAATACCAAACATTTTAAATGGACCTTTGCTCTTTGTCTTAATTGTGGGTGATATTGTCGTGTCCTTACTAATTTTCTTCAGCAGGTTCTCTTACTTTTACATGTTTATAATTTGAAAATTATGGAATATAATTACATGTCATCTTTTGGAGAGTTAAATACTACTCATTTTCCATTCTGACTTTAAAGAAATTTCAGTGTCAGAGTCTGTGAAGTAAATTCACTCTGATTTAAATATGATTTGTTAAATTAACAGTGGAGAGTGGGACATGTAGGTGAATTCACAGTCATCATTTGCAGATGCCACGCATTAAATCTTTATATTCAAAGACTTTTAGATGCCAATATTTCATTTTAGAGGAATCTCCTTCTTTTCCACAGCCATGAAAAAATTCTGACATAAATAAATCAATATTATCCTTTGGATCTGTAAGCAGGATGGACTTGACCTCTCCACACTGATGTAAAAGGTTTCACAGCAGTTTGAAGAATCAGAGAATTCTGGAATCATGGAATGGTTTGGGTTGGAAAGAACCTTAAAGCTCATTCAGTGCCACCCACTGCCATGGGCAGGGACACCTTCCACTAGCCCAGGTGGCTCCAAGCCCCATCCAACCTGGCCTTGGACACTGCCAGGGATCCCAGGGCAGCCACAGCTTCCTGAGAACCCTGTGCCAGGGCCTGCCCACCCTCACAGGGAACAATTGCTTCCCATTATCCCACCCAACTCTGCCCTCCTCCACTGGAGTATTCACCGTTACTTCCTCTTGTAATTTCCCAGTTCCCATTGGAGCTATGTGAACATTTCAGCCATTTTTGAAATTAGATTCTAACAACTCATCTCTGGAGTTTTTTCCTCTGCCTCCCGAATGGTGTGAGTTCTCCTTGGTGGACTCTGCATTATAAAGGGAAAATGATGGCATTCTTAACCATGGTGGAAGGAAAACTTTTTTCCCAATCAGCCCAGCATTTTCACCTCACAGATCTTGATCCTAAACTTGGTGTTGGACATGTACAAGAGCCTCTGGATTTTCAGTAGGCCCTCTAGCCTGATTTTAGAAGGGAATTCCCTGGTGAGTGTGCACTTATCACACTTAATAGACACCAATACAATAATACTCTTGGAATTTTCTGAAATTTCCTCAACTTTTTATAATATGCAATTATTAATAAATAAATTTCATCCTGCAGCAATGCTTTCCACAATGCCACAGCTGTGCGTGATGTGGAAACGCACGTTTTAAAGCTGCGGCCTAAGCGCTGCTTTCCTGACTGATGTGTCAGTGCAGCAGCGGTGGGACAGCAATGTCCCCGCACTCTGCACACACTCCTGTCCCAGCCGCTCCCAGCTGGTTCCAGCCGCTTTGCAGCTGCCTCGGAGCCCCCCGCTGGCCTCGGCGTGCTGGGCAGTGGCCCTGGGGACAGCAGCGCGTTCCAGGGCCCTTTGTGACACGGGGCTGCGTGTGCCCAGAGCCCATTGTGACACCTGGGGCCGCGCCCTGGCCAGGAGGGTTAAAAGGGCGCACAGAGCCCGGGGGTGGCACTCCCAGGAGAGCATCTCCGTCAGGAGACAGCAGCTCCCGGGATTCTGCAGCGCCAAGGCGAGGCAGAGATGGCTTCAAGCAAGGAGAAACCAACGGGCGTCCAGCCCAAGCAGAAGTGGCTGCGCTCTCTGAGGAGGCGCAAGGTGAGCGATGGCAGCAGGCAGCTGCCTCGGGGCCGGGCCTGGCCTGCCGGCACGGAGGGAGCCGCTGTGCCAGGGCAGCGCTGCGGGTCCCCCGCGCCGCCTCGGCCTCAGCCTTCTCCTCTTGTGTGCAGGTGCAGAGCTCTGAGCCACGGGCAGCAGCTCCGCAGGCCCAGCAGCACCGGGACTCCCGTGCCGGCCCTGGCCCGCAGGCGGCAGCAGCAGAGAGCCGGGCAGCGGCCCCGCACAGCCCCAGGGCCCGCGGCCGGGCTCTGCTGCGCTCGCTGCGCCGCGGCTGCCGGGCCATCCTCACCAGGGTGGCGGCTGCGATCCGGCAGCCGGGGACACAGCGGCGCCTGCACCGGGCCACGGGCTCAGCCACGGCAGCAGCAGCCCCCGCAGCGGGGGCACAGAGCCGGGCAGCTGCGCCGTACAGTCGCTACGCCCCCGGGCCCTCGCCCGGCCAGCTGGAAGAGCTGGGGCAGTGGGCAGGGCCAGCAGGGATGGCACTCCTTGAAGAGCTGGGGCGTGAGGAGCAGAGCTGGTCCGATGATGCCCAAGATGGGAGTGGTGGGGAAGAGAGCCTCTCGGAGTCCGGTTCCTTTGACCCAAATGAACTGGACTCTTACAGCGGCCCAGGACAACAACTAAACCGGTTCCTCCAAGACACAGATCCATCAGTGTCTAAAGAAGAAGATAGGAAGGCCCAAGAGTGTCGGCACAAGAAGATCAAGGATGGCAGCATCCAAAGTAACTGTGTCAATCCCCTTTTCCAGACCCCACACAGCTCCTGCTACCCCTGCAGCCCATTGCCCAGCCAGCAGGATCATCTCAGGCAGTGGGCAGGGCTGGCAGCGAAGGCATTCCTCAAAAAGCTGGGGAGCGAGGAGTGGCAGTGGTCTGATGATTCCCAAGCTTGTAGTGACAGCGGAGAGAGGCTATCACTGTCCAGTTCTTTTGACACAAATGGACTGGAGTCTGAGAGTGGCCCGGAAAAACTCCAAAAGCTGTTCCTCCAAGACTCTGATCCATCAGTATTTGATGAGGAAGACAGCAATTCCCAAGAGTCGTGCCTGAAGAAGAACAAGGATGGCAGCATCCATAGTACCTGGGTCAACCCCCTTTTCCAGGCACCACACAGGCCCTGCTGCCCCTGCAGCCCATTGCCACGCCAGCAGGAAGATCTTGGGCAGTGGGCAGGGCCAGCAGCAATGGAATTACTTAAAGAACTGGGGAGTGAGGAGTGGCACTGCTCTGATGATTTCCAAGCTGGGAGTGGTGGGGCAGAGAGGCTATCACTGTCCAGTTCTTTTGATGCCAATGGACTGGAGTCTTACAGTGACCCAACTGGACAACTCCTAAAGCTGTTTCTCCAAGACACAGATCCATCAGTGTCTGATGAGGAAGACATCAAGGCCCAAGAGTTGTGGCAGCAGAAGAGCAAGGATGTCAGCATCCACACCATCTGGGTCAACCCTCTCTGCCCAGCACTCATGGTGGAGCCTGGCTCACTGGAGGCAGAGAAGGCAGACTCTGACTGGCCCAGCTCATCTCCTGCCCCAGCAGCTCCCACGGACACCCAGCCAGCAGCTGCAGCCCTGGCCAGAGCCCCAGAGGTTGAGGAGCTGCACGTGAGTGGCCCTGCCCAGGCACAAGGGGTGGCACAGACAGCAGCTCCTGCTGCCTCTGGTGCGCAGGCGGCAGCCGCAGAGAGCCGGGCACCGGCCCCGCACAGCCCCTGCTGCCCCCCCAGCCCACGGCCCAGCCAGCTGGAAGAGTTCAGGCCGTGGGCAGGGCCAGCATTCTTGGCACTCCTGGAAGAGCTGTGGGGAGAGGAGGGGTCCTGCAGCGAGGAGCTCAGCTCTGGCCCATCCACAGAGTGGCCAGAAGACACAGAGGCAGGCAGGATGGCTTGGGAAGAGAGCCCCTCAGGGTCCCTCCTCAGTGAGCCACTGCCAGAAGACACAGAGCCAGGCAGGATGGCTGAGGAGGAGAGCGCCTCAGGGTCCCTCCAAAGTGAGCCCCTGCTGGAAGACACAGAGCCAGGCAGGAGGGCTTGGGAAGTGAGCACCTCAGGGTCCCTCCTCAGTGAGCCACTGCCAGAAGACACAGAAGCAGGCAGGATGAGCAGGGAGGAGATTGGCTCAGTGACCCTGCCACACAAGGCTTGGGCACACGACCAAGTCCGAAGCTGCAGTGCTGAGGACAAGGGTGCCTCGTGGTTGCTGCCATGTGAGTCATGGGCCTGCACAGCTCCAGAGGATGGACGAGATCAGCTGGAGGCAGCCCTGATGTGCCCATCTCATGTGCACCCACCACTCCTTCACATGGGCCCAGGCATCCGCAGCCAGCAGTCAGAAGAAGGACGCCTCTTCCCAAATGAAGATATGGAGACCTGTGGCAGACAAATGCAGGCTGTCCTGGGGGCCACTTGGCATGAGGAGCAGTTGCTCAGGAGGCACAGACGGTCCCTTGAGCGTCTGCAGGGCCTGCGCTCAGCTGCAGCTGTCCCCGTGCGGCGGCCGTGCCCCTTCAGGAGGGCACTCAGGGCTCTGCACAGGGCATTCAGGAGCCTCAAACGCCTCATTCCAGGGCTCCACTGACTCTGTCAGTGTTTCTGCCAGGGAACTACTCCTGCCTTGGCTGCAGTGTCTGGAATGCCTTTGCATTGTCCCAGCATCCATCAGAGCTGTTGGCATCCAACTGGCAGCCTTGCGATGGATCGGTGCCCTTGCCAAACCACCCAGGTTTAAGGTCCCTTCACCAATCTGGCAAGGCCCTACCAAAGAACCTGCTTCTGTTCTTTGGGACATGGACACAACCAGGAAACAAGACATGGCAAAGCAAGTGCCAAAGCAAGTCAGGGTTCTGTTCTGAGTAACCAAAACCCTGACTATGACACTGACATTTTCTACAGTGATCAGGACAAGGCAGGAGACTGAGAGCACACTCATTGTGCAGATGACACCAAGCTCAATGGCGGTGTCAATCTGCTGGAGTGCTATAAGGCTCATGATTGAAGCGTCATCGTAGCTGCTGCCTCAAGAAATTGAAGAGTAAACCTGGGAGAATTTACAGACTTAAATTCTGTAGGTGAAAGTAGGAGTAGCTATTTGTAGAGCACCCTCTTTGAGTATAAGATAACAGGATAAAAGTCATCTCATGGCTTCTATTCCTGTTTAATTAATCAATTACAAGCTGGAGCTAAGCCTTGGCAGTCAAATATGAAAGCAAGTGTTTAAGGAAGAGGGTTCTGAAGGTTTAAGCTAGACTTTAGTTTGCAAAGAAAAGTAGTGGGAAGTTCTTTTAGCTTATTGATAGATGATCTTATTCAGCACTTAGTCCGGAATATGTCCCTCTGGAATGTGTTCCTTAGGCAGTTGAATTGTAGCTTTTGCTAAGTTAGAACACGTTAGATAAAACACTTTTATTGAAATAAAATGATGGAATTGATAAATCAGGAGTGATTGTTGTTTTCATTGAACTGTGATCATTGATTTGGGGGGAAATCCTCAAGGCTGATGTTTTGGTAAGATGGCACCTTGACAGGAGTGGTTTAGCCTGCTATCCCTGCTAAATCTCCAGGGAGATAATTACACTTTCCTGCTCCAAGAAGCTTTCCCACCCCTAAAATTTCTTTATTTCCTCTCATAAACTGTTGCAGGGAAGCACAGTGGGAAGGGAAGGATAGGAAAGAGCCTGGCAGATGTGGCACACAATGTAAAATCCCTAAAATGCTGTGAGCTTCTGGTTTGAGGTGAGTTATGCAGTCCTAAATTTACAGCCTGTTTGCTTAAATATGGAGTGTGTGCATAAAGGGTGGCTCAATCCAGAGAAAAAAATACTGCATCATCAAAAAATTTATTTAATGAAAAGTGGGAAAACTCCAAGACAATCTCTCCGTGGGGAAAAGAAATATTAAAAAAAAAATCTCTTGAGGATTACTTTGCTAAAACATTATAGTAATTCCATAATTCCATAAGAATTAAAAATGCAAAATGAGGGTTATACATCACAGGGAAACCTTAAGTATCAGGCGTTCCAGGAAGTCTGTACCTCTCAAGTACCTCAGCCAATGGGGAACGAGAGAAGGGAAGCGTGGTCAGGAAATTGAGATAAAAAGGAGGCTGTGTCCTCCAAAAAATTGAGAGACCCCAGGACAATGCCCCATGGCCTCTCCTTTTATTCGAATAAAGTAAAAGGACTCCTCTGTCTCATTCTGGACACAAACCTCTGGTGTTTGTGGGTTAATTTTCCTGACACACACAGAGCATGGGGAGAGCCCTGGGAGCTTCACCCGAGCCCAGAGCAGGGCCCGGATGAACCCCCCAGATCCCATGCCAAGAGGACAAAGCCCGCAGGCCCGTACCCCTTAGAGCGCTGCCGCTCTCCCAGCCCCTCGCTCGACCAGCTGTGAGAGCTGGAGCTGTGTGGAGCAAGGTCAGCAGTGATGGCACTCGTTGAAGAGCTGGGCAACGAGAGGCAGAACTGGTCCACACTTTGCCAGGCCAGCATTAGTGGGGAAGAGAGCCTGGCACAGTCCAGTTCTAATGACCCCAACAAACCGCAGTCTGACAGTGGCCCAGGACAATTCCAAAAGCTCTTCCTCCCAGACACAGATCCATCAGTGCCCCATGGGGAAGACACCTGTGCTGAGGGTGCCTTGTTACAGGACCTTTCCTCTTTAGAACAGCTGTAATTCACCAGCAGTGCCATGGGCTGCATGGGCATAAAGAGGAGAAGGACTTCTCCTAAAGTGTGCCCTGAAATTGTCTGCAAGAGATCTCTTATGAAAAGCTGCGGAGTACTCCCAGAGCCTTCAAAATATTTCCAAATAAAACTCACATTGCAGTCAGTGATACCATAGATGTGGTTTGTGACTGTTAAATCCTGGAGGGAAAAAAACCAACGTGTTTTTCTGTAACCTGTTTAATGCTCAGAGAAGCAAATGCTGTTGTTCCCTCTTAAATGTGTGCTTCTTATAAAATACAAAGTAGCTTTGGTCGGTTTACTTTCAAGTGCTGGTGTTAACACCTCTGTTATTATAAAGTGGATACACTAAGAACAAAATATCAATGTACATTATCTTTTTTTTTTTATTTTTTGTCTCTTAGGAAATGCTCTCTCTCCTTGTTATAAGCCTCTCTCCACGGTATAAGTCTCAAAATCTGGGCAGCACAGAGGGGGTGGTGCTCAGCCTGGAGGCGTCAATCCCAGGGACATATCCAGACAATAAATTCCTAACGATTTCTGAGGCAGGAATTTGTGAGCCTGATGGTTTTCATGTACTCCACTCTGCCCATGGGCCCAGGAGTCCCCTTTCAGCCAGCCCAGGGCCATGGTCTTGCTGCTCCTCCTCTTCCCTGTGCAGCTCCTGGATGAGCTGAGACTCTGGACTATGCTGTCTTCCTCCTCACTGTCATTCCCGGGGCAGTTCCCAGGGCCAGGATTTACAGTTTTATGTGGCTGGAGAGGACACTTTCAGCTTGGAAGGTTGCAGTGGATGTTTGTGCAGTGGGAGAAGAAGGAAGGTGTTGTCACACCTGACCTGGATTTTACCTTTCCTGCCTGAATCCCAGCCAGCCTCAGCCTTTCCTGCCATTGAAGAGCCTGACTTCCCAGCTGGAATGTCCCTTCAATGGGGGTGTCTGGCTGAGTAGTTGCTGACTGAATTCCTTTTGCTTCTTACCACCATCCCTCTTTCCCTTGGAAAGAATCATAATTGTTCCCTAGATCAGGGCCATGTTTCCTGATCATTTTAGAAAGGCCTTAAAGGAGGGAGGAACTGAGAGGAAAAGTCATTTAACACATCAGCTGACTCTAAATACTGAACCCCAAATCTCCTAATTTTGTGTAAGAAAAAGAGATCTCTTCCAAGCTCATAGATGAAAACTGTCTACAGTTGTGCAGACACCGCACGGATTCTCCGGAGAACTCGAGGTTTGTTTTCAGGAAAGCTTTTCTTTCTTCTAGGCAGTGCTTCCTCACATGGTTCCTTTAGGAACTCAGCTGCTTTTCCCTGTTTTCTTTTGATATAATTAAAAGTAAACTTCAGTTCTTGCTTGCCTGCCTGTGAGGACACCTCTTTTCCCCAGATCATCCAGGAGCAGAGGAAGAGAAATCCCTTTCCAGTTCAGTGTCTTCCTTTTACACCGAAGACTCCTCAAACATGCATATACACATGCATGCATCTTCTCCATGGAACTTGAGAAATAATCCTAAAATTCCATAAATTTGTGCCAAACCCAAATAATCTAGGCTAAATTTGGTGTTCATTTGGAAATATTTTGGGTGTGGGGTGGAGAAGGTTTGAAGGAAATGAGAATGTTTGCCTCTCTTCCCTCTCTTTTTTCCCTCCTCCAACTCCCTTGGTTCCCCTCAAATACATTGTGAGAGTAGGGGAGGAAAATAATCCAGAACCGGGAAATCTCAGACCCATCACTTGGAGGATTCTTGCCTGCTGGAAGGTTTGTGCTCCAGAGGAGAATTCTGAAAGAATCTCAGATTTAATCTTTCATGGTTTTTCTCTTATAGAACCCCATGATCAGACACTTCAAAAATTGGTTTTCCAGCCTATGCTCAGCTTGTATTTTTAGCCCAAAGTCAGCATCTAAAGTTCAGTGCACAAAGCATCCCATTTTAATAACTTAACTCATGAAAATCGCGTCCCAGTAATTCAGACAATTAACTCTGCTGCTGTTACAACTCCATGGTTCCCCCTGAGGAAGTCTGGATCTTTTCTTATCACCATGGCTGGGGACCTGGCTGCCATAAGAACGTCCCCATAAGAATTTCTGGCTATCTCTGACCTTCAGAATATAGGAAGCCATGAAACCCCAAAAATGTAATCATGAAGATTCAGCACACTGTACCTGATGCACTAAAACATGATCTGCAGCTGATCTCTCTGACTTACTGAAGGAAATACCAAACATTTTAAATGGACCTTTGCTCTTTGTCTTAATTGTGGGTGATATTGTCGTGTCCTTACTAATTTTCTTCAGCAGGTTCTCTTACTTTTACATGTTTATAATTTGAAAATTATGGAATATAATTACATGTCATCTTTTGGAGAGTTAAATACTACTCATTTTCCATTCTGACTTTAAAGAAATTTCAGTGTCAGAGTCTGTGAAGTAAATTCACTCTGATTTAAATATGATTTGTTAAATTAACAGTGGAGAGTGGGACATGTAGGTGAATTCACAGTCATCATTTGCAGATGCCACGCATTAAATCTTTATATTCAAAGACTTTTAGATGCCAATATTTCATTTTAGAGGAATCTCCTTCTTTTCCACAGCCATGAAAAAATTCTGACATAAATAAATCAATATTATCCT
This sequence comes from Melozone crissalis, assembly GCF_028551555.1. NCBI lineage: Eukaryota > Metazoa > Chordata > Aves > Passeriformes > Passerellidae > Melozone > Melozone crissalis. Next base: position 8,135,161 of record NW_026535823.1, on the reverse strand, counting down.
TTGGATCTGTAAGCAGGATGGACTTGACCTCTCCACACTGATGTAAAAGGTTTCACAGCAGTTTGAAGAATCAGAGAATTCTGGAATCATGGAATGGTTTGGGTTGGAAAGAACCTTAAAGCTCATTCAGTGCCACCCACTGCCATGGGCAGGGACACCCTCCACTAGCCCAGGTGGCTCCAAGCCCCATCCAACCTGGCCTTGGACACTGCCAGGGATCCCAGGGCAGCCACAGCTTCCTGAGAACCCTGTGCCAGGGCCTGCCCACCCTCACAGGGAACAATTGCTTCCCATTATCCCACCCAACTCTGCCCTCCTCCACTGGAGTATTCACCGTCACTTCCTCTTGTAATTTCCCAGTTCCCATTGGAGCTATGTGAACATTTCAGCCATTTTTGAAATTAGATTCTAACAACTCATCTCTGGAGTTTTTTCCTCTGCCTCCCGAATGGTGTGAGTTCTCCTTGGTTGACTCTGCATTATAAAGGGAAAATGATGGCATTCTTAACCATGGTGGAAGGAAAACTTTTTTCCCAATCAGCCCAGCATTTTCACCTCACAGATCTTGATCCTAAACTTGGTGTTGGACATGTACAAGAGCCTCTGGATTTTCAGTAGGCCCTCTAGCCTGATTTTAGAAGGGAATTCCCTGGTGAGTGTGCACTTATCACACTTAATAGACACCAATACAATAATACTCTTGGAATTTTCTGAAATTTCCTCAACTTTTTATAATATGCAATTATTAATAAATACATTTCATCCTGCAGCAATGCTTTCCACAATGCCACAGCTGTGCGTGATGTGGAAACACACGTTTTTAAAGCTGCGGCCTAAGCGCTGCTTTCCTGACTGATGTGTCAGTGCAGCAGCAGCGGTGGGACAGCAATGTCCCCGCACTCTGCACACACTCCTGTCCCAGCCGCTCCCAGCTGGTTCCAGCCGCTTTGCAGCTGCCTCGGAGCCCCCCGCTGGCCTCGGCGTGCTGGGCAGTGGCCCCGGGGACAGCAGCGCGTTCCAGGGCCCTTTGTGACACGGGGCTGCGTGTGCCCAGAGCCCATTGTGACACCTGGGGCCGCGCCCTGGCCAGGAGGGTTAAAAGGGCGCACAGAGCCCGGGGGTGGCACTCCCAGGAGAGCATCTCCGTCAGGAGACAGCAGCTCCCGGGATTCTGCAGCGCCAAGGCGAGGCATACATGACTTCAAACGAGGAGAAACCAACGGGCGTCCAGCCCAAGCAGAAGTGGCTGCGCTCTCTGAGGAGGCGCAAGGTGAGCGATGGCAGCAGGCAGCTGCCTCGGGGCCGGGCCTGGCCTGCCGGCACGGAGGGAGCCGCTGTGCCAGGGCAGCGCTGCGGGTCCCCCGCGCCGCCTCGGCCTCAGCCTTCTCCTCTTGTGTGCAGGTGCAGAGCTCTGAGCCACGGGCGGCAGCTCCGCAGGCCCAGCAGCACCGGGACTCCCGTGCCGGCCCTGGCCCGCAGGCGGCAGCAGCAGAGAGCCGGGCAGCGGCCCCGCACAGCCCCAGGGCCCGCGGCCGGGCTCTGCTGCGCTCGCTGCGCCGCGGCTGCCGGGCCATCCTCACCAGGGTGGCGGCTGCGATCCGGCAGCCGGGGACACAGCGGCGCCTGCACCGGGCCACGGGCTCAGCCACGGCAGCAGCAGCCCCCGCAGCGGGGGCACAGAGCCGGGCAGCTGCGCCGTACAGCCGCTACGCCCCCGGGCCCTCGCCCGGCCAGCTGGAAGAGCTGGGGCAGTGGGCAGGGCCAGCAGGGATGGCACTCCTTGAAGAGCTGGGGCGTGAGGAGCAGAGCTGGTCCGATGATGCCCAAGATGGGAGTGGTGGGGAAGAGAGCCTCTCGGAGTCCGGTTCCTTTGACCCAAATGAACTGGACTCTGACAGCGGCCCAGGACAACAACTAAACCGGTTCCTCCAAGACACAGATCCATCAGTGTCTAAAGAAGAAGATAGCAAGGCCCAAGAGTGGTGGTACAAGAAGGACAAGGATGGCAGCATCCAAAGTACCTGTGTCAATCCCCTTTTCCAGACCCCACACAGCTCTTGCTGCCCCTGCAGCCCATTGCCCAGCCAGCAGGATCATCTCAGGCAGTGGGCAAGGCTGGCAGCGAAGGCATTCCTCACCCAAGGTTGTAGTGACGGGGGAGAGAGGCTATCAGTGTCCAGTTCTTTTGACGCAAATGAACTGGAGTCTGACAGTGGCCCAGAAAAACTCCAAAAGCTGTTCCTCCAAGACACAGATCCATCAGTGTCTGATGAGGAAGACAGCAAGGCCCAAGAGTTGTGGCAGCAGAAGAGCAAGGATGTCACCATCCACACCATCTGGGTGAAACCTCTCTTCCCAGCACTCATGGTGGAGCCCGGCTCACTGGAGGCAGAGAAGGCAGACTGTGGCTGGCCCAGCACATCTCGTGCCCCAGCAGCTCCCACGGACACCCAGCCAGCAGCTGCTGCCCTGGCCAGAGCTCCAGAGGTTGAGGAGCAGCACGTGAGTGGCCCTGCCCAGGCACAAGGGGTGGCACAGACAGCAGCTCCTGCTGCCTCTGGTGCGCAGGCGGCAGCCGCAGAGAGCCGGGCACCGGCCCCTCACAGCCCCTGCTGCCCCCCCAGCCAACGGCCCAGCCAGGTGGAAGAGATCAGGCCGTGGGCAGGGCCAGCATTCTTGGCACTCCTGGAAGAGCTGTGGGGAGAGGAGGGGTCCTGCAGCGAGGAGCTCAGCTCTGGCCCATCCACAGAGTGGCCAGAAGACACAGAGGCAGGCAGGATGGCTGAGGAGGAGAGTGCCTCAGGGTCCCTGCAATCTGAGCCACTGCCTGAAGACATAGAACCAGGCAGGATGGCTTGGGAAGAGAGCCCCTCAGGGTCCCTCCTCAGTGAGCCACTGCCTGAAGACACAGAACCAGGCAGGATGGCTGAGAAGGAGAGTACCTCAGGCTCCCTCCTCAGTGAGCCACTGCCTGAAGACACAGAAGCAGGCAGGATGGCTTGGGAAGAGAGCCCCTCAGGGTCCCTCCTCAGTGAGCCCCTGCCAGAAGACACAGAGCCAGGCAGGATGAGCAGGGAGGAGATTGGCTCAGTGACCCTGCCACATGGGGTTTGGACGGAGGACGACATTTCCTTGTGGTTTCTGCCATGTGAGTCATGGGCCTGCACAGCTCCAGAGGATGGACGAGATCAGCTGGAGGCAGCCCTGATGTGCCCATCTCATGTGCACCCACCACTCCTTCACATGGGCCCAGGCGTCAGCAGCCAGCAGTCAGAAGAAGGACGCCTGTCCCAAATGGGAGATGTGGAGACCTGTGGCAGACAAATGCAGGCTGTCCTGGGGGCCACTTGGCGGGAGCAGCAGTTGCTCAGGAGGCACAGACGGTCCCTTGAGCATCTGCAGGGCCTGCGCTCAGCTGCAGCTGTCCCCGTGCGGCGGCCGTGCCCCTTCAGGAGGGCACTCAGGGCTCTGCACAGGGCATTCAGGAGCCTCAAACGCCTCATTCCAGGGCTCCACTGACTCTGTCAGTGTTTCTGCCAGGGAACTACTCCTGCCTTGGCTGCAGTGTCTGGAATGCCTTTGCATTGTCCCAGCATCCATCAGAGCTGTTGGCATCCAACTGGCAGCCTTGCGATGGATCGGTGCCCTTGCCAAACCAACCAGGTTTAAGGTCCCTTCACCAATCTGGCAAGGCCCTACCAAAGAACCATCTTCTGTTCTTTGGGACACGGACACCACCAGGGAACAAGAATTGTAGCTTTTGCTAAGTTAGTATAGGTTAGGTAGCTAAGTTAGTATAGGTTAGGTAAGATGTTTTTATTGAAATAAAATGATAGAATTGATAAATCAGGAATGCTTGTTGTTTTCATTGAACTGTGATCATTGATTTGGGGAGAAATCCTCAAGGCTGATGTTTTGGTAAGATGGCACCTTGACAGGAGTGGTTTAGCCTGCTATCCCTGCTAAATCTCCAGGGAGATAATTACACTTTCCTGCTCCAAGAAGCTTTCCCACCCCTAAAATTTCTTTATTTCCTCTCATAAACTGTTGCAGGGAAGCACAGTGGGAAGGGAAGGATAGGAAAGGGCCTGGCAGATGTGGCACACAATGTAAAATCCCTAAAGTGCTGTCAGCTTCTGGTTTGAGGTGAGTTATGCACTCCTAAATTTACAGCCTGTGTGCTTAAATATAGAGTGTGTGCATAAAGGGTGGCTCAATCCAGAGAAAAAAATACTGCATCATCAAAAAATTTATTTAATAAAAAGTGGGAAAACTCCAAGACAATCTCTCCGTGGGGAAAAGAAATATTAAAAAAAAAAATCTCTTGAGGATTACTTTGCTAAAACATTATAGTAATTCCATAATTCCATAAGAATTAAAAATGCAAAATGAGGGTTATACATCACAGGGAAACCTTAAGTATCAGGCGTTCCAGGAAGTCTGTACCTCTCAAGTACCTCAGCCAATGGGGAACGAGAGAAGGGAAGCGTGGTCAGGAAATTGAGATAAAAAGGAGGCTGTGTCCTCCAAAAAATTGAGAGACCCCAAGACAATGCCCCATGGCCTCTTCTTTTATTCGAATAAAGTAAAAGGACTCCTCTGTCTCATTCTGGACACAAACCTCTGGTGTTTGTGGGTTAATTTTCCTGACACACACAGAGCATGGGGAGAGCCCTGGGAGCTTCACCCGAGCCCAGAGCAGGGCCCGGATGAACCCCCCAGATCCCATGCCAAGAGGACAAAGCCCGCAGGCCCGTACCCCTTAGAGCGCTGCCGCTCTCCCAGCCCCTCGCTCGACCAGCTGTGAGAGCTGGAGCTGTGTGGAGCAAGGTCAGCAGTGATGGCACTCCTTGAAGAGCTGGGCAACGAGAGGCAGAACTGGTCCACACTTTGCCAGGCCAGCATTAGTGGGGAAGAGAGCCTGGCACAGTCCAGTTCTAATGACCCCAACAAACCGCAGTCTGACAGTGGCCCAGGACAATTCCAAAAGCTCTTCCTCCCAGACACAGATCCATCAGTGCCCCATGGGGAAGACACCTGTGCTGAGGGTGCCTTGTTACAGGACCTTTCCTCTTTAGAACAGCTGTAATTCACCAGCAGTGCCATGGGCTGCATGGGCATAAAGAGGAGAAGGACTTCTCCTAAAGTGTGCCCTGAAATTGTCTGCAAGAGATCTCTTATGAAAAGCTGCGGAGTACTCCCAGAGCCTTCAAAATATTTCCAAATAAAACTCACATTGCAGTCAGTGATACCATAGATGTGGTTTGTGACTGTTAAATCCTGGAGGGAAAAAAACCAACGTGTTTTTCTGTAACCTGTTTAATGCTCAGAGAAGCAAATGCTGTTGTTCCCTCTTAAATGTGTGCTTCTTATAAAATACAAAGTAGCTTTGGTCGGTTTACTTTCAAGTGCTGGTGTTAACACGTCTGTTATTATAAAGTGGATACACTAAGAACAAAATATCAATGTACATTATCTTTTTTTTTTTATTTTTTGTCTCTTAGGAAATGCTCTCTCTCCTTGTTATAAGCCTGTCTCCACGGTATAAGTCTCAAAATCTGGGCAGCACAGAGGGGGTGGTGCTCAGCCTGGAGGCGTCAATCCCAGGGACATATCCAGACAATAAATTCCTAACGATTTCTGAGGCAGGAATTTGTGAGCCTGATGGTTTTCATGTACTCCACTCTGCCCATGGGCCCAGGAGTCCCCTTTCAGCCAGCCCAGGGCCATGGTCTTGCTGCTCCTCCTCTTCCCTGTGCAGCTCCTGGATGAGCTGAGACTCTGGACTATGCTGTCTTCCTCCTCACTGTCATTCCCGGGGCAGTTCCCAGGGCCAGGATTTACAGTTTTATGTGGCTGGAGAGGACACTTTCAGCTTGGAAGGTTGCAGTGGATGTTTGTGCAGTGGGAGAAGAAGGAAGGTGTTGTCACACCTGACCTGGATTTTACCTTTCCTGCCTGAATCCCAGCCAGCCTCAGCCTTTCCTGCCATTGAAGAGCCTGACTTCCCAGCTGGAATGTCCCTTCAATGGGGGTGTCTGGCTGAGTAGTTGCTGACTGAATTCCTTTTGCTTCTTACCACCATCCCTCTTTCCCTTGGAAAGAATCATAATTGTTCCCTAGATCAGGGCCATGTTTCCTGATCATTTTAGAAAGGCCTTAAAGGAGGGAGGAACTGAGAGGAAAAGTCATTTAACACATCAGCTGACTCTAAATACTGAACCCCAAATCTCCTAATTTTGTGTAAGAAAAAGAGATCTCTTCCAAGCTCATAGATGAAAACTGTCTACAGTTGTGCAGACACCGCACGGATTCTCCGGAGAACTCGAGGTTTGTTTTCAGGAAAGCTTTTCTTTCTTCTAGGCAGTGCTTCCTCACATGGTTCCTTTAGGAACTCAGCTGCTTTTCCCTGTTTTCTTTTGATATAATTAAAAGTAAACTTCAGTTCTTGCTTGCCTGCCTGTGAGGACACCTCTTTTCCCCAGATCATCCAGGAGCAGAGGAAGAGAAATCCCTTTCCAGTTCAGTGTCTTCCTTTTACACCGAAGACTCCTCAAACATGCATATACACATGCATGCATCTTCTCCATGGAACTTGAGAAATAATCCTAAAATTCCATAAATTTGTGCCAAACCCAAATAATCTAGGCCAAATTTGGTGTTCATTTGGAAATATTTTGGGTGTGGGGTGGAGAAGGTTTGAAGGAAATGAGAATGTTTGCCTCTCTTCCCTCTCTTTTTTCCCTCCTCCAACTCCCTTGGTTCCCCTCAAATACATTGTGAGAGTAGGGGAGGAAAATAATCCAGAACCGGGAAATCTCAGACCCATCACTTGGAGGATTCTTGCCTGCTGGAAGGTTTGTGCTCCAGAGGAGAATTCTGAAAGAATCTCAGATTTAATCTTTCATGGTTTTTCTCTTATAGAACCCCATGATCAGACACTTCAAAAATTGGTTTTCCAGCCTATGCTCAGCTTGTATTTTTAGCCCAAAGTCAGCATCTAAAGTTCAGTGCACAAAGCATCCCATTTTAATAACTTAACTCATGAAAACCGCGTCCCAGTAATTCAGACAATTAACTCTGCTGCTGTTACAACTCCATGGTTCCCCCTGAGGAAGTCTGGATCTTTTCTTATCACCATGGCTGGGGACCTGGCTGCCATAAGAACGTCCCCATAAGAATTTCTGGCTATCTCTGACCTTCAGAATATAGGAAGCCATGAAACCCCAAAAATGTAATCATGAAGATTCAGCACACTGTACCTGATGCATTAAAACATGATCTGCAGCTGATCTCTCTGACTTACTGAAGGAAATACCAAACATTTTAAATGGACCTTTGCTCTTTGTCTTAATTGTGGGTGATATTGTCGTGTCCTTACTAATTTTCTTCAGCAGGTTCTCTTACTTTTACATGTTTATAATTTGAAAATTATGGAATATAATTACATGTCATCTTTTGGAGAGTTAAATACTACTCATTTTCCATTCTGACTTTAAAGAAATTTCAGTGTCAGAGTCTGTGAAGTAAATTCACTCTGATTTAAATATGATTTGTTAAATTAACAGTGGAGAGTGGGACATGTAGGTGAATTCACAGTCATCATTTGCAGATGCCACGCATTAAATCTTTATATTCAAAGACTTTTAGATGCCAATATTTCATTTTAGAGGAATCTCCTTCTTTTCCACAGCCATGAAAAAATTCTGACATAAATAAATCAATATTATCCTTTGGATCTGTAAGCAGGATGGACTTGACCTCTCCACACTGATGTAAAAGGTTTCACAGCAGTTTGAAGAATCAGAGAATTCTGGAATCATGGAATGGTTTGGGTTGGAAAGAACCTTAAAGCTCATTCAGTGCCACCCACTGCCATGGGCAGGGACACCCTCCACTAGCCCAGGTGGCTCCAAGCCCCATCCAACCTGGCCTTGGACACTGCCAGGGATCCCAGGGCAGCCACAGCTTCCTGAGAACCCTGTGCCAGGGCCTGCCCACCCTCACAGGGAACAATTGCTTCCCATTATCCCACCCAACTCTGCCCTCCTCCACTGGAGTATTCACCGTCACTTCCTCTTGTAATTTCCCAGTTCCCATTGGAGCTATGTGAACATTTCAGCCATTTTTGAAATTAGATTCTAACAACTCATCTCTGGAGTTTTTTCCTCTGCCTCCCGAATGGTGTGAGTTCTCCTTGGTTGACTCTGCATTATAAAGGGAAAATGATGGCATTCTTAACCATGGTGGAAGGAAAACTTTTTTCCCAATCAGCCCAGCATTTTCACCTCACAGATCTTGATCCTAAACTTGGTGTTGGACATGTACAAGAGCCTCTGGATTTTCAGTAGGCCCTCTAGCCTGATTTTAGAAGGGAATTCCCTGGTGAGTGTGCACTTATCACACTTAATAGACACCAATACAATAATACTCTTGGAATTTTCTGAAATTTCCTCAACTTTTTATAATATGCAATTATTAATAAATACATTTCATCCTGCAGCAATGCTTTCCACAATGCCACAGCTGTGCGTGATGTGGAAACACACGTTTTTAAAGCTGCGGCCTAAGCGCTGCTTTCCTGACTGATGTGTCAGTGCAGCAGCAGCGGTGGGACAGCAATGTCCCCGCACTCTGCACACACTCCTGTCCCAGCCGCTCCCAGCTGGTTCCAGCCGCTTTGCAGCTGCCTCGGAGCCCCCCGCTGGCCTCGGCGTGCTGGGCAGTGGCCCCGGGGACAGCAGCGCGTTCCAGGGCCCTTTGTGACACGGGGCTGCGTGTGCCCAGAGCCCATTGTGACACCTGGGGCCGCGCCCTGGCCAGGAGGGTTAAAAGGGCGCACAGAGCCCGGGGGTGGCACTCCCAGGAGAGCATCTCCGTCAGGAGACAGCAGCTCCCGGGATTCTGCAGCGCCAAGGCGAGGCAGACATGACTTCAAACGAGGAGAAACCAACGGGCGTCCAGCCCAAGCAGAAGTGGCTGCGCTCTCTGAGGAGGCGCAAGGTGAGCGATGGCAGCAGGCAGCTGCCTCGGGGCCGGGCCTGGCCTGCCGGCACGGAGGGAGCCGCTGTGCCAGGGCAGCGCTGCGGGTCCCCCGCGCCGCCTCGGCCTCAGCCTTCTCCTCTTGTGTGCAGGTGCAGAGCTCTGAGCCACGGGCAGCAGCTCCGCAGGCCCAGCAGCACCGGGACTCCCGTGCCGGCCCTGGCCCGCAGGCGGCAGCAGCAGAGAGCCGGGCAGCGGCCCCGCACAGCCCCAGGGCCCGCGGCCGGGCTCTGCTGCGCTCGCTGCGCCGCGGCTGCCGGGCCATCCTCACCAGGGTGGCGGCTGCGATCCGGCAGCCGGGGACACAGCGGCGCCTGCACCGGGCCACGGGCTCAGCCACGGCAGCAGCAGCCCCCGCAGCGGGGGCACAGAGCCGGGCAGCTGCGCCGTACAGCCGCTACGCCCCCGGGCCCTCGCCCGGCCAGCTGGAAGAGCTGGGGCAGTGGGCAGGGCCAGCAGGGATGGCACTCCTTGAAGAGCTGGGGCGTGAGGAGCAGAGCTGGTCCGATGATGCCCAAGATGGGAGTGGTGGGGAAGAGAGCCTCTCGGAGTCCGGTTCCTTTGACCCAAATGAACTGGACTCTGACAGCGGCCCAGGACAACAACTAAACCGGTTCCTCCAAGACACAGATCCATCAGTGTCTAAAGAAGAAGATAGCAAGGCCCAAGAGTGGTGGTACAAGAAGGACAAGGATGGCAGCATCCAAAGTACCTGTGTCAATCCCCTTTTCCAGACCCCACACAGCTCTTGCTGCCCCTGCAGCCCATTGCCCAGCCAGCAGGATCATCTCAGGCAGTGGGCAAGGCTGGCAGCGAAGGCATTCCTCACCCAAGGTTGTAGTGACGGGGGAGAGAGGCTATCAGTGTCCAGTTCTTTTGACGCAAATGAACTGGAGTCTGACAGTGGCCCAGAAAAACTCCAAAAGCTGTTCCTCCAAGACACAGATCCATCAGTGTCTGATGAGGAAGACAGCAAGGCCCAAGAGTTGTGGCAGCAGAAGAGCAAGGATGTCACCATCCACACCATCTGGGTGAAACCTCTCTTCCCAGCACTCATGGTGGAGCCCGGCTCACTGGAGGCAGAGAAGGCAGACTGTGGCTGGCCCAGCACATCTCGTGCCCCAGCAGCTCCCACGGACACCCAGCCAGCAGCTGCTGCCCTGGCCAGAGCTCCAGAGGTTGAGGAGCAGCACGTGAGTGGCCCTGCCCAGGCACAAGGGGTGGCACAGACAGCAGCTCCTGCTGCCTCTGGTGCGCAGGCGGCAGCCGCAGAGAGCCGGGCACCGGCCCCTCACAGCCCCTGCTGCCCCCCCAGCCAACGGCCCAGCCAGGTGGAAGAGATCAGGCCGTGGGCAGGGCCAGCATTCTTGGCACTCCTGGAAGAGCTGTGGGGAGAGGAGGGGTCCTGCAGCGAGGAGCTCAGCTCTGGCCCATCCACAGAGTGGCCAGAAGACACAGAGGCAGGCAGGATGGCTGAGGAGGAGAGTGCCTCAGGGTCCCTGCAATCTGAGCCACTGCCTGAAGACATAGAACCAGGCAGGATGGCTTGGGAAGAGAGCCCCTCAGGGTCCCTCCTCAGTGAGCCACTGCCTGAAGACACAGAACCAGGCAGGATGGCTGAGAAGGAGAGTACCTCAGGCTCCCTCCTCAGTGAGCCACTGCCTGAAGACACAGAAGCAGGCAGGATGGCTTGGGAAGAGAGCCCCTCAGGGTCCCTCCTCAGTGAGCCCCTGCCAGAAGACACAGAGCCAGGCAGGATGAGCAGGGAGGAGATTGGCTCAGTGACCCTGCCACATGGGGTTTGGACGGAGGACGACATTTCCTTGTGGTTTCTGCCATGTGAGTCATGGGCCTGCACAGCTCCAGAGGATGGACGAGATCAGCTGGAGGCAGCCCTGATGTGCCCATCTCATGTGCACCCACCACTCCTTCACATGGGCCCAGGCGTCAGCAGCCAGCAGTCAGAAGAAGGACGCCTGTCCCAAATGGGAGATGTGGAGACCTGTGGCAGACAAATGCAGGCTGTCCTGGGGGCCACTTGGCGGGAGCAGCAGTTGCTCAGGAGGCACAGACGGTCCCTTGAGCATCTGCAGGGCCTGCGCTCAGCTGCAGCTGTCCCCGTGCGGCGGCCGTGCCCCTTCAGGAGGGCACTCAGGGCTCTGCACAGGGCATTCAGGAGCCTCAAACGCCTCATTCCAGGGCTCCACTGACTCTGTCAGTGTTTCTGCCAGGGAACTACTCCTGCCTTGGCTGCAGTGTCTGGAATGCCTTTGCATTGTCCCAGCATCCATCAGAGCTGTTGGCATCCAACTGGCAGCCTTGCGATGGATCGGTGCCCTTGCCAAACCAACCAGGTTTAAGGGTCCCTTCACCAATCTGGCAAGGCCCTACCAAAGAACCATCTTCTGTTCTTTGGGACACGGACACCACCAGGGAACAAGAATTGTAGCTTTTGCTAAGTTAGTATAGGTTAGGTAGCTAAGTTAGTATAGGTTAGGTAAGATGTTTTTATTGAAATAAAATGATAGAATTGATAAATCAGGAATGCTTGTTGTTTTCATTGAACTGTGATCATTGATTTGGGGAGAAATCCTCAAGGCTGATGTTTTGGTAAGATGGCACCTTGACAGGAGTGGTTTAGCCTGCTATCCCTGCTAAATCTCCAGGGAGATAATTACACTTTCCTGCTCCAAGAAGCTTTCCCACCCCTAAAATTTCTTTATTTCCTCTCATAAACTGTTGCAGGGAAGCACAGTGGGAAGGGAAGGATAGGAAAGGGCCTGGCAGATGTGGCACACAATGTAAAATCCCTAAAGTGCTGTCAGCTTCTGGTTTGAGGTGAGTTATGCACTCCTAAATTTACAGCCTGTGTGCTTAAATATAGAGTGTGTGCATAAAGGGTGGCTCAATCCAGAGAAAAAAATACTGCATCATCAAAAAATTTATTTAATAAAAAGTGGGAAAACTCCAAGACAATCTCTCCGTGGGGAAAAGAAATATTAAAAAAAAAAATCTCTTGAGGATTACTTTGCTAAAACATTATAGTAATTCCATAATTCCATAAGAATTAAAAATGCAAAATGAGGGTTATACATCACAGGGAAACCTTAAGTATCAGGCGTTCCAGGAAGTCTGTACCTCTCAAGTACCTCAGCCAATGGGGAACGAGAGAAGGGAAGCGTGGTCAGGAAATTGAGATAAAAAGGAGGCTGTGTCCTCCAAAAAATTGAGAGACCCCAAGACAATGCCCCATGGCCTCTTCTTTTATTCGAATAAAGTAAAAGGACTCCTCTGTCTCATTCTGGACACAAACCTCTGGTGTTTGTGGGTTAATTTTCCTGACACACACAGAGCATGGGGAGAGCCCAGGGAGCTTCACCCGAGCCCAGAGCAGGGCCCGGATGAACCCCCCAGATCCCATGCCAAGAGGACAAAGCCCGCAGGCCCGTACCCCTTAGAGCGCTGCCGCTCTCCCAGCCCCTCGCTCGACCAGCTGTGAGAGCTGGAGCTGTGTGGAGCAAGGTCAGCAGTGATGGCACTCGTTGAAGAGCTGGGCAACGAGAGGCAGAACTGGTCCACACTTTGCCAGGCCAGCATTAGTGGGGAAGAGAGCCTGGCACAGTCCAGTTCTAATGACCCCAACAAACCGCAGTCTGACAGTGGCCCAGGACAATTCCAAAAGCTCTTCCTCCCAGACACAGATCCATCAGTGCCCCATGGGGAAGACACCTGTGCTGAGGGTGCCTTGTTACAGGACCTTTCCTCTTTAGAACAGCTGTAATTCACCAGCAGTGCCATGGGCTGCATGGGCATAAAGAGGAGAAGGACTTCTCCTAAAGTGTGCCCTGAAATTGTCTGCAAGAGATCTCTTATGAAAAGCTGCGGAGTACTCCCAGAGCCTTCAAAATATTTCCAAATAAAACTCACATTGCAGTCAGTGATACCATAGATGTGGTTTGTGACTGTTAAATCCTGGAGGGAAAAAAACCAACGTGTTTTTCTGTAACCTGTTTAATGCTCAGAGAAGCAAATGCTGTTGTTCCCTCTTAAATGTGTGCTTCTTATAAAATACAAAGTAGCTTTGGTCAGTTTACTTTCAAGTGCTGGTGTTAACACGTCTGTTATTATAAAGTGGATACACTAAGAACAAAATATCAATGTACATTATCATTTTTTTTTTATTTTTTGTCTCTTAGGAAATGCTCTCTCTCCTTGTTATAAGCCTCTCTCCACGGTATAAGTCTCAAAATCTGGGCAGCACAGAGGGGGTGGTGCTCAGCCTGGAGGCGTCAATCCCAGGGACATATCCAGACAATAAATTCCTAACGATTTCTGAGGCAGGAATTTGTGAGCCTGATGGTTTTCATGTACTCCACTCTGCCCATGGGCCCAGGAGTCCCCTTTCAGCCAGCCCAGGGCCATGGTCTTGCTGCTCCTCCTCTTCCCTGTGCAGCTCCTGGATGAGCTGAGACTCTGGACTATGCTGTCTTCCTCCTCACTGTCATTCCCGGGGCAGTTCCCAGGGCCAGGATTTACAGTTTTATGTGGCTGGAGAGGACACTTTCAGCTTGGAAGGTTGCAGTGGATGTTTGTGCAGTGGGAGAAGAAGGAAGGTGTTGTCACACCTGACCTGGATTTTACCTTTCCTGCCTGAATCCCAGCCAGCCTCAGCCTTTCCTGCCATTGAAGAGCCTGACTTCCCAGCTGGAATGTCCCTTCAATGGGGGTGTCTGGCTGAGTAGTTGCTGACTGAATTCCTTTTGCTTCTTACCACCATCCCTCTTTCCCTTGGAAAGAATCATAATTGTTCCCTAGATCAGGGCCATGTTTCCTGATCATTTTAGAAAGGCCTTAAAGGAGGGAGGAACTGAGAGGAAAAGTCATTTAACACATCAGCTGACTCTAAATACTGAACCCCAAATCTCCTAATTTTGTGTAAGAAAAAGAGATCTCTTCCAAGCTCATAGATGAAAACTGTCTACAGTTGTGCAGACACCGCACGGATTCTCCGGAGAACTCGAGGTTTGTTTTCAGGAAAGCTTTTCTTTCTTCTAGGCAGTGCTTCCTCACATGGTTCCTTTAGGAACTCAGCTGCTTTTCCCTGTTTTCTTTTGATATAATTAAAAGTAAACTTCAGTTCTTGCTTGCCTGCCTGTGAGGACACCTCTTTTCCCCAGATCATCCAGGAGCAGAGGAAGAGAAATCCCTTTCCAGTTCAGTGTCTTCCTTTTACACCGAAGACTCCTCAAACATGCATATACACATGCATGCATCTTCTCCATGGAACTTGAGAAATAATCCTAAAATTCCATAAATTTGTGCCAAACCCAAATAATCTAGGCTAAATTTGGTGTTCATTTGGAAATATTTTGGGTGTGGGGTGGAGAAGGTTTGAAGGAAATGAGAATGTTTGCCTCTCTTCCCTCTCTTTTTTCCCTCCTCCAACTCCCTTGGTTCCCCTCAAATACATTGTGAGAGTAGGGGAGGAAAATAATCCAGAACCGGGAAATCTCAGACCCATCACTTGGAGGATTCTTGCCTGCTGGAAGGTTTGTGCTCCAGAGGAGAATTCTGAAAGAATCTCAGATTTAATCTTTCATGGTTTTTCTCTTATAGAACCCCATGATCAGACACTTCAAAAATTGGTTTTCCAGCCTATGCTCAGCTTGTATTTTTAGCCCAAAGTCAGCATCTAAAGTTCAGTGCACAAAGCATCCCATTTTAATAACTTAACTCATGAAAACCGCGTCCCAGTAATTCAGACAATTAACTCTGCTGCTGTTACAACTCCATGGTTCCCCCTGAGGAAGTCTGGATCTTTTCTTATCACCATGGCTGGGGACCTGGCTGCCATAAGAACGTCCCCATAAGAATTTCTGGCTATCTCTGACCTTCAGAATATAGGAAGCCATGAAACCCCAAAAATGTAATCATGAAGATTCAGCACACTGTACCTGATGCATTAAAACATGACCTGCAGCTGATCTCTCTGACTTACTGAAGGAAATACCAAACATTTTAAATGGACCTTTGCTCTTTGTCTTAATTGTGGGTGATATTGTCGTGTCCTTACTAATTTTCTTCAGCAGGTTCTCTTACTTTTACATGTTTATAATTTGAAAATTATGGAATATAATTACATGTCATCTTTTGGAGAGTTAAATACTACTCATTTTCCATTCTGACTTTAAAGAAATTTCAGTGTCAGAGTCTGTGAAGTAAATTCACTCTGATTTAAATATGATTTGTTAAATTAACAGTGGAGAGTGGGACATGTAGGTGAATTCACAGTCATCATTTGCAGATGCCACGCATTAAATCTTTATATTCAAAGACTTTTAGATGCCAATATTTCATTTTAGAGGAATCTCCTTCTTTTCCACAGCCATGAAAAAATTCTGACATAAATAAATCAATATTATCCTTTGGATCTGTAAGCAGGATGGACTTGACCTCTCCACACTGATGTAAAAGGTTTCACAGCAGTTTGAAGAATCAGAGAATTCTGGAATCATGGAATGGTTTGGGTTGGAAAGAACCTTAAAGCTCATTCAGTGCCACCCACTGCCATGGGCAGGGACACCTTCCACTAGCCCAGGTGGCTCCAAGCCCCATCCAACCTGGCCTTGGACACTGCCAGGGATCCCAGGGCAGCCACAGCTTCCTGAGAACCCTGTGCCAGGGCCTGCCCACCCTCACAGGGAACAATTGCTTCCCATTATCCCACCCAACTCTGCCCTCCTCCACTGGAGTATTCACCGTTACTTCCTCTTGTAATTTCCCAGTTCCCATTGGAGCTATGTGAACATTTCAGCCATTTTTGAAATTAGATTCTAACAACTCATCTCTGGAGTTTTTTCCTCTGCCTCCCGAATGGTGTGAGTTCTCCTTGGTGGACTCTGCATTATAAAGGGAAAATGATGGCATTCTTAACCATGGTGGAAGGAAAACTTTTTTCCCAATCAGCCCAGCATTTTCACCTCACAGATCTTGATCCTAAACTTGGTGTTGGACATGTACAAGAGCCTCTGGATTTTCAGTAGGCCCTCTAGCCTGATTTTAGAAGGGAATTCCCTGGTGAGTGTGCACTTATCACACTTAATAGACACCAATACAATAATACTCTTGGAATTTTCTGAAATTTCCTCAACTTTTTATAATATGCAATTATTAATAAATAAATTTCATCCTGCAGCAATGCTTTCCACAATGCCACAGCTGTGCGTGATGTGGAAACACACGTTTTTAAAGCTGCGGCCTAAGCGCTGCTTTCCTGACTGATGTGTCAGTGCAGCAGCGGTGGGACAGCAATGTCCCCGCACTCTGCACACACTCCTGTCCCAGCCGCTCCCAGCTGGTTCCAGCCGCTTTGCAGCTGCCTCGGAGCCCCCCGCTGGCCTCGGCGTGCTGGGCAGTGGCCCTGGGGACAGCAGCGCGTTCCAGGGCCCTTTGTGACACGGGGCTGCGTGTGCCCAGAGCCCATTGTGACACCTGGGGCCGCGCCCTGGCCAGGAGGGTTAAAAGGGCGCACAGAGCCCGGGGGTGGCACTCCCAGGAGAGCATCTCCGTCAGGAGACAGCAGCTCCCGGGATTCTGCAGCGCCAAGGCGAGGCAGACATGACTTCAAACGAGGAGAAACCAACGGGCGTCCAGCCCAAGCAGAAGTGGCTGCGCTCTCTGAGGAGGCGCAAGGTGAGCGATGGCAGCAGGCAGCTGCCTCGGGGCCGGGCCTGGCCTGCCGGCACGGAGGGAGCCGCTGTGCCAGGGCAGCGCTGCGGGTCCCCCGCGCCGCCTCGGCCTCAGCCTTCTCCTCTTGTGTGCAGGTGCAGAGCTCTGAGCCACGGGCAGCAGCTCCGCAGGCCCAGCAGCACCGGGACTCCCGTGCCGGCCCTGGCCCGCAGGCGGCAGCAGCAGAGAGCCGGGCAGCGGCCCTGCACAGCCCCAGGGCCCGCGGCCGGGCTCTGCTGCGCTCGCTGCGCCGCGGCTGCCGGGCCATCCTCACCAGGGTGGCGGCTGCGATCCGGCAGCCGGGGACACAGCGGCGCCTGCACCGGGCCACGGGCTCAGCCACGGCAGCAGCAGCCCCCGCAGCGGGGGCACAGAGCCGGGCAGCTGCGCCGTACAGCCGCTACGCCCCCGGGCCCTCGCCCGGCCAGCTGGAAGAGCTGGGGCAGTGGGCAGGGCCAGCAGGGATGGCACTCCTTGAAGAGCTGGGGCGTGAGGAGCAGAGCTGGTCCGATGATCCCCAAGATGGGAGTGGTGGGGAAGAGAGCCTCTCGGAGTCCGGTTCCTTTGACCCAAATGAACTGGACTCTGACAGCGGCCCAGGACAACAACTAAACCGGTTCCTCCAAGACACAGATCCATCAGTGTCTAAAGAAGAAGATAGCAAGGCCCAAGAGTGGTGGTACAAGAAGGACAAGGATGGCAGCATCCAAAGTACCTGTGTCAATCCCCTTTTCCAGACCCCACACAGCTCTTGCTGCCCCTGCAGCCCATTGCCCAGCCAGCAGGATCATCTCAGGCAGTGGGCAAGGCTGGCAGCGAAGGCATTCCTCACCCAAGGTTGTAGTGACGGGGGAGAGAGGCTATCAGTGTCCAGTTCTTTTGACGCAAATGAACTGGAGTCTGACAGTGGCCCAGAAAAACTCCAAAAGCTGTTCCTCCAAGACACAGATCCATCAGTGTCTGATGAGGAAGACAGCAAGGCCCAAGAGTTGTGGCAGCAGAAGAGCAAGGATGTCACCATCCACACCATCTGGGTGAAACCTCTCTTCCCAGCACTCATGGTGGAGCCCGGCTCACTGGAGGCAGAGAAGGCAGACTGTGGCTGGCCCAGCACATCTCGTGCCCCAGCAGCTCCCACGGACACCCAGCCAGCAGCTGCAGCCCTGGCCAGAGCTCCAGAGGTTGAGGAGCAGCACGTGAGTGGCCCTGCCCAGGCACAAGGGGTGGCACAGACAGCAGCTCCTGCTGCCTCTGGTGCGCAGGCGGCAGCCGCAGAGAGCTGGGCACTGGCCCCTCACAGCCCCTGCTGCCCCCCCAGCCAACGGCCCAGCCAGGTGGAAGAGATCAGGCCGTGGGCAGGGCCAGCATTCTTGGCACTCCTGGAAGAGCTGTGGGGAGAGGAGGGGTCCTGCAGCGAGGAGCTCAGCTCTGGCCCATCCACAGAGTGGCCAGAAGACACAGAGGCAGGCAGGATGGCTGAGGAGGAGAGTGCCTCAGGGTCCCTGCAATCTGAGCCACTGCCTGAAGACATAGAACCAGGCAGGATGGCTTGGGAAGAGAGCCCCTCAGGGTCCCTCCTCAGTGAGCCACTGCCTGAAGACACAGAACCAGGCAGGATGGCTGAGAAGGAGAGTACCTCAGGCTCCCTCCTCAGTGAGCCACTGCCTGAAGACACAGAAGCAGGCAGGATGGCTTGGGAAGAGAGCCCCTCAGGGTCCCTCCTCAGTGAGCCCCTGCCAGAAGACACAGAGCCAGGCAGGATGAGCAGGGAGGAGATTGGCTCAGTGACCCTGCCACATGGGGTTTGGACGGAGGACGACATTTCCTTGTGGTTGCTGCCATGTGAGTCATGGGCCTGCACAGCTCCAGAGGATGGACGAGATCAGCTGGAGGCAGCCCTGATGTGCCCATCTCATGTGCACCCACCACTCCTTCACATGGGCCCAGGCGTCAGCAGCCAGCAGTCAGAAGAAGGACGCCTGTCCCAAATGGGAGATGTGGAGACCTGTGGCAGACAAATGCAGGCTGTCCTGGGGGCCACTTGGCGGGAGCAGCAGTTGCTCAGGAGGCACAGACGGTCCCTTGAGCATCTGCAGGGCCTGCGCTCAGCTGCAGCTGTCCCCGTGCGGCGGCCGTGCCCCTTCAGGAGGGCACTCAGGGCTCTGCACAGGGCATTCAGGAGCCTCAAACGCCTCATTCCAGGGCTCCACTGACTCTGTCAGTGTTTCTGCCAGGGAACTACTCCTGCCTTGGCTGCAGTGTCTGGAATGCCTTTGCATTGTCCCAGCATCCATCAGAGCTGTTGGCATCCAACTGGCAGCCTTGCGATGGATCGGTGCCCTTGCCAAACCAACCAGGTTTAAGGTCCCTTCACCAATCTGGCAAGGCCCGACCAAAGAACCATCTTCTGTTCTTTGGGACACGGACACCACCAGGGAACAAGAATTGTAGCTTTTGCTAAGTTAGTATAGGTTAGGTAGCTAAGTTAGTATAGGTTAGGTAAGATGTTTTTATTGAAATAAAATGATAGAATTGATAAATCAGGAATGCTTGTTGTTTTCATTGAACTGTGATCATTGATTTGGGGGGAAATCCTCAAGGCTGATGTTTTGGTAAGATGGCACCTTGACAGGAGTGGTTTAGCCTGCTATCCCTGCTAAATCTCCAGGGAGATAATTACACTTTCCTGCTCCAAGAAGCTTTCCCACCCCTAAAATTTCTTTATTTCCTCTCATAAACTGTTGCAGGGAAGCACAGTGGGAAGGGAAGGATAGGAAAGGGCCTGGCAGATGTGGCACACAATGTAAAATCCCTAAAGTGCTGTCAGCTTCTGGTTTGAGGTGAGTTATGCACTCCTAAATTTACAGCCTGTGTGCTTAAATATAGAGTGTGTGCATAAAGGGTGGCTCAATCCAGAGAAAAAAATACTGCATCATCAAAAAATTTATTTAATAAAAAGTGGGAAAACTCCAAGACAATCTCTCCGTGGGGAAAAGAAATATTAAAAAAAAAAATCTCTTGAGGATTACTTTGCTAAAACATTATAGTAATTCCATAATTCCATAAGAATTAAAAATGCAAAATGAGGGTTATACATCACAGGGAAACCTTAAGTATCAGGCGTTCCAGGAAGTCTGTACCTCTCAAGTACCTCAGCCAATGGGGAACGAGAGAAGGGAAGCGTGGTCAGGAAATTGAGAATTGAGAGACCCCAAGACAATGCCCCATGGCCTCTTCTTTTATTTGAATAAAGTAAAAGGACTCCTCTGTCTCATTCTGGACACAAACCTCTGGTGTTTGTGGGTTAATTTTCCTGACACACACAGAGCATGGGGAGAGCCCTGGGAGCTTCACCCGAGCCCAGAGCAGGGCCCGGATGAACCCCCCAGATCCCATGCCAAGAGGACAAAGCCCGCAGGCCCGTACCCCTTAGAGCGCTGCCGCTCTCCCAGCCCCTCGCTCGACCAGCTGTGAGAGCTGGAGCTGTGTGGAGCAAGGTCAGCAGTGATGGCACTCGTTGAAGAGCTGGGCAACGAGAGGCAGAACTGGTCCACACTTTGCCAGGCCAGCATTAGTGGGGAAGAGAGCCTGGCACAGTCCAGTTCTAATGACCCCAACAAACCGCAGTCTGACAGTGGCCCAGGACAATTCCAAAAGCTCTTCCTCCCAGACACAGATCCATCAGTGCCCCATGGGGAAGACACCTGTGCTGAGGGTGCCTTGTTACAGGACCTTTCCTCTTTAGAACAGCTGTAATTCACCAGCAGTGCCATGGGCTGCATGGGCATAAAGAGGAGAAGGACTTCTCCTAAAGTGTGCCCTGAAATTGTCTGCAAGAGATCTCTTATGAAAAGCTGCGGAGTACTCCCAGAGCCTTCAAAATATTTCCAAATAAAACTCACATTGCAGTCAGTGATACCATAGATGTGGTTTGTGACTGTTAAATCCTGGAGGGAAAAAAACCAACGTGTTTTTCTGTAACCTGTTTAATGCTCAGAGAAGCAAATGCTGTTGTTCCCTCTTAAATGTGTGCTTCTTATAAAATACAAAGTAGCTTTGGTCAGTTTACTTTCAAGTGCTGGTGTTAACACGTCTGTTATTATAAAGTGGATACACTAAGAACAAAATATCAATGTACATTATCTTTTTTTTTTTATTTTTTGTCTCTTAGGAAATGCTCTCTCTCCTTGTTATAAGCCTGTCTCCACGGTATAAGTCTCAAAATCTGGGCAGCACAGAGGGGGTGGTGCTCAGCCTGGAGGCGTCAATCCCAGGGACATATCCAGACAATAAATTCCTAACGATTTCTGAGGCAGGAATTTGTGAGCCTGATGGTTTTCATGTACTCCACTCTGCCCATGGGCCCAGGAGTCCCCTTTCAGCCAGCCCAGGGCCATGGTCTTGCTGCTCCTCCTCTTCCCTGTGCAGCTCCTGGATGAGCTGAGACTCTGGACTATGCTGTCTTCCTCCTCACTGTCATTCCCGGGGCAGTTCCCAGGGCCAGGATTTACAGTTTTATGTGGCTGGAGAGGACACTTTCAGCTTGGAAGGTTGCAGTGGATGTTTGTGCAGTGGGAGAAGAAGGAAGGTGTTGTCACACCTGACCTGGATTTTACCTTTCCTGCCTGAATCCCAGCCAGCCTCAGCCTTTCCTGCCATTGAAGAGCCTGACTTCCCAGCTGGAATGTCCCTTCAATGGGGGTGTCTGGCTGAGTAGTTGCTGACTGAATTCCTTTTGCTTCTTACCACCATCCCTCTTTCCCTTGGAAAGAATCATAATTGTTCCCTAGATCAGGGCCATGTTTCCTGATCATTTTAGAAAGGCCTTAAAGGAGGGAGGAACTGAGAGGAAAAGTCATTTAACACATCAGCTGACTCTAAATACTGAACCCCAAATCTCCTAATTTTGTGTAAGAAAAAGAGATCTCTTCCAAGCTCATAGATGAAAACTGTCTACAGTTGTGCAGACACCGCACGGATTCTCCGGAGAACTCGAGGTTTGTTTTCAGGAAAGCTTTTCTTTCTTCTAGGCAGTGCTTCCTCACATGGTTCCTTTAGGAACTCAGCTGCTTTTCCCTGTTTTCTTTTGATATAATTAAAAGTAAACTTCAGTTCTTGCTTGCCTGCCTGTGAGGACACCTCTTTTCCCCAGATCATCCAGGAGCAGAGGAAGAGAAATCCCTTTCCAGTTCAGTGTCTTCCTTTTACACCGAAGACTCCTCAAACATGCATATACACATGCATGCATCTTCTCCATGGAACTTGAGAAATAATCCTAAAATTCCATAAATTTGTGCCAAACCCAAATAATCTAGGCTAAATTTGGTGTTCATTTGGAAATATTTTGGGTGTGGGGTGGAGAAGGTTTGAAGGAAATGAGAATGTTTGCCTCTCTTCCCTCTCTTTTTTCCCTCCTCCAACTCCCTTGGTTCCCCTCAAATACATTGTGAGAGTAGGGGAGGAAAATAATCCAGAACCGGGAAATCTCAGACCCATCACTTGGAGGATTCTTGCCTGCTGGAAGGTTTGTGCTCCAGAGGAGAATTCTGAAAGAATCTCAGATTTAATCTTTCATGGTTTTTCTCTTATAGAACCCCATGATCAGACACTTCAAAAATTGGTTTTCCAGCCTATGCTCAGCTTGTATTTTTAGCCCAAACTCAGCATCTAAAGTTCAGTGCACAAAGCATCCCATTTTAATAACTTAACTCATGAAAACCGTGTCCCAGTAATTCAGACAATTAACTCTGCTGCTGTTACAACTCCATGGTTCCCCCTGAGGAAGTCTGGATCTTTTCTTATCACCATGGCTGGGGACCTGGCTGCCATAAGAACGTCCCCATAAGAATTTCTGGCTATCTCTGACCTTCAGAATATAGGAAGCCATGAAACCCCAAAAATGTAATCATGAAGATTCAGCACACTGTACCTGATGCACTAAAACATGACCTGCAGCTGATCTCTCTGACTTACTGAAGGAAATACCAAACATTTTAAATGGACCTTTGCTCTTTGTCTTAATTGTGGGTGATATTGTCGTGTCCTTACTAATTTTCTTCAGCAGGTTCTCTTACTTTTACATGTTTATAATTTGAAAATTATGGAATATAATTACATGTCATCTTTTGGAGAGTTAAATACTACTCATTTTCCATTCTGACTTTAAAGAAATTTCAGTGTCAGAGTCTGTGAAGTAAATTCACTCTGATTTAAATATGATTTGTTAAATTAACAGTGGAGAGTGGGACATGTAGGTGAATTCACAGTCATCATTTGCAGATGCCACGCATTAAATCTTTATATTCAAAGACTTTTAGATGCCAATATTTCATTTTAGAGGAATCTCCTTCTTTTCCACAGCCATGAAAAAATTCTGACATAAATAAATCAATATTATCCTTTGGATCTGTAAGCAGGATGGACTTGACCTCTCCACACTGATGTAAAAGGTTTCACAGCAGTTTGAAGAATCAGAGAATTCTGGAATCATGGAATGGTTTGGGTTGGAAAGAACCTTAAAGCTCATTCAGTGCCACCCACTGCCATGGGCAGGGACACCTTCCACTAGCCCAGGTGGCTCCAAGCCCCATCCAACCTGGCCTTGGACACTGCCAGGGATCCCAGGGCAGCCACAGCTTCCTGAGAACCCTGTGCCAGGGCCTGCCCACCCTCACAGGGAACAATTGCTTCCCATTATCCCACCCAACTCTGCCCTCCTCCACTGGAGTATTCACCGTTACTTCCTCTTGTAATTTCCCAGTTCCCATTGGAGCTATGTGAACATTTCAGCCATTTTTGAAATTAGATTCTAACAACTCATCTCTGGAGTTTTTTCCTCTGCCTCCCGAATGGTGTGAGTTCTCCTTGGTGGACTCTGCATTATAAAGGGAAAATGATGGCATTCTTAACCATGGTGGAAGGAAAACTTTTTTCCCAATCAGCCCAGCATTTTCACCTCACAGATCTTGATCCTAAACTTGGTGTTGGACATGTACAAGAGCCTCTGGATTTTCAGTAGGCCCTCTAGCCTGATTTTAGAAGGGAATTCCCTGGTGAGTGTGCACTTATCACACTTAATAGACACCAATACAATAATACTCTTGGAATTTTCTGAAATTTCCTCAACTTTTTATAATATGCAATTATTAATAAATAAATTTCATCCTGCAGCAATGCTTTCCACAATGCCACAGCTGTGCGTGATGTGGAAACACACGTTTTTAAAGCTGCGGCCTAAGCGCTGCTTTCCTGACTGATGTGTCAGTGCAGCAGCAGCGGTGGGACAGCAATGTCCCCGCACTCTGCACACACTCCTGTCCCAGCCGCTCCCAGCTGGTTCCAGCCGCTTTGCAGCTGCCTCGGAGCCCCCCGCTGGCCTCGGCGTGCTGGGCAGTGGCCCCGGGGACAGCAGCGCGTTCCAGGGCCCTTTGTGACACGGGGCTGCGTGTGCCCAGAGCCCATTGTGACACCTGGGGCCGCGCCCTGGCCAGGAGGGTTAAAAGGGCGCACAGAGCCCGGGGGTGGCACTCCCAGGAGAGCATCTCCGTCAGGAGACAGCAGCTCCCGGGATTCTGCTGCGCCAAGGCGAGGCAGAGATGGCTTCAAACGAGGAGAAACCAACGGGCGTCCAGCCCAAGCAGAAGTGGCTGCGCTCTCTGAGGAGGCGCAAGGTGAGCGATGGCAGCAGGCAGCTGCCTCGGGGCCGGGCCTGGCCTGCCGGCACGGAGGGAGCCGCTGTGCCAGGGCAGCGCTGCGGGTCCCCCGCGCCGCCTCGGCCTCAGCCTTCTCCTCTTGTGTGCAGGTGCAGAGCTCTGAGCCACGGGCAGCAGCTCCGCAGGCCCAGCAGCACCGGGACTCCCGTGCCGGCCCTGGCCCGCAGGCGGCAGCAGCAGAGAGCCGGGCAGCGGCCCCGCACAGCCCCAGGGCCCGCGGCCGGGCTCTGCTGCGCTCGCTGCGCCGCGGCTGCCGGGCCATCCTCACCAGGGTGGCGGCTGCGATCCGGCAGCCGGGGACACAGCGGCGCCTGCACCGGGCCACGGGCTCAGCCACGGCAGCAGCAGCCCCCGCAGCGGGGGCACAGAGCCGGGCAGCTGCGCCGTACAGCCGCTACGCCCCCGGGCCCTCGCCCGGCCAGCTGGAAGAGCTGGGGCAGTGGGCAGGGCCAGCAGGGATGGCACTCCTTGAAGAGCTGGGGCGTGAGGAGCAGAGCTGGTCCGATGATGCCCAAGATGGGAGTGGTGGGGAAGAGAGCCTCTCGGAGTCCGGTTCCTTTGACCCAAATGAACTGGACTCTGACAGCGGCCCAGGACAACAACTAAACCGGTTCCTCCAAGACACAGATCCATCAGTGTCTAAAGAAGAAGATAGCAAGGCCCAAGAGTGGTGGTACAAGAAGGACAAGGATGGCAGCATCCAAAGTACCTGTGTCAATCCCCTTTTCCAGACCCCACACAGCTCTTGCTGCCCCTGCAGCCCATTGCCCAGCCAGCAGGATCATCTCAGGCAGTGGGCAAGGCTGGCAGCGAAGGCATTCCTCACCCAAGGTTGTAGTGACGGGGGAGAGAGGCTATCAGTGTCCAGTTCTTTTGACGCAAATGAACTGGAGTCTGACAGTGGCCCAGAAAAACTCCAAAAGCTGTTCCTCCAAGACACAGATCCATCAGTGTCTGATGAGGAAGACAGCAAGGCCCAAGAGTTGTGGCAGCAGAAGAGCAAGGATGTCACCATCCACACCATCTGGGTGAAACCTCTCTTCCCAGCACTCATGGTGGAGCCCGGCTCACTGGAGGCAGAGAAGGCAGACTGTGGCTGGCCCAGCACATCTCGTGCCCCAGCAGCTCCCACGGACACCCAGCCAGCAGCTGCAGCCCTGGCCAGAGCTCCAGAGGTTGAGGAGCAGCACGTGAGTGGCCCTGCCCAGGCACAAGGGGTGGCACAGACAGCAGCTCCTGCTGCCTCTGGTGCGCAGGCGGCAGCCGCAGAGAGCCGGGCACCGGCCCCTCACAGCCCCTGCTGCCCCCCCAGCCAACGGCCCAGCCAGGTGGAAGAGATCAGGCCGTGGGCAGGGCCAGCATTCTTGGCACTCCTGGAAGAGCTGTGGGGAGAGGAGGGGTCCTGCAGCGAGGAGCTCAGCTCTGGCCCATCCACAGAGTGGCCAGAAGACACAGAGGCAGGCAGGATGGCTGAGGAGGAGAGTGCCTCAGGGTCCCTGAAATCTGAGCCACTGCCTGAAGACATAGAACCAGGCAGGATGGCTTGGGAAGAGAGCCCCTCAGGGTCCCTCCTCAGTGAGCCACTGCCTGAAGACACAGAACCAGGCAGGATGGCTGAGAAGGAGAGTACCTCAGGCTCCCTCCTCAGTGAGCCACTGCCTGAAGACACAGAAGCAGGCAGGATGGCTTGGGAAGAGAGCCCCTCAGGGTCCCTCCTCAGTGAGCCCCTGCCAGAAGACACAGAGCCAGGCAGGATGAGCAGGGAGGAGATTGGCTCAGTGACCCTGCCACATGGGGTTTGGACGGAGGACGACATTTCCTTGTGGTTGCTGCCATGTGAGTCATGGGCCTGCACAGCTCCAGAGGATGGACGAGATCAGCTGGAGGCAGCCCTGATGTGCCCATCTCATGTGCACCCACCACTCCTTCACATGGGCCCAGGCGTCAGCAGCCAGCAGTCAGAAGAAGGACGCCTGTCCCAAATGGGAGATGTGGAGACCTGTGGCAGACAAATGCAGGCTGTCCTGGGGGCCACTTGGCGGGAGCAGCAGTTGCTCAGGAGGCACAGACGGTCCCTTGAGCATCTGCAGGGCCTGCGCTCAGCTGCAGCTGTCCCCGTGCGGCGGCCGTGCCCCTTCAGGAGGGCACTCAGGGCTCTGAACAGGGCATTCAGGAGCCTCAAACGCCTCATTCCAGGGCTCCACTGACTCTGTCAGTGTTTCTGCCAGGGAACTACTCCTGCCTTGGCTGCAGTGTCTGGAATGCCTTTGCATTGTCCCAGCATCCATCAGAGCTGTTGGCATCCAACTGGCAGCCTTGCGATGGATCGGTGCCCTTGCCAAACCAACCAGGTTTAAGGTCCCTTCACCAATCTGGCAAGGCCCTACCAAAGAACCATCTTCTGTTCTTTGGGACACGGACACCACCAGGGAACAAGAATTGTAGCTTTTGCTAAGTTAGTATAGGTTAGGTAGCTAAGTTAGTATAGGTTAGGTAAGATGTTTTTATTGAAATAAAATGATAGAATTGATAAATCAGGAATGCTTGTTGTTTTCATTGAACTGTGATCATTGATTTGGGGAGAAATCCTCAAGGCTGATGTTTTGGTAAGATGGCACCTTGACAGGAGTGGTTTAGCCTGCTATCCCTGCTAAATCTCCAGGGAGATAATTACACTTTCCTGCTCCAAGAAGCTTTCCCACCCCTAAAATTTCTTTATTTCCTCTCATAAACTGTTGCAGGGAAGCACAGTGGGAAGGGAAGGATAGGAAAGGGCCTGGCAGATGTGGCACACAATGTAAAATCCCTAAAGTGCTGTCAGCTTCTGGTTTGAGGTGAGTTATGCACTCCTAAATTTACAGCCTGTGTGCTTAAATATAGAGTGTGTGCATAAAGGGTGGCTCAATCCAGAGAAAAAAATACTGCATCATCAAAAAATTTATTTAATAAAAAGTGGGAAAACTCCAAGACAATCTCTCCGTGGGGAAAAGAAATATTAAAAAAAAAAATCTCTTGAGGATTACTTTGCTAAAACATTATAGTAATTCCATAATTCCATAAGAATTAAAAATGCAAAATGAGGGTTATACATCACAGGGAAACCTTAAGTATCAGGCGTTCCAGGAAGTCTGTACCTCTCAAGTACCTCAGCCAATGGGGAACGAGAGAAGGGAAGCGTGGTCAGGAAATTGAGATAAAAAGGAGGCTGTGTCCTCCAAAAAATTGAGAGACCCCAAGACAATGCCCCATGGCCTCTTCTTTTATTCGAATAAAGTAAAAGGACTCCTCTGTCTCATTCTGGACACAAACCTCTGGTGTTTGTGGGTTAATTTTCCTGACACACACAGAGCATGGGGAGAGCCCTGGGAGCTTCACCCGAGCCCAGAGCAGGGCCCGGATGAACCCCCCAGATCCCATGCCAAGAGGACAAAGCCCGCAGGCCCGTACCCCTTAGAGCGCTGCCGCTCTCCCAGCCCCTCGCTCGACCAGCTGTGAGAGCTGGAGCTGTGTGGAGCAAGGACAGCAGTGATGGCACTCCTTGAAGAGCTGGGCAACGAGAGGCAGAACTGGTCCACACTTTGCCAGGCCAGCATTAGTGGGGAAGAGAGCCTGGCACAGTCCAGTTCTAATGACCCCAACAAACCGCAGTCTGACAGTGGCCCAGGACAATTCCAAAAGCTCTTCCTCCCAGACACAGATCCATCAGTGCCCCATGGGGAAGACACCTGTGCTGAGGGTGCCTTGTTACAGGACCTTTCCTCTTTAGAACAGCTGTAATTCACCAGCAGTGCCATGGGCTGCATGGGCATAAAGAGGAGAAGGACTTCTCCTAAAGTGTGCCCTGAAATTGTCTGCAAGAGATCTCTTATGAAAAGCTGCGGAGTACTCCCAGAGCCTTCAAAATATTTCCAAATAAAACTCACATTGCAGTCAGTGATACCATAGATGTGGTTTGTGACTGTTAAATCCTGGAGGGAAAAAAACCAACGTGTTTTTCTGTAACCTGTTTAATGCTCAGAGAAGCAAATGCTGTTGTTCCCTCTTAAATGTGTGCTTCTTATAAAATACAAAGTAGCTTTGGTCAGTTTACTTTCAAGTGCTGGTGTTAACACCTCTGTTATTATAAAGTGGATACACTAAGAACAAAATATCAATGTACATTATCATTTTTTTTTTATTTTTTGTCTCTTAGGAAATGCTCTCTCTCCTTGTTATAAGCCTCTCTCCACGGTATAAGTCTCAAAATCTGGGCAGCACAGAGGGGGTGGTGCTCAGCCTGGAGGCGTCAATCCCAGGGACATATCCAGACAATAAATTCCTAACGATTTCTGAGGCAGGAATTTGTGAGCCTGATGGTTTTCATGTACTCCACTCTGCCCATGGGCCCAGGAGTCCCCTTTCAGCCAGCCCAGGGCCATGGTCTTGCTGCTCCTCCTCTTCCCTGTGCAGCTCCTGGATGAGCTGAGACTCTGGACTATGCTGTCTTCCTCCTCACTGTCATTCCCGGGGCAGTTCCCAGGGCCAGGATTTACAGTTTTATGTGGCTGGAGAGGACACTTTCAGCTTGGAAGGTTGCAGTGGATGTTTGTGCAGTGGGAGAAGAAGGAAGGTGTTGTCACACCTGACCTGGATTTTACCTTTCCTGCCTGAATCCCAGCCAGCCTCAGCCTTTCCTGCCATTGAAGAGCCTGACTTCCCAGCTGGAATGTCCCTTCAATGGGGGTGTCTGGCTGAGTAGTTGCTGACTGAATTCCTTTTGCTTCTTACCACCATCCCTCTTTCCCTTGGAAAGAATCATAATTGTTCCCTAGATCAGGGCCATGTTTCCTGATCATTTTAGAAAGGCCTTAAAGGAGGGAGGAACTGAGAGGAAAAGTCATTTAACACATCAGCTGACTCTAAATACTGAACCCCAAATCTCCTAATTTTGTGTAAGAAAAAGAGATCTCTTCCAAGCTCATAGATGAAAACTGTCTACAGTTGTGCAGACACCGCACGGATTCTCCGGAGAACTCGAGGTTTGTTTTCAGGAAAGCTTTTCTTTCTTCTAGGCAGTGCTTCCTCACATGGTTCCTTTAGGAACTCAGCTGCTTTTCCCTGTTTTCTTTTGATATAATTAAAAGTAAACTTCAGTTCTTGCTTGCCTGCCTGTGAGGACACCTCTTTTCCCCAGATCATCCAGGAGCAGAGGAAGAGAAATCCCTTTCCAGTTCAGTGTCTTCCTTTTACACCGAAGACTCCTCAAACATGCATATACACATGCATGCATCTTCTCCATGGAACTTGAGAAATAATCCTAAAATTCCATAAATTTGTGCCAAACCCAAATAATCTAGGCCAAATTTGGTGTTCATTTGGAAATATTTTGGGTGTGGGGTGGAGAAGGTTTGAAGGAAATGAGAATGTTTGCCTCTCTTCCCTCTCTTTTTTCCCTCCTCCAACTCCCTTGGTTCCCCTCAAATACATTGTGAGAGTAGGGGAGGAAGATAATCCAGAACCGGGAAATCTCAGACCCATCACTTGGAGGATTCTTGCCTGCTGGAAGGTTTGTGCTCCAGAGGAGAATTCTGAAAGAATCTCAGATTTAATCTTTCATGGTTTTTCTCTTATAGAACCCCATGATCAGACACTTCAAAAATTGGTTTTCCAGCCTATGCTCAGCTTGTATTTTTAGCCCAAACTCAGCATCTAAAGTTCAGTGCACAAAGCATCCCATTTTAATAACTTAACTCATGAAAACCGTGTCCCAGTAATTCAGACAATTAACTCTGCTGCTGTTACAAGTCCATGGTTCCCCCTGAGGAAGTCTGGATCTTTTCTTATCACCATGGCTGGGGACCTGGCTGCCATAAGAACGTCCCCATAAGAATTTCTGGCTATCTCTGACCTTCAGAATATAGGAAGCCATGAAACCCCAAAAATGTAATCATGAAGATTCAGCACACTGTACCTGATGCACTAAAACATGACCTGCAGCTGATCTCTCTGACTTACTGAAGGAAATACCAAACATTTTAAATGGACCTTTGCTCTTTGTCTTAATTGTGGGTGATATTGTCGTGTCCTTACTAATTTTCTTCAGCAGGTTCTCTTACTTTTACATGTTTATAATTTGAAAATTATGGAATATAATTACATGTCATCTTTTGGAGAGTTAAATACTACTCATTTTCCATTCTGACTTTAAAGAAATTTCAGTGTCAGAGTCTGTGAAGTAAATTCACTCTGATTTAAATATGATTTGTTAAATTAACAGTGGAGAGTGGGACATGTAGGTGAATTCACAGTCATCATTTGCAGATGCCACGCATTAAATCTTTATATTCAAAGACTTTTAGATGCCAATATTTCATTTTAGAGGAATCTCCTTCTTTTCCACAGCCATGAAAAAATTCTGACATAAATAAATCAATATTATCCTTTGGATCTGTAAGCAGGATGGACTTGACCTCTCCACACTGATGTAAAAGGTTTCACAGCAGTTTGAAGAATCAGAGAATTCTGGAATCATGGAATGGTTTGGGTTGGAAAGAACCTTAAAGCTCATTCAGTGCCACCCACTGCCATGGGCAGGGACACCTTCCACTAGCCCAGGTGGCTCCAAGCCCCATCCAACCTGGCCTTGGACACTGCCAGGGATCCCAGGGCAGCCACAGCTTCCTGAGAACCCTGTGCCAGGGCCTGCCCACCCTCACAGGGAACAATTGCTTCCCATTATCCCACCCAACTCTGCCCTCCTCCACTGGAGTATTCACCGTTACTTCCTCTTGTAATTTCCCAGTTCCCATTGGAGCTATGTGAACATTTCAGCCATTTTTGAAATTAGATTCTAACAACTCATCTCTGGAGTTTTTTCCTCTGCCTCCCGAATGGTGTGAGTTCTCCTTGGTGGACTCTGCATTATAAAGGGAAAATGATGGCATTCTTAACCATGGTGGAAGGAAAACTTTTTTCCCAATCAGCCCAGCATTTTCACCTCACAGATCTTGATCCTAAACTTGGTGTTGGACATGTACAAGAGCCTCTGGATTTTCAGTAGGCCCTCTAGCCTGATTTTAGAAGGGAATTCCCTGGTGAGTGTGCACTTATCACACTTAATAGACACCAATACAATAATACTCTTGGAATTTTCTGAAATTTCCTCAACTTTTTATAATATGCAATTATTAATAAATAAATTTCATCCTGCAGCAATGCTTTCCACAATGCCACAGCTGTGCGTGATGTGGAAACACACGTTTTTAAAGCTGCGGCCTAAGCGCTGCTTTCCTGACTGATGTGTCAGTGCAGCAGCAGCGGTGGGACAGCAATGTCCCCGCACTCTGCACACACTCCTGTCCCAGCCGCTCCCAGCTGGTTCCAGCCGCTTTGCAGCTGCCTCGGAGCCCCCCGCTGGCCTCGGCGTGCTGGGCAGTGGCCCCGGGGACAGCAGCGCGTTCCAGGGCCCTTTGTGACACGGGGCTGCGTGTGCCCAGAGCCCATTGTGACACCTGGGGCCGCGCCCTGGCCAGGAGGGTTAAAAGGGCGCACAGAGCCCGGGGGTGGCACTCCCAGGAGAGCATCTCCGTCAGGAGACAGCAGCTCCCGGGATTCTGCAGCGCCAAGGCGAGGCAGAGATGACTTCAAACGAGGAGAAACCAACGGGCGTCCAGCCCAAGCAGAAGTGGCTGCGCTCTCTGAGGAGGCGCAAGGTGAGCGATGGCAGCAGGCAGCTGCCTCGGGGCCGGGCCTGGCCTGCCGGCACGGAGGGAGCCGCTGTGCCAGGGCAGCGCTGCGGGTCCCCCGCGCCGCCTCGGCCTCAGCCTTCTCCTCTTGTGTGCAGGTGCAGAGCTCTGAGCCACGGGCAGCAGCTCCGCAGGCCCAGCAGCACCGGGACTCCCGTGCCGGCCCTGGCCCGCAGGCGGCAGCAGCAGAGAGCCGGGCAGCGGCCCCGCACAGCCCCAGGGCCCGCGGCCGGGCTCTGCTGCGCTCGCTGCGCCGCGGCTGCCGGGCCATCCTCACCAGGGTGGCGGCTGCGATCCGGCAGCCGGGGACACAGCGGCGCCTGCACCGGGCCACGGGCTCAGCCACGGCAGCAGCAGCCCCCGCAGCGGGGGCACAGAGCCGGGCAGCTGCGCCGTACAGCCGCTACGCCCCCGGGCCCTCGCCCGGCCAGCTGGAAGAGCTGGGGCAGTGGGCAGGGCCAGCAGGGATGGCACTCCTTGAAGAGCTGGGGCGTGAGGAGCAGAGCTGGTCCGATGATGCCCAAGATGGGAGTGGTGGGGAAGAGAGCCTCTCGGAGTCCGGTTCCTTTGACCCAAATGAACTGGACTCTGACAGCGGCCCAGGACAACAACTAAACCGGTTCCTCCAAGACACAGATCCATCAGTGTCTAAAGAAGAAGATAGCAAGGCCCAAGAGTGGTGGTACAAGAAGGACAAGGATGGCAGCATCCAAAGTACCTGTGTCAATCCCCTTTTCCAGACCCCACACAGCTCTTGCTGCCCCTGCAGCCCATTGCCCAGCCAGCAGGATCATCTCAGGCAGTGGGCAAGGCTGGCAGCGAAGGCATTCCTCACCCAAGGTTGTAGTGACGGGGGAGAGAGGCTATCAGTGTCCAGTTCTTTTGACGCAAATGAACTGGAGTCTGACAGTGGCCCAGAAAAACTCCAAAAGCTGTTCCTCCAAGACACAGATCCATCAGTGTCTGATGAGGAAGACAGCAAGGCCCAAGAGTTGTGGCAGCAGAAGAGCAAGGATGTCACCATCCACACCATCTGGGTGAAACCTCTCTTCCCAGCACTCATGGTGGAGCCCGGCTCACTGGAGGCAGAGAAGGCAGACTGTGGCTGGCCCAGCACATCTCGTGCCCCAGCAGCTCCCACGGACACCCAGCCAGCAGCTGCTGCCCTGGCCAGAGCTCCAGAGGTTGAGGAGCAGCACGTGAGTGGCCCTGCCCAGGCACAAGGGGTGGCACAGACAGCAGCTCCTGCTGCCTCTGGTGCGCAGGCGGCAGCCGCAGAGAGCCGGGCACCGGCCCCTCACAGCCCCTGCTGCCCCCCCAGCCAACGGCCCAGCCAGGTGGAAGAGATCAGGCCGTGGGCAGGGCCAGCATTCTTGGCACTCCTGGAAGAGCTGTGGGGAGAGGAGGGGTCCTGCAGCGAGGAGCTCAGCTCTGGCCCATCCACAGAGTGGCCAGAAGACACAGAGGCAGGCAGGATGGCTGAGGAGGAGAGTGCCTCAGGGTCCCTGAAATCTGAGCCACTGCCTGAAGACATAGAACCAGGCAGGATGGCTTGGGAAGAGAGCCCCTCAGGGTCCCTCCTCAGTGAGCCACTGCCTGAAGACACAGAACCAGGCAGGATGGCTGAGAAGGAGAGTACCTCAGGCTCCCTCCTCAGTGAGCCACTGCCTGAAGACACAGAAGCAGGCAGGATGGCTTGGGAAGAGAGCCCCTCAGGGTCCCTCCTCAGTGAGCCCCTGCCAGAAGACACAGAGCCAGGCAGGATGAGCAGGGAGGAGATTGGCTCAGTGACCCTGCCACATGGGGTTTGGACGGAGGACGACATTTCCTTGTGGTTGCTGCCATGTGAGTCATGGGCCTGCACAGCTCCAGAGGATGGACGAGATCAGCTGGAGGCAGCCCTGATGTGCCCATCTCATGTGCACCCACCACTCCTTCACATGGGCCCAGGCGTCAGCAGCCAGCAGTCAGAAGAAGGACGCCTGTCCCAAATGGGAGATGTGGAGACCTGTGGCAGACAAATGCAGGCTGTCCTGGGGGCCACTTGGCGGGAGCAGCAGTTGCTCAGGAGGCACAGACGGTCCCTTGAGCATCTGCAGGGCCTGCGCTCAGCTGCAGCTGTCCCCGTGCGGCGGCCGTGCCCCTTCAGGAGGGCACTCAGGGCTCTGCACAGGGCATTCAGGAGCCTCAAACGCCTCATTCCAGGGCTCCACTGACTCTGTCAGTGTTTCTGCCAGGGAACTACTCCTGCCTTGGCTGCAGTGTCTGGAATGCCTTTGCATTGTCCCAGCATCCATCAGAGCTGTTGGCATCCAACTGGCAGCCTTGCGATGGATCGGTGCCCTTGCCAAACCAACCAGGTTTAAGGTCCCTTCACCAATCTGGCAAGGCCCTACCAAAGAACCATCTTCTGTTCTTTGGGACACGGACACCACCAGGGAACAAGAATTGTAGCTTTTGCTAAGTTAGTATAGGTTAGGTAGCTAAGTTAGTATAGGTTAGGTAAGATGTTTTTATTGAAATAAAATGATAGAATTGATAAATCAGGACTGCTTGATGTTTTCATTGAACTGTGATCATTGATTTGGGGGGAAATTCTCAAGGCTGATGTTTTGGTAAGATGGCACCTCGATAGGAGTGTTTTAGCCTGCTATCCTTGCTAAATCTCCAGAGACATAATTACACTTTCCTACTCCAAGAAGCTTTCCCACCCCTAAAATTTCTTTTTTTCCTCTCATAAACTGTTGCAGGGAAGCACAGTGGGAAGGGAAGGATAGGAAAGAGCCTGGCAGATGTGGCACACAATGTAAAATCCCTAAAGTGCTGTCAGCTTCTGGTTTGAGGTGAGTTATGCACTCCTAAATTTACAGCCTGTGTGCTTAAATATGGAGTGTGTGCATAAAGGGTGGCTCAATCCAGAGAAAAAAATACTGCATCATCAAAAAATTTATTTAATAAAAAGTGGGAAAACTCCAAGACAATCTCTCCGTAGGGAAAAGAAATATTTAAAAAAAATCTCTTGAGGATTACTTTGCTAAAACATTATAGTAATTCCATAATTCCATAAGAATTAAAAATGCAAAATGAGGGTTATACATCACAGGGAAACCTTAAGTATCAGGCGTTCCAGGAAGTCTGTACCTCTCAAGTACCTCAGCCAATGGGGAACGAGAGAAGGGAAGCGTGGTCAGGAAATTGAGATAAAAAGGAGGCTGTGTCCTCCAAAAAATTGAGAGACCCCAGGACAATGCCCCATGGCCTCTCCTTTTATTCGAATAAAGTAAAAGGACTCCTCTGTCTCATTCTGGACACAAACCTCTGGTGTTTGTGGGTTAATTTTCCTGACACACACAGAGCATGGGGAGAGCCCTGGGAGCTTCACCCGAGCCCAGAGCAGGGCCCGGATGAACCCCCCAGATCCCATGCCAAGAGGACAAAGCCCGCAGGCCCGTACCCCTTAGAGCGCTGCCGCTCTCCCGGCCCCTCGCTCGACCAGCTGTGAGAGCTGGAGCTGTGTGGAGCAAGGTCAGCAGTGATGGCACTCCTTGAAGAGCTGGGCAACGAGAGGCAGAACTGGTCCACACTTTGCCAGGCCAGCATTAGTGGGGAAGAGAGCCTGGCACAGTCCAGTTCTAATGACCCCAACAAACCGCAGTCTGACAGTGGCCCAGGACAATTCCAAAAGCTCTTCCTCCCAGACACAGATCCATCAGTGCCCCATGGGGAAGACACCTGTGCTGAGGGTGCCTTGTTACAGGACCTTTCCTCTTTAGAACAGCTGTAATTCACCAGCAGTGCCATGGGCTGCATGGGCATAAAGAGGAGAAGGACTTCTCCTAAAGTGTGCCCTGAAATTGTCTGCAAGAGATCTCTTATGAAAAGCTGCGGAGTACTCCCAGAGCCTTCAAAATATTTCCAAATAAAACTCACATTGCAGTCAGTGATACCATAGATGTGGTTTGTGACTGTTAAATCCTGGAGGGAAAAAAACCAACGTGTTTTTCTGTAACCTGTTTAATGCTCAGAGAAGCAAATGCTGTTGTTCCCTCTTAAATGTGTGCTTCTTATAAAATACAAAGTAGCTTTGGTCGGTTTACTTTCAAGTGCTGGTGTTAACACGTCTGTTATTATAAAGTGGATACACTAAGAACAAAATATCAATGTACATTATCTTTTTTTTTTTATTTTTTGTCTCTTAGGAAATGCTCTCTCTCCTTGTTATAAGCCTCTCTCCACGGTATAAGTCTCAAAATCTGGGCAGCACAGAGGGGGTGGTGCTCAGCCTGGAGGCGTCAATCCCAGGGACATATCCAGACAATAAATTCCTAACGATTTCTGAGGCAGGAATTTGTGAGCCTGATGGTTTTCATGTACTCCACTCTGCCCATGGGCCCAGGAGTCCCCTTTCAGCCAGCCCAGGGCCATGGTCTTGCTGCTCCTCCTCTTCCCTGTGCAGCTCCTGGATGAGCTGAGACTCTGGACTATGCTGTCTTCCTCCTCACTGTCATTCCCGGGGCAGTTCCCAGGGCCAGGATTTACAGTTTTATGTGGCTGGAGAGGACACTTTCAGCTTGGAAGGTTGCAGTGGATGTTTGTGCAGTGGGAGAAGAAGGAAGGTGTTGTCACACCTGACCTGGATTTTACCTTTCCTGCCTGAATCCCAGCCAGCCTCAGCCTTTCCTGCCATTGAAGAGCCTGACTTCCCAGCTGGAATGTCCCTTCAATGGGGGTGTCTGGCTGAGTAGTTGCTGACTGAATTCCTTTTGCTTCTTACCACCATCCCTCTTTCCCTTGGAAAGAATCATAATTGTTCCCTAGATCAGGGCCATGTTTCCTGATCATTTTAGAAAGGCCTTAAAGGAGGGAGGAACTGAGAGGAAAAGTCATTTAACACATCAGCTGACTCTAAATACTGAACCCCAAATCTCCTAATTTTGTGTAAGAAAAAGAGATCTCTTCCAAGCTCATAGATGAAAACTGTCTACAGTTGTGCAGACACCGCACGGATTCTCCGGAGAACTCGAGGTTTGTTTTCAGGAAAGCTTTTCTTTCTTCTAGGCAGTGCTTCTTCACATGGTTCCTTTAGGAACTCAGCTGCTTTTCCCTGTTTTCTTTTGATATAATTAAAAGTAAACTTCAGTTCTTGCTTGCCTGCCTGTGAGGACACCTCTTTTCCCCAGATCATCCAGGAGCAGAGGAAGAGAAATCCCTTTCCAGTTCAGTGTCTTCCTTTTACACCGAAGACTCCTCAAACATGCATATACACATGCATGCATCTTCTCCATGGAACTTGAGAAATAATCCTAAAATTCCATAAATTTGTGCCAAACCCAAATAATCTAGGCTAAATTTGGTGTTCATTTGGAAATATTTTGGGTGTGGGGTGGAGAAGGTTTGAAGGAAATGAGAATGTTTGCCTCTCTTCCCTCTCTTTTTTCCCTCCTCCAACTCCCTTGGTTCCCCTCAAATACATTGTGAGAGTAGGGGAGGAAAATAATCCGGAACCGGGAAATCTCAGACCCATCACTTGGAGGATTCTTGCCTGCTGGAAGGTTTGTGCTCCAGAGGAGAATTCTGAAAGAATCTCAGATTTAATCTTTCATGGTTTTTCTCTTATAGAACCCCATGATCAGACACTTCAAAAATTGGTTTTCCAGCCTATGCTCAGCTTGTATTTTTAGCCCAAAGTCAGCATCTAAAGTTCAGTGCACAAAGCATCCCATTTTAATAACTTAACTCATGAAAACCGTGTCCCAGTAATTCAGACAATTAACTCTGCTGCTGTTACAACTCCATAGTTCCCCCTGAGGAAGTCTGGATCTTTTCTTATCACCATGGCTGGGGACCTGGCTGCCATAAGAACGTCCCCATAAGAATTTCTGGCTATCTCTGACCTTCAGAATATAGGAAGCCATGAAACCCCAAAAATGTAATCATGAAGATTCAGCACACTGTACCTGATGCACTAAAACATGACCTGCAGCTGATCTCTCTGACTTACTGAAGGAAATACCAAACATTTTAAATGGACCTTTGCTCTTTGTCTTAATTGTGGGTGATATTGTCGTGTCCTTACTAATTTTCTTCAGCAGGTTCTCTTACTTTTACAT
The DNA here is from genome assembly GCF_028551555.1 of Melozone crissalis. Classification (NCBI taxonomy): domain Eukaryota; kingdom Metazoa; phylum Chordata; class Aves; order Passeriformes; family Passerellidae; genus Melozone; species Melozone crissalis. The sequence continues at coordinate 8,096,845 of NW_026535823.1, read as the reverse complement.
GTTTATAATTTGAAAATTATGGAATATAATTACATGTCATCTTTTGGAGAGTTAAATACTACTCATTTTCCATTCTGACTTCAAAGGAATTTCAGTGTCAGAGTCTGTGAAGTAAATTCACTCTGATTTAAATATGATTTGTTAAATTAACAGTGGAGAGTGGGACATGTAGGTGAATTCACAGTCATCATTTGCAGATGCCACGCATTAAATCTTTATATTCAAAGACTTTTAGATGCCAATATTTCATTTTAGAGGAATCTCCTTCTTTTCCACAGCCATGAAAAAATTCTGACATAAATAAATCAATATTATCCTTTGGATCTGTAAGCAGGATGGACTTGACCTCTCCACACTGATGTAAAAGGTTTCACAGCAGTTTGAAGAATCAGAGAATTCTGGAATCATGGAATGGTTTGGGTTGGAAAGAACCTTAAAGCTCATTCAGTGCCACCCACTGCCATGGGCAGGGACACCTTCCACTAGCCCAGGTGGCTCCAAGCCCCATCCAACCTGGCCTTGGACACTGCCAGGGATCCCAGGGCAGCCACAGCTTCCTGAGAACCCTGTGCCAGGGCCTGCCCACCCTCACAGGGAACAATTGCTTCCCATTATCCCACCCAACTCTGCCCTCCTCCACTGGAGTATTCACCGTTACTTCCTCTTGTAATTTCCCAGTTCCCATTGGAGCTATGTGAACATTTCAGCCATTTTTGAAATTAGATTCTAACAACTCATCTCTGGAGTTTTTTCCTCTGCCTCCCGAATGGTGTGAGTTCTCCTTGGTGGACTCTGCATTATAAAGGGAAAATGATGGCATTCTTAACCATGGTGGAAGGAAAACTTTTTTCCCAATCAGCCCAGCATTTTCACCTCACAGATCTTGATCCTAAACTTGGTGTTGGACATGTACAAGAGCCTCTGGATTTTCAGTAGGCCCTCTAGCCTGATTTTAGAAGGGAATTCCCTGGTGAGTGTGCACTTATCACACTTAATAGACACCAATACAATAATACTCTTGGAATTTTCTGAAATTTCCTCAACTTTTTATAATATGCAATTATTAATAAATAAATTTCATCCTGCAGCAATGCTTTCCACAATGCCACAGCTGTGCGTGATGTGGAAACGCACGTTTTAAAGCTGCGGCCTAAGCGCTGCTTTCCTGACTGATGTGTCAGTGCAGCAGCGGTGGGGCAGCTCTGTCCCCGCACTCTGCACACACTCCTGTCCCAGCCGCTCCCAGCTGGTTCCAGCCGCTTTGCAGCTGCCTCGGAGCCCCCCGCTGGCCTCGGCGTGCTGGGCAGTGGCCCTGGGGACAGCAGCGCGTTCCAGGGCCCTTTGTGACACGGGGCTGCGTGTGCCCAGAGCCCATTGTGACACCTGGGGCCGCGCCCTGGCCAGGAGGGTTAAAAGGGCGCACAGAGCCCGGGGGTGGCACTCCCAGGAGAGCAGCTCCGTCAGGAGACAGCAGCTCCCGGGATTCTGCAGCGCCAAGGCGAGGCAGAGATGGCTTCAAGCGAGGAGAAACCAACGGGCGTCCAGCCCAAGCAGAAGTGGCTGCGCTCTCTGAGGAGGCGCAAGGTGAGCGATGGCAGCAGGCAGCTGCCTCGGGGCCGGGCCTGGCCTGCCGGCACGGAGGGAGCCGCTGTGCCAGGGCAGCGCTGCGGGTCCCCCGCGCCGCCTCGGCCTCAGCCTTCTCCTCTTGTGTGCAGGTGCAGAGCTCTGAGCCACGGGCGGCAGCTCCGCAGGCCCAGCAGCACCGGGACTCCCGTGCCGGCCCTGGCCCGCAGGCGGCAGCAGCAGAGAGCCGGGCAGCGGCCCCGCACAGCCCCAGGGCCCGCGGCCGGGCTCTGCTGCGCTCGCTGCGCCGCGGCTGCCGGGCCATCCTCACCAGGGTGGCGGCTGCGATCCGGCAGCCGGGGACACAGCGGCGCCTGCACCGGGCCACGGGCTCAGCCACGGCAGCAGCAGCCCCCGCAGCGGGGGCACAGAGCCGGGCAGCTGCCCCGCACAGCCGCTACGCCCCCGGGCCCTCGCCCGGCCAGCTGGAAGAGCTGGGGCAGTGGGCAGGGCCAGCAGGGATGGCACTCCTTGAAGAGCTGGGGCGTGAGGAGCAGAGCTGGTCCGATGATGCCCAAGATGGGAGTGGTGGGGAAGAGAGCCTCTCGGAGTCCGGTTCCTTTGACCCAAATGAACTGGACTCTGACAGCGGCCCAGGACAACAACTAAACCGGTTCCTCCACGACACAGATCCATCAGTGTCTAAAGAAGAAGATAGCAAGGCCCAAGAGTGGTGGTACAAGAAGGACAAGGATGGCAGCATCCAAAGTACCTGTGTCAATCCCCTCTTCCAGACCCCACACAGCTCTTGCTGCCCCTGCAGCCCATTGCCCAGCCAGCAGGATCATCTCAGGCAGTGGGCAAGGCTGGCAGTGAAGGCATTCCTCACCCAAGGTTGTAGTGACGGGGGAGAGAGGCTATCAGTGTCCAGTTCTTTTGACGCAAATGAACTGGAGTCTGACAGTGGCCCAGAAAAACTCCAAAAGCTGTTCCTCCAAGACACAGATCCATCAGTGTCTGATGAGGAAGACAGCAAGGCCCAAGAGTTGTGGCAGCAGAAGAGCAAGGATGTCACCATCCACACCATCTGGGTCAAACCTCTCTTCCCAGCACTCATGGTGGAGCCCGGCTCACTGGAGGCAGAGAAGGCAGACTGTGGCTGGCCCAGCACATCTCGTGCCCCAGCAGCTCCCACGGACACCCAGCCAGCAGCTGCTGCCCTGGCCAGAGCTCCAGTGGTTGAGGAGCAGCACGTGAGTGGCCCTGCCCAGGCACAAGGGGTGGCACAGACAGCAGCTCCTGCTGCCTCTGGTGCGCAGGCGGCAGCCGCAGAGAGCCGGGCACCGGCCCCTCACAGCCCCTGCTGCCCCCCCAGCCAACGGCCCAGCCAGGTGGAAGAGATCAGGCCGTGGGCAGGGCCAGCATTCTTGGCACTCCTGGAAGAGCTGTGGGGAGAGGAGGGGTCCTGCAGCGAGGAGCTCAGCTCTGGCCCATCCACAGAGTGGCCAGAAGACACAGAGGCAGGCAGGATGGCTGAGGAGGAGAGTGCCTCAGGGTCCCTGCAATCTGAGCCACTGCCTGAAGACATAGAACCAGGCAGGATGGCTTGGGAAGAGAGCCCCTCAGGGTCCCTCCTCAGTGAGCCACTGCCTGAAGACACAGAGCCAGGCAGGATGGCTGAGAAGGAGAGCACCTCAGGCTCCCTCCTCAGTGAGCCACTGCCTGAAGACACAGAGCCAGGCAGGATGGCTTGGGAAGAGAGCCCCTCAGGGTCCCTCCTCAGTGAGCCCCTGCCAGAAGACACAGAGCCAGGCAGGATGAGCAGGGAGGAGATTGGCTCAGTGACCCTGCCACATGGGGTTTGGACGGAGGACGACATTTCCTTGTGGTTGCTGCCATGTGAGTCATGGGCCTGCACAGCTCCAGAGGATGGACGAGATCAGCTGGAGGCAGCCCTGATGTGCCCATCTCATGTGCACCCACCACTCCTTCACATGGGCCCAGGCGTCAGCAGCCAGCAGTCAGAAGAAGGACGCCTGTCCCAAATGGGAGATGTGGAGACCTGTGGCAGACAAATGCAGGCTGTCCTGGGGGCCACTTGGCATGAGGAGCAGTTGCTCAGGAGGCACAGACGGTGCCTTGAGCGTCTGCAGGGCCTGCGCTCAGCTGCAGCTGTCCCCGTGCGGCGGCCGTGCCCCTTCAGGAGGGCACTCAGGGCTCTGCACAGGGCATTCAGGAGCCTCAAACGCCTCATTCCAGGGCTCCACTGACTCTGTCAGTGTTTCTGCCAGGGAACTACTCCTGCCTTGGCTGCAGTGTCTGGAATGCCTTTGCATTGTCCCAGCATCCATCAGAGCTGTTGGCATCCAACTGGCAGCCTTGCGATGGATCGGTGCCCTTGCCAAACCAACCAGGTTTAAGGTCCCTTCACCAATCTGGCAAGGCCCTACCAAAGAACCATCTTCTGTTCTTTGGGACACGGACACCACCAGGGAACAAGAATTGTAGCTTTTGCTAAGTTAGTATAGGTTAGGTAGCTAAGTTAGTATAGGTTTGGTAAGATGTTTTTATTGAAATAAAATGATAGAATTGATAAATCAGGAATGCTTGTTGTTTTCATTGAACTGTGATCATTGATTTGGGGGGAAATCCTCAAGGCTGATGTTTTGGTAAGATGGCACCTTGACAGGAGTGGTTTAGCCTGCTATCCCTGCTAAATCTCCAGGGAGATAATTACACTTTCCTGCTCCAAGAAGCTTTCCCACCCCTAAAATTTCTTTATTTCCTCTCATAAACTGTTGCAGGGAAGCACAGTGGGAAGGGAAGGATAGGAAAGAGCCTGGCAGATGTGGCACACAATGTAAAATCCCTAAAGTGCTGTCAGCTTCTGGTTTGAGGTGAGTTATGCACTCCTAAATTTACAGCCTGTGTGCTTAAATATAGAGTGTGTGCATAAAGGGTGGCTCAATCCAGAGAAAAAAATACTGCATCATCAAAAAATTTATTTAATAAAAAGTGGGAAAACTCCAAGACAATCTCTCCGTGGGGAAAAGAAATATTAAAAAAAAAAATCTCTTGAGGATTACTTTGCTAAAACATTATAGTAATTCCATAATTCCATAAGAATTAAAAATGCAAAATGAGGGTTATACATCACAGGGAAACCTTAAGTATCAGGCGTTCCAGGAAGTCTGTACCTCTCAAGTACCTCAGCCAATGGGGAACGAGAGAAGGGAAGCGTGGTCAGGAAATTGAGATAAAAAGGAGGCTGTGTCCTCCAAAAAATTGAGAGACCCCAAGACAATGCCCCATGGCCTCTTCTTTTATTCGAATAAAGTAAAAGGACTCCTCTGTCTCATTCTGGACACAAACCTCTGGTGTTTGTGGGTTAATTTTCCTGACACACACAGAGCATGGGGAGAGCCCTGGGAGCTTCACCCGAGCCCAGAGCAGGGCCCGGATGAACCCCCCAGATCCCATGCCAAGAGGACAAAGCCCGCAGGCCCGTACCCCTTAGAGCGCTGCCGCTCTCCCAGCCCCTCGCTCGACCAGCTGTGAGAGCTGGAGCTGTGTGGAGCAAGGTCAGCAGTGATGGCACTCCTTGAAGAGCTGGGCAACGAGAGGCAGAACTGGTCCACACTTTGCCAGGCCAGCATTAGTGGGGAAGAGAGCCTGGCACAGTCCAGTTCTAATGACCCCAACAAACCGCAGTCTGACAGTGGCCCAGGACAATTCCAAAAGCTCTTCCTCCCAGACACAGATCCATCAGTGCCCCATGGGGAAGACACCTGTGCTGAGGGTGCCTTGTTACAGGACCTTTCCTCTTTAGAACAGCTGTAATTCACCAGCAGTGCCATGGGCTGCATGGGCATAAAGAGGAGAAGGACTTCTCCTAAAGTGTGCCCTGAAATTGTCTGCAAGAGATCTCTTATGAAAAGCTGCGGAGTACTCCCAGAGCCTTCAAAATATTTCCAAATAAAACTCACATTGCAGTCAGTGATACCATAGATGTGGTTTGTGACTGTTAAATCCTGGAGGGAAAAAAACCAACGTGTTTTTCTGTAACCTGTTTAATGCTCAGAGAAGCAAATGCTGTTGTTCCCTCTTAAATGTGTGCTTCTTATAAAATACAAAGTAGCTTTGGTCAGTTTACTTTCAAGTGCTGGTGTTAACACCTCTGTTATTATAAAGTGGATACACTAAGAACAAAATATCAATGTACATTATCTTTTTTTTTTTTATTTTTTGTCTCTTAGGAAATGCTCTCTCTCCTTGTTATAAGCCTCTCTCCACGGTATAAGTCTCAAAATCTGGGCAGCACAGAGGGGGTGGTGCTCAGCCTGGAGGCGTCAATCCCAGGGACATATCCAGACAATAAATTCCTAACGATTTCTGAGGCAGGAATTTGTGAGCCTGATGGTTTTCATGTACTCCACTCTGCCCATGGGCCCAGGAGTCCCCTTTCAGCCAGCCCAGGGCCATGGTCTTGCTGCTCCTCCTCTTCCCTGTGCAGCTCCTGGATGGGCTGAGACTCTGGACTATGCTGTCTTCCTCCTCACTGTCATTCCTGGGGCAGTTCCCAGGGCCAGGATTTACAGTTTTATGTGGCTGGAGAGGACACTTTCAGCTTGGAAGGTTGCAGTGGATGTTTGTGCAGTGGGAGAAGAAGGAAGGTGTTGTCACACCTGACCTGGATTTTACCTTTCCTGCCTGAATCCCAGCCAGCCTCAGCCTTTCCTGCCATTGAAGAGCCTGACTTCCCAGCTGGAATGTCCCTTCAATGGGGGTGTCTGGCTGAGTAGTTGCTGACTGAATTCCTTTTGCTTCTTACCACCATCCCTCTTTCCCTTGGAAAGAATCATAATTGTTCCCTAGATCAGGGCCATGTTTCCTGATCATTTTAGAAAGGCCTTAAAGGAGGGAGGAACTGAGAGGAAAAGTCATTTAACACATCAGCTGACTCTAAATACTGAACCCCAAATCTCCTAATTTTGTGTAAGAAAAAGAGATCTCTTCCAAGCTCATAGATGAAAACTGTCTACAGTTGTGCAGACACCGCACGGATTCTCCGGAGAACTCGAGGTTTGTTTTCAGGAAAGCTTTTCTTTCTTCTAGGCAGTGCTTCTTCACATGGTTCCTTTAGGAACTCAGCTGCTTTTCCCTGTTTTCTTTTGATATAATTAAAAGTAAACTTCAGTTCTTGCTTGCCTGCCTGTGAGGACACCTCTTTTCCCCAGATCATCCAGGAGCAGAGGAAGAGAAATCCCTTTCCAGTTCAGTGTCTTCCTTTTACACCGAAGACTCCTCAAATATGCATATACACATGCATGCATCTTCTCCATGGAACTTGAGAAATAATCCTAAAATTCCATAAATTTGTGCCAAACCCAAATAATCTAGGCTAAATTTGGTGTTCATTTGGAAATATTTTGGGTGTGGGGTGGAGAAGGTTTGAAGGAAATGAGAATGTTTGCCTCTCTTCCCTCTCTTTTTTCCCTCCTCCAACTCCCTTGGTTCCCCTCAAATACATTGTGAGAGTAGGGGAGGAAAATAATCCGGAACCGGGAAATCTCAGACCCATCACTTGGAGGATTCTTGCCTGCTGGAAGGTTTGTGCTCCAGAGGAGAATTCTGAAAGAATCTCAGATTTAATCTTTCATGGTTTTTCTCTTATAGAACCCCATGATCAGACACTTCAAAAATTGGTTTTCCAGCCTATGCTCAGCTTGTATTTTTAGCCCAAAGTCAGCATCTAAAGTTCAGTGCACAAAGCATCCCATTTTAATAACTTAACTCATGAAAACCATGTCCCAGTAATTCAGAGAATTAACTCTGCTGCTGTTACAACTCCATAGTTCCCCCTGAGGAAGGCTGGATCTTTTCTTATCACCATGGCTGGGGACCTGGCTGCCATAAGAACGTCCCCATAAGAATTTCTGGCTATCTCTGACCTTCAGAATATAGGAAGCCATGAAACCCCAAAAATGTAATCATGAAGATTCAGCACACTGTACCTGATGCACTAAAACATGACCTGCAGCTGATCTCTCTGACTTACTGAAGGAAATACCAAACATTTTAAATGGACCTTTGCTCTTTGTCTTAATTGTGGGTGATATTGTCGTGTCCTTACTAATTTTCTTCAGCAGGTTCTCTTACTTTTACATGTTTATAATTTGAAAATTATGGAATATAATTACATGTCATCTTTTGGAGAGTTAAATACTACTCATTTTCCATTCTGACTTCAAAGGAATTTCAGTGTCAGAGTCTGTGAAGTAAATTCACTCTGATTTAAATATGATTTGTTAAATTAACAGTGGAGAGTGGGACATGTAGGTGAATTCACAGTCATCATTTGCAGATGCCACGCATTAAATCTTTATATTCAAAGACTTTTAGATGCCAATATTTCATTTTAGAGGAATCTCCTTCTTTTCCACAGCCATGAAAAAATTCTGACATAAATAAATCAATATTATCCTTTGGATCTGTAAGCAGGATGGACTTGACCTCTCCACACTGATGTAAAAGGTTTCACAGCAGTTTGAAGAATCAGAGAATTCTGGAATCATGGAATGGTTTGGGTTGGAAAGAACCTTAAAGCTCATTCAGTGCCACCCACTGCCATGGGCAGGGACACCTTCCACTAGCCCAGGTGGCTCCAAGCCCCATCCAACCTGGCCTTGGACACTGCCAGGGATCCCAGGGCAGCCACAGCTTCCTGAGAACCCTGTGCCAGGGCCTGCCCACCCTCACAGGGAACAATTGCTTCCCATTATTCCACCCAACTCTGCCCTCCTCCACTGGAGTATTCACCGTTACTTCCTCTTGTAATTTCCCAGTTCCCATTGGAGCTATGTGAACATTTCAGCCATTTTTGAAATTAGATTCTAACAACTCATCTCTGGAGTTTTTTCCTCTGCCTCCCGAATGGTGTGAGTTCTCCTTGGTGGACTCTGCATTATAAAGGGAAAATGATGGCATTCTTAACCATGGTGGAAGGAAAACTTTTTTCCCAATCAGCCCAGCATTTTCACCTCACAGATCTTGATCCTAAACTTGGTGTTGGACATGTACAAGAGCCTCTGGATTTTCAGTAGGCCCTCTAGCCTGATTTTAGAAGGGAATTCCCTGGTGAGTGTGCACTTATCACACTTAATAGACACCAATACAATAATACTCTTGGAATTTTCTGAAATTTCCTCAACTTTTTATAATATGCAATTATTAATAAATAAATTTCATCCTGCAGCAATGCTTTCCACAATGCCACAGCTGTGCGTGATGTGGAAACGCACGTTTTAAAGCTGCGGCCTAAGCGCTGCTTTCCTGACTGATGTGTCAGTGCAGCAGCGGTGGGGCAGCAATGTCCCCGCACTCTGCACACACTCCTGTCCCAGCCGCTCCCAGCTGGTTCCAGCCGCTTTGCAGCTGCCTCGGAGCCCCCCGCTGGCCTCGGCGTGCTGGGCAGTGGCCCCGGGGACAGCAGCGCGTTCCAGGGCCCTTTGTGACACGGGGCTGCGTGTGCCCAGAGCCCATTGTGACACCTGGGGCCGCGCCCTGGCCAGGAGGGTTAAAAGGGCGCACAGAGCCCGGGGGTGGCACTCCCAGGAGAGCAGCTCCGTCAGGAGACAGCAGCTCCCGGGATTCTGCAGCGCCAAGGCGAGGCAGAGATGGCTTCAAGCGAGGAGAAACCAACGGGCGTCCAGCCCAAGCAGAAGTGGCTGCGCTCTCTGAGGAGGCGCAAGGTGAGCGATGGCAGCAGGCAGCTGCCTCGGGGCCGGGCCTGGCCTGCCGGCACGGAGGGAGCCGCTGTGCCAGGGCAGCGCTGCGGGTCCCCCGCGCCGCCTCGGCCTCAGCCTTCTCCTCTTGTGTGCAGGTGCAGAGCTCTGAGCCACGGGCGGCAGCTCCGCAGGCCCAGCAGCACCGGGACTCCCGTGCCGGCCCTGGCCCGCAGGCGGCAGCAGCAGAGAGCCGGGCAGCGGCCCCGCACAGCCCCAGGGCCCGCGGCCGGGCTCTGCTGCGCTCGCTGCGCCGCGGCTGCCGGGCCATCCTCACCAGGGTGGCGGCTGCGATCCGGCAGCCGGGGACACAGCGGCGCCTGCACCGGGCCACGGGCTCAGCCACGGCAGCAGCAGCCCCCGCAGCGGGGGCACAGAGCCGGGCAGCTGCGCCGTACAGCCGCTACGCCCCCGGGCCCTCGCCCGGCCAGCTGGAAGAGCTGGGGCAGTGGGCAGGGCCAGCAGGGATGGCACTCCTTGAAGAGCTGGGGCGTGAGGAGCAGAGCTGGTCCGATGATGCCCAAGATGGGAGTGGTGGGGAAGAGAGCCTCTCGGAGTCCGGTTCCTTTGACCCAAATGAACTGGACTCTGACAGCGGCCCAGGACAACAACTAAACCGGTTCCTCCAAGACACAGATCCATCAGTGTCTAAAGAAGAAGATAGCAAGGCCCAAGAGTGGTGGTACAAGAAGGACAAGGATGGCAGCATCCAAAGTACCTGTGTCAATCCCCTCTTCCAGACCCCACACAGCTCTTGCTGCCCCTGCAGCCCATTGCCCAGCCAGCAGGATCATCTCAGGCAGTGGGCAAGGCTGGCAGCGAAGGCATTCCTCACCCAAGGTTGTAGTGACGGGGGAGAGAGGCTATCAGTGTCCAGTTCTTTTGACGCAAATGAACTGGAGTCTGACAGTGGCCCAGAAAAACTCCAAAAGCTGTTCCTCCAAGACACAGATCCATCAGTGTCTGATGAGGAAGACAGCAAGGCCCAAGAGTTGTGGCAGCAGAAGAGCAAGGATGTCACCATCCACACCATCTGGGTGAAACCTCTCTTCCCAGCACTCATGGTGGAGCCCGGCTCACTGGAGGCAGAGAAGGCAGACTGTGGCTGGCCCAGCACATCTCGTGCCCCAGCAGCTCCCACGGACACCCAGCCAGCAGCTGCTGCCCTGGCCAGAGCTCCAGAGGTTGAGGAGCAGCACGTGAGTGGCCCTGCCCAGGCACAAGGGGTGGCACAGACAGCAGCTCCTGCTGCCTCTGGTGCGCAGGCGGCAGCCGCAGAGAGCCGGGCACCGGCCCCTCACAGCCCCTGCTGCCCCCCCAGCCAACGGCCCAGCCAGGTGGAAGAGATCAGGCCGTGGGCAGGGCCAGCATTCTTGGCACTCCTGGAAGAGCTGTGGGGAGAGGAGGGGTCCTGCAGCGAGGAGCTCAGCTCTGGCCCATCCACAGAGTGGCCAGAAGACACAGAGGCAGGCAGGATGGCTGAGGAGGAGAGTGCCTCAGGGTCCCTGCAATCTGAGCCACTGCCTGAAGACATAGAACCAGGCAGGATGGCTTGGGAAGAGAGCCCCTCAGGGTCCCTCCTCAGTGAGCCACTGCCTGAAGACACAGAACCAGGCAGGATGGCTGAGAAGGAGAGTACCTCAGGCTCCCTCCTCAGTGAGCCACTGCCTGAAGACACAGAAGCAGGCAGGATGGCTTGGGAAGAGAGCCCCTCAGGGTCCCTCCTCAGTGAGCCCCTGCCAGAAGACACAGAGCCAGGCAGGATGAGCAGGGAGGAGATTGGCTCAGTGACCCTGCCACATGGGGTTTGGACGGAGGACGACATTTCCTTGTGGTTTCTGCCATGTGAGTCATGGGCCTGCACAGCTCCAGAGGATGGACGAGATCAGCTGGAGGCAGCCCTGATGTGCCCATCTCATGTGCACCCACCACTCCTTCACATGGGCCCAGGCGTCAGCAGCCAGCAGTCAGAAGAAGGACGCCTGTCCCAAATGGGAGATGTGGAGACCTGTGGCAGACAAATGCAGGCTGTCCTGGGGGCCACTTGGCGGGAGCAGCAGTTGCTCAGGAGGCACAGACGGTCCCTTGAGCATCTGCAGGGCCTGCGCTCAGCTGCAGCTGTCCCCGTGCGGCGGCCGTGCCCCTTCAGGAGGGCACTCAGGGCTCTGCACAGGGCATTCAGGAGCCTCAAACGCCTCATTCCAGGGCTCCACTGACTCTGTCAGTGTTTCTGCCAGGGAACTACTCCTGCCTTGGCTGCAGTGTCTGGAATGCCTTTGCATTGTCCCAGCATCCATCAGAGCTGTTGGCATCCAACTGGCAGCCTTGCGATGGATCGGTGCCCTTGCCAAACCAACCAGGTTTAAGGGTCCCTTCACCAATCTGGCAAGGCCCTACCAAAGAACCATCTTCTGTTCTTTGGGACACGGACACCACCAGGGAACAAGAATTGTAGCTTTTGCTAAGTTAGTATAGGTTAGGTAGCTAAGTTAGTATAGGTTAGGTAAGATGTTTTTATTGAAATAAAATGATAGAATTGATAAATCAGGAATGCTTGTTGTTTTCATTGAACTGTGATCATTGATTTGGTGAGAAATCCTCAAGGCTGATGTTTTGGTAAGATGGCACCTTGACAGGAGTGGTTTAGCCTGCTATCCCTGCTAAATCTCCAGGGAGATAATTACACTTTCCTGCTCCAAGAAGCTTTCCCACCCCTAAAATTTCTTTATTTCCTCTCATAAACTGTTGCAGGGAAGCACAGTGGGAAGGGAAGGATAGGAAAGGGCCTGGCAGATGTGGCACACAATGTAAAATCCCTAAAGTGCTGTCAGCTTCTGGTTTGAGGTGAGTTATGCACTCCTAAATTTACAGCCTGTGTGCTTAAATATAGAGTGTGTGCATAAAGGGTGGCTCAATCCAGAGAAAAAAATACTGCATCATCAAAAAATTTATTTAATAAAAAGTGGGAAAACTCCAAGACAATCTCTCCGTGGGGAAAAGAAATATTAAAAAAAAAAATCTCTTGAGGATTACTTTGCTAAAACATTATAGTAATTCCATAATTCCATAAGAATTAAAAATGCAAAATGAGGGTTATACATCACAGGGAAACCTTAAGTATCAGGCGTTCCAGGAAGTCTGTACCTCTCAAGTACCTCAGCCAATGGGGAACGAGAGAAGGGAAGCGTGGTCAGGAAATTGAGATAAAAAGGAGGCTGTGTCCTCCAAAAAATTGAGAGACCCCAAGACAATGCCCCATGGCCTCTTCTTTTATTCGAATAAAGTAAAAGGACTCCTCTGTCTCATTCTGGACACAAACCTCTGGTGTTTGTGGGTTAATTTTCCTGACACACACAGAGCATGGGGAGAGCCCTGGGAGCTTCACGCGAGCCCAGAGCAGGGCCCGGATGAACCCCCCAGATCCCATGCCAAGAGGACAAAGCCCGCAGGCCCGTACCCCTTAGAGCGCTGCCGCTCTCCCAGCCCCTCGCTCGACCAGCTGTGAGAGCTGGAGCTGTGTGGAGCAAGGTCAGCAGTGATGGCACTCCTTGAAGAGCTGGGCAACGAGAGGCAGAACTGGTCCACACTTTGCCAGGCCAGCATTAGTGGGGAAGAGAGCCTGGCACAGTCCAGTTCTAATGACCCCAACAAACCGCAGTCTGACAGTGGCCCAGGACAATTCCAAAAGCTCTTCCTCCCAGACACAGATCCATCAGTGCCCCATGGGGAAGACACCTGTGCTGAGGGTGCCTTGTTACAGGACCTTTCCTCTTTAGAACAGCTGTAATTCACCAGCAGTGCCATGGGCTGCATGGGCATAAAGAGGAGAAGGACTTCTCCTAAAGTGTGCCCTGAAATTGTCTGCAAGAGATCTCTTATGAAAAGCTGCGGAGTACTCCCAGAGCCTTCAAAATATTTCCAAATAAAACTCACATTGCAGTCAGTGATACCATAGATGTGGTTTGTGACTGTTAAATCCTGGAGGGAAAAAAACCAACGTGTTTTTCTGTAACCTGTTTAATGCTCAGAGAAGCAAATGCTGTTGTTCCCTCTTAAATGTGTGCTTCTTATAAAATACAAAGTAGCTTTGGTCAGTTTACTTTCAAGTGCTGGTGTTAACACCTCTGTTATTATAAAGTGGATACACTAAGAACAAAATATCAATGTACATTATCTTTTTTTTTTTATTTTTTGTCTCTTAGGAAATGCTCTCTCTCCTTGTTATAAGCCTCTCTCCACGGTATAAGTCTCAAAATCTGGGCAGCACAGAGGGGGTGGTGCTCAGCCTGGAGGCGTCAATCCCAGGGACATATCCAGACAATAAATTCCTAACGATTTCTGAGGCAGGAATTTGTGAGCCTGATGGTTTTCATGTACTCCACTCTGCCCATGGGCCCAGGAGTCCCCTTTCAGCCAGCCCAGGGCCATGGTCTTGCTGCTCCTCCTCTTCCCTGTGCAGCTCCTGGATGAGCTGAGACTCTGGACTATGCTGTCTTCCTCCTCACTGTCATTCCTGGGGCAGTTCCCAGGGCCAGGATTTACAGTTTTATGTGGCTGGAGAGGACACTTTCAGCTTGGAAGGTTGCAGTGGATGTTTGTGCAGTGGGAGAAGAAGGAAGGTGTTGTCACACCTGACCTGGATTTTACCTTTCCTGCCTGAATCCCAGCCAGCCTCAGCCTTTCCTGCCATTGAAGAGCCTGACTTCCCAGCTGGAATGTCCCTTCAATGGGGGTGTCTGGCTGAGTAGTTGCTGACTGAATTCCTTTTGCTTCTTACCACCATCCCTCTTTCCCTTGGAAAGAATCATAATTGTTCCCTAGATCAGGGCCATGTTTCCTGATCATTTTAGAAAGGCCTTAAAGGAGGGAGGAACTGAGAGGAAAAGTCATTTAACACATCAGCTGACTCTAAATACTGAACCCCAAATCTCCTAATTTTGTGTAAGAAAAAGAGATCTCTTCCAAGCTCATAGATGAAAACTGTCTACAGTTGTGCAGACACCGCACGGATTCTCCGGAGAACTCGAGGTTTGTTTTCAGGAAAGCTTTTCTTTCTTCTAGGCAGTGCTTCCTCACATGGTTCCTTTAGGAACTCAGCTGCTTTTCCCTGTTTTCTTTTGATATAATTAAAAGTAAACTTCAGTTCTTGCTTGCCTGCCTGTGAGGACACCTCTTTTCCCCAGATCATCCAGGAGCAGAGGAAGAGAAATCCCTTTCCAGTTCAGTGTCTTCCTTTTACACCGAAGACTCCTCAAACATGCATATACACATGCATGCATCTTCTCCATGGAACTTGAGAAATAATCCTAAAATTCCATAAATTTGTGCCAAACCCAAATAATCTAGGCTAAATTTGGTGTTCATTTGGAAATATTTTGGGTGTGGGGTGGAGAAGGTTTGAAGGAAATGAGAATGTTTGCCTCTCTTCCCTCTCTTTTTTCCCTCCTCCAACTCCCTTGGTTCCCCTCAAATACATTGTGAGAGTAGGGGAGGAAGATAATCCAGAACCGGGAAATCTCAGACCCATCACTTGGAGGATTCTTGCCTGCTGGAAGGTTTGTGCTCCAGAGGAGAATTCTGAAAGAATCTCAGATTTAATCTTTCATGGTTTTTCTCTTATAGAACCCCATGATCAGACACTTCAAAAATTGGTTTTCCAGCCTATGCTCAGCTTGTATTTTTAGCCCAAAGTCAGCATCTAAAGTTCAGTGCACAAAGCATCCCATTTTAATAACTTAACTCATGAAAACCGTGTCCCAGTAATTCAGACAATTAACTCTGCTGCTGTTACAAGTCCATGGTTCCCCCTGAGGAAGTCTGGATCTTTTCTTATCACCATGGCTGGGGACCTGGCTGCCATAAGAACGTCCCCATAAGAATTTCTGGCTATCTCTGACCTTCAGAATATAGGAAGCCATGAAACCCCAAAAATGTAATCATGAAGATTCAGCACACTGTACCTGATGCACTAAAACATGACCTGCAGCTGATCTCTCTGACTTACTGAAGGAAATACCAAACATTTTAAATGGACCTTTGCTCTTTGTCTTAATTGTGGGTGATATTGTCGTGTCCTTACTAATTTTCTTCAGCAGGTTCTCTTACTTTTACATGTTTATAATTTGAAAATTATGGAATATAATTACATGTCATCTTTTGGAGAGTTAAATACTACTCATTTTCCATTCTGACTTTAAAGAAATTTCAGTGTCAGAGTCTGTGAAGTAAATTCACTCTGATTTAAATATGATTTGTTAAATTAACAGTGGAGAGTGGGACATGTAGGTGAATTCACAGTCATCATTTGCAGATGCCACGCATTAAATCTTTATATTCAAAGACTTTTAGATGCCAATATTTCATTTTAGAGGAATCTCCTTCTTTTCCACAGCCATGAAAAAATTCTGACATAAATAAATCAATATTATCCTTTGGATCTGTAAGCAGGATGGACTTGACCTCTCCACACTGATGTAAAAGGTTTCACAGCAGTTTGAAGAATCAGAGAATTCTGGAATCATGGAATGGTTTGGGTTGGAAAGAACCTTAAAGCTCATTCAGTGCCACCCACTGCCATGGGCAGGGACACCTTCCACTAGCCCAGGTGGCTCCAAGCCCCATCCAACCTGGCCTTGGACACTGCCAGGGATCCCAGGGCAGCCACAGCTTCCTGAGAACCCTGTGCCAGGGCCTGCCCACCCTCACAGGGAACAATTGCTTCCCATTATCCCACCCAACTCTGCCCTCCTCCACTGGAGTATTCACCGTTACTTCCTCTTGTAATTTCCCAGTTCCCATTGGAGCTATGTGAACATTTCAGCCATTTTTGAAATTAGATTCTAACAACTCATCTCTGGAGTTTTTTCCTCTGCCTCCCGAATGGTGTGAGTTCTCCTTGGTGGACTCTGCATTATAAAGGGAAAATGATGGCATTCTTAACCA
The DNA here is from genome assembly GCF_028551555.1 of Melozone crissalis. Classification (NCBI taxonomy): domain Eukaryota; kingdom Metazoa; phylum Chordata; class Aves; order Passeriformes; family Passerellidae; genus Melozone; species Melozone crissalis. The sequence continues at coordinate 8,080,556 of NW_026535823.1, read as the reverse complement.
TGGTGGAAGGAAAACTTTTTTCCCAATCAGCCCAGCATTTTCACCTCACAGATCTTGATCCTAAACTTGGTGTTGGACATGTACAAGAGCCTCTGGATTTTCAGTAGGCCCTCTAGCCTGATTTTAGAAGGGAATTCCCTGGTGAGTGTGCACTTATCACACTTAATAGACACCAATACAATAATACTCTTGGAATTTTCTGAAATTTCCTCAACTTTTTATAATATGCAATTATTAATAAATAAATTTCATCCTGCAGCAATGCTTTCCACAATGCCACAGCTGTGCGTGATGTGGAAACACACGTTTTTAAAGCTGCGGCCTAAGCGCTGCTTTCCTGACTGATGTGTCAGTGCAGCAGCAGCGGTGGGACAGCAATGTCCCCGCACTCTGCACACACTCCTGTCCCAGCCGCTCCCAGCTGGTTCCAGCCGCTTTGCAGCTGCCTCGGAGCCCCCCGCTGGCCTCGGCGTGCTGGGCAGTGGCCCCGGGGACAGCAGCGCGTTCCAGGGCCCTTTGTGACACGGGGCTGCGTGTGCCCAGAGCCCATTGTGACACCTGGGGCCGCGCCCTGGCCAGGAGGGTTAAAAGGGCGCACAGAGCCCGGGGGTGGCACTCCCAGGAGAGCATCTCCGTCAGGAGACAGCAGCTCCCGGGATTCTGCTGCGCCAAGGCGAGGCAGAGATGGCTTCAAACGAGGAGAAACCAACGGGCGTCCAGCCCAAGCAGAAGTGGCTGCGCTCTCTGAGGAGGCGCAAGGTGAGCGATGGCAGCAGGCAGCTGCCTCGGGGCCGGGCCTGGCCTGCCGGCACGGAGGGAGCCGCTGTGCCAGGGCAGCGCTGCGGGTCCCCCGCGCCGCCTCGGCCTCAGCCTTCTCCTCTTGTGTGCAGGTGCAGAGCTCTGAGCCACGGGCAGCAGCTCCGCAGGCCCAGCAGCACCGGGACTCCCGTGCCGGCCCTGGCCCGCAGGCGGCAGCAGCAGAGAGCCGGGCAGCGGCCCCGCACAGCCCCAGGGCCCGCGGCCGGGCTCTGCTGCGCTCGCTGCGCCGCGGCTGCCGGGCCATCCTCACCAGGGTGGCGGCTGCGATCCGGCAGCCGGGGACACAGCGGCGCCTGCACCGGGCCACGGGCTCAGCCACGGCAGCAGCAGCCCCCGCAGCGGGGGCACAGAGCCGGGCAGCTGCCCCGCACAGCCGCTACGCCCCCGGGCCCTCGCCCGGCCAGCTGGAAGAGCTGGGGCAGTGGGCAGGGCCAGCAGGGATGGCACTCCTTGAAGAGCTGGGGCATGAGGAGCAGAGCTGGTCCGATGATGCCCAAGATGGGAGTGGTGGGGAAGAGAGCCTCTCGGAGTCCGGTTCCTTTGACCCAAATGAACTGGACTCTGACAGCGGCCCAGGACAACAACTAAACCGGTTCCTCCAAGACACAGATCCATCAGTGTCTAAAGAAGAAGATAGCAAGGCCCAAGAGTGGTGGTACAAGAAGGACAAGGATGGCAGCATCCAAAGTACCTGTGTCAATCCCCTTTTCCAGACCCCACACAGCTCTTGCTGCCCCTGCAGCCCATTGCCCAGCCAGCAGGATCATCTCAGGCAGTGGGCAAGGCTGGCAGCGAAGGCATTCCTCACCCAAGGTTGTAGTGACGGGGGAGAGAGGCTATCAGTGTCCAGTTCTTTTGACGCAAATGAACTGGAGTCTGACAGTGGCCCAGAAAAACTCCAAAAGCTGTTCCTCCAAGACACAGATCCATCAGTGTCTGATGAGGAAGACAGCAAGGCCCAAGAGTTGTGGCAGCAGAAGAGCAAGGATGTCACCATCCACACCATCTGGGTCAAACCTCTCTTCCCAGCACTCATGGTGGAGCCCGGCTCACTGGAGGCAGAGAAGGCAGACTGTGGCTGGCCCAGCACATCTCGTGCCCCAGCAGCTCCCACGGACACCCAGCCAGCAGCTGCAGCCCTGGCCAGAGCTCCAGAGGTTGAGGAGCAGCACGTGAGTGGCCCTGCCCAGGCACAAGGGGTGGCACAGACAGCAGCTCCTGCTGCCTCTGGTGCGCAGGCGGCAGCCGCAGAGAGCTGGGCACTGGCCCCTCACAGCCCCTGCTGCCCCCCCAGCCAACGGCCCAGCCAGGTGGAAGAGATCAGGCCGTGGGCAGGGCCAGCATTCTTGGCACTCCTGGAAGAGCTGTGGGGAGAGGAGGGGTCCTGCAGCGAGGAGCTCAGCTCTGGCCCATCCACAGAGTGGCCAGAAGACACAGAGGCAGGCAGGATGGCTGAGGAGGAGAGTGCCTCAGGGTCCCTGCAATCTGAGCCACTGCCTGAAGACATAGAACCAGGCAGGATGGCTTGGGAAGAGAGCCCCTCAGGGTCACTCCTCAGTGAGCCACTGCCTGAAGACACAGGACCAGGCAGGATGGCTGAGAAGGAGAGTACCTCAGGCTCCCTCCTCAGTGAGCCACTGCCTGAAGACACAGAAGCAGGCAGGATGGCTTGGGAAGAGAGCCCCTCAGGGTCCCTCCTCAGTGAGCCCCTGCCAGAAGACACAGAGCCAGGCAGGATGAGCAGGGAGGAGATTGGCTCAGTGACCCTGCCACATGGGGTTTGGACGGAGGACGACATTTCCTTGTGGTTTCTGCCATGTGAGTCATGGGCCTGCACAGCTCCAGAGGATGGACGAGATCAGCTGGAGGCAGCCCTGATGTGCCCATCTCATGTGCACCCACCACTCCTTCACATGGGCCCAGGCGTCAGCAGCCAGCAGTCAGAAGAAGGACGCCTGTCCCAAATGGGAGATGTGGAGACCTGTGGCAGACAAATGCAGGCTGTCCTGGGGGCCACTTGGCGGGAGCAGCAGTTGCTCAGGAGGCACAGACGGTCCCTTGAGCGTCTGCAGGGCCTGCGCTCAGCTGCAGCTGTCCCCGTGCGGCGGCCGTGCCCCTTCAGGAGGGCACTCAGGGCTCTGCACAGGGCATTCAGGAGCCTCAAACGCCTCATTCCAGGGCTCCACTGACTCTGTCAGTGTTTCTGCCAGGGAACTACTCCTGCCTTGGCTGCAGTGTCTGGAATGCCTTTGCATTGTCCCAGCATCCATCAGAGCTGTTGGCATCCAACTGGCAGCCTTGCGATGGATCGGTGCCCTTGCCAAACCAACCAGGTTTAAGGTCCCTTCACCAATCTGGCAAGGCCCGACCAAAGAACCATCTTCTGTTCTTTGGGACACGGACACCACCAGGGAACAAGAATTGTAGCTTTTGCTAAGTTAGTATAGGTTAGGTAGCTAAGTTAGTATAGGTTAGGTAAGATGTTTTTATTGAAATAAAATGATAGAATTGATAAATCAGGAATGCTTGTTGTTTTCATTGAACTGTGATCATTGATTTGGGGGGAAATCCTCAAGGCTGATGTTTTGGTAAGATGGCACCTTGACAGGAGTGGTTTAGCCTGCTATCCCTGCTAAATCTCCAGGGAGATAATTACACTTTCCTGCTCCAAGAAGCTTTCCCACCCCTAAAATTTCTTTATTTCCTCTCATAAACTGTTGCAGGGAAGCACAGTGGGAAGGGAAGGATAGGAAAGGGCCTGGCAGATGTGGCACACAATGTAAAATCCCTAAAGTGCTGTCAGCTTCTGGTTTGAGGTGAGTTATGCACTCCTAAATTTACAGCCTGTGTGCTTAAATATAGAGTGTGTGCATAAAGGGTGGCTCAATCCAGAGAAAAAAATACTGCATCATCAAAAAATTTATTTAATAAAAAGTGGGAAAACTCCAAGACAATCTCTCCGTGGGGAAAAGAAATATTAAAAAAAAAAATCTCTTGAGGATTACTTTGCTAAAACATTATAGTAATTCCATAATTCCATAAGAATTAAAAATGCAAAATGAGGGTTATACATCACAGGGAAACCTTAAGTATCAGGCGTTCCAGGAAGTCTGTACCTCTCAAGTACCTCAGCCAATGGGGAACGAGAGAAGGGAAGCGTGGTCAGGAAATTGAGAATTGAGAGACCCCAAGACAATGCCCCATGGCCTCTTCTTTTATTTGAATAAAGTAAAAGGACTCCTCTGTCTCATTCTGGACACAAACCTCTGGTGTTTGTGGGTTAATTTTCCTGACACACACAGAGCATGGGGAGAGCCCTGGGAGCTTCACCCGAGCCCAGAGCAGGGCCCGGATGAACCCCCCAGATCCCATGCCAAGAGGACAAAGCCCGCAGGCCCGTACCCCTTAGAGCGCTGCCGCTCTCCCAGCCCCTCGCTCGACCAGCTGTGAGAGCTGGAGCTGTGTGGAGCAAGGTCAGCAGTGATGGCACTCCTTGAAGAGCTGGGCAACGAGAGGCAGAACTGGTCCACACTTTGCCAGGCCAGCATTAGTGGGGAAGAGAGCCTGGCACAGTCCAGTTCTAATGACCCCAACAAACCGCAGTCTGACAGTGGCCCAGGACAATTCCAAAAGCTCTTCCTCCCAGACACAGATCCATCAGTGCCCCATGGGGAAGACACCTGTGCTGAGGGTGCCTTGTTACAGGACCTTTCCTCTTTAGAACAGCTGTAATTCACCAGCAGTGCCATGGGCTGCATGGGCATAAAGAGGAGAAGGACTTCTCCTAAAGTGTGCCCTGAAATTGTCTGCAAGAGATCTCTTATGAAAAGCTGCGGAGTACTCCCAGAGCCTTCAAAATATTTCCAAATAAAACTCACATTGCAGTCAGTGATACCATAGATGTGGTTTGTGACTGTTAAATCCTGGAGGGAAAAAAACCAACGTGTTTTTCTGTAACCTGTTTAATGCTCAGAGAAGCAAATGCTGTTGTTCCCTCTTAAATGTGTGCTTCTTATAAAATACAAAGTAGCTTTGGTCAGTTTACTTTCAAGTGCTGGTGTTAACACCTCTGTTATTATAAAGTGGATACACTAAGAACAAAATATCAATGTACATTATCTTTTTTTTTTTATTTTTTGTCTCTTAGGAAATGCTCTCTCTCCTTGTTATAAGCCTCTCTCCACGGTATAAGTCTCAAAATCTGGGCAGCACAGAGGGGGTGGTGCTCAGCCTGGAGGCGTCAATCCCAGGGACATATCCAGACAATAAATTCCTAACGATTTCTGAGGCAGGAATTTGTGAGCCTGATGGTTTTCATGTACTCCACTCTGCCCATGGGCCCAGGAGTCCCCTTTCAGCCAGCCCAGGGCCATGGTCTTGCTGCTCCTCCTCTTCCCTGTGCAGCTCCTGGATGAGCTGAGACTCTGGACTATGCTGTCTTCCTCCTCACTGTCATTCCCGGGGCAGTTCCCAGGGCCAGGATTTACAGTTTTATGTGGCTGGAGAGGACACTTTCAGCTTGGAAGGTTGCAGTGGATGTTTGTGCAGTGGGAGAAGAAGGAAGGTGTTGTCACACCTGACCTGGATTTTACCTTTCCTGCCTGAATCCCAGCCAGCCTCAGCCTTTCCTGCCATTGAAGAGCCTGACTTCCCAGCTGGAATGTCCCTTCAATGGGGGTGTCTGGCTGAGTAGTTGCTGACTGAATTCCTTTTGCTTCTTACCACCATCCCTCTTTCCCTTGGAAAGAATCATAATTGTTCCCTAGATCAGGGCCATGTTTCCTGATCATTTTAGAAAGGCCTTAAAGGAGGGAGGAACTGAGAGGAAAAGTCATTTAACACATCAGCTGACTCTAAATACTGAACCCCAAATCTCCTAATTTTGTGTAAGAAAAAGAGATCTCTTCCAAGCTCATAGATGAAAACTGTCTACAGTTGTGCAGACACCGCACGGATTCTCCGGAGAACTCGAGGTTTGTTTTCAGGAAAGCTTTTCTTTCTTCTAGGCAGTGCTTCCTCACATGGTTCCTTTAGGAACTCAGCTGCTTTTCCCTGTTTTCTTTTGATATAATTAAAAGTAAACTTCAGTTCTTGCTTGCCTGCCTGTGAGGACACCTCTTTTCCCCAGATCATCCAGGAGCAGAGGAAGAGAAATCCCTTTCCAGTTCAGTGTCTTCCTTTTACACCGAAGACTCCTCAAACATGCATATACACATGCATGCATCTTCTCCATGGAACTTGAGAAATAATCCTAAAATTCCATAAATTTGTGCCAAACCCAAATAATCTAGGCTAAATTTGGTGTTCATTTGGAAATATTTTGGGTGTGGGGTGGAGAAGGTTTGAAGGAAATGAGAATGTTTGCCTCTCTTCCCTCTCTTTTTTCCCTCCTCCAACTCCCTTGGTTCCCCTCAAATACATTGTGAGAGTAGGGGAGGAAGATAATCCAGAACCGGGAAATCTCAGACCCATCACTTGGAGGATTCTTGCCTGCTGGAAGGTTTGTGCTCCAGAGGAGAATTCTGAAAGAATCTCAGATTTAATCTTTCATGGTTTTTCTCTTATAGAACCCCATGATCAGACACTTCAAAAATTGGTTTTCCAGCCTATGCTCAGCTTGTATTTTTAGCCCAAAGTCAGCATCTAAAGTTCAGTGCACAAAGCATCCCATTTTAATAACTTAACTCATGAAAACCGTGTCCCAGTAATTCAGACAATTAACTCTGCTGCTGTTACAAGTCCATGGTTCCCCCTGAGGAAGTCTGGATCTTTTCTTATCACCATGGCTGGGGACCTGGCTGCCATAAGAACGTCCCCATAAGAATTTCTGGCTATCTCTGACCTTCAGAATATAGGAAGCCATGAAACCCCAAAAATGTAATCATGAAGATTCAGCACACTGTACCTGATGCACTAAAACATGACCTGCAGCTGATCTCTCTGACTTACTGAAGGAAATACCAAACATTTTAAATGGACCTTTGCTCTTTGTCTTAATTGTGGGTGATATTGTCGTGTCCTTACTAATTTTCTTCAGCAGGTTCTCTTACTTTTACATGTTTATAATTTGAAAATTATGGAATATAATTACATGTCATCTTTTGGAGAGTTAAATACTACTCATTTTCCATTCTGACTTTAAAGAAATTTCAGTGTCAGAGTCTGTGAAGTAAATTCACTCTGATTTAAATATGATTTGTTAAATTAACAGTGGAGAGTGGGACATGTAGGTGAATTCACAGTCATCATTTGCAGATGCCACGCATTAAATCTTTATATTCAAAGACTTTTAGATGCCAATATTTCATTTTAGAGGAATCTCCTTCTTTTCCACAGCCATGAAAAAATTCTGACATAAATAAATCAATATTATCCTTTGGATCTGTAAGCAGGATGGACTTGACCTCTCCACACTGATGTAAAAGGTTTCACAGCAGTTTGAAGAATCAGAGAATTCTGGAATCATGGAATGGTTTGGGTTGGAAAGAACCTTAAAGCTCATTCAGTGCCACCCACTGCCATGGGCAGGGACACCTTCCACTAGCCCAGGTGGCTCCAAGCCCCATCCAACCTGGCCTTGGACACTGCCAGGGATCCCAGGGCAGCCACAGCTTCCTGAGAACCCTGTGCCAGGGCCTGCCCACCCTCACAGGGAACAATTGCTTCCCATTATCCCACCCAACTCTGCCCTCCTCCACTGGAGTATTCACCGTTACTTCCTCTTGTAATTTCCCAGTTCCCATTGGAGCTATGTGAACATTTCAGCCATTTTTGAAATTAGATTCTAACAACTCATCTCTGGAGTTTTTTCCTCTGCCTCCCGAATGGTGTGAGTTCTCCTTGGTGGACTCTGCATTATAAAGGGAAAATGATGGCATTCTTAACCATGGTGGAAGGAAAACTTTTTTCCCAATCAGCCCAGCATTTTCACCTCACAGATCTTGATCCTAAACTTGGTGTTGGACATGTACAAGAGCCTCTGGATTTTCAGTAGGCCCTCTAGCCTGATTTTAGAAGGGAATTCCCTGGTGAGTGTGCACTTATCACACTTAATAGACACCAATACAATAATACTCTTGGAATTTTCTGAAATTTCCTCAACTTTTTATAATATGCAATTATTAATAAATAAATTTCATCCTGCAGCAATGCTTTCCACAATGCCACAGCTGTGCGTGATGTGGAAACACACGTTTTTAAAGCTGCGGCCTAAGCGCTGCTTTCCTGACTGATGTGTCAGTGCAGCAGCAGCGGTGGGACAGCAATGTCCCCGCACTCTGCACACACTCCTGTCCCAGCCGCTCCCAGCTGGTTCCAGCCGCTTTGCAGCTGCCTCGGAGCCCCCCGCTGGCCTCGGCGTGCTGGGCAGTGGCCCCGGGGACAGCAGCGCGTTCCAGGGCCCTTTGTGACACGGGGCTGCGTGTGCCCAGAGCCCATTGTGACACCTGGGGCCGCGCCCTGGCCAGGAGGGTTAAAAGGGCGCACAGAGCCCGGGGGTGGCACTCCCAGGAGAGCATCTCCGTCAGGAGACAGCAGCTCCCGGGATTCTGCAGCGCCAAGGCGAGGCAGACATGACTTCAAACGAGGAGAAACCAACGGGCGTCCAGCCCAAGCAGAAGTGGCTGCGCTCTCTGAGGAGGCGCAAGGTGAGCGATGGCAGCAGGCAGCTGCCTCGGGGCCGGGCCTGGCCTGCCGGCACGGAGGGAGCCGCTGTGCCAGGGCAGCGCTGCGGGTCCCCCGCGCCGCCTCGGCCTCAGCCTTCTCCTCTTGTGTGCAGGTGCAGAGCTCTGAGCCACGGGCAGCAGCTCCGCAGGCCCAGCAGCACCGGGACTCCCGTGCCGGCCCTGGCCCGCAGGCGGCAGCAGCAGAGAGCCGGGCAGCGGCCCCGCACAGCCCCAGGGCCCGCGGCCGGGCTCTGCTGCGCTCGCTGCGCCGCGGCTGCCGGGCCATCCTCACCAGGGTGGCGGCTGCGATCCGGCAGCCGGGGACACAGCGGCGCCTGCACCGGGCCACGGGCTCAGCCACGGCAGCAGCAGCCCCCGCAGCGGGGGCACAGAGCCGGGCAGCTGCGCCGTACAGCCGCTACGCCCCCGGGCCCTCGCCCGGCCAGCTGGAAGAGCTGGGGCAGTGGGCAGGGCCAGCAGGGATGGCACTCCTTGAAGAGCTGGGGCGTGAGGAGCAGAGCTGGTCCGATGATGCCCAAGATGGGAGTGGTGGGGAAGAGAGCCTCTCGGAGTCCGGTTCCTTTGACCCAAATGAACTGGACTCTGACAGCGGCCCAGGACAACAACTAAACCGGTTCCTCCAAGACACAGATCCATCAGTGTCTAAAGAAGAAGATAGCAAGGCCCAAGAGTGGTGGTACAAGAAGGACAAGGATGGCAGCATCCAAAGTACCTGTGTCAATCCCCTTTTCCAGACCCCACACAGCTCTTGCTGCCCCTGCAGCCCATTGCCCAGCCAGCAGGATCATCTCAGGCAGTGGGCAAGGCTGGCAGCGAAGGCATTCCTCACCCAAGGTTGTAGTGACGGGGGAGAGAGGCTATCAGTGTCCAGTTCTTTTGACGCAAATGAACTGGAGTCTGACAGTGGCCCAGAAAAACTCCAAAAGCTGTTCCTCCAAGACACAGATCCATCAGTGTCTGATGAGGAAGACAGCAAGGCCCAAGAGTTGTGGCAGCAGAAGAGCAAGGATGTCACCATCCACACCATCTGGGTCAAACCTCTCTTCCCAGCACTCATGGTGGAGCCCGGCTCACTGGAGGCAGAGAAGGCAGACTGTGGCTGGCCCAGCACATCTCGTGCCCCAGCAGCTCCCACGGACACCCAGCCAGCAGCTGCTGCCCTGGCCAGAGCTCCAGTGGTTGAGGAGCAGCACGTGAGTGGCCCTGCCCAGGCACAAGGGGTGGCACAGACAGCAGCTCCTGCTGCCTCTGGTGCGCAGGCGGCAGCCGCAGAGAGCCGGGCACCGGCCCCTCACAGCCCCTGCTGCCCCCCCAGCCAACGGCCCAGCCAGGTGGAAGAGATCAGGCCGTGGGCAGGGCCAGCATTCTTGGCACTCCTGGAAGAGCTGTGGGGAGAGGAGGGGTCCTGCAGCGAGGAGCTCAGCTCTGGCCCATCCACAGAGTGGCCAGAAGACACAGAGGCAGGCAGGATGGCTGAGGAGGAGAGTGCCTCAGGGTCCCTGCAATCTGAGCCACTGCCTGAAGACATAGAACCAGGCAGGATGGCTTGGGAAGAGAGCCCCTCAGGGTCCCTCCTCAGTGAGCCACTGCCTGAAGACACAGAACCAGGCAGGATGGCTGAGAAGGAGAGTACCTCAGGCTCCCTCCTCAGTGAGCCACTGCCTGAAGACACAGAAGCAGGCAGGATGGCTTGGGAAGAGAGCCCCTCAGGGTCCCTCCTCAGTGAGCCCCTGCCAGAAGACACAGAGCCAGGCAGGATGAGCAGGGAGGAGATTGGCTCAGTGACCCTGCCACATGGGGTTTGGACGGAGGACGACATTTCCTTGTGGTTTCTGCCATGTGAGTCATGGGCCTGCACAGCTCCAGAGGATGGACGAGATCAGCTGGAGGCAGCCCTGATGTGCCCATCTCATGTGCACCCACCACTCCTTCACATGGGCCCAGGCGTCAGCAGCCAGCAGTCAGAAGAAGGACGCCTGTCCCAAATGGGAGATGTGGAGACCTGTGGCAGACAAATGCAGGCTGTCCTGGGGGCCACTTGGCGGGAGCAGCAGTTGCTCAGGAGGCACAGACGGTCCCTTGAGCATCTGCAGGGCCTGCGCTCAGCTGCAGCTGTCCCCGTGCGGCGGCCGTGCCCCTTCAGGAGGGCACTCAGGGCTCTGCACAGGGCATTCAGGAGCCTCAAACGCCTCATTCCAGGGCTCCACTGACTCTGTCAGTGTTTCTGCCAGGGAACTACTCCTGCCTTGGCTGCAGTGTCTGGAATGCCTTTGCATTGTCCCAGCATCCATCAGAGCTGTTGGCATCCAACTGGCAGCCTTGCGATGGATCGGTGCCCTTGCCAAACCAACCAGGTTTAAGGGTCCCTTCACCAATCTGGCAAGGCCCTACCAAAGAACCATCTTCTGTTCTTTGGGACACGGACACCACCAGGGAACAAGAATTGTAGCTTTTGCTAAGTTAGTATAGGTTAGGTAGCTAAGTTAGTATAGGTTAGGTAAGATGTTTTTATTGAAATAAAATGATAGAATTGATAAATCAGGAATGCTTGTTGTTTTCATTGAACTGTGATCATTGATTTGGGGAGAAATCCTCAAGGCTGATGTTTTGGTAAGATGGCACCTTGACAGGAGTGGTTTAGCCTGCTATCCCTGCTAAATCTCCAGGGAGATAATTACACTTTCCTGCTCCAAGAAGCTTTCCCACCCCTAAAATTTCTTTATTTCCTCTCATAAACTGTTGCAGGGAAGCACAGTGGGAAGGGAAGGATAGGAAAGGGCCTGGCAGATGTGGCACACAATGTAAAATCCCTAAAGTGCTGTCAGCTTCTGGTTTGAGGTGAGTTATGCACTCCTAAATTTACAGCCTGTGTGCTTAAATATAGAGTGTGTGCATAAAGGGTGGCTCAATCCAGAGAAAAAAATACTGCATCATCAAAAAATTTATTTAATAAAAAGTGGGAAAACTCCAAGACAATCTCTCCGTGGGGAAAAGAAATATTAAAAAAAAAAATCTCTTGAGGATTACTTTGCTAAAACATTATAGTAATTCCATAATTCCATAAGAATTAAAAATGCAAAATGAGGGTTATACATCACAGGGAAACCTTAAGTATCAGGCGTTCCAGGAAGTCTGTACCTCTCAAGTACCTCAGCCAATGGGGAACGAGAGAAGGGAAGCGTGGTCAGGAAATTGAGAATTGAGAGACCCCAAGACAATGCCCCATGGCCTCTCCTTTTATTCGAATAAAGTAAAAGGACTCCTCTGTCTCATTCTGGACACAAACCTCTGGTGTTTGTGGGTTAATTTTCCTGACACACACAGAGCATGGGGAGAGCCCTGGGAGCTTCACCCGAGCCCAGAGCAGGGCCCGGATGAACCCCCCAGATCCCATGCCAAGAGGACAAAGCCCGCAGGCCCGTACCCCTTAGAGCGCTGCCGCTCTCCCAGCCCCTCGCTCGACCAGCTGTGAGAGCTGGAGCTGTGTGGAGCAAGGTCAGCAGTGATGGCACTCCTTGAAGAGCTGGGCAACGAGAGGCAGAACTGGTCCACACTTTGCCAGGCCAGCATTAGTGGGGAAGAGAGCCTGGCACAGTCCAGTTCTAATGACCCCAACAAACCGCAGTCTGACAGTGGCCCAGGACAATTCCAAAAGCTCTTCCTCCCAGACACAGATCCATCAGTGCCCCATGGGGAAGACACCTGTGCTGAGGGTGCCTTGTTACAGGACCTTTCCTCTTTAGAACAGCTGTAATTCACCAGCAGTGCCATGGGCTGCATGGGCATAAAGAGGAGAAGGACTTCTCCTAAAGTGTGCCCTGAAATTGTCTGCAAGAGATCTCTTATGAAAAGCTGCGGAGTACTCCCAGAGCCTTCAAAATATTTCCAAATAAAACTCACATTGCAGTCAGTGATACCATAGATGTGGTTTGTGACTGTTAAATCCTGGAGGGAAAAAAACCAACGTGTTTTTCTGTAACCTGTTTAATGCTCAGAGAAGCAAATGCTGTTGTTCCCTCTTAAATGTGTGCTTCTTATAAAATACAAAGTAGCTTTGGTCGGTTTACTTTCAAGTGCTGGTGTTAACACGTCTGTTATTATAAAGTGGATACACTAAGAACAAAATATCAATGTACATTATCATTTTTTTTTTATTTTTTGTCTCTTAGGAAATGCTCTCTCTCCTTGTTATAAGCCTCTCTCCACGGTATAAGTCTCAAAATCTGGGCAGCACAGAGGGGGTGGTGCTCAGCCTGGAGGCGTCAATCCCAGGGACATATCCAGACAATAAATTCCTAACGATTTCTGAGGCAGGAATTTGTGAGCCTGATGGTTTTCATGTACTCCACTCTGCCCATGGGCCCAGGAGTCCCCTTTCAGCCAGCCCAGGGCCATGGTCTTGCTGCTCCTCCTCTTCCCTGTGCAGCTCCTGGATGGGCTGAGACTCTGGACTATGCTGTCTTCCTCCTCACTGTCATTCCCGGGGCAGTTCCCAGGGCCAGGATTTACAGTTTTATGTGGCTGGAGAGGACACTTTCAGCTTGGAAGGTTGCAGTGGATGTTTGTGCAGTGGGAGAAGAAGGAAGGTGTTGTCACACCTGACCTGGATTTTACCTTTCCTGCCTGAATCCCAGCCAGCCTCAGCCTTTCCTGCCATTGAAGAGCCTGACTTCCCAGCTGGAATGTCCCTTCAATGGGGGTGTCTGGCTGAGTAGTTGCTGACTGAATTCCTTTTGCTTCTTACCACCATCCCTCTTTCCCTTGGAAAGAATCATAATTGTTCCCTAGATCAGGGCCATGTTTCCTGATCATTTTAGAAAGGCCTTAAAGGAGGGAGGAACTGAGAGGAAAAGTCATTTAACACATCAGCTGACTCTAAATACTGAACCCCAAATCTCCTAATTTTGTGTAAGAAAAAGAGATCTCTTCCAAGCTCATAGATGAAAACTGTCTACAGTTGTGCAGACACCGCACGGATTCTCCGGAGAACTCGAGGTTTGTTTTCAGGAAAGCTTTTCTTTCTTCTAGGCAGTGCTTCCTCACATGGTTCCTTTAGGAACTCAGCTGCTTTTCCCTGTTTTCTTTTGATATAATTAAAAGTAAACTTCAGTTCTTGCTTGCCTGCCTGTGAGGACACCTCTTTTCCCCAGATCATCCAGGAGCAGAGGAAGAGAAATCCCTTTCCAGTTCAGTGTCTTCCTTTTACACCGAAGACTCCTCAAACATGCATATACACATGCATGCATCTTCTCCATGGAACTTGAGAAATAATCCTAAAATTCCATAAATTTGTGCCAAACCCAAATAATCTAGGCTAAATTTGGTGTTCATTTGGAAATATTTTGGGTGTGGGGTGGAGAAGGTTTGAAGGAAATGAGAATGTTTGCCTCTCTTCCCTCTCTTTTTTCCCTCCTCCAACTCCCTTGGTTCCCCTCAAATACATTGTGAGAGTAGGGGAGGAAGATAATCCAGAACCGGGAAATCTCAGACCCATCACTTGGAGGATTCTTGCCTGCTGGAAGGTTTGTGCTCCAGAGGAGAATTCTGAAAGAATCTCAGATTTAATCTTTCATGGTTTTTCTCTTATAGAACCCCATGATCAGACACTTCAAAAATTGGTTTTCCAGCCTATGCTCAGCTTGTATTTTTAGCCCAAAGTCAGCATCTAAAGTTCAGTGCACAAAGCATCCCATTTTAATAACTTAACTCATGAAAACCGTGTCCCAGTAATTCAGACAATTAACTCTGCTGCTGTTACAAGTCCATGGTTCCCCCTGAGGAAGTCTGGATCTTTTCTTATCACCATGGCTGGGGACCTGGCTGCCATAAGAACGTCCCCATAAGAATTTCTGGCTATCTCTGACCTTCAGAATATAGGAAGCCATGAAACCCCAAAAATGTAATCATGAAGATTCAGCACACTGTACCTGATGCACTAAAACATGACCTGCAGCTGATCTCTCTGACTTACTGAAGGAAATACCAAACATTTTAAATGGACCTTTGCTCTTTGTCTTAATTGTGGGTGATATTGTCGTGTCCTTACTAATTTTCTTCAGCAGGTTCTCTTACTTTTACATGTTTATAATTTGAAAATTATGGAATATAATTACATGTCATCTTTTGGAGAGTTAAATACTACTCATTTTCCATTCTGACTTCAAAGGAATTTCAGTGTCAGAGTCTGTGAAGTAAATTCACTCTGATTTAAATATGATTTGTTAAATTAACAGTGGAGAGTGGGACATGTAGGTGAATTCACAGTCATCATTTGCAGATGCCACGCATTAAATCTTTATATTCAAAGACTTTTAGATGCCAATATTTCATTTTAGAGGAATCTCCTTCTTTTCCACAGCCATGAAAAAATTCTGACATAAATAAATCAATATTATCCTTTGGATCTGTAAGCAGGATGGACTTGACCTCTCCACACTGATGTAAAAGGTTTCACAGCAGTTTGAAGAATCAGAGAATTCTGGAATCATGGAATGGTTTGGGTTGGAAAGAACCTTAAAGCTCATTCAGTGCCACCCACTGCCATGGGCAGGGACACCTTCCACTAGCCCAGGTGGCTCCAAGCCCCATCCAACCTGGCCTTGGACACTGCCAGGGATCCCAGGGCAGCCACAGCTTCCTGAGAACCCTGTGCCAGGGCCTGCCCACCCTCACAGGGAACAATTGCTTCCCATTATCCCACCCAACTCTGCCCTCCTCCACTGGAGTATTCACCGTTACTTCCTCTTGTAATTTCCCAGTTCCCATTGGAGCTATGTGAACATTTCAGCCATTTTTGAAATTAGATTCTAACAACTCATCTCTGGAGTTTTTTCCTCTGCCTCCCGAATGGTGTGAGTTCTCCTTGGTGGACTCTGCATTATAAAGGGAAAATGATGGCATTCTTAACCATGGTGGAAGGAAAACTTTTTTCCCAATCAGCCCAGCATTTTCACCTCACAGATCTTGATCCTAAACTTGGTGTTGGACATGTACAAGAGCCTCTGGATTTTCAGTAGGCCCTCTAGCCTGATTTTAGAAGGGAATTCCCTGGTGAGTGTGCACTTATCACACTTAATAGACACCAATACAATAATACTCTTGGAATTTTCTGAAATTTCCTCAACTTTTTATAATATGCAATTATTAATAAATAAATTTCATCCTGCAGCAATGCTTTCCACAATGCCACAGCTGTGCGTGATGTGGAAACACACGTTTTTAAAGCTGCGGCCTAAGCGCTGCTTTCCTGACTGATGTGTCAGTGCAGCAGCAGCGGTGGGACAGCAATGTCCCCGCACTCTGCACACACTCCTGTCCCAGCCGCTCCCAGCTGGTTCCAGCCGCTTTGCAGCTGCCTCGGAGCCCCCCGCTGGCCTCGGCGTGCTGGGCAGTGGCCCCGGGGACAGCAGCGCGTTCCAGGGCCCTTTGTGACACGGGGCTGCGTGTGCCCAGAGCCCATTGTGACACCTGGGGCCGCGCCCTGGCCAGGAGGGTTAAAAGGGCGCACAGAGCCCGGGGGTGGCACTCCCAGGAGAGCATCTCCGTCAGGAGACAGCAGCTCCCGGGATTCTGCAGCGCCAAGGCGAGGCAGAGATGGCTTCAAGCGAGGAGAAACCAACGGGCGTCCAGCCCAAGCAGAAGTGGCTGCGCTCTCTGAGGAGGCGCAAGGTGAGCGATGGCAGCAGGCAGCTGCCTCGGGGCCGGGCCTGGCCTGCCGGCACGGAGGGAGCCGCTGTGCCAGGGCAGCGCTGCGGGTCCCCCGCGCCGCCTCGGCCTCAGCCTTCTCCTCTTGTGTGCAGGTGCAGAGCTCTGAGCCACGGGCAGCAGCTCCGCAGGCCCAGCAGCACCGGGACTCCCGTGCCGGCCCTGGCCCGCAGGCGGCAGCAGCAGAGAGCCGGGCAGCGGCCCCGCACAGCCCCAGGGCCCGCGGCCGGGCTCTGCTGCGCTCGCTGCGCCGCGGCTGCCGGGCCATCCTCACCAGGGTGGCGGCTGCGATCCGGCAGCCGGGGACACAGCGGCGCCTGCACCGGGCCACGGGCTCAGCCACGGCAGCAGCAGCCCCCGCAGCGGGGGCACAGAGCCGGGCAGCTGCGCCGTACAGCCGCTACGCCCCCGGGCCCTCGCCCGGCCAGCTGGAAGAGCTGGGGCAGTGGGCAGGGCCAGCAGGGATGGCACTCCTTGAAGAGCTGGGGCGTGAGGAGCAGAGCTGGTCCGATGATGCCCAAGATGGGAGTGGTGGGGAAGAGAGCCTCTCGGAGTCCGGTTCCTTTGACCCAAATGAACTGGACTCTGACAGCGGCCCAGGACAACAACTAAACCGGTTCCTCCAAGACACAGATCCATCAGTGTCTAAAGAAGAAGATAGCAAGGCCCAAGAGTGGTGGTACAAGAAGGACAAGGATGGCAGCATCCAAAGTACCTGTGTCAATCCCCTTTTCCAGACCCCACACAGCTCTTGCTGCCCCTGCAGCCCATTGCCCAGCCAGCAGGATCATCTCAGGCAGTGGGCAAGGCTGGCAGCGAAGGCATTCCTCACCCAAGGTTGTAGTGACGGGGGAGAGAGGCTATCAGTGTCCAGTTCTTTTGACGCAAATGAACTGGAGTCTGACAGTGGCCCAGGAAAACTCCAAAAGCTGTTCCTCCAAGACACAGATCCATCAGTGTCTGATGAGGAAGACAGCAAGGCCCAAGAGTTGTGGCAGCAGAAGAGCAAGGATGTCACCATCCACACCATCTGGGTGAAACCTCTCTTCCCAGCACTCATGGTGGAGCCCGGCTCACTGGAGGCAGAGAAGGCAGACTGTGGCTGGCCCAGCACATCTCGTGCCCCAGCAGCTCCCACGGACACCCAGCCAGCAGCTGCTGCCCTGGCCAGAGCTCCAGAGGTTGAGGAGCTGCACGTGAGTGGCCCTGCCCAGGCACAAGGGGTGGCACAGACAGCAGCTCCTGCTGCCTCTGGTGCGCAGGCGGCAGCCGCAGAGAGCCGGGCACCGGCCCCTCACAGCCCCTGCTGCCCCCCCAGCCAACGGCCCAGCCAGGTGGAAGAGATCAGGCCGTGGGCAGGGCCAGCATTCTTGGCACTCCTGGAAGAGCTGTGGGGAGAGGAGGGGTCCTGCAGCGAGGAGCTCAGCTCTGGCCCATCCACAGAGTGGCCAGAAGACACAGAACCAGGCAGGATGGCTGAGGAGGAGAGTGCCTCAGGGTCCCTGCAATCTGAGCTACTGCCTGAAGACACAGAACCAGACAGGATGGCTTGGGAAGAGAGCCCCTCAGGGTCCCTCCTCAGTGAGCCACTGCCTGAAGACACAGAACCAGGCAGGATGGCTGAGAAGGAGAGTACCTCAGGCTCCCTCCTCAGTGAGCCACTGCCTGAAGACACAGAAGCAGGCAGGATGGCTTGGGAAGAGAGCCCCTCAGGGTCCCTCCTCAGTGAGCCCCTGCCAGAAGACACAGAGCCAGGCAGGATGAGCAGGGAGGAGATTGGCTCAGTGACCCTGCCACATGGGGTTTGGACGGAGGACGACATTTCCTTGTGGTTTCTGCCATGTGAGTCATGGGCCTGCACAGCTCCAGAGGATGGACGAGATCAGCTGGAGGCAGCCCTGATGTGCCCATCTCATGTGCACCCACCACTCCTTCACATGGGCCCAGGCGTCAGCAGCCAGCAGTCAGAAGAAGGACGCCTGTCCCAAATGGGAGATGTGGAGACCTGTGGCAGACAAATGCAGGCTGTCCTGGGGGCCACTTGGCGGGAGCAGCAGTTGCTCAGGAGGCACAGACGGTCCCTTGAGCATCTGCAGGGCCTGCGCTCAGCTGCAGCTGTCCCCGTGCGGCAGCCGTGCCCCTTCAGGAGGGCACTCAGGGCTCTGCACAGGGCATTCAGGAGCCTCAAACGCCTCATTCCAGGGCTCCACTGACTCTGTCAGTGTTTCTGCCAGGGAACTACTCCTGCCTTGGCTGCAGTGTCTGGAATGCCTTTGCATTGTCCCAGCATCCATCAGAGCTGTTGGCATCCAACTGGCAGCCTTGCGATGGATCGGTGCCCTTGCCAAACCAACCAGGTTTAAGGGTCCCTTCACCAATCTGGCAAGGCCCTACCAAAGAACCATCTTCTGTTCTTTGGGACACGGACACCACCAGGGAACAAGAATTGTAGCTTTTGCTAAGTTAGTATAGGTTAGGTAGCTAAGTTAGTATAGGTTAGGTAAGATGTTTTTATTGAAATAAAATGATAGAATTGATAAATCAGGAATGCTTGTTGTTTTCATTGAACTGTGATCATTGATTTGGGGAGAAATCCTCAAGGCTGATGTTTTGGTAAGATGGCACCTTGACAGGAGTGGTTTAGCCTGCTATCCCTGCTAAATCTCCAGGGAGATAATTACACTTTCCTGCTCCAAGAAGCTTTCCCACCCCTAAAATTTCTTTATTTCCTCTCATAAACTGTTGCAGGGAAGCACAGTGGGAAGGGAAGGATAGGAAAGGGCCTGGCAGATGTGGCACACAATGTAAAATCCCTAAAGTGCTGTCAGCTTCTGGTTTGAGGTGAGTTATGCACTCCTAAATTTACAGCCTGTGTGCTTAAATATAGAGTGTGTGCATAAAGGGTGGCTCAATCCAGAGAAAAAAATACTGCATCATCAAAAAATTTATTTAATAAAAAGTGGGAAAACTCCAAGACAATCTCTCCGTGGGGAAAAGAAATATTAAAAAAAAAAATCTCTTGAGGATTACTTTGCTAAAACATTATAGTAATTCCATAATTCCATAAGAATTAAAAATGCAAAATGAGGGTTATACATCACAGGGAAACCTTAAGTATCAGGCGTTCCAGGAAGTCTGTACCTCTCAAGTACCTCAGCCAATGGGGAACGAGAGAAGGGAAGCGTGGTCAGGAAATTGAGATAAAAAGGAGGCTGTGTCCTCCAAAAAATTGAGAGACCCCAGGACAATGCCCCATGGCCTCTCCTTTTATTCGAATAAAGTAAAAGGACTCCTCTGTCTCATTCTGGACACAAACCTCTGGTGTTTGTGGGTTAATTTTCCTGACACACACAGAGCATGGGGAGAGCCCTGGGAGCTTCACCCGAGCCCAGAGCAGGGCCCGGATGAACCCCCCAGATCCCATGCCAAGAGGACAAAGCCCGCAGGCCCGTACCCCTTAGAGCGCTGCCGCTCTCCCAGCCCCTCGCTCGACCAGCTGTGAGAGCTGGAGCTGTGTGGAGCAAGGTCAGCAGTGATGGCACTCCTTGAAGAGCTGGGCAACGAGAGGCAGAACTGGTCCACACTTTGCCAGGCCAGCATTAGTGGGGAAGAGAGCCTGGCACAGTCCAGTTCTAATGACCCCAACAAACCGCAGTCTGACAGTGGCCCAGGACAATTCCAAAAGCTCTTCCTCCCAGACACAGATCCATCAGTGCCCCATGGGGAAGACACCTGTGCTGAGGGTGCCTTGTTACAGGACCTTTCCTCTTTAGAACAGCTGTAATTCACCAGCAGTGCCATGGGCTGCATGGGCATAAAGAGGAGAAGGACTTCTCCTAAAGTGTGCCCTGAAATTGTCTGCAAGAGATCTCTTATGAAAAGCTGCGGAGTACTCCCAGAGCCTTCAAAATATTTCCAAATAAAACTCACATTGCAGTCAGTGATACCATAGATGTGGTTTGTGACTGTTAAATCCTGGAGGGAAAAAAACCAACGTGTTTTTCTGTAACCTGTTTAATGCTCAGAGAAGCAAATGCTGTTGTTCCCTCTTAAATGTGTGCTTCTTATAAAATACAAAGTAGCTTTGGTCGGTTTACTTTCAAGTGCTGGTGTTAACACGTCTGTTATTATAAAGTGGATACACTAAGAACAAAATATCAATGTACATTATCATTTTTTTTTTATTTTTTGTCTCTTAGGAAATGCTCTCTCTCCTTGTTATAAGCCTCTCTCCACGGTATAAGTCTCAAAATCTGGGCAGCACAGAGGGGGTGGTGCTCAGCCTGGAGGCGTCAATCCCAGGGACATATCCAGACAATAAATTCCTAACGATTTCTGAGGCAGGAATTTGTGAGCCTGATGGTTTTCATGTACTCCACTCTGCCCATGGGCCCAGGAGTCCCCTTTCAGCCAGCCCAGGGCCATGGTCTTGCTGCTCCTCCTCTTCCCTGTGCAGCTCCTGGATGGGCTGAGACTCTGGACTATGCTGTCTTCCTCCTCACTGTCATTCCCGGGGCAGTTCCCAGGGCCAGGATTTACAGTTTTATGTGGCTGGAGAGGACACTTTCAGCTTGGAAGGTTGCAGTGGATGTTTGTGCAGTGGGAGAAGAAGGAAGGTGTTGTCACACCTGACCTGGATTTTACCTTTCCTGCCTGAATCCCAGCCAGCCTCAGCCTTTCCTGCCATTGAAGAGCCTGACTTCCCAGCTGGAATGTCCCTTCAATGGGGGTGTCTGGCTGAGTAGTTGCTGACTGAATTCCTTTTGCTTCTTACCACCATCCCTCTTTCCCTTGGAAAGAATCATAATTGTTCCCTAGATCAGGGCCATGTTTCCTGATCATTTTAGAAAGGCCTTAAAGGAGGGAGGAACTGAGAGGAAAAGTCATTTAACACATCAGCTGACTCTAAATACTGAACCCCAAATCTCCTAATTTTGTGTAAGAAAAAGAGATCTCTTCCAAGCTCATAGATGAAAACTGTCTACAGTTGTGCAGACACCGCACGGATTCTCCGGAGAACTCGAGGTTTGTTTTCAGGAAAGCTTTTCTTTCTTCTAGGCAGTGCTTCCTCACATGGTTCCTTTAGGAATTCAGCTGCTTTTCCCTGTTTTCTTTTGATATAATTAAAAGTAAACTTCAGTTCTTGCTTGCCTGCCTGTGAGGACACCTCTTTTCCCCAGATCATCCAGGAGCAGAGGAAGAGAAATCCCTTTCCAGTTCAGTGTCTTCCTTTTACACCGAAGACTCCTCAAACATGCATATACACATGCATGCATCTTCTCCATGGAACTTGAGAAATAATCCTAAAATTCCATAAATTTGTGCCAAACCCAAATAATCTAGGCTAAATTTGGTGTTCATTTGGAAATATTTTGGGTGTGGGGTGGAGAAGGTTTGAAGGAAATGAGAATGTTTGCCTCTCTTCCCTCTCTTTTTTCCCTCCTCCAACTCCCTTGGTTCCCCTCAAATACATTGTGAGAGTAGGGGAGGAAAATAATCCGGAACCGGGAAATCTCAGACCCATCACTTGGAGGATTCTTGCCTGCTGGAAGGTTTGTGCTCCAGAGGAGAATTCTGAAAGAATCTCAGATTTAATCTTTCATGGTTTTTCTCTTATAGAACCCCATGATCAGACACTTCAAAAATTGGTTTTCCAGCCTATGCTCAGCTTGTATTTTTAGCCCAAAGTCAGCATCTAAAGTTCAGTGCACAAAGCATCCCATTTTAATAACTTAACTCATGAAAACCGTGTCCCAGTAATTCAGACAATTAACTCTGCTGCTGTTACAACTCCATGGTTCCCCCTGAGGAAGTCTGGATCTTTTCTTATCACCATGGCTGGGGACCTGGCTGCCATAAGAACGTCCCCATAAGAATTTCTGGCTATCTCTGACCTTCAGAATATAGGAAGCCATGAAACCCCAAAAATGTAATCATGAAGATTCATCACACTGTACCTGATGCACTAAAACATGACCTGCAGCTGATCTCTCTGACTTACTGAAGGAAATACCAAACATTTTAAATGGACCTTTGCTCTTTGTCTTAATTGTGGGTGATATTGTCGTGTCCTTACTAATTTTCTTCAGCAGGTTCTCTTACTTTTACATGTTTATAATTTGAAAATTATGGAATATAATTACATGTCATCTTTTGGAGAGTTAAATACTACTCATTTTCCATTCTGACTTCAAAGGAATTTCAGTGTCAGAGTCTGTGAAGTAAATTCACTCTGATTTAAATATGATTTGTTAAATTAACAGTGGAGAGTGGGACATGTAGGTGAATTCACAGTCATCATTTGCAGATGCCACGCATTAAATCTTTATATTCAAAGACTTTTAGATGCCAATATTTCATTTTAGAGGAATCTCCTTCTTTTCCACAGCCATGAAAAAATTCTGACATAAATAAATCAATATTATCCTTTGGATCTGTAAGCAGGATGGACTTGACCTCTCCACACTGATGTAAAAGGTTTCACAGCAGTTTGAAGAATCAGAGAATTCTGGAATCATGGAATGGTTTGGGTTGGAAAGAACCTTAAAGCTCATTCAGTGCCACCCACTGCCATGGGCAGGGACACCTTCCACTAGCCCAGGTGGCTCCAAGCCCCATCCAACCTGGCCTTGGACACTGCCAGGGATCCCAGGGCAGCCACAGCTTCCTGAGAACCCTGTGCCAGGGCCTGCCCACCCTCACAGGGAACAATTGCTTCCCATTATTCCACCCAACTCTGCCCTCCTCCACTGGAGTATTCACCGTTACTTCCTCTTGTAATTTCCCAGTTCCCATTGGAGCTATGTGAACATTTCAGCCATTTTTGAAATTAGATTCTAACAACTCATCTCTGGAGTTTTTTCCTCTGCCTCCCGAATGGTGTGAGTTCTCCTTGGTGGACTCTGCATTATAAAGGGAAAATGATGGCATTCTTAACCATGGTGGAAGGAAAACTTTTTTCCCAATCAGCCCAGCATTTTCACCTCACAGATCTTGATCCTAAACTTGGTGTTGGACATGTACAAGAGCCTCTGGATTTTCAGTAGGCCCTCTAGCCTGATTTTAGAAGGGAATTCCCTGGTGAGTGTGCACTTATCACACTTAATAGACACCAATACAATAATACTCTTGGAATTTTCTGAAATTTCCTCAACTTTTTATAATATGCAATTATTAATAAATAAATTTCATCCTGCAGCAATGCTTTCCACAATGCCACAGCTGTGCGTGATGTGGAAACGCACGTTTTAAAGCTGCGGCCTAAGCGCTGCTTTCCTGACTGATGTGTCAGTGCAGCAGCGGTGGGACAGCAATGTCCCCGCACTCTGCACACACTCCTGTCCCAGCCGCTCCCAGCTGGTTCCAGCCGCTTTGCAGCTGCCTCGGAGCCCCCCGCTGGCCTCGGCGTGCTGGGCAGTGGCCCCGGGGACAGCAGCGCGTTCCAGGGCCCTTTGTGACACGGGGCTGCGTGTGCCCAGAGCCCATTGTGACACCTGGGGCCGCGCCCTGGCCAGGAGGGTTAAAAGGGCGCACAGAGCCCGGGGGTGGCACTCCCAGGAGAGCATCTCCGTCAGGAGACAGCAGCTCCCGGGATTCTGCAGCGCCAAGGCGAGGCAGAGATGGCTTCAAGCGAGGAGAAACCAACGGGCGTCCAGCCCAAGCAGAAGTGGCTGCGCTCTCTGAGGAGGCGCAAGGTGAGCGATGGCAGCAGGCAGCTGCCTCGGGGCCGGGCCTGGCCTGCCGGCACGGAGGGAGCCGCTGTGCCAGGGCAGCGCTGCGGGTCCCCCGCGCCGCCTCGGCCTCAGCCTTCTCCTCTTGTGTGCAGGTGCAGAGCTCTGAGCCACGGGCGGCAGCTCCGCAGGCCCAGCAGCACCGGGACTCCCGTGCCGGCCCTGGCCCGCAGGCGGCAGCAGCAGAGAGCCGGGCAGCGGCCCCGCACAGCCCCAGGGCCCGCGGCCGGGCTCTGCTGCGCTCGCTGCGCCGCGGCTGCCGGGCCATCCTCACCAGGGTGGCGGCTGCGATCCGGCAGCCGGGGACACAGCGGCGCCTGCACCGGGCCACGGGCTCAGCCACGGCAGCAGCAGCCCCCGCAGCGGGGGCACAGAGCCGGGCAGCTGCGCCGTACAGCCGCTACGCCCCCGGGCCCTCGCCCGGCCAGCTGGAAGAGCTGGGGCAGTGGGCAGGGCCAGCAGGGATGGCACTCCTTGAAGAGCTGGGGCGTGAGGAGCAGAGCTGGTCCGATGATGCCCAAGATGGGAGTGGTGGGGAAGAGAGCCTCTCGGAGTCCGGTTCCTTTGACCCAAATGAACTGGACTCTGACAGCGGCCCAGGACAACAACTAAACCGGTTCCTCCAAGACACAGATCCATCAGTGTCTAAAGAAGAAGATAGCAAGGCCCAAGAGTGGTGGTACAAGAAGGACAAGGATGGCAGCATCCAAAGTACCTGTGTCAATCCCCTTTTCCAGACCCCACACAGCTCTTGCTGCCCCTGCAGCCCATTGCCAAGCCAGCAGGATCATCTCAGGCAGTGGGCAAGGCTGGCAGTGAAGGCATTCCTCACCCAAGGTTGTAGTGACGGGGGAGAGAGGCTATCAGTGTCCAGTTCTTTTGACGCAAATGAACTGGAGTCTGACAGTGGCCCAGAAAAACTCCAAAAGCTGTTCCTCCAAGACACAGATCCATCAGTGTCTGATGAGGAAGACAGCAAGGCCCAAGAGTTGTGGCAGCAGAAGAGCAAGGATGTCACCATCCACACCATCTGGGTCAAACCTCTCTTCCCAGCACTCATGGTGGAGCCCGGCTCACTGGAGGCAGAGAAGGCAGACTGTGGCTGGCCCAGCACATCTCGTGCCCCAGCAGCTCCCACGGACACCCAGCCAGCAGCTGCTGCCCTGGCCAGAGCTCCAGAGGTTGAGGAGCAGCACGTGAGTGGCCCTGCCCAGGCACAAGGGGTGGCACAGACAGCAGCTCCTGCTGCCTCTGGTGCGCAGGCGGCAGCAGCAGAGAGCCGGGCACCGGCCCCTCACAGCCCCTGCTGCCCCCCCAGCCCATGGCCCAGCCAGGTGGAAGAGATCAGGCCGTGGGCAGGGCCAGCATTCTTGGCACTCCTGGAAGAGCTGTGGGGAGAGGAGGGGTCCTGCAGCGAGGAGCTCAGCTCTGGCCCATCCACAGAGTGGCCAGAAGACACAGAGGCAGGCAGGATGGCTGAGGAGGAGAGTGCCTCAGGGTCCCTGCAATCTGAGCCACTGCCTGAAGACATAGAACCAGGCAGGATGGCTTGGGAAGAGAGCCCCTCAGGGTCCCTCCTCAGTGAGCCACTGCCTGAAGACACAGAGCCAGGCAGGATGGCTGAGAAGGAGAGCACCTCAGGCTCCCTCCTCAGTGAGCCACTGCCTGAAGACACAGAGCCAGGCAGGATGGCTTGGGAAGAGAGCCCCTCAGGGTCCCTCCTCAGTGAGCCCCTGCCAGAAGACACAGAGCCAGGCAGGATGAGCAGGGAGGAGATTGGCTCAGTGACCCTGCCACATGGGGTTTGGACGGAGGACGACATTTCCTTGTGGTTGCTGCCATGTGAGTCATGGGCCTGCACAGCTCCAGAGGATGGACGAGATCAGCTGGAGGCAGCCCTGATGTGCCCATCTCATGTGCACCCACCACTCCTTCACATGGGCCCAGGCGTCAGCAGCCAGCAGTCAGAAGAAGGACGCCTGTCCCAAATGGGAGATGTGGAGACCTATGGCAGACAAATGCAGGCTGTCCTGGGGGCCACTTGGCGGGAGCAGCAGTTGCTCAGGAGGCACAGACGGTGCCTTGAGCGTCTGCAGGGCCTGCGCTCAGCTGCAGCTGTCCCCGTGCGGCGGCCGTGCCCCTTCAGGAGGGCACTCAGGGCTCTGCACAGGGCATTCAGGAGCCTCAAACGCCTCATTCCAGGGCTCCACTGACTCTGTCAGTGTTTCTGCCAGGGAACTACTCCTGCCTTGGCTGCAGTGTCTGGAATGCCTTTGCATTGTCCCAGCATCCATCAGAGCTGTTGGCATCCAACTGGCAGCCTTGCGATGGATCGGTGCCCTTGCCAAACCAACCAGGTTTAAGGTCCCTTCACCAATCTGGCAAGGCCCTACCAAAGAACCATCTTCTGTTCTTTGGGACACGGACACCACCAGGGAACAAGAATTGTAGCTTTTGCTAAGTTAGTATAGGTTAGGTAGCTAAGTTAGTATAGGTTAGGTAAGATGTTTTTATTGAAATAAAATGATAGAATTGATAAATCAGGAATGCTTGTTGTTTTCATTGAACTGTGATCATTGATTTGGGGGGAAATCCTCAAGGCTGATGTTTTGGTAAGATGGCACCTTGACAGGAGTGGTTTAGCCTGCTATCCCTGCTAAATCTCCAGAGACATAATTACACTTTCCTGCTCCAAGAAGCTTTCCCACCCCTAAAATTTCTTTATTTCCTCTCATAAACTGTTGCAGGGAAGCACAGTGGGAAGGGAAGGATAGGAAAGAGCCTGGCAGATGTGGCACACAATGTAAAATCCCTAAAGTGCTGTCAGCTTCTGGTTTGAGGTGAGTTATGCACTCCTAAATTTACAGCCTGTGTGCTTAAATATAGAGTGTGTGCATAAAGGGTGGCTCAATCCAGAGAAAAAAATACTGCATCATCAAAAAATTTATTTAATAAAAAGTGGGAAAACTCCAAGACAATCTCTCCGTGGGGAAAAGAAATATTAAAAAAAAAAATCTCTTGAGGATTACTTTGCTAAAACATTATAGTAATTCCATAATTCCATAAGAATTAAAAATGCAAAATGAGGGTTATACATCACAGGGAAACCTTAAGTATCAGGCGTTCCAGGAAGTCTGTACCTCTCAAGTACCTCAGCCAATGGGGAACGAGAGAAGGGAAGCGTGGTCAGGAAATTGAGATAAAAAGGAGGCTGTGTCCTCCAAAAAATTGAGAGACCCCAAGACAATGCCCCATGGCCTCTTCTTTTATTCGAATAAAGTAAAAGGACTCCTCTGTCTCATTCTGGACACAAACCTCTGGTGTTTGTGGGTTAATTTTCCTGACACACACAGAGCATGGGGAGAGCCCAGGGAGCTTCACCCAAGCCCAGAGCAGGGCCCGGATGAACCCCCCAGATCCCATGCCAAGAGGACAAAGCCCGCAGGCCCGTACCCCTTAGAGCGCTGCCGCTCTCCCAGCCCCTCGCTCGACCAGCTGTGAGAGCTGGAGCTGTGTGGAGCAAGGTCAGCAGTGATGGCACTCCTTGAAGAGCTGGGCAACGAGAGGCAGAACTGGTCCACACTTTGCCAGGCCAGCATTAGTGGGGAAGAGAGCCTGGCACAGTCCAGTTCTAATGACCCCAACAAACCGCAGTCTGACAGTGGCCCAGGACAATTCCAAAAGCTCTTCCTCCCAGACACAGATCCATCAGTGCCCCATGGGGAAGACACCTGTGCTGAGGGTGCCTTGTTACAGGACCTTTCCTCTTTAGAACAGCTGTAATTCACCAGCAGTGCCATGGGCTGCATGGGCATAAAGAGGAGAAGGACTTCTCCTAAAGTGTGCCCTGAAATTGTCTGCAAGAGATCTCTTATGAAAAGCTGCGGAGTACTCCCAGAGCCTTCAAAATATTTCCAAATAAAACTCACATTGCAGTCAGTGATACCATAGATGTGGTTTGTGACTGTTAAATCCTGGAGGGAAAAAAACCAACGTGTTTTTCTGTAACCTGTTTAATGCTCAGAGAAGCAAATGCTGTTGTTCCCTCTTAAATGTGTGCTTCTTATAAAATACAAAGTAGCTTTGGTCAGTTTACTTTCAAGTGCTGGTGTTAACACCTCTGTTATTATAAAGTGGATACACTAAGAACAAAATATCAATGTACATTATCTTTTTTTTTTTTATTTTTTGTCTCTTAGGAAATGCTCTCTCTCCTTGTTATAAGCCTCTCTCCACGGTATAAGTCTCAAAATCTGGGCAGCACAGAGGGGGTGGTGCTCAGCCTGGAGGCGTCAATCCCAGGGACATATCCAGACAATAAATTCCTAACGATTTCTGAGGCAGGAATTTGTGAGCCTGATGGTTTTCATGTACTCCACTCTGCCCATGGGCCCAGGAGTCCCCTTTCAGCCAGCCCAGGGCCATGGTCTTGCTGCTCCTCCTCTTCCCTGTGCAGCTCCTGGATGGGCTGAGACTCTGGACTATGCTGTCTTCCTCCTCACTGTCATTCCCGGGGCAGTTCCCAGGGCCAGGATTTACAGTTTTATGTGGCTGGAGAGGACACTTTCAGCTTGGAAGGTTGCAGTGGATGTTTGTGCAGTGGGAGAAGAAGGAAGGTGTTGTCACACCTGACCTGGATTTTACCTTTCCTGCCTGAATCCCAGCCAGCCTCAGCCTTTCCTGCCATTGAAGAGCCTGACTTCCCAGCTGGAATGTCCCTTCAATGGGGGTGTCTGGCTGAGTAGTTGCTGACTGAATTCCTTTTGCTTCTTACCACCATCCCTCTTTCCCTTGGAAAGAATCATAATTGTTCCCTAGATCAGGGCCATGTTTCCTGATCATTTTAGAAAGGCCTTAAAGGAGGGAGGAACTGAGAGGAAAAGTCATTTAACACATCAGCTGACTCTAAATACTGAACCCCAAATCTCCTAATTTTGTGTAAGAAAAAGAGATCTCTTCCAAGCTCATAGATGAAAACTGTCTACAGTTGTGCAGACACCGCACGGATTCTCCGGAGAACTCGAGGTTTGTTTTCAGGAAAGCTTTTCTTTCTTCTAGGCAGTGCTTCCTCACATGGTTCCTTTAGGAATTCAGCTGCTTTTCCCTGTTTTCTTTTGATATAATTAAAAGTAAACTTCAGTTCTTGCTTGCCTGCCTGTGAGGACACCTCTTTTCCCCAGATCATCCAGGAGCAGAGGAAGAGAAATCCCTTTCCAGTTCAGTGTCTTCCTTTTACACCGAAGACTCCTCAAACATGCATATACACATGCATGCATCTTCTCCATGGAACTTGAGAAATAATCCTAAAATTCCATAAATTTGTGCCAAACCCAAATAATCTAGGCTAAATTTGGTGTTCATTTGGAAATATTTTGGGTGTGGGGTGGAGAAGGTTTGAAGGAAATGAGAATGTTTGCCTCTCTTCCCTCTCTTTTTTCCCTCCTCCAACTCCCTTGGTTCCCCTCAAATACATTGTGAGAGTAGGGGAGGAAAATAATCCAGAACCGGGAAATCTCAGACCCATCACTTGGAGGATTCTTGCCTGCTGGAAGGTTTGTGCTCCAGAGGAGAATTCTGAAAGAATCCCAGATTTAATCTTTCATGGTTTTTCTCTTATAGAACCCCATGATCAGACACTTCAAAAATTGGTTTTCCAGCCTATGCTCAGCTTGTATTTTTAGCCCAAAGTCAGCATCTAAAGTTCAGTGCACAAAGCATCCCATTTTAGTAACTTAACTCATGAAAACCGTGTCCCAGTAATTCAGACAATTAACTCTGCTGCTGTTACAAGTCCATGGTTCCCCCTGAGGAAGTCTGGATCTTTTCTTATCACCATGGCTGGGGACCTGGCTGCCATAAGAACGTCCCCATAAGAATTTCTGGCTATCTCTGACCTTCAGAATATAGGAAGCCATGAAACCCCAAAAATGTAATCATGAAGATTCAGCACACTGTACCTGATGCACTAAAACATGACCTGCAGCTGATCTCTCTGACTTACTGAAGGAAATACCAAACATTTTAAATGGACCTTTGCTCTTTGTCTTAATTGTGGGTGATATTGTCGTGTCCTTACTAATTTTCTTCAGCAGGTTCTCTTACTTTTACATGTTTATAATTTGAAAATTATGGAATATAATTACATGTCATCTTTTGGAGAGTTAAATACTACTCATTTTCCATTCTGACTTTAAAGAAATTTCAGTGTCAGAGTCTGTGAAGTAAATTCACTCTGATTTAAATATGATTTGTTAAATTAACAGTGGAGAGTGGGACATGTAGGTGAATTCACAGTCATCATTTGCAGATGCCACGCATTAAATCTTTATATTCAAAGACTTTTAGATGCCAATATTTCATTTTAGAGGAATCTCCTTCTTTTCCACAGCCATGAAAAAATTCTGACATAAATAAATCAATATTATCCTTTGGATCTGTAAGCAGGATGGACTTGACCTCTCCACACTGATGTAAAAGGTTTCACAGCAGTTTGAAGAATCAGAGAATTCTGGAATCATGGAATGGTTTGGGTTGGAAAGAACCTTAAAGCTCATTCAGTGCCACCCACTGCCATGGGCAGGGACACCTTCCACTAGCCCAGGTGGCTCCAAGCCCCATCCAACCTGGCCTTGGACACTGCCAGGGATCCCAGGGCAGCCACAGCTTCCTGAGAACCCTGTGCCAGGGCCTGCCCACCCTCACAGGGAACAATTGCTTCCCATTATCCCACCCAACTCTGCCCTCCTCCACTGGAGTATTCACCGTTACTTCCTCTCGTAATTTCCCAGTTCCCATTGGAGCTATGTGAACATTTCAGCCATTTTTGAAATTAGATTCTAACAACTCATCTCTGGAGTTTTTTCCTCTGCCTCCCGAATGGTGTGAGTTCTCCTTGGTGGACTCTGCATTATAAAGGGAAAATGATGGCATTCTTAACCATGGTGGAAGGAAAACTTTTTTCCCAATCAGCCCAGCATTTTCACCTCACAGATCTTGATCCTAAACTTGGTGTTGGACATGTACAAGAGCCTCTGGATTTTCAGTAGGCCCTCTAGCCTGATTTTAGAAGGGAATTCCCTGGTGAGTGTGCACTTATCACACTTAATAGACACCAATACAATAATACTCTTGGAATTTTCTGAAATTTCCTCAACTTTTTATAATATGCAATTATTAATAAATAAATTTCATCCTGCAGCAATGCTTTCCACAATGCCACAGCTGTGCGTGATGTGGAAACACACGTTTTTAAAGCTGCGGCCTAAGCGCTGCTTTCCTGACTGATGTGTCAGTGCAGCAGCGGTGGGACAGCAATGTCCCCGCACTCTGCACACACTCCTGTCCCAGCCGCTCCCAGCTGGTTCCAGCCGCTTTGCAGCTGCCTCGGAGCCCCCCGCTGGCCTCGGCGTGCTGGGCAGTGGCCCCGGGGACAGCAGCGCGTTCCAGGGCCCTTTGTGACACGGGGCTGCGTGTGCCCAGAGCCCATTGTGACACCTGGGGCCGCGCCCTGGCCAGGAGGGTTAAAAGGGCGCACAGAGCCCGGGGGTGGCACTCCCAGGAGAGCATCTCCGTCAGGAGACAGCAGCTCCCGGGATTCTGCAGCGCCAAGGCGAGGCAGAGATGCCATTAAGTGAGGAGAAACCCACGGGCGTCCAGCCCAAGCAGAAGTGGCTGCGCTCTCTGAGGAGGCGCAAGGTGAGCGATGGCAGCAGGCAGCTGCCTCGGGGCCGGGCCGGGCCTGCCGGCACGGAGGGAGCCGCTGTGCCAGGGCAGCGCTGCGGGTCCCCCGCGCCGCCTCGGCCTCAGCCTTCTCCTCTTGTGTGCAGGTGCAGAGCTCTGAGCCACGGGCGGCAGCTCCGCAGGCCCAGCAGCACCGGGACTCCCGTGCCGGCCCTGGCCCGCAGGCGGCAGCAGCAGAGAGCCGGGCAGCGGCCCCGCACAGCCCCAGGGCCCGCGGCCGGGCTCTGCTGCGCTCGCTGCGCCGCGGCTGCCGGGCCATCCTCACCAGGGTGGCGGCTGCGATCCGGCAGCCGGGGACACAGCGGCGCCTGCACCGGGCCACGGGCTCAGCCACGGCAGCAGCAGCCCCCGCAGCGGGGGCACAGAGCCGGGCAGCTGCGCCGTACAGCCGCTACGCCCCCGGGCCCTCGCCCGGCCAGCTGGAAGAGCTGGGGCAGTGGGCAGGGCCAGCAGGGATGGCACTCCTTGAAGAGCTGGGGCGTGAGGAGCAGAGCTGGTCCGATGATGCCCAAGATGGGAGTGGTGGGGAAGAGAGCCTCTCGGAGTCCGGTTCCTTTGACCCAAATGAACTGGACTCTGACAGCGGCCCAGGACACCAACTAAACCGGTTCCTCCAAGACACAGATCCATCAGTGTCTAAAGAAGAAGATAGCAAGGCCCAAGAGTGGTGGTACAAGAAGGACAAGGATGGCAGCATCCAAAGTACCTGTGTCAATCCCCTTTTCCAGACCCCACACAGCTCTTGCTGCCCCTGCAGCCCATTGCCCAGCCAGCAGGATCATTTCAGGCAGTGGGCAAGGCTGGCAGTGAAGGCATTCCTCACCCAAGGTTGTAGTGACGGGGGAGAGAGGCTATCAGTGTCCAGTTCTTTTGACGCAAATGAACTGGAGTCTGACAGTGGCCCAGAAAAACTCCAAAAGCTGTTCCTCCAAGACACAGATCCATCAGTGTCTGATGAGGAAGACAGCAAGGCCCAAGAGTTGTGGCAGCAGAAGAGCAAGGATGTCACCATCCACACCATCTGGGTCAAACCTCTCTTCCCAGCACTCATGGTGGAGCCCGGCTCACTGGAGGCAGAGAAGGCAGACTGTGGCTGGCCCAGCACATCTCGTGCCCCAGCAGCTCCCACGGACACCCAGCCAGCAGCTGCTGCCCTGGCCAGAGCTCCAGAGGTTGAGGAGCTGCACGTGAGTGGCCCTGCCCAGGCACAAGGGGTGGCACAGACAGCAGCTCCTGCTGCCTCTGGTGCGCAGGCGGCAGCCGCAGAGAGCCGGGCACTGGCCCCGCACAGCCCCTGCTGCCCCCCCAGCCAACGGCCCAGCCAGGTGGAAGAGATCAGGCCGTGGGCAGGGCCAGCATTCTTGGCACTCCTGGAAGAGCTGTGGGGAGAGGAGGGGTCCTGCAGCGAGGAGCTCAGCTCTGGCCCATCCACAGAGTGGCCAGAAGACACAGAGGCAGGCAGGATGGCTGAGGAGGAGAGTGCCTCAGGGTCCCTGCAATCTGAGCCACTGCCTGAAGACATAGAACCAGGCAGGATGGCTTGGGAAGAGAGCCCCTCAGGGTCCCTCCTCAGTGAGCCACTGCCTGAAGACACAGAACCAGGCAGGATGGCTGAGAAGGAGAGTACCTCAGGCTCCCTCCTCAGTGAGCCACTGCCAGAAGACACAGAAGCAGGCAGGATGGCTTGGGAAAAGAGCCCCTCAGGGTCCCTCCTCAGTGAGCCACTGCCAGAAGACACAGAGCCAGGCAGGATGAGCAGGGAGGAGATTGGCTCAGTGACCCTGCCACATGGGGTTTGGACGGAGGACGACATTTCCTTGTGGTTTCTGCCATGTGAGTCATGGGCCTGCACAGCTCCAGAGGATGGACGAGATCAGCTGGAGGCAGCCCTGATGTGCCCATCTCATGTGCACCCACCACTCCTTCACATGGGCCCAGGCGTCAGCAGCCAGCAGTCAGAAGAAGGACGCCTGTCCCAAATGGGAGATGTGGAGACCTGTGGCAGACAAATGCAGGCTGTCCTGGGGGCCACTTGGCATGAGGAGCAGTTGCTCAGGAGGCACAGACGGTGCCTTGAGCATCTGCAGGGCCTGCGCTCAGCTGCAGCTGTCCCCGTGCGGCGGCCGTGCCCCTTCAGGAGGGCACTCAGGGCTCTGCACAGGGCATTCAGGAGCCTCAAACGCCTCATTCCAGGGCTCCACTGACTCTGTCAGTGTTTCTGCCAGGGAACTACTCCTGCCTTGGCTGCAGTGTCTGGAATGCCTTTGCATTGTCCCAGCATCCATCAGAGCTGTTGGCATCCAACTGGCAGCCTTGCGATGGATCGGTGCCCTTGCCAAACCAACCAGGTTTAAGGTCCCTTCACCAATCTGGCAAGGCCCTACCAAAGAACCATCTTCTGTTCTTTGGGACACGGACACCACCAGGGAACAAGAATTGTAGCTTTTGCTAAGTTAGTATAGGTTAGGTAGCTAAGTTAGTATAGGTTAGGTAAGATGTTTTTATTGAAATAAAATGATAGAATTGATAAATCAGGAATGCTTGTTGTTTTCATTGAACTGTGATCATTGATTTGGGGGGAAATCCTCAAGGCTGATGTTTTGGTAAGATGGCACCTTGACAGGAGTGGTTTAGCCTGCTATCCCTGCTAAATCTCCAGAGACATAATTACACTTTCCTGCTCCAAGAAGCTTTCCCACCCCTAAAATTTCTTTATTTCCTCTCATAAACTGTTGCAGGGAAGCACAGTGGGAAGGGAAGGATAGGAAAGGGCCTGGCAGATGTGGCACACAATGTAAAATCCCTAAAGTGCTGTCAGCTTCTGGTTTGAGGTGAGTTATGCACTCCTAAATTTACAGCCTGTGTGCTTAAATATAGAGTGTGTGCATAAAGGGTGGCTCAATCCAGAGAAAAAAATACTGCATCATCAAAAAATTTATTTAATAAAAAGTGGGAAAACTCCAAGACAATCTCTCCGTGGGGAAAAGAAATATTAAAAAAAAAAATCTCTTGAGGATTACTTTGCTAAAACATTATAGTAATTCCATAATTCCATAAGAATTAAAAATGCAAAATGAGGGTTATACATCACAGGGAAACCTTAAGTATCAGGCGTTCCAGGAAGTCTGTACCTCTCAAGTACCTCAGCCAATGGGGAACGAGAGAAGGGAAGCGTGGTCAGGAAATTGAGATAAAAAGGAGGCTGTGTCCTCCAAAAAATTGAGAGACCCCAAGACAATGCCCCATGGCCTCTTCTTTTATTCGAATAAAGTAAAAGGACTCCTCTGTCTCATTCTGGACACAAACCTCTGGTGTTTGTGGGTTAATTTTCCTGACACACACAGAGCATGGGGAGAGCCCAGGGAGCTTCACCCAAGCCCAGAGCAGGGCCCGGATGAACCCCCCAGATCCCATGCCAAGAGGACAAAGCCCGCAGGCCCGTACCCCTTAGAGCGCTGCCGCTCTCCCAGCCCCTCGCTCGACCAGCTGTGAGAGCTGGAGCTGTGTGGAGCAAGGTCAGCAGTGATGGCACTCCTTGAAGAGCTGGGCAACGAGAGGCAGAACTGGTCCACACTTTGCCAGGCCAGCATTAGTGGGGAAGAGAGCCTGGCACAGTCCAGTTCTAATGACCCCAACAAACCGCAGTCTGACAGTGGCCCAGGACAATTCCAAAAGCTCTTCCTCCCAGACACAGATCCATCAGTGCCCCATGGGGAAGACACCTGTGCTGAGGGTGCCTTGTTACAGGACCTTTCCTCTTTAGAACAGCTGTAATTCACCAGCAGTGCCATGGGCTGCATGGGCATAAAGAGGAGAAGGACTTCTCCTAAAGTGTGCCCTGAAATTGTCTGCAAGAGATCTCTTATGAAAAGCTGCGGAGTACTCCCAGAGCCTTCAAAATATTTCCAAATAAAACTCACATTGCAGTCAGTGATACCATAGATGTGGTTTGTGACTGTTAAATCCTGGAGGGAAAAAAACCAACGTGTTTTTCTGTAACCTGTTTAATGCTCAGAGAAGCAAATGCTGTTGTTCCCTCTTAAATGTGTGCTTCTTATAAAATACAAAGTAGCTTTGGTCAGTTTACTTTCAAGTGCTGGTGTTAACACCTCTGTTATTATAAAGTGGATACACTAAGAACAAAATATCAATGTACATTATCTTTTTTTTTTTTATTTTTTGTCTCTTAGGAAATGCTCTCTCTCCTTGTTATAAGCCTCTCTCCACGGTATAAGTCTCAAAATCTGGGCAGCACAGAGGGGGTGGTGCTCAGCCTGGAGGCGTCAATCCCAGGGACATATCCAGACAATAAATTCCTAACGATTTCTGAGGCAGGAATTTGTGAGCCTGATGGTTTTCATGTACTCCACTCTGCCCATGGGCCCAGGAGTCCCCTTTCAGCCAGCCCAGGGCCATGGTCTTGCTGCTCCTCCTCTTCCCTGTGCAGCTCCTGGATGGGCTGAGACTCTGGACTATGCTGTCTTCCTCCTCACTGTCATTCCCGGGGCAGTTCCCAGGGCCAGGATTTACAGTTTTATGTGGCTGGAGAGGACACTTTCAGCTTGGAAGGTTGCAGTGGATGTTTGTGCAGTGGGAGAAGAAGGAAGGTGTTGTCACACCTGACCTGGATTTTACCTTTCCTGCCTGAATCCCAGCCAGCCTCAGCCTTTCCTGCCATTGAAGAGCCTGACTTCCCAGCTGGAATGTCCCTTCAATGGGGGTGTCTGGCTGAGTAGTTGCTGACTGAATTCCTTTTGCTTCTTACCACCATCCCTCTTTCCCTTGGAAAGAATCATAATTGTTCCCTAGATCAGGGCCATGTTTCCTGATCATTTTAGAAAGGCCTTAAAGGAGGGAGGAACTGAGAGGAAAAGTCATTTAACACATCAGCTGACTCTAAATACTGAACCCCAAATCTCCTAATTTTGTGTAAGAAAAAGAGATCTCTTCCAAGCTCATAGATGAAAACTGTCTACAGTTGTGCAGACACCGCACGGATTCTCCGGAGAACTCGAGGTTTGTTTTCAGGAAAGCTTTTCTTTCTTCTAGGCAGTGCTTCCTCACATGGTTCCTTTAGGAATTCAGCTGCTTTTCCCTGTTTTCTTTTGATATAATTAAAAGTAAACTTCAGTTCTTGCTTGCCTGCCTGTGAGGACACCTCTTTTCCCCAGATCATCCAGGAGCAGAGGAAGAGAAATCCCTTTCCAGTTCAGTGTCTTCCTTTTACACCGAAGACTCCTCAAACATGCATATACACATGCATGCATCTTCTCCATGGAACTTGA
This sequence comes from Melozone crissalis, assembly GCF_028551555.1. NCBI lineage: Eukaryota > Metazoa > Chordata > Aves > Passeriformes > Passerellidae > Melozone > Melozone crissalis. The sequence continues at coordinate 8,043,593 of NW_026535823.1, read as the reverse complement.
GAAATAATCCTAAAATTCCATAAATTTGTGCCAAACCCAAATAATCTAGGCTAAATTTGGTGTTCATTTGGAAATATTTTGGGTGTGGGGTGGAGAAGGTTTGAAGGAAATGAGAATGTTTGCCTCTCTTCCCTCTCTTTTTTCCCTCCTCCAACTCCCTTGGTTCCCCTCAAATACATTGTGAGAGTAGGGGAGGAAGATAATCCGGAACCGGGAAATCTCAGACCCATCACTTGGAGGATTCTTGCCTGCTGGAAGGTTTGTGCTCCAGAGGAGAATTCTGAAAGAATCCCAGATTTAATCTTTCATGGTTTTTCTCTTATAGAACCCCATGATCAGACACTTCAAAAATTGGTTTTCCAGCCTATGCTCAGCTTGTATTTTTAGCCCAAACTCAGCATCTAAAGTTCAGTGCACAAAGCATCCCATTTTAGTAACTTAACTCATGAAAACCGTGTCCCAGTAATTCAGACAATTAACTCTGCTGCTGTTACAACTCCATGGTTCCCCCTGAGGAAGTCTGGATCTTTTCTTATCACCATGGCTGGGGACCTGGCTGCCATAAGAACGTCCCCATAAGAATTTCTGGCTATCTCTGACCTTCAGAATATAGGAAGCCATGAAACCCCAAAAATGTAATCATGAAGATTCAGCACACTGTACCTGATGCACTAAAACATGACCTGCAGCTGATCTCTCTGACTTACTGAAGGAAATACCAAACATTTTAAATGGACCTTTGCTCTTTGTCTTAATTGTGGGTGATATTGTCGTGTCCTTACTAATTTTCTTCAGCAGGTTCTCTTACTTTTACATGTTTATAATTTGAAAATTATGGAATATAATTACATGTCATCTTTTGGAGAGTTAAATACTACTCATTTTCCATTCTGACTTTAAAGAAATTTCAGTGTCAGAGTCTGTGAAGTAAATTCACTCTGATTTAAATATGATTTGTTAAATTAACAGTGGAGAGTGGGACATGTAGGTGAATTCACAGTCATCATTTGCAGATGCCACGCATTAAATCTTTATATTCAAAGACTTTTAGATGCCAATATTTCATTTTAGAGGAATCTCCTTCTTTTCCACAGCCATGAAAAAATTCTGACATAAATAAATCAATATTATCCTTTGGATCTGTAAGCAGGATGGACTTGACCTCTCCACACTGATGTAAAAGGTTTCACAGCAGTTTGAAGAATCAGAGAATTCTGGAATCATGGAATGGTTTGGGTTGGAAAGAACCTTAAAGCTCATTCAGTGCCACCCACTGCCATGGGCAGGGACACCTTCCACTAGCCCAGGTGGCTCCAAGCCCCATCCAACCTGGCCTTGGACACTGCCAGGGATCCCAGGGCAGCCACAGCTTCCTGAGAACCCTGTGCCAGGGCCTGCCCACCCTCACAGGGAACAATTGCTTCCCATTATCCCACCCAACTCTGCCCTCCTCCACTGGAGTATTCACCGTTACTTCCTCTCGTAATTTCCCAGTTCCCATTGGAGCTATGTGAACATTTCAGCCATTTTTGAAATTAGATTCTAACAACTCATCTCTGGAGTTTTTTCCTCTGCCTCCCGAATGGTGTGAGTTCTCCTTGGTGGACTCTGCATTATAAAGGGAAAATGATGGCATTCTTAACCATGGTGGAAGGAAAACTTTTTTCCCAATCAGCCCAGCATTTTCACCTCACAGATCTTGATCCTAAACTTGGTGTTGGACATGTACAAGAGCCTCTGGATTTTCAGTAGGCCCTCTAGCCTGATTTTAGAAGGGAATTCCCTGGTGAGTGTGCACTTATCACACTTAATAGACACCAATACAATAATACTCTTGGAATTTTCTGAAATTTCCTCAACTTTTTATAATATGCAATTATTAATAAATAAATTTCATCCTGCAGCAATGCTTTCCACAATGCCACAGCTGTGCGTGATGTGGAAACACACGTTTTTAAAGCTGCGGCCTAAGCGCTGCTTTCCTGACTGATGTGTCAGTGCAGCAGCGGTGGGACAGCAATGTCCCCGCACTCTGCACACACTCCTGTCCCAGCCGCTCCCAGCTGGTTCCAGCCGCTTTGCAGCTGCCTCGGAGCCCCCCGCTGGCCTCGGCGTGCTGGGCAGTGGCCCTGGGGACAGCAGCGCGTTCCAGGGCCCTTTGTGACACGGGGCTGCGTGTGCCCAGAGCCCATTGTGACACCTGGGGCCGCGCCCTGGCCAGGAGGGTTAAAAGGGCGCACAGAGCCCGGGGGTGGCACTCCCAGGAGAGCATCTCCGTCAGGAGACAGCAGCTCCCGGGATTCTGCAGCGCCAAGGCGAGGCAGAGATGCCATTAAGTGAGGAGAAACCCACGGGCGTCCAGCCCAAGCAGAAGTGGCTGCGCTCTCTGAGGAGGCGCAAGGTGAGCGATGGCAGCAGGCAGCTGCCTCGGGGCCGGGCCGGGCCTGCCGGCACGGAGGGAGCCGCTGTGCCAGGGCAGCGCTGCGGGTCCCCCGCGCCGCCTCGGCCTCAGCCTTCTCCTCTTGTGTGCAGGTGCAGAGCTCTGAGCCACGGGCGGCAGCTCCGCAGGCCCAGCAGCACCGGGACTCCCGTGCCGGCCCTGGCCCGCAGGCGGCAGCAGCAGAGAGCCGGGCAGCGGCCCCGCACAGCCCCAGGGCCCGCGGCCGGGCTCTGCTGCGCTCGCTGCGCCGCGGCTGCCGGGCCATCCTCACCAGGGTGGCGGCTGCGATCCGGCAGCCGGGGACACAGCGGCGCCTGCACCGGGCCACGGGCTCAGCCACGGCAGCAGCAGCCCCCGCAGCGGGGGCACAGAGCCGGGCAGCTGCGCCGTACAGCCGCTACGCCCCCGGGCCCTCGCCCGGCCAGCTGGAAGAGCTGGGGCAGTGGGCAGGGCCAGCAGGGATGGCACTCCTTGAAGAGCTGGGGCGTGAGGAGCAGAGCTGGTCCGATGATGCCCAAGATGGGAGTGGTGGGGAAGAGAGCCTCTCGGAGTCCGGTTCCTTTGACCCAAATGAACTGGACTCTGACAGCGGCCCAGGACAACAACTAAACCGGTTCCTCCAAGACACAGATCCATCAGTGTCTAAAGAAGAAGATAGCAAGGCCCAAGAGTGGTGGTACAAGAAGGACAAGGATGGCAGCATCCAAAGTACCTGTGTCAATCCCCTTTTCCAGACCCCACACAGCTCTTGCTGCCCCTGCAGCCCATTGCCCAGCCAGCAGGATCATTTCAGGCAGTGGGCAAGGCTGGCAGTGAAGGCATTCCTCACCCAAGGTTGTAGTGACGGGGGAGAGAGGCTATCAGTGTCCAGTTCTTTTGACGCAAATGAACTGGAGTCTGACAGTGGCCCAGAAAAACTCCAAAAGCTGTTCCTCCAAGACACAGATCCATCAGTGTCTGATGAGGAAGACAGCAAGGCCCAAGAGTTGTGGCAGCAGAAGAGCAAGGATGTCACCATCCACACCATCTGGGTCAAACCTCTCTTCCCAGCACTCATGGTGGAGCCCGGCTCACTGGAGGCAGAGAAGGCAGACTGTGGCTGGCCCAGCACATCTCGTGCCCCAGCAGCTCCCACGGACACCCAGCCAGCAGCTGCTGCCCTGGCCAGAGCTCCAGAGGTTGAGGAGCTGCACGTGAGTGGCCCTGCCCAGGCACAAGGGGTGGCACAGACAGCAGCTCCTGCTGCCTCTGGTGCGCAGGCGGCAGCCGCAGAGAGCCGGGCACTGGCCCCGCACAGCCCCTGCTGCCCCCCCAGCCCACGGCCCAGCCAGGTGGAAGAGATCAGGCCGTGGGCAGGGCCAGCATTCTTGGCACTCCTGGAAGAGCTGTGGGGAGAGGAGGGGTCCTGCAGCGAGGAGCTCAGCTCTGGCCCATCCACAGAGTGGCCAGAAGACACAGAGGCAGGCAGGATGGCTGAGGAGGAGAGTGCCTCAGGGTCCCTGCAATCTGAGCCACTGCCTGAAGACATAGAACCAGGCAGGATGGCTTGGGAAGAGAGCCCCTCAGGGTCCCTCCTCAGTGAGCCACTGCCTGAAGACACAGAACCAGGCAGGATGGCTGAGAAGGAGAGTACCTCAGGCTCCCTCCTCAGTGAGCCACTGCCAGAAGACACAGAACCAGGCAGGATGGCTTGGGAAAAGAGCCCCTCAGGGTCCCTCCTCAGTGAGCCACTGCCTGAAGACACAGAACCAGGCAGGATGGCTGAGAAGGAGAGTACCTCAGGCTCCCTCCTCAGTGAGCCACTGCCTGAAGACACAGAAGCAGGCAGGATGGCTTGGGAAGAGAGCCCCTCAGGGTCCCTCCTCAGTGAGCCACTGCCAGAAGACACAGAGCCAGGCAGGATGAGCAGGGAGGAGATTGGCTCAGTGACCCTGCCACATGGGGTTTGGACGGAGGACGACATTTCCTTGTGGTTTCTGCCATGTGAGTCATGGGCCTGCACAGCTCCAGAGGATGGACGAGATCAGCTGGAGGCAGCCCTGATGTGCCCATCTCATGTGCACCCACCACTCCTTCACATGGGCCCAGGCGTCAGCAGCCAGCAGTCAGAAGAAGGACGCCTGTCCCAAATGGGAGATGTGGAGACCTGTGGCAGACAAATGCAGGCTGTCCTGGGGGCCACTTGGCATGAGGAGCAGTTGCTCAGGAGGCACAGACGGTGCCTTGAGCGTCTGCAGGGCCTGCGCTCAGCTGCAGCTGTCCCCGTGCGGCGGCCGTGCCCCTTCAGGAGGGCACTCAGGGCTCTGCACAGGGCATTCAGGAGCCTCAAACGCCTCATTCCAGGGCTCCACTGACTCTGTCAGTGTTTCTGCCAGGGAACTACTCCTGCCTTGGCTGCAGTGTCTGGAATGCCTTTGCATTGTCCCAGCATCCATCAGAGCTGTTGGCATCCAACTGGCAGCCTTGCGATGGATCGGTGCCCTTGCCAAACCAACCAGGTTTAAGGTCCCTTCACCAATCTGGCAAGGCCCTACCAAAGAACCATCTTCTGTTCTTTGGGACACGGACACCACCAGGGAACAAGAATTGTAGCTTTTGCTAAGTTAGTATAGGTTAGGTAGCTAAGTTAGTATAGGTTAGGTAAGATGTTTTTATTGAAATAAAATGATAGAATTGATAAATCAGGAATGCTTGTTGTTTTCATTGAACTGTGATCATTGATTTGGGGGGAAATCCTCAAGGCTGATGTTTTGGTAAGATGGCACCTTGACAGGAGTGGTTTAGCCTGCTATCCCTGCTAAATCTCCAGAGACATAATTACACTTTCCTGCTCCAAGAAGCTTTCCCACCCCTAAAATTTCTTTATTTCCTCTCATAAACTGTTGCAGGGAAGCACAGTGGGAAGGGAAGGATAGGAAAGAGCCTGGCAGATGTGGCACACAATGTAAAATCCCTAAAGTGCTGTCAGCTTCTGGTTTGAGGTGAGTTATGCACTCCTAAATTTACAGCCTGTGTGCTTAAATATAGAGTGTGTGCATAAAGGGTGGCTCAATCCAGAGAAAAAAATACTGCATCATCAAAAAATTTATTTAATAAAAAGTGGGAAAACTCCAAGACAATCTCTCCGTGGGGAAAAGAAATATTAAAAAAAAAAATCTCTTGAGGATTACTTTGCTAAAACATTATAGTAATTCCATAATTCCATAAGAATTAAAAATGCAAAATGAGGGTTATACATCACAGGGAAACCTTAAGTATCAGGCGTTCCAGGAAGTCTGTACCTCTCAAGTACCTCAGCCAATGGGGAACGAGAGAAGGGAAGCGTGGTCAGGAAATTGAGATAAAAAGGAGGCTGTGTCCTCCAAAAAATTGAGAGACCCCAAGACAATGCCCCATGGCCTCTTCTTTTATTCGAATAAAGTAAAAGGACTCCTCTGTCTCATTCTGGACACAAACCTCTGGTGTTTGTGGGTTAATTTTCCTGACACACACAGAGCATGGGGAGAGCCCTGGGAGCTTCACCCGAGCCCAGAGCAGGGCCCGGATGAACCCCCCAGATCCCATGCCAAGAGGACAAAGCCCGCAGGCCCGTACCCCTTAGAGCGCTGCCGCTCTCCCAGCCCCTCGCTCGACCAGCTGTGAGAGCTGGAGCTGTGTGGAGCAAGGTCAGCAGTGATGGCACTCCTTGAAGAGCTGGGCAACGAGAGGCAGAACTGGTCCACACTTTGCCAGGCCAGCATTAGTGGGGAAGAGAGCCTGGCACAGTCCAGTTCTAATGACCCCAACAAACCGCAGTCTGACAGTGGCCCAGGACAATTCCAAAAGCTCTTCCTCCCAGACACAGATCCATCAGTGCCCCATGGGGAAGACACCTGTGCTGAGGGTGCCTTGTTACAGGACCTTTCCTCTTTAGAACAGCTGTAATTCACCAGCAGTGCCATGGGCTGCATGGGCATAAAGAGGAGAAGGACTTCTCCTAAAGTGTGCCCTGAAATTGTCTGCAAGAGATCTCTTATGAAAAGCTGCGGAGTACTCCCAGAGCCTTCAAAATATTTCCAAATAAAACTCACATTGCAGTCAGTGATACCATAGATGTGGTTTGTGACTGTTAAATCCTGGAGGGAAAAAAACCAACGTGTTTTTCTGTAACCTGTTTAATGCTCAGAGAAGCAAATGCTGTTGTTCCCTCTTAAATGTGTGCTTCTTATAAAATACAAAGTAGCTTTGGTCAGTTTACTTTCAAGTGCTGGTGTTAACACCTCTGTTATTATAAAGTGGATACACTAAGAACAAAATATCAATGTACATTATCTTTTTTTTTTTTATTTTTTGTCTCTTAGGAAATGCTCTCTCTCCTTGTTATAAGCCTCTCTCCACGGTATAAGTCTCAAAATCTGGGCAGCACAGAGGGGGTGGTGCTCAGCCTGGAGGCGTCAATCCCAGGGACATATCCAGACAATAAATTCCTAACGATTTCTGAGGCAGGAATTTGTGAGCCTGATGGTTTTCATGTACTCCACTCTGCCCATGGGCCCAGGAGTCCCCTTTCAGCCAGCCCAGGGCCATGGTCTTGCTGCTCCTCCTCTTCCCTGTGCAGCTCCTGGATGGGCTGAGACTCTGGACTATGCTGTCTTCCTCCTCACTGTCATTCCCGGGGCAGTTCCCAGGGCCAGGATTTACAGTTTTATGTGGCTGGAGAGGACACTTTCAGCTTGGAAGGTTGCAGTGGATGTTTGTGCAGTGGGAGAAGAAGGAAGGTGTTGTCACACCTGACCTGGATTTTACCTTTCCTGCCTGAATCCCAGCCAGCCTCAGCCTTTCCTGCCATTGAAGAGCCTGACTTCCCAGCTGGAATGTCCCTTCAATGGGGGTGTCTGGCTGAGTAGTTGCTGACTGAATTCCTTTTGCTTCTTACCACCATCCCTCTTTCCCTTGGAAAGAATCATAATTGTTCCCTAGATCAGGGCCATGTTTCCTGATCATTTTAGAAAGGCCTTAAAGGAGGGAGGAACTGAGAGGAAAAGTCATTTAACACATCAGCTGACTCTAAATACTGAACCCCAAATCTCCTAATTTTGTGTAAGAAAAAGAGATCTCTTCCAAGCTCATAGATGAAAACTGTCTACAGTTGTGCAGACACCGCACGGATTCTCCGGAGAACTCGAGGTTTGTTTTCAGGAAAGCTTTTCTTTCTTCTAGGCAGTGCTTCCTCACATGGTTCCTTTAGGAATTCAGCTGCTTTTCCCTGTTTTCTTTTGATATAATTAAAAGTAAACTTCAGTTCTTGCTTGCCTGCCTGTGAGGACACCTCTTTTCCCCAGATCATCCAGGAGCAGAGGAAGAGAAATCCCTTTCCAGTTCAGTGTCTTCCTTTTACACCGAAGACTCCTCAAACATGCATATACACATGCATGCATCTTCTCCATGGAACTTGAGAAATAATCCTAAAATTCCATAAATTTGTGCCAAACCCAAATAATCTAGGCTAAATTTGGTGTTCATTTGGAAATATTTTGGGTGTGGGGTGGAGAAGGTTTGAAGGAAATGAGAATGTTTGCCTCTCTTCCCTCTCTTTTTTCCCTCCTCCAACTCCCTTGGTTCCCCTCAAATACATTGTGAGAGTAGGGGAGGAAAATAATCCGGAACCGGGAAATCTCAGACCCATCACTTGGAGGATTCTTGCCTGCTGGAAGGTTTGTGCTCCAGAGGAGAATTCTGAAAGAATCCCAGATTTAATCTTTCATGGTTTTTCTCTTATAGAACCCCATGATCAGACACTTCAAAAATTGGTTTTCCAGCCTATGCTCAGCTTGTATTTTTAGCCCAAAGTCAGCATCTAAAGTTCAGTGCACAAAGCATCCCATTTTAATAACTTAACTCATGAAAACCGTGTCCCAGTAATTCAGACAATTAACTCTGCTGCTGTTACAAGTCCATGGTTCCCCCTGAGGAAGTCTGGATCTTTTCTTATCACCATGGCTGGGGACCTGGCTGCCATAAGAACGTCCCCATAAGAATTTCTGGCTATCTCTGACCTTCAGAATATAGGAAGCCATGAAACCCCAAAAATGTAATCATGAAGATTCAGCACACTGTACCTGATGCACTAAAACATGACCTGCAGCTGATCTCTCTGACTTACTGAAGGAAATACCAAACATTTTAAATGGACCTTTGCTCTTTGTCTTAATTGTGGGTGATATTGTCGTGTCCTTACTAATTTTCTTCAGCAGGTTCTCTTACTTTTACATGTTTATAATTTGAAAATTATGGAATATAATTACATGTCATCTTTTGGAGAGTTAAATACTACTCATTTTCCATTCTGACTTTAAAGAAATTTCAGTGTCAGAGTCTGTGAAGTAAATTCACTCTGATTTAAATATGATTTGTTAAATTAACAGTGGAGAGTGGGACATGTAGGTGAATTCACAGTCATCATTTGCAGATGCCACGCATTAAATCTTTATATTCAAAGACTTTTAGATGCCAATATTTCATTTTAGAGGAATCTCCTTCTTTTCCACAGCCATGAAAAAATTCTGACATAAATAAATCAATATTATCCTTTGGATCTGTAAGCAGGATGGACTTGACCTCTCCACACTGATGTAAAAGGTTTCACAGCAGTTTGAAGAATCAGAGAATTCTGGAATCATGGAATGGTTTGGGTTGGAAAGAACCTTAAAGCTCATTCAGTGCCACCCACTGCCATGGGCAGGGACACCTTCCACTAGCCCAGGTGGCTCCAAGCCCCATCCAACCTGGCCTTGGACACTGCCAGGGATCCCAGGGCAGCCACAGCTTCCTGAGAACCCTGTGCCAGGGCCTGCCCACCCTCACAGGGAACAATTGCTTCCCATTATCCCACCCAACTCTGCCCTCCTCCACTGGAGTATTCACCGTCACTTCCTCTTGTAATTTCCCAGTTCCCATTGGAGCTATGTGAACATTTCAGCCATTTTTGAAATTAGATTCTAACAACTCATCTCTGGAGTTTTTTCCTCTGCCTCCCGAATGGTGTGAGTTCTCCTTGGTGGACTCTGCATTATAAAGGGAAAATGATGGCATTCTTAACCATGGTGGAAGGAAAACTTTTTTCCCAATCAGCCCAGCATTTTCACCTCACAGATCTTGATCCTAAACTCGGTGTTGGACATGTACAAGAGCCTCTGGATTTTCAGTAGGCCCTCTAGCCTGATTTTAGAAGGGAATTCCCTGGTGAGTGTGCACTTATCACACTTAATAGACACCAATACAATAATACTCTTGGAATTTTCTGAAATTTCCTCAACTTTTTATAATATGCAATTATTAATAAATAAATTTCATCCTGCAGCAATGCTTTCCACAATGCCACAGCTGTGCGTGATGTGGAAACACACGTTTTTAAAGCTGCGGCCTAAGCGCTGCTTTCCTGACTGATGTGTCAGTGCAGCAGCAGCGGTGGGACAGCAATGTCCCCGCACTCTGCACACACTCCTGTCCCAGCCGCTCCCAGCTGGTTCCAGCCGCTTTGCAGCTGCCTCGGAGCCCCCCGCTGGCCTCGGCGTGCTGGGCAGTGGCCCTGGGGACAGCAGCGCGTTCCAGGGCCCTTTGTGACACGGGGCTGCGTGTGCCCAGAGCCCATTGTGACACCTGGGGCCGCGCCCTGGCCAGGAGGGTTAAAAGGGCGCACAGAGCCCGGGGGTGGCACTCCCAGGAGAGCATCTCCGTCAGGAGACAGCAGCTCCCGGGATTCTGCAGCGCCAAGGCGAGGCAGAGATGCCATTAAGTGAGGAGAAACCCACGGGCGTCCAGCCCAAGCAGAAGTGGCTGCGCTCTCTGAGGAGGCGCAAGGTGAGCGATGGCAGCAGGCAGCTGCCTCGGGGCCGGGCCTGGCCTGCCGGCACGGAGGGAGCCGCTGTGCCAGGGCAGCGCTGCGGGTCCCCCGCGCCGCCTCGGCCTCAGCCTTCTCCTCTTGTGTGCAGGTGCAGAGCTCTGAGCCACGGGCAGCAGCTCCGCAGGCCCAGCAGCACCGGGACTCCCGTGCCGGCCCTGGCCCGCAGGCGGCAGCAGCAGAGAGCCGGGCAGCGGCCCCGCACAGCCCCAGGGCCCGCGGCCGGGCTCTGCTGCGCTCGCTGCGCCGCGGCTGCCGGGCCATCCTCACCAGGGTGGCGGCTGCGATCCGGCAGCCGGGGACACAGCGGCGCCTGCACCGGGCCACGGGCTCAGCCACGGCAGCAGCAGCCCCCGCAGCGGGGGCACAGAGCCGGGCAGCTGCGCCGTACAGCCGCTACGCCCCCGGGCCCTCGCCCGGCCAGCTGGAAGAGCTGGGGCAGTGGGCAGGGCCAGCAGGGATGGCACTCCTTGAAGAGCTGGGGCGTGAGGAGCAGAGCTGGTCCGATGATGCCCAAGATGGGAGTGGTGGGGAAGAGAGCCTCTCGGAGTCCGGTTCCTTTGACCCAAATGAACTGGACTCTGACAGCGGCCCAGGACAACAACTAAACCGGTTCCTCCAAGACACAGATCCATCAGTGTCTAAAGAAGAAGATAGCAAGGCCCAAGAGTGGTGGTACAAGAAGGACAAGGATGGCAGCATCCAAAGTACCTGTGTCAATCCCCTTTTCCAGACCCCACACAGCTCTTGCTGCCCCTGCAGCCCATTGCCCAGCCAGCAGGATCATCTCAGGCAGTGGGCAAGGCTGGCAGTGAAGGCATTCCTCACCCAAGGTTGTAGTGACGGGGGAGAGAGGCTATCAGTGTCCAGTTCTTTTGACGCAAATGAACTGGAGTCTGACAGTGGCCCAGAAAAACTCCAAAAGCTGTTCCTCCAAGACACAGATCCATCAGTGTCTGATGAGGAAGACAGCAAGGCCCAAGAGTTGTGGCAGCAGAAGAGCAAGGATGTCACCATCCACACCATCTGGGTCAAACCTCTCTTCCCAGCACTCATGGTGGAGCCCGGCTCACTGGAGGCAGAGAAGGCAGACTGTGGCTGGCCCAGCACATCTCGTGCCCCAGCAGCTCCCACGGACACCCAGCCAGCAGCTGCTGCCCTGGCCAGAGCTCCAGAGGTTGAGGAGCTGCACGTGAGTGGCCCTGCCCAGGCACAAGGGGTGGCACAGACAGCAGCTCCTGCTGCCTCTGGTGCGCAGGCGGCAGCCGCAGAGAGCCGGGCACTGGCCCCGCACAGCCCCTGCTGCCCCCCCAGCCCACGGCCCAGCCAGGTGGAAGAGATCAGGCCGTGGGCAGGGCCAGCATTCTTGGCACTCCTGGAAGAGCTGTGGGGAGAGGAGGGGTCCTGCAGCGAGGAGCTCAGCTCTGGCCCATCCACAGAGTGGCCAGAAGACACAGAGGCAGGCAGGATGGCTGAGGAGGAGAGTGCCTCAGGGTCCCTGCAATCTGAGCCACTGCCTGAAGACATAGAACCAGGCAGGATGGCTTGGGAAGAGAGCCCCTCAGGGTCCCTCCTCAGTGAGCCACTGCCTGAAGACACAGAACCAGGCAGGATGGCTGAGAAGGAGAGTACCTCAGGCTCCCTCCTCAGTGAGCCACTGCCAGAAGACACAGAAGCAGGCAGGATGGCTTGGGAAAAGAGCCCCTCAGGGTCCCTCCTCAGTGAGCCACTGCCAGAAGACACAGAGCCAGGCAGGATGAGCAGGGAGGAGATTGGCTCAGTGACCCTGCCACATGGGGTTTGGACGGAGGACGACATTTCCTTGTGGTTTCTGCCATGTGAGTCATGGGCCTGCACAGCTCCAGAGGATGGACGAGATCAGCTGGAGGCAGCCCTGATGTGCCCATCTCATGTGCACCCACCACTCCTTCACATGGGCCCAGGCGTCAGCAGCCAGCAGTCAGAAGAAGGACGCCTGTCCCAAATGGGAGATGTGGAGACCTGTGGCAGACAAATGCAGGCTGTCCTGGGGGCCACTTGGCATGAGGAGCAGTTGCTCAGGAGGCACAGACGGTGCCTTGAGCGTCTGCAGGGCCTGCGCTCAGCTGCAGCTGTCCCCGTGCGGCGGCCGTGCCCCTTCAGGAGGGCACTCAGGGCTCTGCACAGGGCATTCAGGAGCCTCAAACGCCTCATTCCAGGGCTCCACTGACTCTGTCAGTGTTTCTGCCAGGGAACTACTCCTGCCTTGGCTGCAGTGTCTGGAATGCCTTTGCATTGTCCCAGCATCCATCAGAGCTGTTGGCATCCAACTGGCAGCCTTGCGATGGATCGGTGCCCTTGCCAAACCAACCAGGTTTAAGGTCCCTTCACCAATCTGGCAAGGCCCTACCAAAGAACCATCTTCTGTTCTTTGGGACACGGACACCACCAGGGAACAAGAATTGTAGCTTTTGCTAAGTTAGTATAGGTTAGGTAGCTAAGTTAGTATAGGTTAGGTAAGATGTTTTTATTGAAATAAAATGATAGAATTGATAAATCAGGAATGCTTGTTGTTTTCATTGAACTGTGATCATTGATTTGGGGGGAAATCCTCAAGGCTGATGTTTTGGTAAGATGGCACCTTGACAGGAGTGGTTTAGCCTGCTATCCCTGCTAAATCTCCAGAGACATAATTACACTTTCCTGCTCCAAGAAGCTTTCCCACCCCTAAAATTTCTTTATTTCCTCTCATAAACTGTTGCAGGGAAGCACAGTAGGAAGGGAAGGATAGGAAAGAGCCTGGCAGATGTGGCACACAATGTAAAATCCCTAAAATGCTGTCAGCTTCTGGTTTGAGGTGAGTTATGCACTCCTAAATTTACAGCCTGTGTGCTTAAGTATAGAGTGTGTGCATAAAGGGTGGCTCAATCCAGAGAAAAAAATACTGCATCATCAAAAAATTTATTTAATAACAAGTGGGAAAACTCCAAGACAATCTCTCCGTAGGGAAAAGAAATTATGCGCTCCTAAATTTACTGACCTTTACTCCTAAATTTCAGCCTGTATGCTGACAAAAGGTGTGTGTGCATGAAGAGTGGCTCAATCCAGAGAAAAAAAATATTGCATCAGTAAGAAATTTCTTTATTAGAAAGAAGACTGCAATACAATCTCTCTCTGGGGAATAAAACAAGTAAAAAAAATCTCTTGAGGATTATTTTGCTAAAACACCCCAGTAGAAATTAGGGAAATGCCAGGAAAACTTTGTTAACAAACAAAAAATGGAGAAAACCTCTCCTCGATAGGTAAATGATAAACACACAAAAGTAATGAATTTTGAACAGGGAAAAATACCTCTTGCTGAGGTTTTTCTTAGTAAAGGCTTGGATATCTTCCAAGGTGAAGTTTTCATAGCTGTTAAAATTCATGGAGGGAACAGGCAAAGTGGGAGTTCCTACAGCTTCATGCAGTTGTGTTCATTAACATACAAACTACCCCCAGATTGTTGTTAATTGTTGGGCAAATTTACTCCTAAATGCTTCCAGGAAAAGAAGGAGAATTAAAAAAAAAGGAAAATGTTTGACAAGAAGAAATGTTTTGCTACTGTAATTAAGAAATATTTTCTTTCTTCCTATGTGAAAAATGTTGAATTTTATTTTGGAAGTGAAGAATTTCAAGGTCAGTTCCTACTGTGAGGTGCTATAGCACAGTCTTGTGGGTAAAGCAAAAGAGGAACAAAGATGAATCATAAAGAAATGTTTATTAGGATAATAAATAAACAATAAACACAGCAATAATAAATACATTTTCAAAAGAGCTCCAGGCTCCAGCAGGGAAATATTGCCGCTGGTGAAGTGTCTGAAGAGAAAAGTTGAGGAGGAAAAAACAACTTTCTTTTATGTAATAGGAAGGAACTGCAGAGTAGCACCAGGTTTGGCTGCCTGGTACAGGAGCTCTTAAGTTACGTTTAAGAGCTCAGACCCTTTTTATATCCCACAGTTAACAATTCTCTGGAGAAACACAGCTTTGTAGAGCTAAAGGGAAAGACTTAGTAAGAAATTTTCCTCATTTTTATATTACATGTTTGTTCTGGAGAAAGAACATTTTTGAAGGGAACTGCAGCACATGTTAAAAGGAAAATAAATTAAAAGCCTAAAAGAATTTGTTTAAAAGTTCTGTAAAATCCTGTAGAAGGAAATACTTTATATGTAGAGGATGGAGAGTGTGACACAGAATTGTAATGAATTAATTTATCATAATTGCACATGAAACATATCCTAACCTGGTTTATAGGGCTGTTATATTTCAGTCTTTGTCGATTTATGTATATTATATATATATATAAAGTTTCAAAGTAGCCAGGTCAGTGAAAATACAAATAAAATTCCTGATTATGTGTTCTTGACAGATGTCCCTTTTTTAGGCACTAACGATTCTGTGATTCTTTGATAAGTACTTACTATTACAAATAACAAATAGCATGAAAAATGGGGAGTTTTCTAATATATAAAACAAACTCAACCCCACTAAGCAGTAGAACATATATCTCCTAAAACCTTCAACATTCTTTTAATCTTACAAAGTTTATCTGTCTATCTGTATCTACAAAGTTTTTCTGTTTTCACCTAAATTAGAACCATGAGACTGAATCCAGCTCCGTGTCTGTAGCCATGCTGGGAATGCCAAGAATAACCCCAAAATCTCTTCTCAGCACTCTCTACTGTGTAATGGAAAAACTGATGCATAAGAGTTAAGTATATAATATTATAATATATTGAATGTTATTTTCATATCTATTATACAATACAGAATAAGTGTATATACAATGTGTACTGATTCTATTTCAAAGAACCATGAGAATCAGAAAATAAATATCCAACTTCACTTTTTAGTAAAGAAATAAACTAAGAAATATCAAAAGCCAGAACCCTTTTAATTTAACTTGCTTTTCTCTGGTTTTTGAAAGTTTTACCTTGTTTAAGGTAGGAGTTGGATATTTCAACAACTACTGATCTCACTAAATC
The DNA here is from genome assembly GCF_028551555.1 of Melozone crissalis. Classification (NCBI taxonomy): domain Eukaryota; kingdom Metazoa; phylum Chordata; class Aves; order Passeriformes; family Passerellidae; genus Melozone; species Melozone crissalis. Next base: position 8,028,274 of record NW_026535823.1, on the reverse strand, counting down.
CTGGATATGATGCTCCAGAGGCATACTTGGAAAAGTCTTGGTCATTCAATAATACTCATGAAATTCCTCATGAAAATCCCAGGTGTTCCTGTATTGCCACTTTTCTTCTCAATGAAGCCCAGATTCAGTGAGTGTTGAACAATTTCTACTTTCAGTATATTTTATGGCACAATTGGTGATCTTGGCTTTAACAGAACACATTTGAAATCACATTGGACTTTGTCCGTAGCAAACTTGACACTTTTGAGAATTTTCAGCCCAGGTCAGTGAAGCTGTGGCTGCCTCTGGATCCCTGGCAGTATCCAAGGCCCGGTTGGATGGGGCTTGGAGCAACCTGGGACAGTGGAAGGTGTCCCTGCCCATGGCAGGGGTGTCAATGGGTGGGCTTTGGGGTCCCTTCCCTCACAAGCCATTTCATGGGCATGTCCTTGCTTCCAGCTGTGGAAAAAAAAAAACAGCTGAAATTAAGAGACAGACCAGTTTGTTTTCTCATTTATCTCACTTTTCAGTGATTTTCAGTGGTCTTGGCCATTACCACTTTCATGCAGAGTATAGTGGCTGTGGAGATCAGAGTATTAACTCTTGAAATCATTATGGAAGTGGAGAAATTACATAGCTGTATTTCCTAACAGAAAATTAATTGGTGGGGACTCTCCTGATCATGTTGGAAATGTAGTTTTATCATGTATATGTGAGGGAGGAAGATAGGAAGTGGCAGAAAGGTTAATAGCTAAAAAAAAAAAAAATTAATTCAGTCATCTTCCTAACTTGCTTTTGAAAAGATCCTATTTTTATTTGCCTTAGGATATTTTTTTTCCTGGAGTTTGTAGAGCTTTCCATTTTTCAAAAGAAGAAAGGCTACCTGCAACAGCCTGGAATAATTTTCTGACATGAAACAGGTATACAGAACTTCACATTTGTTTTGTAAACTTTCTACAAATACCAAAATAACGAAGGGAAAAAAAGTTTTAAAAACTGTTGTTCCATACCAGCTACCAGAGTAGAGCAATACAGAGTGTGTTAAATAATGCAAGACATTCACTCAAATAAATCTGGATTGATCTACAGCAGTCAAGAAATATCCTTGGAGCAGAACGAAACAGCAAGATAAGAAGAAAAGGTGTCTGATTTAATACACAAATCTTGTTTAGAATTTACAGTGATTTTATAGACATATTCCAGGGATGATATTGAATATATAGCATTTTAATGGAATGCAGTTATGTATTGATAAGCTGTGAGGTATATAAGAAATATATTTAAAAAGTCATAAAAACTTCAAAGCTGAAAACCCAAATATCCAAATATTTTTCCATACGCCTTTTGTTTAATCCTAATGTCTTTTACCCTTTAGCATTCAGTTCAGCATCTTCTTACTCTCCAGCAATCTCAGATGGTTATTTTCCACATAAATTGAATATTTTTTATTCACCTAAGCTCTGGTTATTAATTATCTGATAACAAAGATCTTATCTGGGCCATCTATGACAATTATCTGTGTAGACAAAGAATCTTTTCATCATTATTGCACTATTTAATTCCCAGTATGTGGAATTAATCCACACCCCTTGAAATCACGAGTCATGAAGTGGGGTTTATTCCATGAGGAGCAAACGTTGAGTGATTCCATGATTAAAACTGCATTTATTGCTAATACAGTATCTAAATAATAGGGGGAGCTGGAGCTTATTTATGCAAGATCTTCCGTGCTTCATCCCAAACAAAATCATGTCTGCCAGGCAAATGTTTCTGTGGGATGAAGTCACACTTGAATTTCACAGTGGGCGCTTCTCTGTTTAACTGGGCAATCCAAAGCCTGAATCCTAATAAATGTTTTTTTTCTTTAAAGGGAAGGAAGGAGTTGAAATCTACAGCTGAGTTTTATAGCTTAGACTTATCTGTAAATTAGACTGAGCTGTCTTTTTAATTAAGAGCTCACAAACAGAAGCATTCCCTGTAATCCAATCCATAAAGAGTGGAGTCCTATTCCATAGACAACTGGAACAATAGCTGGACAAATCACAGAGTAATTGGTGCAGGAAGAATAAAGGCCTGTCCCACACTCCCAAAAGCAAAGGCTTTAATCATTCCACTTGCAATAAAATTCCTCTAGGTGGTAACAGCACCATTCCCTTTCCTGAAGGCCAGAGAGTGAATATCACAGATTCACTGATAAAAATCCTGCATGGAGAAAAGGCTGGCTCCAGCCTCAGGCACAGGATTTCACAGGAGTTCAGCTCCTGTGAGGGAGGAATTTAAACCAATTCCTGTGTGGTGGCGTACATCCACCAGCCTCCCACACTGCATGTGCATAAATAAACAGGGAATTGAAAGTGATATCTCTGATATTCCACTGTCCCTCATATTTAACTGCAGAAAGGCAGATTTTCATCACTGGCTCAGCACACCTGCAATGGAATTAAGAACAAAACCTTCCTGCCCAAGGAAGATCTTCCTTTCCAGGCCAGCATTTCTGCCCAAGGAAGATCTTCCTTTCTAGGCTCCAGACAGAGCAAAGGCAATGTCCTTCTTTAGGTCTTTAGAGGCACCTTCATTGTGGAACCTTACCTCAGAAAAAAGGATATTTGAAAGAATTTTTAAAAAAGGTGATTGTTACTCCTACCTACTGATACCAGAGGCCAGTCAGACCTTCATCCCAGTCCTGTCTCTGGGGTCAGGCAGAAGTTGCATTTCAGGCAGCAGAATCAGCATCTTCAGCAGGCCAAGCAGGATGGAATTCATCCCAGGGGCCTCCACAAATCTATCAGGATTTCCACTTAAATATTTCCTCACTTTGTGTCTAAGTAATGCACAGTATTTTAAAAATCCTTAAAGTACAGTGCATTTTTTACTTTATATCTTGAGTTTCACCCAGCAACTTCCACCTTGAAAACAGGGAGGAAAACTGTCATATGCAGTTGATTTTTCAGGTCAGGAATATAGAGAGCAGTTCCTGATTTTGATCATATTTTTCTCTCCTGAAAGATGAGCTGATCAGGTTCTGGAGCCTATTTTTCTATTTCTGGTTCTTTCTCATGTGATAAAAGACCTGATTTTGTTGCTTCACTCTTTTGTTTCCAAGGCAAAAATGTAAATAAGTGACTTTTATGTATATTAATTAGTAGAGTAAAATGGAACTGTAATCAGATGGAGTTTCCAGTTAGTCTGTGGGATAACAATTAGCATGTTTGGAACCTGATTCTGATCCTGGTTTGTGTCTCAAATGAAATTTAAAGTCTCTTCTCTCATTTGCAAACAGTGTGTTGTGAATAAAAGGTAAAATAACCTCTTACAGGCTATTTCTCCCATATGTATGATGATGGATTGAAATGTGGTCCTTTTTCTCTGATTCCTGCATTTTTTTCCAGACTTTCTGACTGCAGTCCAGAATACCATGCTAAAAGTTGAAGGAGAAAGAACCAGGAATAGAAGCTGTCAAGCGGAAGGGTACAAATAACTCATTGCATGAGAAGTTCACATCCTGATTCTGGGACAGCCAAGCTGAAGGTTACCTGGCCCCAGAGCAATGAATGTTTTACCAGTTTCTGCATTCTAGGGTCAGGAGAAGAGTTGGAAGTGCATCAAAATGAAGAAATTCTCTGAAACCATGTATAGTGGGCATGGTTTCCACATGAACACAGGGTTTCCACAGGGGCATGGGGCTTTATTTGCACATAAAACCTAAATCTGAGCATGATTTATGGAGTTACAAGTGAAGAAAGCTGAGAAAATAATTTCAACTGATTTAAACAACTTAAAAATTTCAAAGAAGGCAATTTGCAAAGCTGGGTAAAACAGTCTAGAAAATGTATATGTGGAGTAGGTTTCTCTATGTCCATCCTACAAAGAGATTATTATAACATGGACATGCTGGACGTAGGTGTGTTCATTCAAGGCTGGACTTGGTGATCTTGGAGGTCTTTCCCACCTCAGTTCAGATTATAAAATCCTAGAATTTTAGAGCTCTGCTGGAGAACTGATTTGGTCTTCAGAAGTGGACCCATAGGAAGAGCAGTTCCATGCAGCAATAAGCCCTAAATGGTTTTACTTCTCAGGACAGCAACCAGTGTAATATTTTCCTACAGATATTAATACATATTCCTAAATAATAAATTTTGTTTCCTTGTAGTAAGGAAGGAAAAGCTCCATGGCAATAAAGTTTCCCCTTCCCTGTTTTTGCCCTGTTTTTGCCCTGTTTTTGTTTTAATCCCTGCTCCCGAGCTCTGCCTTGGTTTGACCCTGGTGCACGCATGGCCTTGGGAAATCTCCAACATTCACACCTGGGATTTGCTGAGTTACTGCAGGAAAAGGCCCTGTTTGATCTCCTTCCCTGTCTTTGAAGGAATTACAGCGATTTTATCCTGCCTGCTGGTCATGTACCAGGGAAAAGCAGAGGCTGAGAGGAGGCTTAACTTGCTACCACCTGCAAAGTTAAAAGTCTCCAGGGCTTACAAGTTAAATATTTCAAAAGAGTTAAAGCCAAGCTGTGGCAATCAAGATTAGGGAAGACTCAGAATGTACCATATTCTCTTCTCTTTTAAGATAACTAAATACAAGAAACCATAAATGAACAACACATCCATGATCTCTAAATTAATATAAGAGTGACTATTAGCTTTGGAATAAAAAACAATTTACCTTTAATTAAAAAATCAATTTACCTTGAAATTATGCTCAAACAAATACTCTTTGTAGATTGTCCCCAGGGAAGTGGGCTTCTGTAAAATTAGTATTTCTAATATTTAATAGTATTCAATAATATTGTGGACATTCTTAATGTAAAAATATTAAGGTATTTTCTAGGTTGAGAATATTGTTTTGACCAGCTGTGTCAATCCTGTCTTTTCTCTCACCTCCCATATCCTTTTGCCTTGTCATACACTGCAGAACCAATATTTATTCCTAAAAACAAATATTCTTAAATATTATCCTTCATTACCACAAACACGAAATTGAAGAAAACCAAAGAAATATTGTTGGTTATTCAAGATTATTCAGGATTATTCCAGAGCCAAATATTGCCCCACTTCAGTTTTTAACTCTGTATTTTGTCCAGCAAAACTCTGGCAAACATTTTCAATAGAGAAAAGGCATTTGCAGAAGATTTTCCAAAGTTCCCTTAGGAACACTGCTATCCTCTGTACTAAATATTTATACACATAATAATATGGTTACATTTAGGTACCAGCTGTTGGAAATACCCCAATAAGAGAATAGTGATGGAAAGGAAGTTTATCTCTCTTCCAAGTTTCACAGAGCCCAGCTACTGATTGTGCCTGATTCTCACAGGCAGACCTCTTTACACACCAATATTTTGGGGAACTTTTGGTTTTTCATACAGCTCAGAATGATCTAAGTTAAGGGATAAATCTAGATTTTAAAAAATCCAAATATATTATTACACTGAGGCTAGGTTGAAAGAGACCCTGGCTGCCTGAATGCTTTGTGACAGCCTTTTTGTACATTTTCACTTACGTGTCCAGCTATTTTAATGTATAGGGCAACATGGGTAAAGAGCAGTATTGTCATCTTACCCACAAAAATTTAATTCCAGACATTTGGGTGGTGACATATTGTTAATTAAATATTGATTTGTTGGAGGATGAACTGAGCCATCGGTATTTTCCCTCCTAATTAGAATAATGACTGCTCCACATGCCAGCAGTTATGAATCTCCCTGAAATAACTGTGCAAGTGGAAATTTAGGAAAGCCTTAAATAATGCAGCGTGCTGCATCTCAATTATGATTAATAAATTAGCTGTAGTGTAGTAGCTGCACTATTTAAATAGACTGTCCACATTTCCCCTACTGGGAATAAAAATCCAATGTTTGACAGTTTGCATTTTTCCTGGAGCTCTGTGTTCCAGTTTGTCAGGACTAAATAGGCTCAGCATTGTGAAAAGAGCCCAGTTGCACATTCCTCACTGTCATCAATATTGTTCTTAGTGATTCCACAAGCAAAGCATGCCATGAACTGATAAAGGAAGCCACTCTTTCACTCAGAGCCAGGAGCTCATTTATGGAATATTAAATGCTTCAATAACTGAACTTTTTTTAATAATTAATTTTTGTGGTGCTTATGCCCCATGGATGAAGAAGGGGCTTCTATTTCCATTGCAATCAGTTTCTCACTTTTTAATCAACATTAATTTAATGTTAGAATCTGATTTTCTGTGTCATGCTAATTTCTTCTGGCTGGTCTCTGATTAGGGAGTTTAATGTGCAACTATTCTCCCTCATCTCCAAGTTCAATTTCTCCTCAGAAAATGTCTGCTTTCTTCAACTTTCATCTTAAACAGCACAGGATCCTTTCCCCCAGCCAAAACCATGTCAGCACATCTTCCTTATCTCCCTCAAAATGTTCCTCTTGACCTTTTTGTAATATTCCCTCACTGCTCCAAAACAGAATCCTAGAATTGTTCAAGTTGGAAAAGCCCTCTGAGGTCATCGAGTCCAATCATCCCCTGACACTGCCAAGGCCACCACTGACCCATGTTCTCAGGGGCCACATTGACATGCCTTTAAATCCCTCCAGGATGGGGACTCCAACACCTCCCTGGGCAGCTGTGCCAATGTCTGACCACCCTTCCCATGAAGAAATTCCTCCCGCTGTGCAACCTGAGCCTGCCCTGGCCCAGCCTGAGGCCGTTCCCTCTCCTCCTGTCCCTGTTCCTGGGAGCACAGCCCGACCCCCCAGCTGTCCCCTCCTGTCAGGAGCTGTGCAGAGCCACAAGGTCCCCCCTGAGCCTCCTTTTCTCCAGGCTGAGCCCCTTTCCCAGCTCCCTCAGCCACTCTGGTGCTCCAGACCCTTCCCCAGCCCCATTCCCTTCCCGGGACACGCTCCAGCCCCTCAAGGCCTCTCTGGTCCTCAGGGCCACCACTGACCCATGTCCCCAACTGCCACCTTGACATAACTTTAGATCTCTCCAGAAATGGGAGTCCAACACCTCCCAGGGCAGCTGTGCCAAGGCCTGACCACCCTTTCCATGGGGAAATTCCTCCCGCTGTGCAACCTGAGCCTGCCCTGGCCCAGTCTGAGGCTGTTCCCTCTCCTCCTGTCCCTGTTCCTGGGAGCACAGCCCGATCCCCCTGGCTGTCCCCTCCTCTCAGGAGTTGTGCAGAGCCACAAGGGCCCCCCTGAGCCTCCTTTTCTCCAGGCTGAGTCCCTTCCCAGCTCCCTCAGCCCCTCCTGGTGCTCCAGACCCTTCCCCAGCTCTGTTCCCTTCCCTGGACACGCTCCAGCCCCTCAAGGTCTGTCTTGTCCTCAGGGCCTCAAAATGGACCCCGGGTTATTTTCATCTTTACCAGCCTGACCATAATAATTCAGTGCACCTTAAACATGATTAAGGTCATGAAATAAGCAGTAACATTTTTACTATTTTATCAGAGAAAGAAGTAAACTAAAAAGGACCATAATATTTGAAGATGGGCTGAGAGACTTGGTAACAGGGGCCTATAAAATGAAAAGGAACATGGAGTTTTTAGTCCACCAAAAGGTCACCTACAGGGCACCTCTGAGCCTGAATTTATCCCTTCATTTTGTCTTTGTGAATGTTTCACACAGATTTTCATATAGGAATAGACTCTTCAAGGAGCCTCTTCAAAGTTTTTATAGGGGAAACAATTTGATTCAGTATTTCAGTGTCACTGTTTAATCAGCTATTAATGGATGCAGAGAATATTTGATGTGCTTTCTCTTTGTAGATTGTGGATTTTTACTAAGTCAACAAGAGAAATGGAATATTCTTTGCATATCATTTATTGCAAGGGATTCTGTTACCAGGAGGTGGAAGTGCAAATGGAATTTTGGAGGTTTTGTATTAATAAAGAGATGATAATTCCTCTGCTTTAAGCAGATTATCATCAGCCTTCCAAGAGCTGGGGGAACATGTTGCTTTTAAGGACATAGTTAATCTGGGCAGAGATTAAGGCACACTTGTTCACTGTGAAATTATCCTGAATTTTGGGAGAGTTAAATCCCATTTGTTAAGAGTATTTCTGTTGGCTTTCATGGAATCCCAGACTGGGTTGGCCTGGAAGGGACCTTAAAGCCCATCCAGTTCCACCCCTGCCGTGGGCACAGACACCTTCCTCCAGCCCAGGTTGCTCCAAGCCCTGTCCAGCCTGGCCTTGGACACTTCCAGGGATCCAGGGACAGCCACAGCTTCTCTTAGGGGTGGATTTAAGTGTGATCTGTTTTGTTTTTCAAATCCCTTTCTGCTTCCACAGCTGAATTCCTCTATTACTTCTTGAGTTCATTTGAAGAGGTTGGAATGAGCAGGAAGATAAACATCACCAACCAATGCCTTGGGACAAAGAAAATTTAAAACTAAGTTCTTGCTTTTTACTTATGTTGCTGCAGATTAAAGACTGATTGCCATCTTTAGGTTTTTAAATGCTCTCTTTTACATAGGTCTGAAATATGGTGGTATCCATTTTATTTTAATGTCTTTCAATCTCCTGTCTTGGAATTTAATTTGGTTTTCTATCAAGTTTTCTTGTCTTACCTAAGGTAATTTTTTTACACAACATGATTTTTTTGTTATAAGTTACTATAGCAACTTGGAAAAATTAAACATGAGAAATCTGTGGAGACTTCAGGCTATCTAATTTTTATGTTCCTGTGATTTTTCCAGCAGAAAGAGAAGTTCTACTAGAGCTAAATGTAGCTTTAAAAAAGCCAAATATACAGGAATCACTTATCATAGAGCATGAATCCATGCAAATGAAGAAACAATTGCATTTACTAAAAAGCAGAGTGTACAGAAAGGGTGTAGGAGAGAGTAAATGAAAGATTTAAAAAGACAGCTCAAGGACACAAGTCCCTTGTCCTGTAAGGAATTCACTTCCAAAACTTCAAATAAAAAAACTATTTAATATTTAAAGCTTTTTTTTTTTTTTTTTTTTTTTTTTAATGAGTTATTTTTCACTAAATAGCTTTTGGTTATGTCTTACCTGGATTTTTCAGCAGGAAATGTCACGGCCTGGTAAATTCAAGGAGCTAAAAATCTCCATGGATTCCTTGGACAATGTTCTCAGCCACACGGTGGGATTGTTGGGATGTCTGAGGATCCCTTTCAAGTTAGGTTATTCCATGATTCTATGCTTTAAACCTTCACAAATGTGATATATGCCCAACAGGTCCCGTGAGTTTACTGGTTTTGGTGAAAGTCTGGATTTAGAACAAATACAGAGGTTGCTCCTTTCAATATTGGCCCTGCTGACACAAATTCAAAACAAAGGTTTATTTGAAAATTGTTAATATGTTCATTTTGGAAACAGAAATAAGTAGATGTTTTATCAATTTCATTACAGATCAAAATCTTTATTCTTCAGAGCATCTCTGGGAAAGTTCCTTCAAAAACAGAGGCACCAAATTAGTTACAGAAAATTTAATTTCTCTGTATTCTTGCATTAAATATGCACATAATTATCTGAAGTTTATCTACAGAATATGAAAAAAGAGACTTTTTTGTCCTTTTTCACTAGCACAGGGCTTGGTGTCACCTTGGTGATAGAATTTGAGCAGGTCAGTACTGAACCAGCTTCAGTCTCCAGTTTCTCTTGAATTTTCTCACCCCTCCACTTTTCTTCTCCATGGGTTTCTCTAAATAAACTTCTCTCTCCTACTGTTCAACAACTCTTTGTTTGATTTTTGTTCTTACTAAAAATCATTATTATTAATTTAGTTAACCTAGAATGATCCAGCATTGGGGAATGTGAGGGTTTTGAGCACTGATAGTGCCTGTGCAGATCTAAATAATAGATGGGGCTGTCACTCTCCTGACAATAAACTCAGGAAAACTCCAGTGTTTTATGAGAAAATTCACATTTAGATACAAACTGGATAATTTCACAATTTCAGTGAGGCTTTTGAGGAAGCACACAGATATTTCACTTCATCTGTTTATTGTCCAACACCTTCTGGTTTGTTCCTGGTGATGAAGGAAGAAAATTCTCTGAGAGAATAACAACAGAGAAATCACAGAGTCTGCTGAGTTGGGAGGGACCCACAAGGATCATTGAGTGCAAATCTTAGCCCTGCACAGAACATCCCCAAGAGTCACAGGAAAAATCTTATATTTTTCCAGTTTGAAATAAATTCAAATCATTTCTGCTCACAACCATTTGCATAAAATAAGCTCACAGCAGTCTTCCCAATGACATTCCATATTCTGCTTCAGGTGTGTAGGGAACAGCCTCAAGTCTTCCATAAACCATAATAATGGTATTTATGATTTCCCACTGACTCCATAAGCAATTCACATCTCCAGGAAAGATTTAACCCTGAGACTTGGCACTGGAAGTCCTCCTTACTTAATCTTTATGATCAACATCAATTTTGCTATTTAACATAAGAAGTGAGTCTTGTGATCAAAAAAAGAAGGAAATTCCTCCACTTCAGCCCATATATTTGTAACTAACCACAGCCAGGGGACTATTTGCAGATGACCTCTGTGTTCCTGAGAATCCTCTGCTACAGGATATTATAAAACACTCAATGCTAGGAAAACCAGGCAATTTATTTTGTTGTGAGACACAATGCATTAGGTAAATGTTAGACACTGAAAAGCAAACACATTCCCATACAAAAATAAAGAAAAAATATAGATACACTCCAACTAGAAATCTCATTATCTACTGATTGGTGACCAGGGCAGAAGTTAACATTCCAGCCTGCTGCCTGTGTCACACCCAACAAAAACTTGGCTTTTGTGTTTCTTGGGATGGATTTTTCTCCAACCCCATGTTTCATGTACTTATAAAACAAGTCTGAAAATCAATAAGGATGCATACCAAAGATGTTCTTTCTCTTTTTTTTTCTCCACTTTTTGTTCATTTTGTTTTGCATTTACTTTAAAATTAGTTATTTTTCCAAGATGCCATTACTTAGGATATATCTTGCCCAATTTTTGTTGGCCATCTAAACCTTTCATATGAGGAATGAAACCCTTTTCTGATGTCTTTAACTTTATTGTTTCATCAAAATTATTTCTCTCCCAACAGTACCACAATGTTAGAACTTTGATTTATATTTGCACTGAATTGTTATTTCTCTTTTCACTATTGTATCAACCTCACACTTATTAACTTTTCCAATTTTCCTTTTCTACTTCCAAGAACCCATATAAACCTGGCACTAGAATTTCAAGATGTACCAAGCTCAATGCAAAAAAGCAAAAAATAAAGCCTCATTTTCAGGCTGTGCTGACTCCCATCAGAAAACTTTCAGCAAAAGGAGGAAAAAATGAGTTTTATGTGGATGACACACAAAAATTTTCAGTCTTCTACAGAAGAAAAGACTTTGTCAGCCCACAAAATCATATGTCCTAATAGTAACATGAGACTGACCCACTAAAGCCAGGTTATGAAGCCCCACTTTTTCTTATCATGAGTATCAGGTTTACAGTGGGGGGAGGAAAACCTTTAACTCAATACACTTTTAAAAATAAATCTGAACTTTATAATTTTCTTCCCAGAAATATCACTCATTTTATTGAATAATATCGTTATTGATTTTTTTTTTTAGCCTAACATTCCTTAAGCTGCAAATGTCAAGGCAATGTTATATGGGGAGATGCCTTTCTGAGCATTGAAAATAAGAATCAGGCTGAATTCTTTGAAAAATGGTGTTGCTGGAATATTTCCTTAAATTTGGCAGGATTATATGTAAAAAAACCCCAACCAAACAAACCACTTTACAAGAAAATAAAGGCATCACCCATTGGTTTTTATTGTTAAAGATTATAGCATTTGATGGACCTCCTGAGGGCCACTTACAGATGGAAGTCAAGAAACTCAACCAGCAGAAATCAAATATTTTGTTGGGAAAATAATAGAGAAGATTGTTGCTGTGTGAGGGAAATAAACCTTATCAATATAAGAAAAAAACATCCTTGATCTTTATTTTAAAGGGCTTGTTTGTACACAAATTGCACTAACAGAAAACTGTTCATTTAAATGTTTCTCCTTTTCAGTCAGGCAGATTTAAACAGAAAAATGTGAAAGGAAATTGAAATTATCACTTTGTTCTTGTGTTGCAGCCCCAATTGAGGGCATTTCTTGTATTCTGGACATTTCCTTGGGAGTAGTAGAGATCCCACTATATGAATACAACCTGCAGGCAAGGTACTGAGCTTGCACCATCCCAGGTCTGGAATTTACCCTTCTGAGGCACCTGGCATTGAGCTGCCAAAGGAAAGGAGAGCTGGGCTCTGTGGTTGGCTTCAATCCCAGAAAAAAAAGGTTTTTGGGGGGAAAAGGCAGGGCAGAAGTGTCTGTGTGCAGCACAGGGGAGCTTCAGCACATCCCCTAGCACAAGGGGAACCTCTCAGAGTCTGGGAAAGCTGAAGGAAAAGCCCCAGGGGAAGACTTCCAAGGACACAGGAGGTCAATCTCCATTCTTTTCTAAGTAGAAAAATCTCATGGAAAAAAGCTATCAGCCCTCAGAAGGATAAAACTTCTTCCCATGTGCTTTTTATGGAATTAAAACATGGGTATTTAACATTGGGAGAGTAACTCCAGATGCCTTTGGTCTTCATGGGGAAAAGGTGGGAGGGATTTCTCTTCCAGATGGGGAATGTCAGGCTGACCTCATGAAGATGCCAAGGGGAGATAACATGGAACAAAGTTTTCTACCACCAACATTCTCATGGTGAAAACCTCTGGCTCTGGAGAGTCCCTGCATGGGAGAGGTGCCTGCACTTCCCCAAAGCCCGCTGAGCCACTCCACATTTACCTTTTGTTATGCTAGACTATGGACAGAAATAAAAATATGACTTTATTTTTATTTCTTCTATCTTTTTTTTCCTCTTCTGCATGGCTCATGTTGTCCAAGGACCACATATTAATTTATATATTTTTTATATTATATCCAAGTGCATTTCCTGAAGTGACATGCCTTCTCTGATCCACCTGTCCTGCTGAGCTGCACAGGACACTGCCCAGATTGCTGCCAAATTCCCTGGAAATCTCTCTCTTTCAGAAATATCACAGGTTCACCGCCAAAATTCAGTCCCTCTGTGTGCTGTACTGGCTGCTAAGGAGGTAGAATCCTGTCCCAAATTTACAGGAATATTCTTCACTGGAACTTTAACCTTGTATAATTGAGTTTCAGAGCAACCCCTCCTCTCCCTCTGAGGTTCAGCCAAGCCTCAAATGTTTTCACTTTGTCCTGCTGGAACACCTGAAGTCCATTAATCATCACTGTCTGACCAAAGTAATTATTAATGGATGTCCCAGGCAGCAGTGACCCACCTGAATTTTAGGGTCACATATTTTCTTCAAGATGTTGATGCTGCTGTATTACAAAGGGTAGCTCATTTTTAATTAAAAATATATAGTAAGAAAGCTCTTCCTCCTTATACAAGGCCATATGGCAAGACAGAATTACAATTTACTTTGCCTTTTACATTCATTTTTCTAGTTAGAGCTCTGAAACCATCCATAAAACCATGCCTGGCTGAATTTGGCAAAGAGAGTGGTTTTCTGTAAATGATATTAAATATTGAGGCTATATTATTAAGTGCTCATAAGTAGAACAGTATTTCTTTGAAAATTTTCCCTGCTGCTTACAAGATGAAGATGGTGTCCAAGACAAGCCAGCTTGGAAATAAAACTTGTAATTTTCCTGGAATAGCCATGTAAAAGTCAGGTGTCTGCACAACAATGGGTCATGATTCAGTCTGGTGATAACACTGCTATTAATTTTCCTCCATTTCCTTTTTCTTATCAGGGATTAGCTTTTATAATGATATTATTATTGGAAGGTGCCTCAGTTATTGTTGTTGCTGTGTTTATACATTGTGTTTTCATTGAAATTGTGAAAAGAACATCTTTATTTCAGAGAAGGGCTACTACATGTGCAGTTTGTCAGTCCCTAAATCTTCTGTTAAAAGTCAGGAATTGTTGATGTCACTACAGAGACATAAATCTATTTTTTCAAAGGATATAGAAAATTATAAAATCAGGACATTTCTCTGGTACACATAGGGACATCTGCATCTTGTCTTTACCATGTTTATTGGAAAAATGTTTAATTTTATGTCCCAGAGAGGAAATTTGATATCCCAAGAAGGAGAGTCAATAAGTACAAAGCAGATTATACCTTCTAAACATGGTATACAGAACCTAAACAGCTTGTAAGACCATGTCTATCCTAAAACCCAACAAAACAAATATTCAAACTAGCAAAAGTCCCCTCTGGACATGGCTGCTGCTCCTGAAAAGTGGTCAGATAAGTCACAGTGCTACAACATTAATATCAATTTCTTCTGAGAAGGCAGAGTAATGATTTTACTAATTTGCAGTTTCAAATCCTTTCAGCTTTAGCCCTTCCTGAAGCATTCTTCACCTCAGACAAAATCCATCCTTCTTACATGGTTAACTGGGAGTAACTCCCTCTTACCCCTCCTCTTGTGGGTGTCTTAATGTGACTTTTGCTGCTTCCCAGAAGAATGAAGCGATATGCAATAAGGTTTTATGAAATTCAATTAATGATGTTACAGCTTATAGATAAATATCTATAGATATTCTAGTGATAGAACTCCATGGCTCTGTCGTGGTTGTAATTAAAATATGTGTCTTTGGCAAATGGCAGGGACAAAAATGTCATTAAGAGCTGCTGCTGCAATGGAATTTCAGGATCCCAGAATGTGGAAACAGGCCCCAGTTGAGAGGGAAGGAGCTGCTGAATTTAGTTGTGGCAATAAATCCCAGGACAGAGCAGAGGCAGGGCTCAGCACAAGTTTTAAATGGAGTGAGGAGAAGCTGGAGTGCTCTGATTAATTGGGATGCAGCTGTCTCTGGTGGGAGGAAAACCACACTGCCACACCTGATTGCAGGAAGGAAGGGGGAGCTGATTAGGTTTATTAAGCACTGACTCATTCAGGTGATGAATACAATTAAATGAAATTATTATTCTGCAAGATTTTTGTTTGAGCTGCATCAAAGCCCAAAAATAAGTTCTGTGTCACACTGAAGAATTGTTGCTGGCCCAAAGAATGAGTAAAATGTTAATATTTAACAATTCATGGAGAAAATATGTGAATGGGACTAAAGGGATGAACTAATCTCATTAATGTTTTTATTATTTTGCTTGATCTAAGGAGAGTTTGTAATGATGGAGCATCTAAAGCTGGACTGTGACATCATTAAGTGTTTCAAGAATGAAATCTTGAAAGGCTTCAGCCTTAGCACTCTGATATTTGAACATATTGAGTGCAGGACATAAGTGGTGCAATACTGATAGATCAATGGCTTCTGTCCAAAGAAAAAACAGGAAAAATGAAAAAAATCTCTAAATAAATATGTGTTTTAAGCAGCTAAAATACATTCTATAGAAATGGCATTCTATTTTAATAAAATCTAAATATTTTGTCTCTTGTGTTGATTTTACTTATTTAACAGGAAGTGAATTATACCAGCACAACTCTAATTTTTCAATTAAAATTTAACATATCATTATTTGATAAGAGTAAAAACAGAATTCTGTGTATTTTTATCAAAATTGCTACCTGTGTTTGTAAAATGTGTTCTGTCAAAACTGTCATATTTCCTCAGGAGGCTGCTTGGAGAGCAGTGTCTCCCATCAAGAAAAAATGACTTGCTGTAATATTTTAGTCTACAATTATACACAGCACATATTTAAAATTAATGTTTCCTTCTGTCTGGTTTTTGTGTTTAGTCTCACATCTCATTTTAAGGTGTAAATATTTTATAGGGTAAGTATTTTTAAGTGACAGTTGTAGTCATCATAAGAACTGCTGATTCTCTGGGGTTTTTTTTGTTGCCGGGGAATTTGTTGTTGGTAAAATCACAGAATCATGGAATGGTTTGGGTTGGAAGGGACCTCAAAGCCCATCCAGTGCCACCCCTGCCATGGGCAGGGACACCTTCCACTAGCCCAGGATGCTCCAAGCCCCATCCGACCTGGCCTTGGGCACTTCCAGGGATCCAGGGGCAGCCATAGCTTCTCTGGGCACCCTGTGCCAGGGCCTGCCCACCCTCACAGGGAACAATTCCTTCCCAATATCCCATTAAATCTCCCCTCCTTCAGCTTAAAGCCAGTGTATTTATTTTCAGATTTTTCTCTTCTGTCTTGTAAATTCATTAAATTTCTAACCTGGAAAAACTCCATCTCCAGTGCCAGTGGCTTAATTTGTTGTCAAATACTTGTTTTGACCAAAATGCAAATTAATTATATATTAATTCATGTTATAACCAAGTAGGGTGGAATGCAGCATTCATCTCAGAGGAATGAGGCTGGCAAGGGCATAGATTTCCATCTTTTCCAGACCAACAGCAGGGAAAACTGCTCTTGGTGACTCCTTTGCTAGAGGTTGAGTGCCAGTAACAAAAGGTTTTCCTTGGTTATGGCACATAAAAGATGCACAACAATGGTTTGACTTTTAAAGACTTAATTTACTATTAGCAGCAGCATGAATGATTAAGACCTCTGCAACAGGGAAAACTTAAAATCTTCAGCTTTCCCCCCGCTAGAAAATTATCTTTGCTGTTCCTTTCCATGCCTGGCTGATCCTCATCTGTGTAACTCCAAAACTCAGAGCTGAAGCTCAACACAAGCAGATGGGTGGCATTTCCAGCACCACATACCCTGCAGAAGTTCAACAGCATTTCTGAAATTGTTACACTGCAAAACATGCCCATCAGCTCAGCTGACCTTTCAGTCTTCCTTTGTGCTCATTTTAGGATTAATTATTGCATTTCTTGTGTTTGCGAGCTGTGTTCTGCACTGAGGATGTGCAGGCGTGTTTCCCTCACCTGCCAAATCATCTCCCCTGCTCTGGCCAACAGAAAACACAGCTCTGCTCGTGCTTGCTGCACTCAGGAAGGTAAAACTACAGGCTTTTATTAAATGTCACTGCTGAAACACAATTTACTTCATGGTTTTTCATGGACAATGGTGAAATGAGACCCTAAAAACATCTCTGCAGTAATATCTGCTTTCAAATGCAAACAAATTGAGAGCAAAGACATGGTGATGTTGAAATCACAAGCTTTGACACTTCTTACAAAGCCTGAGAAAACTGGAATCTGTTAAAGGATGTTATTTTGTCAAGGAAAGGTTTAAAACTTCAAATAATAATGGTAAACTGAGACAGCAAACAGTTATTATAGCAGTTATGCTATCATTGTTATGAATAATTATCAAATAATTTGTGACAAACAGCTATATCTGCATTAGTATCCTGAATACTAAAGAAATAGTTTCTGTCTAAAACCAGGGAAAAGGATAAAAAATAATAGATTCCTCTAAGAATAATGACATTGCAGTGTCTGTTGTGCCTGAAACACAGAGTTTACACCTGCCTGCAGATAATTCTTCAGGAAAATAAAACATATTTTAAATTTTGGTGCAGGGCAAAAGGTGGACCAGTGCCTGAGCCTGAGGTTTCCCTGTGTGGATGTCTTGTATTTGCAGGGTCCCTTGTGGCAGGAAGGAATCTGACTCCATCTTCTCAGAAGGTTAATTTATTATTTTATGACACTATATTATATTAAAGAATACTAAATAAACTATACTAAAGAATACAGAAAGGATATTTAAAGAAGACTAAAAAGATAATAATAAAAACTCATTACTCTTTCCAGAGTTCTGACACAGCTTGGCCCTGATTGGCCAAAGAGTGAAAACACTCACAGCAGAATCCAATGAAACAATCACCAGTGTGGGTAAACAATCTCCAAACATGTTCCAGAGGAGCAAAACAGAGGAGAAGCAAATAAGATAATTTTTGCTTTCCTTTTTCTCTGAGGCTTCCCAGCTTCCCAGGAGAAAAATCCTGGGTGAAGGGATTTTTTCAGAAAATGAGAATGCCACAGGGATGTGCCAAACTGAGGCTTTGTCTGTTCAGCTGGAGCGGCTGAGCTTGGCAAGTGACACTTCTCCCTCACCCTCTTCCCCTCTACTTCAAAAAAGTATAGATCCTGCTTTGAATTTCCCAAATGTGAAGAGCCTCCCAGCCATATTTGAAGAGATGAACATTTAAAAAGATCCCAGCCCGTGCTGAGGAGTCCAGTGGCGTGCCCTGAGCCAGTTGACATGCAGCAATCAATTCTGGAGTGCCATCAACCATCTCATTAGTGGGGGGCTTTCTCCCTCCTTTTTCAGGATCAGGTCTTCTCTCCTGATTCCTCAAGTGCATGGATAATGATCAAAATAGTTATTAGGCATGGAAGTGTTTGGCTTCCCTTTAAAGGATGAGGAGATGCTGTGGTGACCTCAAGAAATATCAAAAGCAGGAGTGGAACCACAGGAGTGGCCCTGGGTCACAGCAAAGCTCTGCCTTCTCTTTCCTTCTGGAGGATAAAACTGAGAAAACACTTTGATTTGTTGCTTTTGCTCTATTGTTCCTCACTGACAGCAGTGTTTTGTTCCAGCAATTGTTGGGTTTTGTTATTAGGGAAACAAGGCACGTGGGTGACATATTTCTGTATTGTTTCCCATTAATGCAGGGCTAAATCATTTAGCATGGCTGCATAACTTTGGGAAGGATGAAAGAAAATTAACAACAAACACTATAATCTCTTCCTCTCCCTTTTTGTCCTCATTATTTCCCCCCAATTGTCTATTCAGTCCTTCTGTTGCACTGATATTTAGATAAATAAAATAGAACAATCCTATGCAAATGCAAGAATTTCTTAGGACTTTATAAAGAGGGGGCTATAAACATATATTTTTTAGTACCTAAGTATTTTCCAAACTAGCAACATCTTTCCTTGAACCTGATCAACTTGAGAAAACATAAATGTATTTCCTGCTGACTTGGAGTTCTTTTAGAATAAGAACAGAGAGCAATGTGCAAGTGAAACAGTTTAAAATTCATCAAGATTTTAATGGAATCACAGAATCCCAGAGTGGTTTAAGTTGGAAGGAACCTTAAAGCCCATCCAGTTCCACCCTCTACCATGGGCATGGACAACTTCCACCAGCCCAGGTTGCTCCAAGCCCTTTCTAACCTGGAAAAAGACACTTCTAGGGATGGTTCCACTCCCAGGGATTATCTCCCTCAGAATGCAAGCTGAGGACGAACAACACAAATGTTTTTGCAGCACATCTGACCCCCTACACCTCCCCAAGCCCAGGCTGAAAAGTGAACATAGCATTACGATATTATTTAATGCCAGGCTCTGCTTTTTGTTCAAAATTGTAAAAAAAGGATTTTAACAGTGGGCGAAACAACTGTGGTTTCCTTGTTTGCAGTTTTGCAACCTAAAAGTGACTGGAGACATTGTAAATAGGACGAAAATAATCGTATTCTTGCTGAACCCTGAGGTACATTTCTACAATTGGGTTAGAATTCAAGAAAACAAATGGTTGTGCTTGATACCAGGAGAGCTAAAAGAACAGGCACAGAAGAGCTGCTGAGTGCATTTTGGGGCTTTCTAACAGCATAAATCTTGTTATGCAGAATGCGACTGTTGGCAAGAAGCAGAAAACAGTGTCCATAAACACATGGATTCACTGTTTTTCCTTCCAAATGTCTATGTGGAGGAGAAAGATAAGGAAAACAATAGAAAACTACTAAAAAATGGGGGGAAAAATGTATTAAAACTTGAGCTCTCTTTTACCCCCCCAAGGAGGTTTGACTGCAAGTATGGAGTTCACACTTAGGCTCTGGGCTAAGTTACTTTAATTCTTGCAGCAAAATAAGTCCATCCATCAGCTCCTTCCTTCCCCACACACTGTGATTTCATACAAAATTCCCTGAATTTCAGGGACAGGGAGAAATAAATAGGAGAAAGAGAGATTGTGCTCAGAAAATCTACCAGAAATGAGCTCCTCACTGCTGATTCCTACAGGGTGAGAGGAATAGGATTTTTCCAGGATGTAGGGGACCTGAATCTTAAATCTTCCATCTGCCTAATGAAATTCAAAGAAAGTTGTTCATCTTCTAAAAGAATATTCTGTATTTTCCAAATAGACTGTCCAAAGCTTCTGCTTTAAACTGATCCATTTTAATTATATCTATGTATTTTAGATGTGTAGATTGCAGTGAAATACAAGGAGTTTTGGAATTTCGGCTTATTTTTTTTAAATTTCTGCTTGTTTGATGGATCTTTATGAGTTTGATGAGAAATGCCTACATCAAAGGGATGTGATTTGTACCCAGAAGGCTCCTGGTACAACAGCTCCCCAGTCCTGTGCTGAGCAGATTGAAATCCAAGCATCATTTACAAAACTCAATGGATGCACTGGAGACAAAAATACAACAAAGTGCCGAATTCAGGGGTGTCTGCAAGGGTTGTGTAACATATCCAACCTGCTGGCAATGTTGGGAAAGGTTTATTGTGTGCTTGGAAAGACTGATATCCCTCCTGGAGCACCAGGGAAGTGCCATTGCCTGGATTGGCTGGCACAGGTCAGCAGCAGTGGTGAACTCCATGGTTTCCACTGCAGAATGAGCTACACAAGGGGAATCACACCTTTTCTTCTTGCTTTCGATGCATTTGATAAATTGAGGGAGAAGAAACCTGTCATAGGCTCATTAGGTTTATAATTATGGTTTTAGGAAAGCAAGAAAGATCTCTCTGCTTTGGAATAAAAGAGTTGCCATAAGTAGCTTCTGTAAAAAACCAGTTTCCAACAAAACCTTCAAAATCAATATTTTAATTTCAGGACATAACTGAAAAAAAATTTAAATATTACCTATTCTCACCTGAACAGAAAAGATTTTATCACAAACTTCCAAATCTTTTGTCTACATTTATCAGCAAAGACACAATAAAGAGAAATTTTGAATTCAAGACCCTACAGAACTGTTTCTAGAGCACAATGTAAAGTAATTTCAAAGGAAGGCTTAAGAATTTCAATTTCAGAATTTAACAGAAAAAAAGAAAAGCCTTTGAAATAATGTCATTAACTGTATCAAGAGAAAAGTTAAATATTTGTAGTTAAGGTACTGGAATAGGGCAAGGGTTTGGATCCTGGTAAGAATCACAGGATCCAGGCTGTGCAAAACCAACACAGGAAACCACCTTATAAATCCATTATTGACCTTTCTTGCCTGTCTCATTTCCATTCCTTCTCTACAGCATACATTTGGCCATAGGAAGGTGTTTTAAACATCTTCCACTCCTTTCAAACAGCTTGGCTTTTTACACATGGTGGTGGCTTTGGCCTCAGACATTTGATCTTTAGATATCTAATAATGTTGGGTTTTTATTTTACTACACTTCTAATGTCAAATGTACTTTCTCAAACTGTTTTAATAAACTGTTTCTTTAATATTTCAAATTAGCACATCCTTTTTTACTCCAAGATTTGTGTGCATGGAATCCATTTAAGCAGTTTACAAGCTCTAAGACATCAGTAATTAGCATTTAAAGGTCACTACTTAATGTTTCTTTATCTGTCAGAGTGAGTTCAATAGCCCACACATTACATATTCATCTCATTACTAATAAAGTTATGATCTACAGAACTTCTCACTGGTGAGTGAGATATTTTAGAAATCCCATTTAGACTGAAGTTGGTTTTTCTTCTTCAGCACTTTCTGGACAGATACTGAAGGAGATTTTCAACTTATGTTTTTACTGCAAAAATGTTGTTTCCCTTCCAAAACTGAACAAACCCATTTGTCCAAACTGGTGCCTGCACAATCCTCATAGCCCATCTACAAAATCACTGCAGTGGGACAAGTTTTGCTGTGCTTACACCCACATATTTTCATCATGAAGTGTGTGAGCCTCAAAGAGATTAAGATCAAATCAGGCATTTTAATGTTCAGCCATTAGGCTGTGCTAATTAATTAACAGGTGGATTCTTAAAATGTCAGTACAGTGATTCAAAAATTTGCTGCCAAAAGTGGAATTCACCTGGTTCTGTTCATTTTCTCTGGGACAAATTTCTTTGCTTGTTTCTACCTCAGTTTCTGATAGTGAAGGATTCTGTCAGTCCCTGGCAAAATCTCAGGGAAAACCAACTTCCCAGAAACTTCACTCCTACAGATTTCCTGTCCAAAGCCCTTTGTGCATTCTGTCTTATTTTCATGGGATAAAAATTTC
Organism: Melozone crissalis; assembly: GCF_028551555.1. NCBI lineage: Eukaryota > Metazoa > Chordata > Aves > Passeriformes > Passerellidae > Melozone > Melozone crissalis. The sequence continues at coordinate 8,006,244 of NW_026535823.1, read as the reverse complement.
TGCAAAGATCTGGGTGGATTCAGTTCTGCAGGAATGATACCCCTCCTTAATTTCTTTGTGCACACAGACCCTGACTGTGCATTTCTGCTGCAGATGAAGAGTGCCCAGAAATCCCAGCCCCAGAAATCCCGTGGCATTCCCATTCCAGTATGTTCTCTTTCTCCCCGTGTCTGATGTATGTGGGACACAGAGGTGCAGAGCCCTCAGCTGTGGCTCCAAAAATCTGAGAGGATGACTTTCTGTGGACACTGAATGTGTGATGCCCCATTTCCCAGCTGGAAGGAACATGTCTGCTCAAGCTCCCCAAGTTGCTCTCTCTGTTTTCTGAATGCACTTTTAAGTAAAATTCTGCTTTTCTGGATGAGTTCAGTGACACATTTCAACCCACAGTGGATGTTTTTTCTCATCAAACTCAGCTCCAAACCTTTAAAACTCTTGCCAAAAATGTTTGTTGCTGTTTTAATATCAGTAAGAGTTGAGTCTGTACTACAAAGATCCAAATGGAAATGAACATTTGTCTCAGTGTGAAAAACATCTCACAACTCCCAGTTTTTAATATTTCTGTATCCTGTCTTCAAATCTTTGGAGCTTTCTGGTTTCCTTTAGTATTCCTCATCTTCACCAGGCTTGTCCAGCCATATCCTGACAGGAGATTAGTTCTTGGCTTTCCATCTGAATTCAAGGAAATATGGCTTGGCAAGTTATGTTCTAATAGGGGCAAACTTGGCAGTAAGAGTAGAAACTTACCCAAATCTCAAACCAGATCTTTTATATCACAAGAGAGCATTCACTCCTGGACGAAACTTGCCAGGCTCTGATAAAAATGCTGCCTGTTGATGAACCTGAATGTCAGAATTATGAAGTTCCTTGTGAAATTCCTCCTAGATGGACAGAAAATATCCTTTACCTAGGAGTTTCTTGACTGGATTAATGCCAGATATGTTGTTGAGTAGTTTTTGTATATTTTTTATATATTAACTGATACCAAAGTCAACAAAGCCTTATGGTGACTGAAGGTCTGCCCCTTTTATTAAAAATTAAATAAATACACAACATAGATCCCCAAAGTTAGATATCATCATTGCAATGAATTTTTCTTGCACAGTCTCATCTTTTTAGGGTCATTACACTTTATTTTTGTTATTTCTCATTTTAACCACCTGCCTTCTTTCCACTTCTGTTTAATTGCAAATTGTTTTCCAAAGAGTTTTCCTGTGAGGATTCCACAGTTGCTTTTGGCTGTACTGACAAGAAAGGATTAAACTGTAATTCATTCCCAATTACAGGAAAACAAGGAGTATGAACCAGTAGTGACATTCACACCTCTCTGGAGGTCTGTAAGAAATAGAAAGGCTGCATTGCTCATCTACTTGATAAAAACAACAAAAACAAGTAAAAAGTTAAAGGAATTAACCCCACTTCCCTATACACAGCTAGAATAGGAAAGAGATGTACACTTACACTGTTTTAAATGGGAACATTGAAATAATATTCAAGATCTGTATTCCCAAGATAACTTAAAGCCTTTAGATACAGTTTATACAGATTTAGCCAACTGTCCCCTGCATATAGAGCCTATCTACCTCTTATCTTTTACCACATAGATGTGGAATGTTTCACTTGGAAGGGATCTTAAAGCCCATCCAGTCCCACCCCAGGGACACCTTCCACTGTCCCAGGTTGCTCCCAACCCCATCCAACCCGGCCTTGGACACTGCCAGGGATCCAGGGGCAGCCACAGCTTCTCTGGGCACCCTGTGCCAGGGCCTGCCCACCCTCACAAGGAACAATTCCTTCCCAATATCTTTCACATCTACTTGCAGATATCCCTTCCATCTGCCTTCCTAAAGTCCTTTATATCTTGTATTTATCTGAGATCTGGCCTGGGTAAAACAAAGATGGTGACAGATGTGGGGTTGTCCTTTCTGTCTGTGGTGATTTCCTTCCCCAGCAGACCACTGAGAGGTTTGATGGAGAATTGTAAATAGCAAAAGATCAATACCTGTTGCAAATGGAATTATTTACCAGGGCAATTGACAGTAGTGACACTCCTGTGGCATTCCTGGTGCATGCTCAGCATGGGAGAGGAAATTCCAATGGCCCCACAGTTTTTTCAAGGTTCTCATGACTGGGTTTGTTCAGATTGAGAAACTTCCAGAAGGCTCCATTGTGCAACCATGAAAAGTCACTCCTTGGCCTGAACAGGTTGTGCAGCATCCCAGGAAATCCTTTACCTTCTTCAACAATGGTCATTGGAGAAATGAGAATTCCAGAGACGATTCAGTTTGGATACCAGGACATTCATTTTAAACCTCTGACACCAGAATCAGATATTTTTCATGAAAGTACAGTGTAAAACCTCTCCCATGTTGTTAAATGCTTAACAAGAATTTTTACTCCAGATTTCTTGAAAACATGCGCTTGAATTTCCTCCTCCCTATATTCCACAAAAAAATCCTAAATAGTTACTAGGAAAAAAAATAAAACAGGTGTATCAGATAATTCCTTTACCTCATTCCATGACCTGGAAAAGTTCATTAGGATTTTCTAATGAAGAAGAAAATAGCACCCAGGGCTACTTTCCTCACATTCATTCTTGTGTTCCACCCATCTATACCTTCATCGAATTTTTGCACTATTGTTTGAAAATCTGCAAATGCCCATTAGTCAAAAACTAATGGTTTTGACTAATAATGGTCATTTTGACTCATGGTATTAGTCAAAAACTAATGGAATGGTTTCACTTCAAAGGGATCTTTCAGATCGTTGCGCTCTAACCCCCTGCCATTGTTTATGCTTTAGAAATATGTATATAAATAAACATTTAAGTGTGCTAAGCACCTTAATTTTGTAGGAAAAAAGCACCAGATGTTGCCTAATGTAAAAAATATTTTTAACATTAAAAGCAATACAAATTCTTAATTGTATTTCTTATTTATTCTTTATTTAATCCTTTTTAAATAAAGTCAGTGTGATGGTGCATTACTCTTTTTTAATGTTAAATGGAGGATGATTAAGTACTGCTAAATCCTCTTGCACTCTTTTGTATCTGTATCCTTTGCCCCCTGACCCTTTTCCACCTCCAGTCACTGTGTAAATCACTCAAAATTGACTCCAATCCCATTTTCCTATATACTCTTCCTTGCTGTAGTCAGTAATAGAGTGAACCTTGCAACTGAACTCCATTAAAATCTGCTTTTTGCCAATACCTTTGATGGCTAGAGCAGAAACCACTCTTTTGTGACAATGAATTAATAGAAAAATGGCTCCATTTAGCCCACATATTTTAATTTATGTTGCTATTATTTCCCCAGTTGTCCGTTGCAGACTTTCTTCTTTACAGCAGCTACCCCAGGTCTAATGTCTGTTTCTGCTTAACTTTGACATAATCCATGGTATTACCCAGCTTTAGATGGCCTTAAAAATTCCAGACTGTCAATGGGTGAATTTCCAGGCTGTCAGAAGAGAAAGGTGTCTGTAGTATCTTGATTTTGCTTCACAAATTAATTTATTTGGCCTGAAAAGGGGGGTGAAAGAATAAACATGCAACCCCAAGGGATAATGGGGATTTTTTACTTATTTTAGGGATAGGTCTTTGTTCTGCCCCAAAACAAGCCAGATTCTAGTATAAAATTGCCAACAGAACTTTGATTCATAGCTGAGTGATATCAAATAATAAACAGTGATTTCAGTGATTTTGAAGACTTTTAGATTCTCAGGGGAAGCAGAATTTTATCTACTTGGTCTTCACTTGATTCCTGACAAATGTTGTTGAGATTCAAAGAAATTCTTGCAGATGACATGGAGAAAAAAGGGAAGAAACTTCCAGAAAAGTCCACTGGAACAGGTAAGAAACTTCAAGAAAAGCAGTGGAACAGGCTCCCCAAGGAATGGTCACAGTTCCAATTCTGAAAGAGCCCAAGGAGTTCTTGGACAATGCTGTCAGCACAGGGTGGAACCATTGGGAGGTCTGTGCACTTGGACTTGATGATCCTTGTGGGTCCCTTCCAGCTCAGAATATTCCATGGTTCTATAATTCATATCAATATTCTCAATGTTTTGTCTAAAATCGTCCCAATTGTTTAATCCTTGTGGATAAAATTGCCTTTACCCTGCTGCCTCCCCTCCTGATTATCAATGTCAGTGACAGAAGTTCATTTGGTTAAACATTGTAGGAGAACAGAAGTGTGGGATTTAACATCCAGGAGCCCAGGGTAGGTGTTCCATTTGTTGAATTATAATCTAAAAAAGCCAGTGATGAATAAAAGGGGCAATTGAAGTAATTCTTCCAAAATCTTTTTGTGGATCTGTGAAATCCTCTGCAATGGGAGGTCAGGGAGTCAAACGGTGCAGCTGAATTTCTAAATGGCTGGATAATTTTATGATTTTATGCAGAACTGTGGTAGTTAAAACCAATGAGTTTATACCATGAACTAAAACAGGAAGGATTTTTTATACCCACTTTGCTCTGGCACAATCAGCCAAATTTATTAGGAATTTTATGGCTGAAGATGGCCCTGATCTCCTTTAGCCAAACCCTGAAAGATCCAACAAACCAAGTTCTCCTGGTCTTTTCTTGTATCTCCTGTGCCTCCACTGGGCTCTCTCCAGTATTTCTATGATTCTGATGAGCTGGAGAATGTGACAGTGTTCACAGGAATCCCAGGATGAGGGAAGAGATGAGGATCTGACTCCATGTTTCAGAAGGCTTGATTTATTATGTTATATATTATATTAAAACTATGCTAAAAGAACAGAAGAAAGGATTTCATCAGAAGGCTAGCTAAGAATAGAAAAAGAAAGAATGAATGACAAACGCTTGTGTCTCGGACAGAAAGTCTGAGCCAGCTGGGCTGTGATTGGCCATTAATTAGAAACAACCACATGAGCCAATCACAGATCTACCTGTTGTATTCCACAGCAGCAGATAACCATTGTTTACATTTTGTTCCTGAGGCCTCTCAGCTTCTCAGGAGGAAAAATCCTAAGGAAAGGATTTTTCATAAAATATCATGGCTGCAGGAGAACACCAGAGGGGAGCCAGGACTCCATTTCCAAGAGATGTGGCCTCATCTCTTGGAAATTCAGCCAGGAGTGTGGCATACGGCTCAACACATTCTCCAACAGGACCCCCAGTTCCTGTCCCTAAAGCTTCTCCTGCCTCCCCAGCTGTTCTCCCTCTTCAGCTATTCCTGCCTCTCCAGCTGTTCCTGCCTCTCCAGCTGTCCCAGCAGTCCAGCTGTGCACCCAGCTGGACGTCCTGAGGTTGTGTTCATCCCTCTGCTCCCAGGCCCCCAGTCCAACCACCCCACCCTGAATTTATCAATTCCTTTGCCTGTGGTTGGAGCATCCCACTTAATTTCATCCTCCTTGGTAATAAAGACATTAAACAACACATGAATGGGCTGAGCTTTGCCTTTCCCAAATTCACTCCAGCATGGGATATTCCCAAGCAGATGTTTGAACAAATGAAGGTCCCAAAGGCAGCCAAAAAATCCTAAATAAATTAGAGAAATATTATGAAGTGCTGGAAAAAAAAAAAAAGTAGTATGTGTGCATAAATGAGTTCTATGTATGCACAGCTGGGGGAGCAGAAGAAGTGAATAACTAATCAGGCATCTCACAGTGAGGATTTTTGGACAGAATGTCCCTCAGAGATCTTATAATGGGACTTTTGGGGCAGAATCCCCTCTCAAATGCACATCTTAACAAATCCCTCCTTTTCCAAAGTGGGGAACAATTGCTATGTAATAATAACTGAATGCATAAAACATAAAACAACTGTTCTTGGAGGAAAGTCAATTTTCAATGGCATGATGTAAAGATGAGTGGATCTGAATTTGGTGTTTTCCTTATGGGATTCAATATTGATTGACAGTTTATTGTTGTGTGGTCATTAGACAACAGCATTGCAATCAGTCACAATTAATTCCAAATAATTTTTTTGGGATTGTGCATAAAAATCAATGCTGCTTTTGGAGGCAGTGGTGCAAAAGGTATACTGTGAGGGCTGTGTTTCTGTGGGTTGTTCCTATCACTAAGTCCAGGAATCTCAGCTGCAGGCCAGGGCACAAAATCCATCCTATTTTTTACTTTTCTTGGCCTAGGAACAACAGGCTTGCCATTACATGCTATGGGAAAGTTGGCTTAGCTCAGGATTTCTTAGGTGTCAATGAAAAGTGTAAGGGCAAACCTACAGTGACACCAAAGCCTTTCTATTCCCAGCATAATCCTTGATTTATTCCCAGATATAATACTAAATTTTTAAGCTAGATGTGCCTGCAAACCTGCATTATTTTTACTGTCATTGACTCAATATGTGCAGAAGAATATTTACATATTAAAATGTTTCTGATTAATTGCAAATAACCTGCTTTAATTATTTGAAATTTATTGCTCTGTAATGATTTTGTTATTGAATTATTTTAATCTCTTTAATTTATCGTTTTCTTTCCCTTCTCTGGTTCTAGAGCCACAACCCCCAGCTCTGCAACTCTCCATAACAAAGCAGTGCCTTGTTTTTCCAAAGAAGAATTGATGATAGCAGGATTCCTCAGAAGAAATTCCTGTTAGAGTACCTGAGGAAGGAATTCCTGCTGGAGCTTTTCCAGTTCCTCTTCTGAGCCTTTCCAAGGCTCTCATTATTCCTCTCTTTTGAGTTTGGACCACCCTGCTTCTATTGTGGTCCCTAAACCATTCAAAAACCTGTATTCTGGTTTCAGTTAATTTTTTTTTTCTGGAAAAGGAAAAAGCAGGATCAAGGGAAAAGCAGGATTAAGGAAAAATCAGGATGAAGGAAAACTGCCTGACCAAAGCCAGTGTATTGGGTGTTGCTGTTGGTCAGTGCATGCCTCGTGGAAGGATATAAACATCACAAAATGTATCCCCTATATTTTTCATAAGATTTTTAGGTCACTGGAGCAACCAACTAAAAGAACTCACTACAGAAATTTAATTCTTCAGGCCTTAGGTGTGAGCAGCACTGAGACAGGGACTAAAGCATACGAGTGGTGTTTTGTAGTGTGGTGTTCCTTCTACATCCTCCAGTTATGGGCTGCCCCCAAAATCCAGGGGGTTTCAGTCACAGGGCTGGGACCCAGACTGGGTCACAATTGGCAGAATTCAATTTAAGCACACATTCCCATCCCTGCTTCAGATTGTGCAGCAATATTCCTCAGTGCCAGGAATACTGAGAGCAATTGTTTTTTGTCCTGGTAATTATTTTGAATTTTGTTGGGTTTTTTTTGGGTTTTTTTTTTTGTTTTGTTTTTTGTTTTTTTGTTTTTTTTTTTTTTTTTTACTTCAGGAACCTTATAAGATGCTTTTTGGAGTCCTTTTTTCTGAATGAGCTAGTGGAACGACTTATACATCTCCAGCAGAGATCCATGGATTTTAAAACTGGCTGAAACATTGTGCCATTGCTGTGTTTGTTGCTGAAGTTTGTTTGTCCTTTGTTTTGCAGGAGACTGTGATTGCTTGATTCTGTTTGGGAAAGCAATTACTGTGCAAAAGGAAAAATAGGTAATTGTCTTTTCTCTGTGAAGGCTCTACTTCATTTTGCTGTATCCTTGGGGCTACAAAGAGAAGCTGCTGAACAGAGACATAAATGAGCTGTGAACAGTGAAAGGAGAATACAAACCACATTTTTAAAGGTCTGCTGGTGGGATTTTCCTCACCAAGTAACTAAAGTTGAACCATATTATATGAAATAGGCAATAAATGTAATGGCTGCAGTTGTTGTGATATCACAGAACCACTGAATGGGAAGGGACCCACCTGGGTCATCAGAGAGCAGCTCTGATGTGAACAAAAGCAGTTTCCTCTCTGCACTAAAACAATCTGAAGTGGTGCTGATGCTTTGGGCCCAAGCCAGGGCCATCCATCACAGGGCTTGGTTTACACCTCTGGAGGACAAAGTGCATTTATTACCTAAACATGAGGCACAAAGAGAGAGCTTGGTTACAGCCACACAGCAGTGATGCTCTGCTACCTCTGGTGTCTCTCAACTTCCTCCTGCCAAGCTCAGAATCAAAATTTAATTTTTTATTCATAGGGAATAAATATCAGTGACTGACTAGCTCAGACCTAAAATTTAATTTGTTATTCACAGAGAATAAATATCAGTGACTGACTGAGAGCATCCCACCAAGCAGGAATGCTAACCAGGGCACTGTCACAAGTGCTCAACTTCTCCCCAGTGGAACAGCCAAAGGTTATTGCCATTTGTTTTTGGAACAATCTGATATTTGTTTGTAAAGGTCAAATAACAATGCTGGCCTGTGGAATAGAAATTATAATCCAGCTGGAAAGGAGTATTATTTCTACTTAAAGTGATTTACATTAAGCTATAAAAATGTCTTTCTACAACCTCTGGATCCTTTATGTTGCAAGGAAAAACAACCACACTGAAAGCCAAAATCCATTAGATAAAGAGAGAGTAACAAATATTTGTTTTCTTGTATTATGGAGTGTGCTGCCCTGACCTGATGGAGTGAAAATCACTCAGCACAACTTCTGTCTCCATAAATCTGTTTACTTCAGCTTGAAGGAAATTTTTTATTTCTATAAACAAGACAGAACAGAAAATTATTTTAGGCACCTAAATTGTGTTTGCTCAGAATGCTTTGCTTCCAATGAGCCTGTTGATATCAGCCTGAGTCCTGAATTTCCTTGAAATCAAACCCTTCAGTGTCTCAGTTTGAGTAGCTGAAATTAAATACCCCAAACCATTTGGAGTGTGTTGCCGTAGGTTTTGCCTGTTTGTTTGCTGCTGCTTGTTCCTTTGCTTTTCCAGTTAATGGAATATTTGTTGCTTTCTGTAATCAGCTTTTTCTCCAGTCTCAGTTAAAGTGTTTGGAAATCCAGTTGGTGAAAAAGACATAATCACCTGGAATCTCCTTGGCTGGAAGAAGATGTTGAAAGTTATTTGCTCCAGAGGCTGCTGTTACAGAGCAACAAAATTGTTTTATTTGCAGTAAATTTAAAACATAATTTTGGGATGTTAATTGGAATATTCCACCACCTGGAACCTAATCTTTTCAAGGCAGAGTACAAGAGAACATCAATTTAGGCAGTGGGTAGACACAAATTTGAGAATATTAGAGAGCTTTATTTTTCCAGTTATTCTTTAGATCACACTACAGTGTCTGAGAACAAAATTTCTGCAAAGCTGGAAGGTCTTTCTTAAAAACAAAGATTTACTTTGTAGTAGAAGGAAATTGGGAAAAATATCAGAAAATACAGCAAATGTACATCCAAAAATCCTGTTCCCTGCTCCATGAGTGTTGCTATACATTAATCTGTAAAAAAATAAAAAAACTTTGTTCCCTACCAATCTTTGCTTTTCCTTTTTCCTCCCAGAAAAAGGATGGAGATAAGAGAACAGCAAAGCACAGAGGTTAAAGCACACAGGGGTCTCTCTGCCTTGCCCCTGACATTTCTCTTTTGGTTCATCTTTTATCAATGTCTCTGACCAGGAGTTAGGAGCAGCAGGTGTCTCACAGAGCAGATTACACAGAATATATTCAATATTCTCAGGACTCTGAGAAAACACACAGACCCTCCAGCACACGTGGAAGTGAAAGATCACCTCAAGGGACATTTCCTGCACATAACTTCAGCCACTAAACCAGAAATTTCTTTCCCTTTTCCAACTTTTCTGTCTAGATTACATATATATATATATATATATATATATATATGTGTGTGTGTGTGTGTGTGTGTGTGTGTGTGTGTATGTATATGTATGTATATATGTATATATACACATTATACCTGTATATATATTTCCTTATAAATAATGTATATAATATTAATTATATATGTAATTATTTATGTTTAACAATAATTATATCAATAATTATTGTTATAGTATTACTGTATTTTTAAGTTATACTTGAATAAAGATACTAATTATGGTATTAGTTAATTAAAGGTATATATTTCCTTATATATTAATATAATGAAATTCCTTTCAAACTAAAGGAAAAACTTCTCTTATTTATTTATTTATTTTTTTGTTTATTTGCAAATTCCATGTGCTTTCTAACCACTTGGCTTAGACATTATTTTTATTGAAATTACGAAAATAAACACTTCAGAATGCATACACAACCCCATGTTATGGGCTGGTTCTCTCACCATAAAACCAAAATAAAGTCTCTATGCATTTTCTTTATTAAAAACATAGTAATAATATTTTTTCTGATCAGTTCCTCTTTTTTTCCAGACAAACTCCCAGGACAGCACTGTCACCACCACCTACATTTGCTTTTTCCCTGATATTCCAAGCCTGCTCAGCCTTTCCAGGCTGGATTCCCACTCAGAGGTCTTGGCTCCTTGTTGCTTGGCATGTCTGACCAGAGAAGCCAAGCCCGCTAACTTCCCTTCCTGACAATTTGTCAAAAAAGCACATTAAGAAATAATTGGAGAGAAAGCACACAGATTTGGAAAATGGATTGAGTCATTTTTCTTCAATGCTTGACTGGACAAGTTACAAGACACCTTGGTCTGTGCTCTCAATGAGACAGAGCTGCTGCTCTAACAAAAGAAATATTACTGTCTCCAGCATCCTGAACTCTTGGGATTTACTGGGGTAGATTCTTGATTTAACAGCAAAGCCTGTAGGTGAAAGAGCTGGCATTTTCAGGTCATTCTTTGAGTTTTGTTTGTCTTTTTTAAAAATTAAAAATTTCAGGTCATTGTTTGGCTTTGCCACAGCTGATCAAAATAATATAGAAAAAAAAATAAAGAATTTTAAATCTAGTTATTCTGTGAAAATACTTGAAAAATGGGGTATTAAGACAATGTCTGGGTTTTGGAGTAAAGATATATTCAATTACACAAGTCAGAGCTCCCATGATGGGGGAGCTGAGCTGTGGGAGGAGAGAGGCCTTAATTCATTGTATAGAACAAAAATGCTGAAATAAAACAAACTCAACCTGCCAAGCAAGCAAAATCCTTTATAGAACAAGAACCAGAGTGATTTATCCCCCCTGAGAACCTGGCCTCATGTTGCTATTAGGGAAGGGAGGTTGCATTAGCTCTGATAATCACCACAAGAACACAAACATTTAGCCTGGGCCTTCTCTCCCAAAGATTTATGGACCCTCTCATCTGATTTCTTAATTTCTCATTATCATTAATAATCAGAATGGACTCAGCATTTTGTCAGCAGGACATGGTAATCAAAGAGAGGAGTTTTCCAGCATGCACAGAAGTAGTTGGCAAAGGAAAGGAGGGTGGCACAGAGGGAGTAAATGTGTGGAAGCAAATCACCCTTGTCTATGGCACAAAAAATATCAGGGTGTTCTTTTTGCCTCCTCTGCTAAACAAATTCCAGGATGGCCATATGCAAGATTTTTGTCCTGGTAATGAGCTGCAAATCAGGTTTTATATAAAATGTCATTTTGATCTTCCTCTTGAGATTAAACTTTCCCTAGCATTGTTGCATTCAATTCACCATAACTGTGTCCTTGGGTGAACTCATTTGTGTTGTTTGAATAATTCTTACAGTTCTTGAGAAGGAAGAACTCCAAATTTCAGTTTTTATTCAGGAAATATAGTGGAAGTTGTAAGGAGCATGATGTCATCAAAATTTTATTTACAGAATTTTTCTGCCCTTAGTTGAAAATTCTGCGTTCCATTCAATTTTTGGTGTCTGAAATATCTGATTTAATATTAATTTACCAAATCTAATTGTGACAGTTTTGCTGCATCTGCAACCTTTTGGGGACATTTTGTGGACCGATGAGCTTGTATCCAAGTTGGTACCTTAAATACCATATGGGTTCCTGAAATGAATGAATGGATCAGAATTAACTGCAACACACAGAGTTAAAGAGTTTCCAGATTTTAATTGGTGTTCCAAGATAAACACACAAAGTAAACTTTGAATGCCACCTTTTTGCTTACCAGAAAGGAGATAATTGCTTCCAAGTTCAAGTCATGGGCTGCCAGTGGCATCTTAGCAACCCAGAATTTCCCATATTCCACATTTATTGAATAATCTCCATATTCATTACCCTCTTTTCATTATTTGATAACAGGAAAATTGAACTAATGATTTGTCTTAGCAAGAAGCTCTTTACTGAGAGAGTGAGTCCAAACCCTTCTGTGATTCTCTGGTTCTGTTTTCCAGGGTGAAAATCCACATTAACCTCCTGTAGATTAGGTGACAACACTGATTTCCTGTTTTGTGCTTGGAATTTTGGCACATTCAGTAATAACCAGGGAGTCTCTGTAGTGCAGAGCATCTCTCCTGCTGAAAAAGGGTGAGACCCTTCCTAAAAAGGGTTTAATAAGAAGGGTAATAATGAGAATAATAGGGTGTTAATAAGAATAATAACCCTTTCTGCTGCAGGAAGAAGGAAGAGAAGGAAGATAGAGCAGGAAACAAGAAACTCAAAGCTTCCCATTAACCCTGAACTCCATGTGCAGTGATCCCCTGGTCAGGCTCTCAGACAAACATAAATAGAATTACACTGATTGTGTTGGCACACATCCAGCTTTGGAAATACCCCAGGATCACCCAGAAGGGCTGAATTTGTTCACTCCAGAATGGGGCAGAAGGATTTCTCTTTCCCTACACAAATTCCCAAAAAACCTGCCATAATTTAAAATATTGGCCATACTCTTGTAATGACTTATTAATTCTCTTGGTGATCCATGGATCTTAAACTTTGGAAAGAACTGTGCCTTTTTGTTTATTTATTGATTTTGAATGGTTATTAGAATGATTAATCTGGCCTGTGTCCATATGGTACTGACAAGGAAATTAATAATTAAATTATTATTAAAAATCATGGGGTGCTTTAGGAATAAATAACTCAGGAAGGTGCAGATAAGACAAATTCAGATGCTTAGTGGTGGAGAGTGATAGGGTGAGAGACAACAGAGACAGCAAGAGCACAATGAAATCTAAATTCATTATTTGAATTATGCAATTAATTAATTAAATATAGTCTGGAGTTTTATGGGTGGTTTTTTGGTTTTGTTTGTTTCTTTTTTTATTTGGTTATGGTTTTTCTTTTCTTTTCTTTTCTTTTCTTTTCTTTTCTTTTCTTTTCTTTTCTTTTCTTTTCTTTTCTTTTCCTTTCCTTTCCTTTCCTTTTTCCGTTCTATCAAATATTAGAACATTTTGCCCAGAAATCTCCACCCCTAAAATTTTCAAAACTTGACTGGTCAGGTCTCAGAACAACCCTGATCTGGTCTGACTTGCTTTGAAAAAGAGTCTGGGCTCTATGGAATCCGAGGGCCTTTTCATTCTAAATTAACCAATTAATTAATTAATGGTGCACATATGGCTCCAGATAAGCAATATTTAAATTGCTTATTTAATTTAATAGTTTAAATTTTACAAGTCATTTTAAAAGATTGTGAAGGTGTTTTACTACTTACTTTAAAGCAACACTAGTTACCATTTATGGCAAATAATGATCATGGATGACATTATAAAAATCAAACATTGTTTGAGTTATAAATCAGTCAATCAATAAACAATTACACAGGAAATTATGATAAATTCTTTTTGAGAGCTGAAATTCTGCATTTTGTCATACTTATGCACAAGACAATTTTCCCAAGGCCTTGAAAACTGAAAAAAATTAATATAAATCTGAAGATCCCCCTGGGAGAGATTCAGCTACATAGTGGTGATGGGAGTAAACTCTGCTTAACATTTAGATATTTTCCTCATTTTTTAATTTCAGCTCTTAAAGAAGACTAAATTGATATCTAAACACTTGTGAAAAAACTGAAAAATATTGTGAATCAAGTATCTTGGAAAAAAAGAGAGGAAAAATCTTGAAATTAAGCCATGCTTTTGCTGCATAATAGAAATGCTTTGTAGCCCTTTCTGTTTAAAAGTTATTTGCCTTTATTAAAATAACGACAGGGGAACTTGTTGTAGCACTTTCTGAAAGATCAATAATCCAATAAAAATCTTGCAGAGGAGCAATAAGAGGAATTAGAGTGGACAGATTAAGCAGACTTAAAAAAAACCAGAAGTGGTTGTGGATAATTTGTGAGGGCATCAGTCCTATGCTGCATTTCAGTTCATTTTTTAGGCAGAGATTTGGAATTATTCAGAACTTGAGGCTTTTCCAGAGCTGGGAAGAGACTCTGGCTGCAGGTAGATTTATCTTGTGGAAGTTGGAAAAGATACTTAAATGCTTGGAAAGTGGAACAAGAGCCCTGCATTGTGCTGTGATTTGGCTTTGGGGAATTCAACCCAACCTTTCCTAAAGCGCTCAGACAGGAGCTGTGGAGCTTTACGGGTGCCAGGGGAGGGAATTCTATTGCCTGCTCTAAACTGGAGGGTTTATTTTGCCTACACAAGCCTAATAAATTCCAAAGGGAATAATTACCAATAACCTGGAATAGTAGTAGCTGCAGATGTTTGCTTTCAACTCTTTTGCAGCCCTTATTGCCCAGGTTTAAAGGGATTCTCTGCGTGAGCGTTTTTAATTAATGGTTTTCTCTGGGTGCAAACATGGCTGGAAGCTGCTTCCCAAAAATCAGAAAAAAACAGATTTTAAAGGAGCTGTATATATTGAACACTCTATTGCTTTGCATCTGCTGCAGGATGGTGGTGGCCTAAATTCTTCCAATATTTCAAAGATTTTAGGACTGAGAGATGGCCTTAGTTTCCTGTGAATGTTTTTTTCCACCTGCACTTAAACCCAAATTAATTTTCATTGCTTTCATTAATATTTCATTTTATTTCAGTCATGGAAACAGAACTCATTTCCTTTTTCCAACAAGTTCTGGTGCTGTTATAACTACTTTAGTTATTCACTCTAAGGATAGGAGAGGTCTTAGATTTGCAGAGCAGTTGTAAAGAAATCCAACTTTTTTTTTCCAAACAATAAATCCACTTGCAAGAAGACATTAAGTTCCTTCAGGATGCTACCTCATTCTGAACGTACAGCTATGCCAGAAAGGCTGAGTTCACTGCAAAAGTTCCTCTTATTTACTAAAGAAAGGCATTTTTATCCTAAGACACTCACAAAACTCATTTATTCTGGGAAATCAGAAGTCCTTAGAATTGCCCTCAATCCACTCCAAAGGGAAAAGAGGTAAGACAAAAATATGCACTTATGGGCAGTAGTTTTTTCCAGAAATATCAAAGAAAACTGTCTGAAGTGCAGATGAATTGACACTTTCTCTGCTTCCAGAAGTCTAAGAACTAGATGCAGTTTAATTTTCCTGAGTTTATATTTCCCTCAGTGATTCCATGCAGGAGTTTCTTGAGCAGTAAAGATGATATTAGATTGAAAACGCCTAGAATTTTATAAATATTTATAAAAAATGGAAATAGGGCTGGAAGTGTTCTCACCTTTTGGTTACTCCATGGTTGACCTGCACCATATCAACTGAGAGTCAGATTTTCTTGTGGTTGTCCAACCTGACTGGAGTGTGAAATACAGAAGCAAAACTCATTTTATATTTGTGCCTTGGCAAGGTAGGAGACATGTCAAAATCCCAGGAAATGGTTCATGGCAGCTTCAGGACTGTCCAAAGAAATCAAGGAGATGAAATGAAAGCAAGTGGATTCTGGGAGACAGAGGTTTAAGCAATAAATATTGTTGTCTGGTGCAATTGAAGGAAAATGGAATTACTTTGGTAATTCCATTTGACTTTCTAGACAGTTTGAGCTGTGCTGAGTAAAGACACGGCTGCCTCTTCCCACCACCCTCAAACTTTTCTTTATTCTAATTCAGCCACTAATTCTTTGCATCTAAATTAATTTCTTTTCCACCATCCCATTTTTTACAATCTCTTCTCATAGTTCTAAAACTCTCACATTCACAGGCTACCTTCTTGGCTTTCCTAACTTGAGTTCTTTTTGAGGACAAATGTCACTGAACAACTTTTATTCCCAGATAATGACAATTTTCTACCCCTTTAACTCACAGCTTTTCAGTCCCATTGTTTCCTAACCCACTTTTTTTGCTACCCTTTACAACCACAGGCTGCTACCTGGGATTTGAACTTGTAAATCCACAGAAAATAAGAAGAGCAGAAGGAATGGTGGGTTGCAAAACAAAAGTGTGTTTGTAGATATATAAATGGAATAGCACATTTGTATTGTTAAATTGAATGTATGTGTTTATGCACATCGCGAGTGCATAACATTCAGTTTAGTGACTATTATATACAAGAGTTTATATGTATTTAATGTGGCAAATCATCAGATTTTGCAGTCTCTGTATTATTTCAAGAATTACCCATAGAATGCAAAAGCATTTTGGTAATACATTTCATAAAAATTCTCAAAGAACTGTGTCTTGTAGATAATACACAACATTATTCCAGCCCAGTTCCCACTGAAAGTTGTGGGTGGTGTGTTTTCCTGGCTGTCAAATAAAAAACAAATGTTTGGAAGAAGAAATAAATTAGGGTTGAATCTGCAGCAAATATTGAGTAGTGCTGTTTGGCCTTTCAAGTGTAAAATCATTGCAAGATTAAAGCAATTTGGATGTGCCAAATGTTCAGACTCCGGGGTTTTTTCTGTACTTTATGAAAGAGATACAATCAAAATGAAAGGCTGCGAACAGAGAGCTTCCATTACTGTAATAATGTGGGATCAGCTCCATTTCCTATCACCCATGGTATTTTTAAAAAGATGAGGTAACAGAGAGGTGGAAAAAGAAAAACTGCTGAAGGTCTCAGCCCTGCCAAGTGGTGGAAGCAATGTTTGCAGCAGAGATAGGGTGTTATTTTTTCCCCTAGATTGCTCTTTTAATGATTTCCATGTTAAAATGTAATTAGCCCAACTGAATCTTTGCAATATTCAATATGTTCATTAGGCACACATTGTGAAATACAAAAAAAAATTAAATAAAAATAAGAAGAACACTTAGAGTGTAGCAAACCCAAAGAGTGAGCATTTTGCTTAGGTCACACTTACAGGGCATGTTCCTAAAATCACACATAGATAAAACAACTTTTACACATGGTGGGGGTTTTAGTACTAATGTACAGAAGGTTTTACAATATTCTGAAAATTCTGAATTGCTTTTAATAAGGTTTTTATTAGCAAGGAAAATTATAGTTATGGGATATCTTCTAGGATAAGCTGACCAAAACTGAGCTTCTCAGTAGACAAGGAGAAGAAGGGATAAGAATCATTGAGAAGAGTTGTTCACATTAATTATTGACTTGCAAAAAAGTAGATGGAAAGGAGCACACAAAAACTCAAAAATAAAGAGGAAGTGGTTTGTCATTAACATCATGAAGAAATTATGTGATTAAATCTTAATGTGGAACTAATTTTTAAAGGAAAAGAGAGAGCTGGTGCGTATTTGAAGACAGTGAACACTTAGGAAGCTCCTGAGATTAAATCGATGTCTGCTGGGAGGTCATTTTGGTGACTATTTTTGGTGAATATTTTTGGTGAATAACACTCCATTCCACAGTTGGTTTTCCTGCAGACAGGAATGACGTGTAAGTGGACAGGAAGTCCTGACTTCATGTTTCAGACACTGCAAGCTTGTGTCATTTTTTTAATGAAATAAGAATATTCTAGTGTGTGTGTGTAAAAATTTTAAATGTTATCAATTCTGTTTTAATTCAGGTGTGAAAGAGAATTGTTGATCTTGTCAAGATTCCACATTCAAAAGTATGAAAATTATAAACTTTACAAGTTTCCTTAATACCGAAAATCTCCTGCTCTTCTGCTTCAATGCAGATATGAAACAGAATATTTCATACTGGTTTCCTGTTAAAAAGCATTAACTTTAAAAGTTTCAACATAAAAATGGGAGCCTGTGGTGAACCTTTATCAAACCTTCTAGTTTCAGATCACTTTCACCTTGCTGGTTTTCACAAGGGCTGAAATGAAACCCAATTTGCTATGGAAGAAACTCAGGGATGAAGTTCTTTGAGGCTTTCAAAGAAAGTAAACCCTAAGCACATATTTAGGATCCAGTCCTGGCTCATTTGAACGAGTGTGGATCTTGCATGTTTTCTGCATTTTTTGGTGTGAAATAGTTATGACCATTCTGCCTCATGGATACATAGATTGTGCTTGGTGTGTTGTAGATGCAGAAAAATGATTTTAATTTATAAGCAGTGGACACTGCCCCCCAGTCCCATTTCTCACATGCACTGGTGTGCCTGTATAAATGGTTTATAGCAGCTCTGACTTCCCTGATCTCTCTGATCCTGGCTCTGTGGTAATTGCTCTACTGGGACTCAGCCTTGTGCAGATTCCAAATTAAATTATTTTGGCCCCTTAATCTCAGACTCTTCAGAACAATTCTTAAAGCTGTGAACTGCAGCTATTCCTAATGGTGTTAAAGTTCAATTCAAAGGTGTGTGAAACTAAGATGATCTTTCAAAGAGTTTGAAAAGTTAAAGAATTAAAGGACCTGGACACTGATGATTTGCAAGGAATTCAAGAGCAAAAACTTGGCCTGGTTGTTCTTCACAGTGTTGTGACCCACTGCAAGAACTGCTTCCAATTTTAAAATGCTTAAATTGCAAATATGAGGCTATGGCCAAAAATATTACAATTAAGCCATAGGTCAAGTCAGAAGTCAAACTATGGATCACAGAAAAGCCAAAAAGTGGGGTTTTTAACTTGTGTCCTTTGCTTGTTCTGTAATTTTGTGTTTGCACTGTACTAAAAGAATTAAGCACCTTATATATCACTTGTTTTCCCTGGCATCTGACAGCACAAGCTGGCTCCTCAAAAGTCCAAAAGTCCAGCACAAGAGATCACTCTGATGTGGGGCTTTTACAAATTCCAGTTCTAGTTCTTAGGAAGCCAACCCAGAAGTGGTTGACACTGACTTGGAATGAACTACAAAGAGAAAACTTCCAGATGCACATTTAGAGCTGTGCCAGTGGGACCTGCTGGAGCTTTCCCAACACACACCCTTAGGGAAGGAAATCATCCAAGCACATTCCAGTAGGATCAGTGCCTACAATGAACTCATTAGGGCTGTTAAATCATCTTGAAATGAGAAAAAAATGATATCACCATCGATTACTATTATAGGTTATGGTTCTGGAAATGTTCTACTCTCTGAATCATAGAATCATGGATTCACCAAGGTTGGAAAAGCCCTCCATGATCACCAAACCCAAGTTGTGCCTGCTCCCCACCATGTCCCCAGATCACTGAGTGCCACATCCAGGCCTTCTTGGGACACCTCCAGGGATGGGGACACCAACACCTCCCTGGGCAGCCCCTGCCAAGGCCTGAGCGCCCTTTCCATGCAGAAATTCCTCCTGGTGTCCAACCTGAGCATCCACTGGCCCAGCCTGAGGCTGTTCCCTCTCCTCCTGTCCCTGTTCCTGGGAGCACAGCCCAACCCCCCCGGCTGTCCCCTCCTGTCAGGAGCTGTGCAGAGCCACAAGGCCCCCCCTGAGCCTCCTTTTCTCCAGGCTGAGCCCCTTTCCAGCTCCCTCAGCCCCTCCTGGTGATCCAGACCTTTCCCAGCTCCCTCAGCTGCTCCTCAGCTCTCCAGAGTCCCATCACTGTTTAAAAACTTACAAGAAAACTTTATCCAAACATAAAAATTCTTCTTTCCAATCTCTCAATTTATTACTCGATTGCATTTTCTATATAGGTAAGACCTCCACCTTAATTCAATACCAAAGTCATTCATAAGGGCACAGTTTATTGCCATTAAAAAAAAATATTTATTTTATATTTTAAAACCATCAGTGGCAATGCCATTTTAAGCCCAGGTTTTAATTTTTCATGCCTGGCATTTCTTGTGCAACAGGAATTATCTTTTTTGCAGCCAGAGGGGTTCTTTTTGAACTCCAGACCTCTACCCTGCTCATGCATATTCACACAATAATGCCTGAACACACACACACCCCCACACCTGCTTACACGCATCCACATGGGGACATCCGCACACTAAAAGAGAAAATTATTTCAACAGACAATACTTCATTTGAAAAAAATATACATATATTGTTGTGTACTTTTCCTTTTTCTTCCAAATTCTGGTCAATAATTTAGCAGATTGATGTTTACTCTTTGGATTTATTATCTGGCTGAGGGGAAGGTAGAGGGAAAAACCTTCTCAAAAGACATCTGGATCCAGTCTGTGTATTTTAGACTTATTACAAGGTGAAGGAAAGGCTGAGAAGAGCAGCTGGCACACATCTAAAGACATCCATATTATTGTATTATATTTTATTATACTGATAAAGATACAAAAATTTGGTCTTTAAACCAATAGATTAATGGCCATGAAGACTGTGAGGTATTTTGATGAATCTCAGTTTCCAAAGTGACCCCATTAACAATCCCTACCCACTAAACTTTCAGTGGATATCGTGGTTTTCTCTTCCACCTTGTGAAAAAGTGATTTTATAAGACAGTGTCCCTGGGACAAAGTTTCTAAAATTAATTAAAGAGGCATAGATTTTAAAGGCAGTCAACTGTGCAAGGGTAAAGAACAAGGGGCAAGGCAGAAGGTGAAATGTATCATTCCAGGGAAAATTTCAGGGAGTCTTAGTTCATAAGACCAGTGAAAAAATCTGTACCAAACTGAATTATGGCTTTGGATCCCATCCTGGACAAATGCCAGCAGTGAAGGAGACACTGACCTGAATTTGGGTTTATTTGTACAATAAATTTTCTTGCCCCTGCTCCCAGCTGATTTTGTCAAAGGAAAAAGTGTTCAGCTGAAAACAGGCTTCAAGCCCTGGGACGAGTCAAGGAATGGAAACATATACCGCCTGTGTTAACATAACCCTCCTTTCACTCAAGGAATTCTGAGATCACATTTTTAATAAATTACTGGGCCAGAATAATACCAATAAACTTTAATGAAATAAATTCACAGAGTCATGCATTGACTCAATATTAATATCAACACTGACTTGAGAAAGACTTCAAATTATCATAGAATATAAGAATTTTCCCTTTTATATTGCTTGAGAAAATTTTGTAGAGTCTTGTCAGATGACACAATACTTTTATGATTGATGTCACTGAAATCCATAAAAATTATGTCAATTTTTTCACTGATGAGAGAAAAACTGGCAAACTTGGAAAAGTTTGATATCTCTCAAAATGAAGAAAGTATTTCCTGTTAGAATACGAAATTCAGCAGTTATTTTCTCATCTATGAATTATGCTAATACTCCAAATTGTACTTTTCCTCAAAATTAAAGTTGTTTGTCCTGTTTAGCCATTCACTCCAATATATATTTATATTTATACCCCAATGCCAGTGATACAGAACAGAATTGGGGTCAGTCCCTTCTCTGCCCTTGCTGAAGTCACCTCTTCTTTCCCCTGTGCAAAATTGGAAAGTCTGAAAGAGTCTGATATGGGAAATTTCATTTTAATGATCTGAACTTCTTCATCAACCTGAAAGTCTATTATTCTTGTGGGTTTTAATGCTTTGGACACTTAAAGTCATTAATCTCACTGTTTTATGGCAGAAATAAAGGAGAGAAAATATGATCTCTTCTGTTGCATAACTGTTATAGATTTTTCAGAAGTTATTTCTTCCTTTCTGACCTCTGCAGAGGTAGAGAAAGTCATCTGAGATTTGATGAAAAAAACCCCAAAAACCACAAATTAGGAAGAATTTGTATTTGACACATATCTGAGAAGCTTGACAAAAGGTGCTTTGAAACATTTGAAATTCCAGGTTCTTCTTTAAAGAAAAACATGGATATATGTTTTTCTTTAAAACAAGGTCTGAAATGAAATGGCCTCAAGTTGCTCCAGGTGAGGATTTGACTGGATATTATGAATAGTTTGTTTATGGAAAGCATTGTAAACCATTGAACTTGCTTCTTGTTTCCATTTATTCCATCAAATCAATTGTGGAGCTCATCACCTTGCTCTTTTCCTTTTTTTTTTTTTTTTTCATTTTGTCTGCAATTAAAATGAGCATCTGTAGCTACTGGAGTTTTATTGTTATTAAATACTTGTAAAATAGACTTTTTAGTGGGGTATCCATAAGATATTTATAAGCCACCCTGATTAAGATATTTATAAGCCACCCTGATTCAGCTATGCAGTCCAATGTCCATTTTTCTCCTCAAGTTACACAGATACAGGCCATTAAGGGGAATACTACCTCACTTTGAGTAGAAAACAATTTTTCCTTTAATTTATTCCCTAGAAGTGTGTTTTTCAGCAAAGCCAGTCAGCCCTTTAAACCTCAGCAGACATTTGCTCTTGCATCACTTCTTTTTGTCAAACCATTAGACTGAAAAACCCCACCCATGAACGTGCCATGTCCTTGTCAAATAATGACATATATTCCCAAACAAGAATTCCTAATTTCTCCTCCAAAAAAAAAATCTAATATCTCAGGGTTTTCTTTTCAAGGGTGCTGGCCATTCACAGAGTGATTTTCACTGCAAAGCAGAGATGATAAACTGAGATACACAATCAAATCCCTCCCTTCCTCACCTACATTTTGGCTTTGTGGGGATTGGATTGGAGTGGTACAAGATGTGTTTCAGGAAAGATGATAAAACTCCAGACACCCCATCAGCTTTCTGCTACCCTCCAGAGCTCCTGCAGTAAACAGATTCACCAATAACCCAAAAACTGAGTTTTCTGATTATTTTTTCTGTTTCTATGTTTTGCAAAACCAGCACTGACAGGACTCCTTTCTTACAGTCTGAGCTTCCCTGTTTGCTTATGGGACACTGGTTCCTGCTTTCTGTTATGCTACAGATGCCAAACATTTATTTTATAACCAAATTATCTTTGTATTTTATCCCATGGAGTCATGGAAGGTTAAAAAAGGTCTTCAAGATCATCAAGTCCAACCTTTGACTGCCTGTCCATTGAACATTATCATAAAGTGCCACCATATCTGCTTGGTTTTTGGACACTTCCAGGGATGGGGACTCCACCACTATTCCAGGGCTTGACCATGCTTTAAGTGAAGCTTTTTCTCCTAAAATCCAACCTGATTTTGGTGTCCTGCTAGCACCTTGGGGCTGTTTTCCCTATTCCTATCTTTAGCTGCCTGGGAGAAGAGGACAACTCACAATCTCCTTTTTTTACTCCCAAATCACCATTTCCACTCTGTTTCTGAGGGATACAGATAACCTGATGTCCTGGGGTGACTTTATGATGCTGGTATCCCCAAGCATCTGCTCTGTTTAGGCTGGATATTGAGTTCTGCACCTTTAGGACTGGTTCTGAGAGTGAAGGGGGGGAAGAAGAAGCCTGCAGTTTGTTGACACCAGATCCAAGCTCCAGAGAGACTGAGAGAAAGCCAAGGACACACCCATGAAAAGGACTCTGAGCTACAAAAAGACTATCTTTGAATTTACCATCTCTTCAGAACAGCGAGACGCGCCATTGTTCAATATTATTCACTTTTTAAATCTTTTTTCAAGATTTCAACTTTTTTCAAGAATCTTTATTCAAGATTCTCCAACTTCATGATGAAATTTGTTTCTTAAATAAACAGGTTTTTCCCCACTTTTCTCAAAGGAGGTTTATCTCCTGAGCAGGTGGAGGGAGAGCCAGGTAGAGGCTGGGGAAAACCGTGGTTTTTGGACTGTGTGGATTTGTTGGCCTGGCACATCAGAAGCACAAAAATGATAGGCAGTGCACATTAATCCCATCCAGACATGTGAGGGCAGAGTCTGTTTCTACTGCTGGTGTCACAGGGGGATGACAGGATTTGAGTTTAGTGGAAACTGAGGTGAGCCTGACTGGAAATGAGTGAAATAAACATCCTATTGTGACTGGCCCAGAGGAATAAATTCCATCTGCATTCACCTTTTGTCTGGATACATTAGGCTAGAAGCACTTAATTATCAGCTCTACTTACTTTCATATTATTGCTTGTGCTCAGTGCAGGATAAAGAAAGAAATCAGTTAGGAAAAGCAGGGAGTCCTTCCCATGCACAGCTCCCTAATGGAGTGGACTCAGGAGAATCCCTCACAGCAACTTCACACCCTCAGAAAATGATTCTGTCCAAGTGCATCTGAGTATCACTATCCTGATACAATTTTCGTGGTCCACAGGGTAAATATTTGATTTAATGGAGCAGCAAATTTAAAGTGCCAAATGTCATTTCCTTCTCTTCCCAATAGTCCGAGGCTTGCTCAGTGCAGTTAATTTTCCTTTCTGTTCAAATGAAGTGAAATACAAATCTGAAATTGAAGGTAACATCAAGAAAGAAATGCAGACCAAATTTGAAACCTAATAATGTAACTTTCTTCAATCCAGATGTGTCTTTACCAAAAAAATTAAAATTTTCAAGTATATATTATATTGAAATGTTTGAATTGCTGCTTCTCCTAAGAGATGTCTTCTGTTGTCAAACAAAAGGAAGATCTAAAAAATGACACAGAGAAGGGAATATATAAACATATATATAACATATATGTGTATCTAAATACAATTCCTTTCCTTTCCTTTCCTTTCCTTTCCTTTCCTTTCCTTTCCTTTCCTTTCCTTTCCTTTCCTTTCCTTTCCTCTTCCCCAATTTGCAACTGCCATTTTAAATCAGTGATCAAAATCAGTCCTCTTGGACTTTTTTTTTGCCCAGAAGGGAAAACAACTTTTAAAAAGTTCTAAAAATATTTGAATACTTTTTCCTTGCTCACTCAACCACTCTGAAGAAGGATTGCAGCCAGAGTCCTTCCTCCTTTTTCCTCAAGATCTAATACTTTAAAAAAGCCCCAAACTCCATCCTTGTTTATACCAGAACATGCTAAAGATTTTTAAAGTGTTTCTCAGATTGCATTTCCCTTTTCTTTACTCACAAACCTGGCAGCTAGATTCTTCAACTTCTCCATGATGAAAGTCATGCCCTGCCTTAATTATTTAGTAGCACAACATTGTTTATTCCTTGACCTCACATTTTAAGGTGAAACTGATTTTCCCACATTGATTTTAAAGCACCTCCCTCAGGCAATATTCTGGACACCAGAAATTAGGTTTCAAAATTCCCAGTGCTGTGAGGGTTTTAAAATGGCACCGGGGATGCTGACAGTGCCTTTAAACAACCAGGCTGGGGAAAGAAAGCTCTGAGCTGACAGCTCTGGCACTTCCAAAAGTTATGTCTGGAAATGGGAGCCAGAAAAATCCTGCAAGGCAGAACTGAGGAAGCAGTACTGAGCCTTTTCTTAAGTTATGCCAGGATGTATTTTCACCTTTAATTAACTGTGGCTTCATCTCTGGGACCAAAAGCTAAAAATATTTTTCATTTCTCTGTTCTGAGCAGCTAAAACCTAGCCAGGGAAGTGTTAGAGGAACCTGGCTCTGGTGGATTTGGGGATGTAGGAGATCCCTCCCACTGTCCTGAGCAACGTTACCTTCTCTTTTACCTTTTCCCTCTGTTGTCCATAGTTATTCCTTCCCAAATCCACCCCAATCCCTCTTTTCCCTGCTAACAGCCCTTCCCCTGCACATCCAACATGTTTTACACAGCTCCCTCTTCTTGATATCACAGAATTTATTTCACACAGTACAAACACATAAATACACTCATAAAAACACTAAAATTATCCTGTTGGCTCATCCCTGAGCAAGGGGAGGTGATAGATGAGGACTTCTTTTTCCAGCTAGAGGAGTGTCCTGCTCCCAGTCTCTCATCCTGCTGCATAACTCCAACTCCATTCCTGGAGCCTCCTGGGTTCCCTACAGCTCCTTCCCTCCAATATCTCCTGGGAAGGAGCTGTAGGGAGCCCAGGAGGCTCCTGGAATGCTGTGGTATTTTTGGGTCCCCGGGATGAAGGAGGAATTGATGAATCTGACTCCATGTTCTTAGAAGGCTAATCTATTATTACATTATATTACATTATATTACATTACATTATATTACATTATATTATATATTACATATCATATTACATAAAATATTACATTACAATATATTATGCCATACTAAAACTATACTAAAGAATAGAGAAAGGATACAGACAGGAAGTTACAAAGAATGATAATGAAAACTCATGACTGCTTCCAGAGTCCTGACACAGCTGACTGTGATTGGTCATTAATTAAAAACAATTCACCAATTCACCATGAAACCAATTCACCATGCACCTGTTGGTAAACAAGCTCCAGACCACATTCCAAAGCAGTAAAACAGGGAGAAGCAAATGAGATAATATTGGTTTCATTTTTCTCTGAGATTTCTCATCTTCCCAGGAGAAGAAGTCTTGGTGAAGAGATTTTTCAGAAAACATGACGGTGACAGAATGCATGAAGGATAACTTCAGCCAGGTGAAAGACCACCGTGCCAGAGGGAATGTGATCCTGGACATGTCTGGCACTACAAGCCAGGGATAGTCACCCTTGGCCTACAACAAAGGCTCTCAAACATTGAGATCTCATTATCTTGTGCTGAGAAGGACCCATAAATAGGAGCAGCCCCAGCACAGTGTCCAGTTACAGGTGCAGGCAGGAATTTCTCCAAGCCTGAGGTTGGGTTTGACATTGAGCACCCAAATTAGGTCATGATTTGTGTCTCTGTGCGTTTGTCCCCTTCCTTTGCCTTGTAATCCCAGTTTGCCAAGGTTCTTCCTCAGATGCTCTCGCTGCAAAACAAGCTGGCTCTCAGTCCACATCTTCTCAGGCAGGCTTTTTCCCTGAATGTTCTTGTTTAAACCTTCTTTAATTTATAATTTTTTTGCATTGGAAATGTCTTTGACCAAGAAGCAGACTATCTCCTTCCACATACTCCTACACAGCTGGAGGATTTTCCCAGTTTCCTCAGTTTCAGGGAAGAACTGTGACTGCTTGAGTGCTTTGAATAGAAATGATTGTTTTATTCCTTTGTTGCACTCATTCAGTTCAATAAAATCATTGTTGGTAGAAACCCTTCATGTACAAATTGATAAAACACAGTACAAATTAACTATTTTCCTATAATATCTATCAAATTACATAATTTCTATCTAAGACACTCTCTGATAAAAAAGAAAGGAAACAAAAAGAAAAAAAAAGATTAATCACTCATTTTGCCTTTGATTCCTCATCTGTAACTGCTAATGGTTAAAGATGTTTTATATTCAGAACTGAACTCAAATTGTCTTCAGGGGCAGCTGGTGAAGACACTGAAAACATGGAAGGTTTCAGTGATATACAAAGAACCTATGGCTAAAATAGCAGTTAATATACATATAAAGAAATTAATATGAATAGAGACAATATTAAACATTTAAAGGTTATTCTATAGGCAAGTTTTTAATACCAGATTACTCCAACTGTGGCCTAATCTCTGAGCTGGTTATATTAATTATATTAAATAATCCAAGAATAAAATCCATGGGAAAGACATTAGAAGAAATTCTTCTCTGAGAGAGCAGTGAGGCCCTGCCACAGGTGGCCAACACAAATAATCCCCTTGCATGATGAAGACACAAATTTTCGGGTGGAAAGTGCTGAATCTTTGCTCGTGAAATTGTGTAAATTCTTTAAATTAGAAAAAAATATTTATTTAATTATAATTAGTGAATATATTTAGCAAAGAATTTGGGAAAAGCAGAAGGACTTGGTCACATCTCAGGTTTTTCTCAGGATTTTCAGGATTTTTCTCATGAAAGAACCTTACATTTTAGAGAGGTAAATTCCTCCCAATACAGCTGTTGCCTTACTTAAACTGGATCCTACTACTCAGTCCTACCTAATTAGGCAGGCTTAGTCCTTCCATATCTGAACACTTCATTTTGAGGCTGTAAATTCAGTTTGAATCAAAGGCAAGGTAAAAGCGATATCCCATAAAAAAGCAGAGCACACACATAGATGAAACACCAGCAAACAGCTCCCCTCTTGTGCTGGCAGAACCTGAACCTGCCTCAGGACTGCTCCTGAAACAAGCAACAAATAAAAAAGCAGATGTTCACAGATCTATTATTGCACCAATAAACGGTGGAATTTCACTGGAGAAACCTCCAGTGCTGAGAGATAAATGGAGGAAAATCTGTTGAAAGACAAACATAATAATGAATGTGCTGTGCTAATGAATCATTGCTTGTAAGAGGCCATTCAAACTTGACATTAATGATACCAAATGAGCTGTGGAATGTATATGAATTAAATTATAGTGCAGTGACAATTTGAGTATTTGGAGCTACATGAGTCACTAAATTAAAAAGGAAGAGGTAAGAACGTGGATTTAGGCAGAAAAGAAGACAAAAGACATAGAGGTGGGTCACGTTCTTGGGCAGATCAGATCACCCAGAATATTTTGGTGTGTTAGCTAACAGAGTGCTAAAGTTATAAAATGTGTTTCTGTTTGAATTAAGAGCTTGCACAGGTGGTAAAAATGTGAATCTGTGAACCTTCCACTGAACTGGTCTGGCTGCAAATTTTGTAACTTATAATTTTCTCAGAAGCGCACAGAAAGGTTTCCCAGACAATATTTTAATATATGGAAGAAAACATAACATAAAAAATAAGATATATATAAAATCAGCATGACCACTTTGTGGAATGCATTAGGTTGAAACTATTAAATGGACTGTGAAATGCAATTAGAGTCACAATGTCAAACTCCTGGAGCACTCTGTGCCACCAGAGTTATTCTGTGTGCACAACAGGGACTCCAGGTTTGCAATAACTGTAGGTGGCCATGGCTGCTTATTTAAATCTGGCATTACCCTCAAACCCTTCCCTCCAATATGAAATATAATTTTTAAGGGTGTATCACTATCTGAGGTCACCAGGATGGTCAGGCAAGGCTTGCCCTTAGTGAAGCCCTGTTTGTTGATGAGATCTGATATTTAGTTCATAAGTTTTCTGGATACTTAGTTAAAACTTCTCAAACATTTCCAAAAACTTAGTCAAAACTAAGTTTTGGATGTTTCTGGATGTTTAGTCAAAACTTCTCAAACATTTCCAAATAATAACAAGCTTACTTTAAATGAGAGCTGTTTGTGGGACTTGTTGAGAGTTCTACATTGTATTTACATTTTACATTGCATTCAGTGAAAATTGAATTCTGTTTACAAACAGCAGGGACAAGATTGGTGACAACCAAAAAGGTCAATTTTCTGCCTCTAAGAGAACAAATCTTTCTATTATTAGTATTTATGTGTGCTGACATTTAAGGATTTCACAGGATCATGGAAACATGGGATGGTTTGGGTTGGAAAGGACCCCAAAGCCCATCCAGTCCCACCTCTGCCATGGGCAGGGACAGCTCCCACAATCCCAAGCCGTGTCCAGCCTGGCCTTGGACACTTGCAGGGATCCAGGGGCAACCACAGCTTCTCTGGACAATCCTCACAACATTTGTCCTATTTGGGACCAACCATGAAGGATAGTTTTGATATTGCTAAAGCAGGTTACCTGGGATGACAATTTGGAGGAAATATCTACTTTTTGAACCTTTTCATGGTTCTTCCTTTAGGAGTCAAGAATGTAGCTGGTCTTTGATGTTCACAGATTTAAAAGACTTTGAGCACCTATAACTGCAATAAAGGCTACTCAAGATGGAAAGCATCAGCTTGTTTTGAATAATATTATAGTTATTTTTTTCCTCTTTGCAAAAGGATTTAATAAACATTTGTTCAGCAGAATTTCACAGCAGATCAAAAGTCAAAGCAGAGCTGAGGTAGCAGCACTGGGAAAGGGGAAACTGCCAGCAATACCTGTCCATCAGGAGTGTTCCATACAGGCACAGCAAAGCAGGAATTAGTATGAATAGAGACAATATTAAGCATTTAAAGGTTATTCTATAGGCAACTTGTTAATGCCAGATTACTCCAGCTGTGGCCTAATCTCTAAGCTGGTTGTCGTAATTATATTAAATTATATTAAATTAATTATATTAAATAATCCAAGAATAAAATCCATGGGAAAGACATTAGAAGAAATTCTTCTTCTAGAAGAATCAGAAGAAGTTCTTCAGCAGAGGGCTTGGAAACACATTATGGAAGGTTTTGACTTTCATGAAGAGTTAATGACAATCATCCCTCTGAGTCCCTCAGGCAGCGGTGCTCACTGCAGCAGGCTGACAGTTCAGGTACGACATGATCAACCACTCTCTTACCACAGGAAAGTGAGCTGCAAGACATGAAATAATCATGTTGTGTCCAAGGAAAGGGTCACGCCCTTGGGGACGAGGAGGAGACATCATTTGTCAACAGATGACTTTTCAAAGGAAGTTTCTGCAAGCATCCTGAGCGCCCAGCTACTGGAAGCTCTTTAAAAGCATTTCTGGAACCATCACCTGAAACAAAAATTTCAGGGTTTATTTTTGACAGTCCACAGATTGGAAGAGAGGCTATAGAGCAGCCAGACTGTGGCTGCTGCAGCAAAACCATTCTGTATTTAAAAAAAATAAATTACATCCTTCAAATGCTGAATTATTGTTATTTTGAATCATGCCAAGTAGGATTTGTTCAGTGACTTGTTTTTAAATATATATTAGGATTTTTGCACAGGTGCTAAACAATGCAGAGGGCTGAAGAACTGAGACTCCTTTCTTGAACTTATTTCGTTTATAGCTAAGCACAACATGATATAAAGCACCACTAAAAGTGGACCAGGCTCTGTAATAAACCTTGAACCTTTAAGTAAGCTGGCATATCTAGGGAAGAAATGCTTACTCCAGGTGAATTGAGCCTGGAGTTGATCTCAGCAATGTCATTTTGGGTTTCTGTGGCAACAGGTGCTGCCTGTATCACACTCATTTTTACTTCATTAATTACTGTCAGACTGAATGATGTAATTAATGTCAGCCATGATGATGCAATAACCCCAATGTTCACTGGCTGATTAAATCACCTCATGACCTGCAGCCAAGCCAACCACTTTATGGCACATTGAATTTGCTAAATTAACCCCAAAAAATTCTTCTGCAAAGGCTTTTAGGAATTCTTTAGTGTGATTTTAATGCATGAGCAAGATGTGATGTGTGGTGGCTGTGTGTGTTGGTAAAATTCAGCTGAAGTCAAATGGCTCACAGGCAAAAGTCTTCTTATGTCACCAAAAAGTCACAATAGAAAGAGGGACAAGGCAAGGGACACACCAGATTGTGGCTGAGTGTTTTGTCAAATGTATCTGTATACACCATAGCCAAAGGAAAATATCCCAAGGATGTCCCTGTCTGTGCACATAGAACAGAACTAATTTTGCTGTGGCAGGACACACCCTGCTCAGACACAGATCTACTGAATCCTGGCCCGTGTATACTCTGACATAATTATGGCAAAGCTCACTCCCCCTCACTTCAGTGTGAGCTAAATTAAGCTGGAATACTCAAATATTTCTGTTTTAAAAATAAGTGCTGCTAACCAAGAGAAAGCTTTCTATCAGAGTGTGTCTCCAGGGCTGGGCACAGGGGCAGGATCCCTCCCTGACCAGCTGGGAATGCTGTCCCCAGGACCCCACTGTCACCAAGGCATGCTGCTGGCTCAAATACTACGTCTTCTGTACAAATCTCGTCACTCTAAGCTTCCAAAAAATGGGAGATCACCACTCATTTTTTGCATAAATAGCTGTGCTATTGCAGGACAGCAATGCATTTACTCGTCACCCTGTGGGATGTGTTGCTCAGTGTGTAGCCTCAGAGTAAACAAACTGCACTCCAAAATAAAGCTTTATAAATGAAACCTCTCTGAGGCAAGAGCAAGGGGCACTGAGGCAGAATTAATATTCCTCTTAGCTACACCATTTATCCCAAGATAGGGCCAGTGGTGCTGGAAGACACAGAGGAAGAAGTTGCCTTCCTCACATAAATCTCCAAAGGAATCCTTTTAAGTTGTGGAATTAGAGGCAGGAACAGGGGAGATAAAAGCCAGCCATTTTGTTTCAAGTTAATCTTGCAAACCTCAGAGATAAGGCTTGACAAAAGAATGTCTTAATTGGAGTCTGGCATCTCCATCCTTTAGTAGCTGCTGGGACTTTGTTCCTGCTTTCATTCCTTCCTGTATATTGCACTTTGGAATCCCAATTACACTGCTAATGTAAATTAAAATGTAAATTAATCTGTTTACTAATGCAATTATGCAAAGGAACTCTGCTTCCACTTTAATGCATTAAAAGGAGAAGAATGCTTTTAAATTGTTGCATATGTTAGTTTTTATTATCCTGAAATAAATGAAAACTAATTAAAGAGAAGATGGTTACACTGAAATCAGTGAGAAGCTGCTTCAGCAGAATGCAGTCCTACCTGATGATTGCCTTCAGTAAGCACAGGTTGGAAAGGGAATTTTCCTCCTTTAAATTACTGTGTAATTGGCTTCAGAGCTGTCTCATCCACCACAGTTCCTCTCCTCCAAGAACCCATCTATTCCTCATACTCAGATTCAAAATTCAAGATATGAGGAAAGGGGAAAGGATGCAGTGACATGAGACAAGCTGCTCAAGAAATAAATCAGAGCTTGGGATATTACAAAAGAATAATTCTAGAGGTTTATTTGAAGATATTATAGAATCACAGAAACATTTAAACTGGAAAAGACCTCTAAGATTAATCCAAATATTAACTTAATGGTACCGGGACCATATTCTAAGCACCACTTCCACACATTTTGAGCACTTCCATGTGTAGTCCATAGGATTTTAATTAATGTTATGGATATCAAATAGATGATTTCATTACAAGTGATTAACAGGAATACTAGAAACGAAGAACAGATGCCATTATTAATTTTAAATGTCTTCAGATCTGCAGGTTGGGCACATAACTGGTTGGACTGCTGAACTGTAACTTTAATTTGACAAGAGTTGAGAATTTACAGTCTCACCTGAACACCATGATCTAGAAAACAACCAGTTCCTCTCAGTCTGCAGATGACATGGCAATTTATGGGAATTTTTTTTCACTTGTCTATTTTCATAAAGATTTAAAATTTTGGGGGAAAAGCCAGATTGAGGTAATTTCCTCACTCCAAGGTGTGCCTGTTGCTTCCCTTCTGGAGAACCAGCTTTCCTGGAAGTTGCCATCCATGTCCAGGCACATGCTGTAGAATTGTGTGCTGGACCACTGCTTGTGGTCAGGTCTGTGAATCATGGAATCATGGAATCACCAAGGCTGGAAAAGACCTCCAGGACCATCAAACCTTTGACTAAAACCCATCCTGTCCCCAAACCACATCCCAAATTGCCACATCCTCTTGTTTTTTGAGCACTTTGTGGATGGTGACTCCACCATGGCCCTGGGCAGCCTCTTCCAGTGCTTAATCAGCAGTGAAGAAATTTTTCCTAATAGCCAACCTCCCTTGGCACAAGTTGAGGCCATTCCCCCTCTTCCCATCACTTGTTAAGTGGTCAAAGCAGTGAAATTATCTAGGTAGAAGAAATTATGGGATTAATTGCTCTGACCATTCCGTGGGAGACAGCATTTACTGCATCTTTGGATCTTTGGGTCAATGAGAAGATTAAAAGGCCTCCAAGGCTGGAATGGGTTTAGTAAATGAAAATGTGGTATTTATGGGTATTTTTAACAGTTTGCTTCCTTATGAACATCTTTTCAATCTTGTCAACGCCTTTCT
This sequence comes from Melozone crissalis, assembly GCF_028551555.1. Classification (NCBI taxonomy): domain Eukaryota; kingdom Metazoa; phylum Chordata; class Aves; order Passeriformes; family Passerellidae; genus Melozone; species Melozone crissalis. The sequence continues at coordinate 7,972,829 of NW_026535823.1, read as the reverse complement.
GTTGGCTTTCTTTAATTTATGGATTTCAATTCATTTCAGAAAGTGGAAGATCTGTATGGAGAAGGTGACAAATAAGGGAAAAGGCAAATAATAATTTTAAAAATAACAAGAAAAATAGAGCATAATGCTAATAAAATATTTTTCTATGAAAAAAGCAAATAGTAGCAGGTGGCTGACCATGCATCCTCAGCCTATTACTTTTATTGAGTCTGATTAATTTTGCCTTGAAACAAGAGTTTCTTGTTTTTCCAGGCACTTTGAAACACAGCTGCATATTCGCCAGAATCACTGAATGTTAATAATTGTGAATAATTTTCTTATTGAGGCTTTTAATTCCTTAAGTTGAATGCCCTTATTATGAGATAATTCTGTGTATCCTGCCCTTTATTAACCTCTTACATTAATCAGCATCTGCACTGCTGCTTCAAATCCTCCCTTCCTGACTCCCAAGGTAATGAGATAACCTCTGGTCTGCTCCCATTAATTCTTCTGAAGTTTTTCAAGAATTTCTGCTCATCTTCAAAATATAATAAAAACATCAAATCACTGAGGATTGTTGAGATTGTGAGGTCCCCAGGACGAGGTGAGAGATGAGAATCTTACTTCATGTTCTCAGAAGGCTGATTTATTTTTTAATGCTATTATATTAAAGAATGCTATACTAAAACTATACTAAAGAAAGAGAAAGGATACAGACAGAAGGCTTGACAAGAATGATAATAAAAACTCGTGACTGACTCCTCAGAGTCCAACACAGCTGATGGTGATTGGTCATTAAGTAAAAACAATTCACATGAAACCAATCATAGATGCACCTGTTGGTAAATGATTCCAAACCACATTCCAAAGCAGCAAACACAGGAGAAGCAAATGAGATAATTATTGTTTTCATTCTTTTCTGAGGCTTCTCGGCTTCCCAGGAGAAGATATCCTGGCGAAGGGATTTTTCAGAAAATGTGACAGTGACACAGGTTGTCCCCATCTTTTAAACACTGGCTTTGTATCTCCAGCCTTCCTGTAAATCAGATCCAGATATTGCTCCTTGAATTTTATATCTGGAGAAAGGAGCAGACATTTCTCCATAAAGTCAAACATGTGTCTATATTTCCTGTTATGAAAGATTAAGTGTGAGATGTTCCTCTGACTTTTCCTTTGTGTAGGGATGCAGAAAATTCCTGTGCACTTCCACATTCCTGCAGTGTGCTAGCTAGAGTGCAAGAGCAGGGAACAGGAGAGGAAGGAATACTGTGGATTGCCTTCTCCCCATTTGAAATGTACTGTGCAAACAGTATGGAATGAACCAAAAGAGAATTTATGTACCTTATAATGCTTAGACAACCATCCCGGAGGAGCAGAGCTGTGCTCTTTTAACTGGTGTCTTTGCATAAATCATTCTCATCTTTAACATCAATCAATTTAACAGGTTTCATTAAAAAAACCATACATTTATAGTCAAAGAAAGATCTGAAGCACTCTGTGCTATCTTGTCTGTAATTCACCACAGGTTTTTTCATGTTGGAAATTTAGAAAAAACGAAATAAATAAATATTTAATTAAAAATTAAATAAATTAAAAATTAAATAAATTAAATAAAACTAATTAAATAAAAAATTAAAATTCAATATTTCTGATCTGACTTCATATTAGTTTTCAATATTTGCAAGGAACTAAACTGTAGACAAAATTTTAATTTTATTTTATTTAGTTGTTATAAACCACTGACCTCAGGACCTCGAGGAACAGGTGACAGGGGTGAACAAAAGCAGAGAAAATTCTGGAATTGTAGAAGTTCCTGTCACTGTGAAAGAACTAATAATGATTCCTAATAACAATTCCTAATAAGAACTAATAATGATTAAACCTAAAGGAAACTTGGAAATTCTAGTCTTAGTGCGGGAGCTGCACTTTAGCTCACATAGTTTTTCATCTGGATTTCACCTCAAGGGCTCTTTTTAATATTTGGATCCAACTATTGGTGGAGAATTTGGACATCCCAAGCTGTAATTTCCAAAGCAGCATTGAATCCTGAAAATCACCTGCCTTTGTTTTTCCACCCCCCCAAGTCCTGTTATTGCTGCCATTCCAACACTCTCCACTGTTATGAGCACCCAATATTACTTCATAAATTCTGCCTTGCTGAAGTCTGGAGCAGAGTCCTGCAGTGCCTCCTAACTAAGCCCCAGGTTACGCAATAACCAACTCCAGCTGCTTCCCAGTTTGTTTTTGAGCATCCCCAGTGAGCCTCCCCAGATCTCTGCTTCCAGAGACCTTTGGAAACTGCGTGCCCTCCAGAAAGCTGAGCAGCTCGATGTGGCCTTTAGAATGCACTGACAGCTAATCAAAGTTTAATAAAAGCTACAGAAACAGTCTCAGAGTGAAGACCAGCACAGCATCACAAGCACTCTTGCCTCTGGTCGTGTTATATTCCTTGTCTTTTTCTCATGGATCACATTAATCTTTCACTACACGGCAGCACAGCTGCTGACAGCAATGCTGCTCTCCCAAAAAAACTTAATGCCCATGACTTTGGGTACTCAGTGTGGGGATGGTGCCTTTCATTCCCTCTGGTAGATGTAAAAATTTATCTCCCAAAGCAGCCAATGCTCTTGTGCATTTTCTGAAACCCTTTTATAAAACCAGGACAATATCTAAAGCTGTGATATGCTCCCTCTTCCCCTTGGCTTCTGCATCACACAGTACTGCATAATACACCACCACATTTCCCCAATCCCTCCTCCAACCCACTCACTGAAGGTGGTGGGCTTTACCCTGAAGACAAGAAAAAAAACCTCAGTTTGGAGAAAGAGACTTAGAAGAGAAAAGCAGTTAGACAAAGGGAGGTGAAAAATTCTTTTTCTATAGAAATAAAGTATTACCTTTAAAAGACTCCATAACCAGCAAAATACTGGCAATAAAACTGTCTACATAAAAGGCTTTGCATGGGTTTCCCAGAGAGGCTGTGGCTGCCCCCTGGATCCCTGGAATTGTCCAAGGCCAGGGCGGACAGGGCTTGGAGCAACCTGGGACCATGGAAGTGGTAGGGGGTAGGATGGGATGAGTTTCAAGGTCCCTTCAAACACAAACTATTCCACATTTCTATGATTCTGTATTTCACTATTGCTCCATGAAAAGAACAAAAAATCATCTTTGAGTTCATCCCTCTGGGATTTTTTTGGTTTTACAATAAACTTTCTTGATTTTTTTCAGTTGACTTGTTAAAACAACAGATTTCTAACCTGGGCTTAGGAATTTCCATGCTTGAAGTATCTGCAGCATAGTTCATCCTCTCTAAAAAAAAAAAAAAACCTGGGATTTTCTATCACTTCCTGGAAAGAAGTCAGTAGAGAATCCTTGCTGAAGCATCAAGGTATTGAAAACCAGAAAAGCTCAAACAAAGAATTAAAAATGGTCAAGGGTTAATTTCTCTTCCCAGAAATGAACAAGCTTTGCAAGAGCTGGGCAGAGGGGATCCATCTGAATCCAAGGGGATGCATCTGAGACAGATCTTGGTGTTTTCTGGACCTTGTTCATAACCTGTGCTCCTTGCACAATCAGAGCCAAAATGGTTTAGATGGGTAATTCAGTGAAATAATGTTTTTTAGCAACTCCCAGGGGCAATGTCTCTAGAAATGTGCTACCTTCCATAAAACCAAACCCCCCAAAGCTGTCATGACCAAATTTCCATGTTCTTTAAGAAAGAGTCTGACTATGGGACTGTTCCAGCTGGAGCTGAGCTGCAGTGCCCATCTCCAGAGCTGCCTCACAACCTCTTTGTCTTGTGCCTGCTCTGAGCGCCATCTCCATGTGTCTCCTTAGACACAGGCTGGAGCATCCACAAAAAGGCAGCCTTTCCTCAGCTGTTGTTTATCCTGCTTTCCCCCCATCTCTGTTTGTTCTGGCTGTCTGTCACGCTGTGCTCAAATACCTTGCAGGCATATTTAGCAATATTTCACTTTGCCATCTGGAGCAGACTTTCCCCCAGCTCTGGGCTTGGGTGCCCCATCTGGTGTCGTGTGTCTGCAGTGTAAACAGGGCAGAGAACCCCATTTGTTGTAGTTTTAGAAGGGAGAGAAACCCAGCAAGGCTTAATAAGAAAAACAAACAACCAGAAAATCACTGGAAAACAAAACCAGTGAGGGTTTTTCACAGAGTTCACCTGGCTTGCAGTAACCAGCTCTCAGCATCTCCTCTCTTGTTAGCACAAAGTTCTGATCCCTCCTCCCACAAACAAGTTGTCCAGCCCTGCAACACTTCCAGGGATCTGGCATCCTGTTCACACATCCAAGGAAAATAATATGTGCAGCTCATTCAGGGAGACACAATTCATGTCTCTAATAACTTCACTGATAACAACACAGCTGCATCCTTACAGAGTACTGACAGCAGATAAGGCAAAACATTTATTGTGAAAATTCACATATGCAACAGAGAACACAGGGAGCAGGCATGGAGGCCAAATTCAGCAAGCAGTGACCCATGTTGTATCTCTTGCAAAGAACATTGAAATGGTTTAAAATTAGCTAATCACAAAAAAATAAAATTGTAGATGATTTTTTTAAATATCTTTGTTCATCTGTTTTATTTCAAGACCTCTCCTCAGTGATTTAACATTAACCTTCTACTTCTTTTAGGAAGAGATTTTGACTATTCTATGGGTCTCTTGTGTCCTATCTTGGAAAATATTTCCATTCTCTTCAGCTTTTTTTAATTTTTTTTTCATTTTGTATTCACATGTTGAAATGATTCTACACTATTAAAAACATTCTTGGTACAGCCTAACTAGAAATGTGAGGAAAATGTCTTTGCATTGCAAGAAAGAGCCATCTGTGACTATTGATACAATCACAGAATCCCGGAACGACTTGGGTGGGAAGGGAGCTTAGAGACCATCTTGTTCCACCCCCACTGCGCCTTCAGATAAGTCTGGAGTGCAAAGATTAATCAGTAAATGTGTTTTTATTCAAAATATAAATATGCCAACAACAGGACTACCCAATTTAGTGACTTCAAAATATTGGAAGTAGCTAAGAGTTTCAGATTTCCAAGTTTGCTTTTAACTTTAAATCCTCAACAGTTTCATCAAGGCTCCTGGCACAGATTCTTTCTTTCATCCTTCAAACCATTTCTGTGATAGTCCCTGTCTGTGGATTTCTGCATAAGGGTCATCCCAAGGGCATTAAACTACAGCCTTATGTCACACTCCTCCTGAAACCAAATCTTTTATCCCAATGGTCAAGAGAATCAGGAAAAAACTAACTGAAATGTTCCAGCTGATAACAGAGAAATGTTAATTGTGGCTTCTGGAGATGTGTTACTGGACTAATTGCTAACTCACCTTCAGCCACTCCTATTATTTAAGCTTTTCCAAGTATAAATGACATTTTTTCCTATGTGTTTCCATTCCAATGCCCATGTGTTGCTCAAGGTGCCACAGGATGTTTCAGGGGTGCATTTTCAGCTGGGCTTGTGGAAGCTGAAGCAAAAGGCTGTAGGCAGCTCACCTTACCTCACTCCATAAACTGCTGAGCCTGGGGGAGAAAAGAGTGAATAAAAGCCTTCCAAAGGTGGTATTCTCCATAAATCAATGGCTGTGGGTTTGGAGTCAGTGTGGGACACACTGGCCAGAGCAGCTCAGGATGGTGTAGTGAGTGGATCACACAGATAAATGTGATCAAGTAGATCACATGTTGAGCTCTTACTGGTAAATTTAGGTAGAATATTTAATATTAATATTTTCTATTTATTAAATATTTATTTAAGAACAAGTTGGTGGTGAATACTCAACAATTCAACACACCTGAAGTTAGTGTGGGTGGGATACAAAGTTCATTCAGGAGGCCAAATACTTTCTTCTGACCATCACTGGCATCTCACTTTGTCTTCATTTTCTCCCCATCAACCCAAGTCCACCCAAACCACCCCCATTCTGTCCTGGCTCACTCTGCAAGGACTCCTGCCTGGTGTTTTATGGTTTCAAGCCATTCATGGGAGTCCCTTTGCCCAGCTGCTGTGAAAAGTCACTGCTCCCAGCACAGAGCTGAGTGCCAGCTTCCTCCAGGGCTTTTCTTTCCTCACAATCTTGAGGAAGGAGGAAACACTCCTGTCTGTGATACTTTTTTTAGCTCTCTGTTCCTTGGAGCAGCTGATGTGCTCTCCACAGGGTGAATGTCAATTATTCTTGGCCCTTCCCTTGCACTGCACAGAGCATCTTTTTCATGAAAGAAGCTCTAAAGTGCTTTTAATTGGGAAGAAAGGCATCTGATGGATGTACACACTAATGCAAGAGCTCGAATGTTTACTGTACAGTCTCTCCAGAAAATCTAATATTTGCTGAACTTCTGCAAGCAAAGCTTTTAGCACAGTGGATACATTAAACAATAAGAGTTAATCATGGGCCTCATTCAAGCGGCACCAGAGCCAAACCCTGAAATTACAGCCTTGCAAAGCAAAAGTGCCATTAGCACTTCCTGCACCCTGATAGAAAGGCACAAATAAAATGTTTTAATTCATGGCAGGGATTTCTGCATAGCACGATTCGAAACTGTATTTTTGGACAAGAAGAGATGTTTATTGCAAAAAACCAAAAAGTCAATGCAAGAAATGGAATAGCTTTTGTTGTTGTTGTTGTGGTTACTGTTACATTGGTGAATGCTTTTACAGATTATTTCAGGAGTGGGCTCTGCTGCTGGGGTTTTTTTGGTTGTTTTCAATGCCTGTAACAAGCTGTCTGCAGAAAGCGCACACATCAGAATGATAGGCAGCAATCCTGAAGAAAAAGATCATCCCACTCCACAGTGGAAAGCAGAAAGAATTATCTCAGTGATGTATTTTTAAGGATCCTTGAAAGGAAAACTCACTGCTTCTTGCTGACAGGAACCTGAGGGGCCCTGCAGCATGAGGAGGTGAACTGACTTAGGCACAGGAAGGGATTCAGGCTCCTGTGCTGTGCAATGTCTATTTTCCAAAATGAAACCTCACTGAGTTATGTCCAGAGCTCTCAATTCACCACTGTGACCTCAAACCACTGATCTGCCTGGTTTTCCCACAACAGAGGCCTTTGCAGAGTCATGCTGGGCCTGAACGTGCAAAACTGGCAAAAAAGGGTTTAATCCATTTCGGAAATTCCAGAAAGTCCAGGATTTATTTTTGTATCAGATTTCTCCAGTTCAGGCTCTGATGGAAAGTTCCTCAGCGCCCTCAAACAAGCAGAAAGGAGTTAAGTTGGCACAGAAAATCTGGAAACTCCAAAGCAGAAAAATCTGGAAGAGCAATCACCTCAGTGCTCATGTTTTAAATGTTTCCCTGTCAGCTGGTAAAAAAGGCACAGCTATAATACAAATATACAGTTCCCAAACTGAATTTCTTATCAAGCCACAGGGATAAATAGCAACTCTTTCCTGGAAGAAGAGGCAGATCATAAAAAGACCTCTTAAAACACTTTTTATGCAGCTTTCCCTGCTGTGTGCAGACCTTTACAATGCTACCTTGTAGGACCATCATTCTCAGATGGCATTTGTGCTCTGAGAGGAAAGAATTCTTCCTGATCTGGATTTCACTGGGAAGGATGGAAAGACCTCACAAAAAAAATGCTTAGTACTTAGTTGATGCTGATTTTTCTGCTCAATAGTTATATATTTTTTTAGATTTTATACATTTGAATACAAATTAAAACCTTGGGGGTTACTAGAGATTTTAATTAATTAATTAATTAATTAATTTTAAATTCCAGCTACACACAGCCTTGTCTTCCTTACTAAAGCTCTATTTCAGAAAATCCCTGGAATCCCTCCTCGTGGCTGTCATCCAGCAGCACATCCTTGTCAGTCTGGATGGCATCAGAACAGAAAGCAACTCAAAGTTCTTGTGCAGTTGTCACCCTCTCATTTTATTTTAAAAAGCAGATTGAGTCAAGGAGAAAAAGAAAGTCAGATATTGCAGTGGCACCTGATAGAAAACACACATTTTCTAATTAAAATGCCAGGTTTTCATTATCAGAAAATTAGAGGCATCTAGCCTGTGTAGCTTTTTTTTTTTTTAAATCCATTTATTTAAAAATGTTCTATATTTTCACAGTTCAGCCAGATTACAAACAACAATAATATGATTTACAGTGTGGAAAAGGAACCAGAAATAAAAGAAAACTTCAAAATCAACTCCTGGCACTAATAAATAGGATGTTATAGTTTATCTTTAGTGACTGCACACTGCAGGTAGAAAAGAGCACCTTGTGACAGACAGTTTAATAAATATTTTAGTGCATATGAGCACAGGTGCTTTAATACTTTGGTTACGAAGGAAAATTACAAGGTTTCTTGGTTTTCTCTGTTTTTATTTTCTAAATAGTAAATGTAACCATAGTTTAAAAGGTGTTTTATCTACCTTTGAAAAATCAGGTTTACTCCATAAAGACATTTCTGCTCTCTACCCACTAAAAGACATTTCCAGAAAAGGCACATACTCAGTTTCTCCTGAAATGAATCCTGCACTTTTGAGCAGCTCTCTTTTGATAAACTGGAAATAATTATTAAAAGATTTCCACAGAATGGAAGTGGCACAGGTGAAGCAATAAAAGGAAATTTGGAGTTCATTTAATCCTGGCCTACTTTAACCACAGTTCATCTGAAATTCCAGATCTGAGAGCAGATTTAATGCCCATTTCCCATCCTCAGGGTATTTATGTCAGGAAGGTGCTCCAATGTGCATCAATAAGAAAAGCAACTTCCTAATGCTGACATTGATCAAAGGGAATTCCAGTGAACCTGCATGATTTAAAGATTTAATTTGTTTAATAGCACAATAATAGCACAGCAGTTGCACCACACTTGGACTTGTGCTTTTCCTGTTCCTTAGTCCTAATCAACACATCCTGCATTTTGCCGAATGATAACAGTAAATTTGCCTGCAACGTGGAAATAAGGCAAAATATTGGGATTTTATATTATGCATTGAGTAGTGGCATTTTTTTAATAGGATACAGAACTTGGGAAGCTGTAATGAGGAAAAAAACCTCAGTAACTAGGAGATGGAGATCACATCTTTAGGTGTTACTTCAGCAGTAGGAAATATTTTTCACTTTGTAACTCATGCAGAGGACTCACAACAGCAGAAAGAGCTCAAATTAAAATTCACTCCCCACATCTCATATCTGCAGTTCGGTCATCTTTTTTCTTATTTTTTGAGTGAGGATCTCATTTACTGAGAGATGCATTTTTGCTGCACATTCTGCAAAGCAACAGATAGGCTGCTAAGTCCTGTGGACTACATCTAGAATGAGGAAGACTGATACAAACACAAACTTTTCTTTCCCGCTCCTCTCTCCTCCTCCAAATTGCATTTAGTGTGTATAGTAGTAATAAATGAAAGAAGTGTTATCTATGCTGAATTTTTGCTGTGAGCATTTTTTATCTTTCTGTCTTCTTTCCATGCTAAGTGCATGCAAAAAAGTTCATTTCAAAAATGAGGAGGTAATGAAGTACCATTTGAAACAAGGAGAAATAAGAGATAATGCAAAAGAAACCCAGCACAAAATGAGCACTCATGGATTTTTAGCTATTTTGATAGCATCTCCTTGTCTTGAGCTCAGATTAAAAACTTCCAGTAAAGATTGTTTTCCAGAATCTTGTGTTTTTCTCTTTATTATCCTAGGATTTCAAAAAATTCAGCAACACCCAGGAAAACCCAGTTGTGACAGTATTTACAGGAGCCTGAGGATGAGGGAAGAGACAAGGATCTGACTCCATGTTTCAGAAGGCTGATTTATTATTTTATTATATATATTATATTAAAACTATACTAAAAGAATAGAAGAAAGGGTTTCATCAGAAGGCAAGCTGAGACTAGAGAGAGAAAAATCAGAACAAAAGCTTGTGTCTCAGACAGACAGTCTGAGCCAGCTGGACTGTGATTGGCCATTAATCAGAAACAACCACATGAGACCAATCACAGATCCACCTGTTGCATTCCACAGCAGCAGATAACCATTGTTTACATTTTGTTCCTGAGGCCTCTCAGCTTCTCAGGAGGAAAAATTCTAAGGAAAGGATTTTTCAGAAAATATCATGGCTACACCCAGTGGTGCCACAGGGGTGTAAAATTGCTGCAAGAAGGAGGATGATGTCTTAAAAGTTACAAAGTTTTTACACAGACCCATCATACAACACCTCAGAATATAGGAGGTTAAGGAATCATAGAATAGCTAAGGGTGGAAAAGAACTTCAAGATCAACAAGTCCAACTATCAACCCAGCACCACCACCATGTAAATCATGTCCCCAGATCTCAGAATCATGGGGTGGTTTGGGTTGGAGGAGATCTTAAAGCCCATCTCATTGCACCCCTGCCATGGGCAGGGACACCTTCCACTGTCCCAGGTTGCTCCAAGCCCCATCCAACCTGGCCTTGCACACTGCCAGGGATCCAGGGGCAGCCACAGCTTCTCTGGGCACCCTGTGCCAGGGCCTGCCCACCCTCACAGGGAACAATTCCTTCCCAATCCCTGATCTAACCCTGCCCACTGTCAGTTTGAAGCCATTCCCCCTTGCCCTGTCCCTCCAGTTCCTGATGAGTTGTCCCTCTCCAGTTCCCTGGAGCCCCTGCAGACCCTGGAAGGTTCTGTGGGGTCTCCACACAACCTTCTCTGCTCCAGGCTGAACATTCCCAGCTCTCCCAGCCTGGCTGCACAGGGGAGGTGCTCCAGAGCCCTTCATGGCCTCCTCTGGACTTGCTCCAACTTTTCCATGTCCTTCTTGTGGACAATATAAAAGCTGCTTTCAGTGTTGGGCTCTCTAAACCTCTTCACTTAAACAAGTGGAATAGACAATTTATAGGAGATTAAATTAGCTTTTATTGAAAAGCTGACCTGCAGTTCATGCACAATTATCAATCCTTTCTCAGAGATTTTCTGTTTTGCTTTTCAGTAACGGCAATTGAGTTTTGAAATCCACAAGGACACCCACAAGTAATCATGCCATTCATGGCCTGCCCTCAGACTTCTAGTGAGCACTTGTTGTGAAGCTCTTAAGAACCAAAAAAAACCCCCATGTTCTTTTATTTCCCACATTTGTTATGTCACCAAGAGCTCACTGTTCTCTTCAGGATGTCACAAGTAATGCAATAAAAATTATTGAACAAGATTCCAATTATTTCCTATGAACTCAAAATATTTTGAAATGCAATTCAGAAAGAAGGTGTAAAAAGATAATAAATATTTTTTACCAACTACTGAAATGATCTAAAATAAAGTGAAAAAAACAATAGGAAAGGTTTTTCTTTGTTTTGGTTTGGGGTTTTTTTCAGAATGCTGTCTGAACCATAAACAACACTTGACAGACATCAATGGAGTTAATGTGGGGTTTATTATTTTGTTGACAGTATTTCAATTCTGTTTTCAAATTATCATTTTGCTCTCCTTTGTTGTGCCTTGATTTGCCTTTGAAATGGCTCCACAGTTTGGAAACATGTAATTGTTGTCTACATTCCAGGGAGGAAAATGTGCAAGAAAAATATTCTCTCTCTGTGCTTTTGAAAGGAAGAACCATAGTTAGATTGGTTAAAATCTGGATACTTGTACTTCTTGAAAAGCAGAAATGCTTAACTAAATTTCACAGATGAAATTTGATATAAGAATTGGAATGATTTGGAGAGGTTCACACTACACAGAGGAATATTTAGCATTTAGTGCTTTCTATTTCTTCTACTTAAAACCAGGATTTTCATATCTCCTCTAAAAATTGAAGCTTTCACATCATCCATTCACCAAGGTTTCCTTGAAGGGTAGTCACTACTTGTAGCATCCTGGTTTGAAAAGAAAATTCGGAATAGCTCAGAAAAAACAGCTGATTTCTCATTATTTCTTTGCAATTGTCAGTGAACTAAAATCTCTGTTGTTTGGGGTTTTTTACTAGACCAGGAAATCAGGTCACAATGACAAGTAGAACAAATTATTTTATCACTGGGACACGTGGCAAGTTGACTTTGCTGAAAAAAGCCATGTCTATATCTTCTCAAAAATGGCATTAAGCAGTGAAAAGCAACTTATTAGAAACATTTCAAGGTTCCTTTAAAATTCTTCAAAATTTCTTCAAGCTTTTGAATATGTTTTCTCTACTAATTTGTTAAAGTCAATAATATAAGAACATTTACCAGTGGGTTTGTTTATCCTATGAAATATATTAATAGAAAAGCTTGTTAATGCATCTGTTGATGCATTAAGATAATTAATTATACTAATGCATTAATTGAATTATATTGATATCAGAACATGTACATAGATCACTGTAAATTCACTGCTTTAATGTAAACAACTTTAGGCCAACAAATTGATGCTCAGCTGAAAAATATGTAACACAAAAATAATTTCCCTGTGACAGATTTTTTATTCATCCCAGTCAAAAAAACACAATTACAGTTCAAAATGATTTCAAAGGTGCTAAAGACACCTTAAAAACAGCAGCTATTTTAAAATTATTCATAGCAGCATTATTTTTAAGTGAATTCAAATGGAAGATGTCTGTATTGGAAGTATGGTGGTGGTGCTGATTTGATGGTAAATTTTGGTGATCTCAGAGTTCTTTTCCAGCCTTAATGATTCCATGATTCAGTAATTTAGTGATTCTAAGGCTTATACTTGTCCAGAAGAGACAAAACTTTTCATTTCCCAGGGTCACGGTGCAGAGAGAAAGGGCAGAAGGTTCAGATCTGGCTGGAGCTTCTCCTGACAGCTGCTCTCACTTAGCGCTGGTTTGAGTAGAGAAAGCAGATTTAGAGTGTTCCAGCAGCACACAAATCATCAGGAATTCTCCCACCAGGAAGCTGAGGGAAGGATAATCACACATTCCTCTGCAGCCAGCATCACTTTTACTTCATCCCACAGTTCACAGGATGGGGCTGTGCAGGCAGTCCAAGGGAGAGTGGAGCTGTCACCCTGGGGTACGTTGTGCATGAAGACATCTCCAGACTTGTCACTTCTTCAGGATAAGGAAGAAAGCCCAAATAAAAAATGGATGAGGCAGTCACCTCCCAGGAGCTTATCAGAGGTTACAGGGTCATGTGCTGGTGTGAGCCAGCACAGCTCAGAAAGCTGGGGATGGAGATGATGAATAAACACCAACCCTAGTGCTGAGAGCAGGGGGTTTGATAATGGAAAAGCAGCTCAGGTCAAGATTCCTGCACAGGGAAAAACCTGAGCATTTCCAAGCTGTCCACAGCAGGGGCTCTAGCCACCCTGGGGCTCCCTGTGCTCAGTAAAAATTCAAGGAATGCAAACACAGAGTCCTAAGGCTGGAAAAGCCCTCCTGGATCACCAAGTCCAACCATGGTCGCCACTAAACCCTGTCCTCTGTGCCACATCCACATGTGAACCACTTGTGATCCACATTTTGAACACTTCCAGGCATTCCACCACTGCCCTGGGCAGCCTGGTCCAATTTCCTTTTTGTGAGGAAATTTTCCCTAATGTCTAATCTCACCCTCCCCTGGTACAGCTTGAGTCTATTCCCAATGGTAGGTGAAGACAGGGAGGGATGAGGGAATTTTATGGATCATCTTAAGCCAACTGGACATAGGAATATGGCAAATGAATGCGGGGCCTAGAAAGATACCAAAAAGATAAAAGACGCCAAAAACTGGTTAAAAAGATACCAACAACTCCTCTTGGGGTCTGTCCAAACATTTGATTATTCAATTCAATGAGAAAACAATAATTTAAATTATTCTTACAGAACAAGGATTAAATCCTTTTTCTGCTTAAAATCCACTTTAGGTTTAGTGAGTTTGTAGAAATTCTGTTAGGACATTATGTCAACATCAATACAAGCAAACTGATTTTTGTTTTCTTTACCATTTTATTGTTTGAATTGAACATGAATTAGCAAATAATTTGATCCACCAGAAACTACATTTTTGACAAAGCTAATGCACATAAAAGAAAGGATTAAATTTTTAATAAAAATGTGAGAAAAAAATACAATAGTGGCATTATGCCATTAGAAAAACTTGTATGAGTTCTGACTTGTCCTCTTAGGGGCAGAAAGGGGGTTGTTTGTTCTTTATTAGTGGTTAACATTTTCTTTTGTAAAAGCTGCGTTCTCAAAATAATACTTTGTAGGAGGCACAAAGATAGTTTCTGGAAAAACAAGCCCAGCACATTTTCCCTGTTAAGTCTAAAGCTTTTCACACTGATCAACTTCAAGCTTCAGAAAAAAAAGGATCCTGAATTCTTCTCCAACTATCCATTCCCTTGACTTCACTGTTTTCAGTAGAATATTTATCATTGCCACTTATCCACAGCCAAATGTGCAAAAAATGTGGAAAGAACAGAGGCAGAGAGAAAATGATCTGCTTAGTCTGACCATTGAATTAATTAATTACTTGCACTAGTCCTTTCAGCACATCTATTACTTAAAGAATCAATAATTTATGCACTTTTATTGTACAATGCTTTTCTCGGATTTAGTCTAGAAGCAGCTTTATCCTTTTAATTATTCTGCAAAACTGTTGAGAATTTCAGCACATTTCTATTCTGCATCCTGAGCCTTCCTTCTTTTTGCCTCAGGATTTGATGTGAGTTTCTTGATGCCATAGCAAAAAATCCTCCTCATCCCTACATGAACTGCACCTTGCACTTATTTCTCCTCATGTTTTCTTCCCTGGTGCCTTCCTGGGTTATTTTTCACCTGCTGCAGGAACGTGCAAACACCTCCACTATGCCAGCTCAACAATCTGTTGCAATTTTTTCATCTAGTGCATGGTTTTTCCCTTTTATTTCTTTATCCCACATTAGTTTATTTTCTTCTATAGCTATTCTCTTCTTCTTTCCCGAGGAGTATAATTTTAACAACATTTTCTTTCTGTTACTACTTAAGCACACTGGTACCCACTGCCCTTTTTAGCTATTCACACTTAATAGATTCATTCCCCCACGTTCCTTGTGGTGGTTTATTAAGTATTAACTACTTTTCTGCAGTAGATGGCACATGCAATTCACTGTAGGATTTCTGTTAACACTCCAAGTTTTCTGCATTCCCTGAAAATACTGGCAGAATTTAAAACAGTGAAAAGGAAAGAAATAAAAATTTTGAAAGATTCCTTCACTGCAGGCAAATCCTCTCACTGAAGCAGTTCCATTTTGACTCCCATCACTAATGACTCATAATTTTTTTTCCAAGAGAAGGAGATGTAAGCCTAGATTTCAACCACATTCCATTTCAAGCAAATGCATTTGGCTTACTTAGAACATCTTAAATCCTTTGAATGAGGTTTGTTTTTTTTTCTTCCTTTTGAGTTTGGTGCTGAGACCCACCTTTAAAAATACTCCATATTCTACTTGGGGCTGAAGTAATTCCTTTATGGAGCACATTGGGGTCTTTATGGATGGGAGCTGCCTGATACATTGAGTTCTGCTGCTGTTCTGAAAACTTGATTTAAAGCCAGTAGGGAAAAGTTATCTTTCCCTGCAGCCTCCTCCAGAAGGGTTTTTGTGGCCTGCAGAGAGCTGTGGATATTGTAAAGGATTATCTGCTACCCGGAGAAGCTACAAAACTAAACACTTTTCGGGAGTTGTTCCTAGGTTTGAACCATCCATAATTTCAAAACTTAACTAAATATATAAGGACATGCCTGGAAGATCAGAGAGGATCTGATCACCTAAGCAGGTGTTACACAAATTATTTGCAATAGCCACACTGAGTATCTGAATTTGTCCCCAGGAGCAGGGAGGGTGTTGGAGTCGCCATCCCTAGAGGTGTCCAGGAAGGGCTGGATGTAGCACTCAGGGCTCTGGGCTGGTGACAAGGTGGGGATCAGTCACTCAATGCTCTTGCAGGGCTTTTTCAGTGTTTCTGTGATTCAGAGAACTAATGATCCAAGCTCATTGATATGACACAGCTCCATGTGGGTTTTCTAATGGCCAGGACTTCAAAATTAATAGTTCTTGGTGAGACCATTTGATTTAAGGTTGGAGATAAATCTGATCCATACCACCAAAGCTTTTTGCTTATTTTGAAATAACCTTCATTAATACCTCACTCAAATTAGTACCAAATTAATCATTTGGACAGTGTCAATGCAGGCATATAATTGTTTCTGAGTAAATCGCTGTCTGGCAGCTGCAGGAGCATCTTCCCTCAGAAATGGTACCTTCAACCCAAAGACAAAAATCCACAATCACAGAATTATAGAATTATAGAGTATGTTGAGACACCCTCCAAAACCAACCATTCCCCCAGCATTGCCAAAGCCACCATTAATCCATGCCTCCAAGTGTCACATCTAGAGATATTTTAAATGCTTCCAGGGATGGGGACTCCACCACTGCCCAGGACTGACAACTCTTTCTGGGATGAAATTTTCCCTAAGCTCCAATCTAAACTGCCCCTGCCACAACAGGATAAGGATCAAACTTTTAATGGCACCAAGCTGAGCTGGGAATGCTGCTAATCCCTGCATTTCTTGTGCCTTTTCCAGCTATAAATCAATATTTCCTGGGAGCCTGATTGTTTGACTATGACATTTGGTCTGTTTGCAGATCAGTCTTGGGATGTTCAGTAACTGTTCTGATGACACAAGATGGATTTCTCCATATCCAGGGAATTGCACTTCTGGAGAAATGGATCTTCTTTAGCATTGTTCAAGCCAAGATATCAGTGGTCTCAGGGGGAAGCTAATTTCAGTTTAATTCTCCAACATAATAAACAGCACTCTGTTTATTTTTTAATAGTAAAATTTGTTCTTAAAGTGCTGTACACTTTTGTGTTTCAGTACAGATGTAAATATGTACAAGAATTTGAAAAGAAAATATTAATGTGTATTGGAAAATATACTGGCACAGGGTGCCTAGAGAAACTGTGGCTGTGCCGGGATCCCTGGAAGTGTTCAAGGCCAGGTTGGATGGGGCTTGGAGCAACCTGGGATAGTGGAAGGCGTCCCTGCCCATGGCAGGGGTGGTACTGGATGGGCTTTAAGGTCCCTTCCAACCCAAACCATTCTGGGATTCCATGTAGATGTCCACATTTTCCAAGAAGTTTTCAAAAATGTTATTATTTATGGCTCTTAGCAAAAGAATTTCATAGTTTTATTGCTATTCTACTCACTTAGAAAGTATAAGTGGAAATAACAATAAGGAAAGTACACTATTTTAAGTTGACTCATTTTATTTTCCTTCCTTCCCAAATCTTCCATCAAAGTGCAAAAAAACTGAGAAATGATTTTCAGCTCCTTCAAAATTTCCTCACAGGAACCATTTACTTTCATTCTTGATCCTCCCTACTTCACAAAATACAAGAGCTTTTCTCATCGTAAAAAGTGAAATCTGCAACTCTCAATTGCCTGATTAACCTCTGAGGCTGGATTTTAATACTCTGAAAATATCACTGACAATTATATCCTGCAAGATTACATTTTCTTTTTCTTCATTCAGGGATTTTTAATTTAAACCTGTAGAATTAGATCATGAGTTTTCCAAAACTAACATAGTGCTGTTGATAGTATCCAATGAAATATTATCAGGGAAATGAAAAATGAAAACAGAGAATACCTAAGCATGGATAAGGCTGAAGTCCCAGTAACATTTTACAAGATAAATGTATTCACCCATATTACTTATTATTATTATACACAAACACTGATGAGACAATAAGAAGGTTCACCTTCTAAAGACAGTGGGAGCATTCAAGATTTATAGAATTAGCAATTAACCTCTGTCCAAATTCAAATAATTTATATGAACGACTCCTTCAACTTTAGTAAATGATGCACAGACTAAAAATCACCCATGTCTTTGTCACTGATCTTCTTAGAGAATTAATTAACTTCTTTTTAGTCTGACCAAACAATTTTTGTTGTTTGTTTATTTGGGGTTTTGTGTACACAGTATAGAAATTATGAAAAATTACTCCATGACTTCAAGAAATGCTTTTTCTTCCTGGTTTCTCAAGCAACAAGTGATTGTTTGATAAATTATTGGGAATCTAATGGAAAGTTCTTAAAAGTAACTTTAAAAAATTGTAAGTAATCTTGCTAGGCTATTTTTGTACATCATTGTAGAATAGTTTTGTTATTCTGCTGTGTACATCTGCAATGCAGAATATTAAACTTTGATTATTTCCACTTCTTGTCCAATCTATAGATAATTATATGGTTAATAGAATGATTTCTACAGCAACTTTTATCCCCAAAATTAAATGCAACAATGCGGTCTATTACTTAGTCATTTTAACAAATGATTTGAATTTAATTTAATCTCAAACTGCACAATGTGCTATATTCATTACAATTTTTAATTTCTTGTGTTTTCTGCAATTTAGATTTTAATATTACAGCTTGTTCTCCATAATGAGTTTTTATGGTTTTTTTCAGCAAGAATGTTATGATAAGTAATGAAAATCTACCAGATGGCTTTTTATCTCAAGACCTCAATCCAGCAATGCCTGACATGTAATTAATTTCATGTATGTGTAACCACACCATCCTCAGAAGGAGCTCAAGTTTTCCTTGGAGTGTCCTCAGGCATTCCAGCCTCCTGTTATTTCTCACTTTTTAGGAGGGCATTGATTTTCCAAAGGTTTTCCATTGGATCTGCCACCCCCCAGCAGCAGTGGCTGAGTGGGAAGTGCAAAAGGCTCAAGAATTGGGTCAGTTCAAGCATCCAGCAGCTCAAACATTTCCTCTGTTGTTTATTAAAATTGTACCTGAGGACTAAAGGGAATGGCAAGGCCACAACTCCATAAATCTCATAAATGTGCAGATTTTTGCAGATGCTGTGTGGCTCTAACATGGTGCATGCTACAAGCTCTTCTTAATTTTGGTGAAAACCCCACAGGAAGTTCTTCACATGAGTCAATCCAAATTTTATGTGCTGTTTATTTTCCCTGGGATCAGGGAAGCAAAATTAGTAAGTTAAAAGTTCCTGAAAATACACACAGTACATTCCCCTTGTGTTGAAAGTAATCCAGAGAAATTCTGCAAAACTTTGCAAAGTATAAGAAAGTGAGTATGAATTGTTGACACTTTACCTTGTTTTAAAAGCTGTCTGTTTTTTCACTTTCACAAAGAAACATCAGCAGGTTGCATACAGCATCCTTAAACACCCAATTTCTAGGTGGTGTTAGTAATTTGTAATGAAAAAAATAAATATACAAAAGACCCCAAAATTTATTTGGGTTATATTTCAGCCAAAGGAAGCAAAAAGATTTGAAATATTCATCATAACCTTGATCATTTACAGAAAGTAGGTGTCATCTTTCTTGGAACTGTGGATTAAGATGCAGATTTTTTTGGCAACAGTTGCTCAGTGACAAAGTGGGCCATCATAAGTCATAGGAGATGAAAGCTTGGAAATTATGAATTTTGCTTTCCTAACTTTTGCAATTTGATTTATGATGTTTCATTTTGTTTAAAGGGATAACACATTAGTTCCAACTCCATAATAAACTTTAGTGCAAAAATATCAAGGGCTAGTTTAAAGTACACATTTTGGTATTCCACAGATCAGCAATGGAAACTCAGAATTCCATTTGATCCCACACAACCAACAGTATTTTTCACCTGGTTACAAAGAAAAAGAATAGCTAAATATCTTTTTTTTCTTCCTGTGAGATAAGAAAGGATTCAAAGCAGATACAGGGCTGCATCTCCCACTCCACACATATTGCATGCAATACCAGAAATAGAAAAATATCAAAATTCTTTTTTTTTTCTTTGCTAATAGCTCTGGATTCTGGTAAACAGGTTGTTACCGTGTGACATCACACAAAGCAACTGCTTCTTAATATCAAAGTACTGACAGCCCATTCTACTGCTGAGCTTCACCATCTGGGAAGTTTTTCTCCCCAAATTGCCACTGAGGGTAGTGGCAGATTTTTTTTAATATATTCATTTATTTGTGCTGCCATGTTGCCGCTGCTGTAAATTTTCTGTATCAGCCCCTGAGGAGCATGTTAACACGTGTACTTTGAAAATATTCATGTGTATTGGAAAATATACTGGCACAGGGTGCCCAGAGAAGCTGTGGCTGCCCCTGGATCACTGGCAGTGCCCAAGGCCAGGTTGGATGGGGCTTGGAACAACCTGGGATAGTGGAAGGCGTCCCTGCCCATGGCAGGGGTGGAGCTGGGTGATCTTTATGGTCTCTTCCAACCCAAACCATCCTGTGACTCTGTGGTTCTGTTAGACCCAAGAGTTTTCACTCCCAAGCTCCCTGGTATCTGTCTTTCAGAAAGGAGATGTTAATTTTTCACTTTGTCTCTTTTCCAATAGCTCAAACAAACATCCACACACTGATCCTACAGGAGTAGGAGGAACAGTGCAGAGGACAGCATGGCCATGGAATCCCAGAATAATTTGGGATTGAAGAGGCCCTGAAGCCCATCCATTCCCACCTCTGCCATGGGCAGGGACACCTTCCACTGTCCCAGGTTGTTCCAAGTCCCATCCAACATGGCCTTGGACAATTCAGATGGGAAGGCTGACTGCAGGGAGCTGTGGTGAGGTCAGAGGTGACCTTGCAGAACTGAAATCACTTTGGAAATCTTCCTTCTGAGCTTAGTTGCAGTCCCAGATGTAGCAAAGATGGAATAACAAGGGTCAGTTTTCTGGAGGAACAACACAATGGTGGATGAACCTCCACAGATCTGCCTTCTGCTGAGCTGCCTGTACACAAACTACCAGGATGGCATGGAAAGAAGGGTATCGAAAACTCTGCTGCTCAGAGAACCAAGATTTCAGCAAATTCCCTGCAGCCATGGGGTATGCTGAGAGGATGACAGCAATTCTGGGCCTGGAAATGACACCAGGGCTCATTTTTTACCTGTCCTACTTTGCTAGAGCCTTTTATTCTGAACTGGCTTAGTGCTGACTTTGAATTGTATGAGGCATCTGCCAGGGATCAAGAATATTTGATGGAAAACAGGGACAGCTTCATGTTAACAAGTGCATTTTGAATTTCTGCAACTTATATTCTCTTTTAATGCATAAGGGGATGTGGGGTTTTTCCCTTTTCATTCTAAGGAATAAAATGTAACACTTTATATTTATAAATATTTTGCATAGTTTGCAAGTAGCCTTAAAAAGTAAAATGAGCATTTCGCATATTCTCTTCCAAATTCAATTACTGATCAATTTGACATATTTCTTTTCTTTAATGGCATGATCCCTAAAATCTCCCTGTGATGAAGACACATTCACCTATACCAACTTAAATAAATTCCCTCTCATTTATTCTTTTCCCTTCCTTTCCCTCTTCACTGAAATTTTCCTGTTTTAAAAATTACCTTAAGAATTATTTAAGTTCACCTATTGTTGTTCTTGCAAGAAATTCACACATACAAACATGTTTTTCCCTGCGACTGTAACTTCAGGTTTTATCCAAGATATAAGTTTGTGAGCAGTCAAGTTCACTTGGAGCCATCTTAACTCTGCAGTGATTTATTGCTTGAACAAACAAATTTTCAGTTTTTATGTTAGAAAGCAGCTACTTTTCCAGGAGAGCTTCCCATTCCCCACATTTTTCCTTGAGGAAGCTGAGCAGCAGAACTGAAGCCTGAGTATGGCAGTCAGTATTTCCATGTATTTAGGAATCTGCCTCTTGTAGTTATTTACTCAGCAACCACAATTTATCCTTATTTATAGCTGCCCTAAATAAGAGTTATTTAAATATTAATGAATTAACTTGCTGGCTCAACATGTATTTGTAGGATGAAGAATTACAACAGAAGAAATCAAAATATTCTGCATCAAGAGACTGCTTGTCCTTGGGAAAAATCCCAAACATGGCCCTGACATGTGAGTCTGCAGGTGGCAAAATTTTGGAATAAGAAGTATACACAGTGTGGAAATGGTCACAAAACTGAGTCTGTGAGACAGATTAGAATTAAATCCCCGTCTAATTAACCTTGGGAGGGCTCAGGCTGTGATGAACTTTAAAAGCACTGCAGCAAATAACGAAAAATAACCAAACTGGGTTGGGGTTGTTTTTTGGTTTTGTTTTTTATTTTTGGTTTTTTTTTTTTTTTTTTTGGTTGGTTGGCTTGGAGTTTCCTTGTAATTTATTTATTTATTTCCTTTCTCATTCAACAATTATGGAATTTCTCTAAATCACAGAAGAATACTGGAACAATAGCTGGGTTTTGTAATGAAGATTTATCACAAGAACTACAGCATTGCTTACTCAGAGGTATGAGAATTCCTGACATTAACTTTCTTGAGGGTTACATGCTATGAATAAAAGGATGGTTATTATGATTGGTTTACCTGCATAAAATTATTCTTTGAAATTGTTTCTCTTTATTAGCATAATAAACCTGGTCAGAGAAGAATGAGTCCCTTTGATATTTTATAGTGTGCTAACATTTTTATGCCTTATCATTTCTGAAAAGTCTACCCCAGCATTAAAGAATGGCAACATTTATAATCTTGCCCTGTGTTTCTTTGTTCTTCTGTAAAAAAACCTAGGCTCTTCTTTTCTTTTTTTTTTTTTTAGCAGAAGATTATCAATGCAGGAGAACAAAAATTTTATTATCCATTTTTGATGATTAGGATCTGAAACTCTGCAAATTTAAAGAATATTTTCAGACGTTACTTCTTTTCCAGGTAGACATTCTCTCCCAGCCTTTGCAGCTATCTTATTTCATACAGCTCACTCTCAGTCAAAATCAGAAAACACAAATTTTAACACAATAAACCCACCAATAAACAAATGCAGGGTGCAGTTTACAACGCGTGTGAACCAACACCAACCCTATTCAGGTTCCTTCACAGAAATATTTTGTTTTCTTCTTTTAATCTTCACGTCGCACATGATGGAAAAAAGATAAACCACTTAAAATCTTATTTGATTTTCCCTAAATTTCTCTAAGTTTGCAAGTTTTCAGTATATTCTCATATATCTCAAATATAAGAAGCCATAAACAGGCCTGACACAAAAGGAAAAGTCAATAGCAATGAGGATTTAAGCCCCTATAATTAGCCTGCCCCATGGAAATTAACCTGGCAGAGATAATAATTAAAGAAGCCAATATCTGCTTCCTTTGTTCAGTTACTTCAGGCAAACAGAAAAGGTTTTTTACTGGCAAGAAATAATTTAAAAATCTTTCATTTGGACTAATTTCTCCGAGGGAACAGGGACAGGAGGAGAGGGAACAGCCTCAGGCTGGGCCAGGGCAGGCTCAGGTTGGACACCAGGAGGAATCTCTGCATGGTGGTCAGGCCTTGGAAGGGGATTTTCAGGGAGGTGTTGGAGTCCCCATCCCTGGAAGTGTCCCAAGAAGGCCTGGATGTGGCACTCAGGGCTCTGGGCTGGGGACACTGTGGGGATCAGGCACAGCTTGGACTCCATGGGCTGGGAGGACTTTCCCAACCTCAGTAATTCTGGGACTCTGACCCCAATGAGTGTTGCCTGTCCAGGTGTAAGAACTTGCCTCACTGAATGAAACACTTTTTTTGTCACTGTGTGATTTTGGCTTCTTCAAGAGCAGCCACCCCTGGTGTCATCACAAGGCCCTCCCAGCACCTTCCCCAAGGGAAGGGAAGCCAACAGGGCTGAGTGGCAGGAGGATCTACAGAGGGAACAGAATTCCAGCAGGGAATGCTTAGGCTGGAGGTGCAGGAGACGTGAGGGGACAGAATGTAAGAGACCAGAGAGAGTGCAGAAGGCAATCTCACCCCTGAGGTGTTGCAGCTGCACTAATTACCAAAATTAGGAGCAACCCTGCCCTTAACAGGCCACAGCTGTGTCCAATAAGGATGAGTGCTGTAAAAGAATGGGTTAGGTGGGTGAGAAGGGAGTTGGTTGTGCTATGAGAAAGAAGCTGGAAGTGCTGTGAGGAGCTGCCCATGACAAATCACCAAGCAGGTATGGAAGGTTTGCAATAAGATAAGGAGCCAGGGACTGGGGAGCACTTGTGGCTCTGTTTGGCCAAATGCTGCTTTGGCAAATAGCTGGATAATGTTGTGGATAATGTCATGGGGACTGCTTTAGCCTTGTTGTGGAGCTCCAAGCTCCTGGGGCATGGAGAAGGTCTGAGAGCTCTGACTTCAAGAGTCACTTTGCAGCTACTCAGGAAAAGGATTGTTTACTCAGTGCATATTTGAAAACACCCTCTCTTCTTGGGATGTCTCCCTGAGTTGATTGTCTAACATTTTATTTTCCTGGATCCTGCTCCGCTGGCTTGTTTAGAACTTTGGTGCCCCCTAAGTACAATTCCATGGATTCTCTTGGGACAAGTGGCAGGATCTCACCTGTGGGGAGAGCTTTAGCCAATGGTGGAGGGAACTGAGGGTTGTCAATAGCAGGAGTAAAAGTATGAGGGTCAGAACACAGTCCAGACATAATTCTCTTCCAGAAGGAATAGGATTCCTTCAGGTTTCATAGGTTAATGAAGCAAAACTTCCAGCCTTCCTTATGATGGGAGTCACATTTACACAGAGTTTTACTAGCCCCAACATGGAATTGTGTGGGTCTGCATTTCCATTGTAGGAAGAACACCAGGGAACAGACAGAATTCCTTTTCTATCTGAAAATTACATGGAAATACATTGAAGGTGTTTCCTCTGAGAGTTGCATTGCTCATTTTTATCGAACATCTAGCTGCATGGTAAGCAGGGGAGAATCCACGAAATTCTTCTCTCCAAATATTAAGTTGTCAATTAAATTTCCAATATAAAATTATATTAATAGATTTAAAAATGGAGACAGTTTGTATGAGCTCCTGCAATTTTACAGCACCTGCACAGCACTTTTTTAAAAGCATCAATAATTAGAAATCCTTATATTCATCATCAGTTGGGTATAAAGCACAAGGATTTTTATATAAAATACAAATCCAGAGTCATTCTATATTGCAATGTGATACATAAACAAAACTTCCAAAGGTACTAATTTTGACATTAGATGTTGATGTGTTAAGTGTTAACTATGAATGATACTCCAAATGAAATAGCATAGAGCAGAGAATTTCAAAAGTCCAGCTTCAGCTTCCAAAAAAAGTATTCTTATGTCATAATGTTTCAAACTAAATAATGTATATCTGCTTTTTTCCTGGAATTTTCCCTGTGGGGTTTGTTCTAGGCTCCATGATTTTTCTAATAGACCTAATGTCTGTCAAAAGAGAAATTTATTAAATTAAAAGAATCCATCAAGTATTGTGTTGTACAAAAAAATACTGTTCCTATTAAACTACAACAGTTTTTTACATATTTAACATTTCATTTTTAGAGAGTTTGCTGGAGATGGGCCTTCAAAGGAGGAGTAATTTCAGAACTTCTGTGCCATTTATCTAAAATGTGCCAAAATGTAAATATACTAAAAAATAGCTCATTTAAGAAAAATGAAATTTCAATCCCATCAGTACAAAAGTAGCTTAGAGAAGCTCATTCATGTGAAAGAAAATTCTTAATTTGGACACCTATCCCTAAAGAGATAAGGAGATCCTATTAGGTGTTATTATGTTTTGGTTTTTTTTTTAAATAAGGTCACTTTTTAGCTCAGAAAAAATGAGGAGAGAGAAAATAACTGAACTCTAACAACCAATTTTTGTCAAAACCAGACAGCTTTAGAGTTTCACCCAGAATAAACAGAAAGGCATGAATTTTATGGTCCTGTGATTACTTTCTTGTAACAACAGCCAAACTTTTTCATAGTTTTCTGACTTGTCACAGAAAAAGAGGGATTTCAATGAGTGTGTGGAACTGAAATGGTTGGCTGAGTTTAATGAATAAAACAAAAAGCTCTGGGTGAAGGACACTGAAGTGAAACAGCTTCCCTGGGTGTCCAAGGTTTCATTAAAGGGTTTGGAATCCGTGGCAGTGTCAGTCATCAAGGAGATGGATAAGAAGATAAAACCCATCACAAAGAGAATCAAACAGCAGGTCGGGGCTTGCAGTTCAGGGTGATGGCTACTGGCACCTGTGGTTTTCAGCTCACCCATACAGAAACTGAAAAGGAGGAGGAGTGATGTGGGCACAGGCTGAGGGACAGAGTTTGACCCCACAGACAGGAACAAATCCCCCCAGGAGACACTGATTGTGACACCTCAACCCCCCTCATGAAATCTAGGGCTTGTCTCCAAGCTTGTTCTGTCAGGTTTATCCCTCTGTTCTTGCCTCTGATCAGATAAACTCACTGGGATAAGCAGCCTCCCATCCTCCTCAGTTAGTGCCAATGACCAAGCTTGTTCTGCCTCCCTATCATCTGTGCCATGTGTTTGTAGGATAGAGAATTACAACAGAAGAAATCAAAATATTCTCTACTAAGGTTCTGCTTATATGTGGTTTCCTTCCCTGGTAAAAATCCCAGACAAATTTCAAGTATGAACCTGAATCTGTGAGATGTGAGTCTGCAGGTGGCAGAATTTTGGAATAAGGAGCATGAACAGTGTGGAAATGGTCTCATAACTGAGTCTGCCCCTGATTTGCTGATGGCTTCTCCCTTTTCTTTTTGTCCCTTTTCACACTGAAAAAGGTTTCTGGCCTGATGCCCTTAAAAGAGCAGAAACTCCCCTTTCCATGGAATTTTACAGAGTCTTCTTTTGGCTCAGGAATTCCTTGGGGCTCAAATTTGTCCTGGAGCTTCCTCAGGCGTCAGTTTGGTCATGTGGAACACAAGATCCAAGAGGAGGAAAAAGTTTGATTTTGACCCAATGTGGCCACTTTAACAACCAACTTACAGGAACTGAAAAAAAAAATGATGAATTCTTGGTCAGACAGCAGGAGAACAGACTCAGTTTGGTGCTGATGTGTCCAGTATTCCCCTGGTTCTGCCAGAAATGTAAATGGCGCTTCTTTAAAATCTGTTCAAGAAAGCTGATGTCCAAATCTGTCTGGTGCTGAAAGGACAATGTTTGCATTCCAGAGAGCCTTTTTCTTCCATGCCCCCCTCTCAGTTTCTTGTTTCTTCCAGTTTGTAAACAAATCATAGCAAAGCATGTTTTTAAATTCATCTGAATAAGTCCTGCAATAGAGAATTAAATGCTTTGTGTCTGAACCCATGATCAACGAAAAAAGAGAGAAGCTCACCCAAACCAACAATTATTGCCAGGTGATAATTCTGTTTTTAATAAAATCTGTCTCCTATTCCGTGCTGTTTCAGCCAATGAGGAAGGTGCCAATTCTAGAGTAAAAAATTAGTAGATTTTTACCAAGTAGTAAATATTATCTCACAGAAAAGGTCTAGAATTTAACACACCTGGATGCCATTTCTATGTAATGCCATGTAATTCTAGTTCAAAAATCTTCACCTCTGAAGGTTCTAGAAATACTAGAAATACTAGTCTTTGGAGATAAATAATGTCCAAAACTGAGAATTTTACTGAAAAATCGGCTCTTTTTCCCAAATGGAGAGACACCAGAATTACCTACAAATAAATTGAACCAAGTCTTTGACCAACACTTTGAGGAAAACTAGAATTATAAACTGGTGATGGAAGAAATCAAGGAAAGTTGATGTTCTGGAAAGGATTCCTGAGGCCTGTGAAGCATTGAAGGATACCTTATTTCTAGGTAGGGGCCTGGTTCCCTAATCCTTTTCCAGGTGTTTTAGTTTCCCTTCCTCTCTTTGTTTTCATATTTTCATCACTATTTCCGAAGACTCACCATCCATTTAGATGGGAGAGAACAAAAGAATTCTGACTTCCAGAATTAGTTCTTTGAGAGAAAGAACTATCTTTTTTGGTAGATGAGTAACCTAGTCTTGTTTGGAATTCTAGTTGACCCTGGATTTTTATCTTGTAGTATTAATATTTCTCCCCTAATCTTCTGGTACTGAGTACCAGCTGACTTGGGTTCAGTACTGGATAAAGGAACATAAAGCAGAGGTCTTAGAAACATGAATGGAAAACAGAATTTAATTTACTTATGAGAAGATAGAATTGGTCAGGAAACAAATTCAACAGGACAAACCAAAAATAATAACATGTCAAAACCTAGGACTGGCTGAAGCTAAACTCAAAAGAGATTAAAGAGATTATTACTCCTTTATCTATAACATCTTATTTAAAGAATAGTCTGTGCCAGAATTAGCAGTTGACCAGCACTTTCTTTTATGTCAGAAGGAAAGGAGCAGACTCCTGTTCAAGCAAGGATATTCAGAGTTAGCTAAAATAAAGCATGCTCTGTGCTTTTGCATTCATGGGTGCTGTGTATTCAGCAAAGTATCCTTTGTCTCTCTACCTTTATTCCTTTACATAATAAGAGCATTTTTCTCAGATCATTTTGATAGATTATACAAAATCTTGTTGCATTTGCAGACTGAAAAACAAATTGAAGAAATGTGCTTTTTTTAAGGAAAGTATCTCTTTTATATTTGCTCTAATCTCCATGAGAATTATTACTAGGAGACAAAGAATATCAATACCTCTCTTTCTTCTCATCCCTCTCACTCCATCTCTTTTTCTAAATAAAGAAATAAATAAAAAATACTGCAAAGTTTTGTTCTTGCAGTTGGTTACAGAAGGTTTCAAAGAGGGAGACTCTGTTAAACCTCCCACCACCCATAATCTCTGTCCTTATCAAAGCCACAGAATCGAGGGACACCTGGATATTAAATGAGATAAGGAGAATATTGCTAAAGCCTAAACAATCAACCAGGTCATTTGTTAATTGAAGTACAACCCCAGTTCTTCCTCTGTCTTTGAAAATAGCATCCATCTTCAGGCTGTATATTTTTAAAGTTGTGCTCACCTTAAAATAATTGGTTTGAATATTTTGTATGAAAAGTAGGAAACATCTCCTTAATGAAAGAAAGGATTTTTGCAAGAGATAACATTGCCATTAATGAAGTCTAATTAGAGATTCATTTAAAAAATAATCTCCTGTGCTAATTTTTCAAGGGAAGGCTAATAGAGTTCTAGCTTGAGACAAAAATAGCTCTTTGGAGTTTTATAAATGTTCTTGTCTAGGTTAACTATTTCTATTATTCACAACAAAAAACAATTAGTGTGTTAGAAATCTGACTATTAAAGAAACTGGTGTTTTGCATTATTTTCTGAAAGTTATTTTTGTGAGGAAGATTGTCACATTTTTCACCATTGTAACAAAATATTGTAACTTTTGTCCACATTTGAGGCATCCAAATATTCTCCCTTAATTTCTGTAGATATAAAGGATTCTGTATTTCTTTACAAATGATAGAGATTGGTCCCATAATGTATAAAGCCAATTTAACTCTATTCCCAGTGTGTCATCTTCCATGTTGATGACAAAACACCCTTTGATTCTCAGGTTTGGTGCTCTCTGCTGCCCTGGACTGTGCCTCTGCCCAGGACTAAGGGAAGCCAAGCTCTGTTAGAAGGTGACAACTGCTCTTTGCTGAGTGACCATGGCAGAGATTGCATTAAAAAGCTCTCAGGATTAAAGAGAAGGACCAGCCTGTCTTAGGTTTAGGGACACTTGGGATGGGATTGGAGACCAGGAGTATCAGAGGAACAAGGATGAATGGGGGAATTCTGGGACCCAATGAAAACCAACTGATCCCTTCCCAGAAAAGACCTGGATTAGCCCATCCAAGGAGCATTCCTCCTGGAAGAGACAGGAGATCTGAAGTGAGGTGTCAGCTCCAGGTCCTGGGGCTTCTCGTGCAATGTTTGAGGTGCAAGGCAGGAATGTTTGGGCAGTGTGTAACGCTCACTTTGAGGTTCTGGAGGTGGATGGGACTTTTATATGGGATATATGGATGCCCCTGGATCCCTGGAAGTGTCCGAGGTCAGGTTGGATGGGGCTTGGAGACACCTGGGACAGTGGAAGTTGTCCCTGCCCATGGTGGGAGTGGGACTGGAGGAGCTGTGAGGCCCCATCCAATACAAACCAGTCTGGGATTCTCACAAAATGAACCAAAGGTGGAGAAAGGGGGAGATCAAGGTGGTTTGGCAGGACCAAAGGTGGGGAAAGAGAGGATTGAGGGGTTCCAGGGATGATCTGAGGGTAAGGAGGTTGCAGGACAATATGTTTCTCTTACTAAGGCCTATATCCTAATCTCTATCCTCACTCATCCCTCTCTCTGCCTCCTGGGTGGCTGTGGGGACTGAACTGGGCTGAGCTGGAAACCCTGAAGCTGAATCAGCCAGCAAGGTCTGAGGGCCCGCAGCTGGAGTGGGACCATGGACAATCAGTGCTGTGGATCCACCAAGAACAGAGAGTCCTGGACAGGCTTTTGTGGGGTGTTTGGGTGGATAAAGTGCTGCTGGATCAGGGGTAGGTGGCTCAAAGTTGGGTGGTGACTGGGGCTGGTAAAGGCATCACTTTCTACCTAGACTTGTGTGTCTGGTCATGCCCGCATTTATCCTGTGGATAAATCTGTGGGGGAGCCTACTGGGAGTGGGGGTTCAGCTGAACTGGGACTCCCAGTAGGATTGTAGCTCCCTGGAATTGCTGGACTTGGCACCCTCTAGCACCACTCAGGAGCCTTTTTTTGATGTGACAAATTACTGTTATTAGAACAGAGATCTCCCAAGCCTGGCAGGTGTTTTCAGAATAATTTCCATGATAATACTATCTAGCAAACAAAAGAAGGAATACTTGAACATCCTATTGATTATTCCTGTCTGTTCCTGAATTATCTTCTCTAATGGGCTTGGAGATTCTTTGTGAGGTAACAGATTTGGGATATGATTAGCTGATTATAAAGAAAATAATTATAAACAGCCTCCTGGGGAAGAGAAAATGGATTTCATGGAGCATCAACATCTTCATTCTAGGGGGAATTTTGAAGGTGAATACCTTTTGTTTTAATATGAAGGAAATGGAGAAAAACACATCCTCCAGGATCTCATTGAATTGATGTCTGAATGCTCAGGTGAGCTATAGATCTGTGTGTTTTCTTTTAGATCTCCATATTCCAATTGGACGAGGCTTGCAGCAACCTGGGTCAGTGGAAGATGTTCCTGCCCATGGCAGGGGGTGGGACAAGATGAGTTCCAAGGTCTCTTCCAACCCAAACTAGTCTGTGACTTTATATATTTATATAGATATTAATCACATAGGGTAAATTAATATTTAGAACATGAAAATATAATTTTTTTTTGCTATTTATATGGTTCTTTTTATTTTGTGCTAGCAGTTATTCTCAAGACTACACGTAATTCAAGCTTAGGACCAGTCTTACTACAAATTTTCAAATTATGGCTCTGCTGAAACGCATGGTTAAATTAGAAAGGAAAATGGACCACTTACCCCTTTGAAACACCTGGTTAAATGCTAGATTTTCACTTTTAATTTCTCCCTTAGTGCCATTGCCATAAAATTAAGATACCTACACAACAGTTTCCTGCTCAATCCCTTATAAACTTATTTTATCTTTATTAGATGGGAAATTATGAGATGGCAGGAGATCCAGGTAGGGAACAAAAACTGAATTCTATTGAAATTCTTCTTTCCCTATAGCTTATCTCATAGAAAATTGTCCCCTGTATGATGCCTCCAGAGCAGTTTGTTTGACTTAGGGCACACTGAGAGCACAGTTATTGCTGAGCAGCACAGCTACATCAGAGCTTGTTTTACTGAAATATTCTTGAATCGGTGTTTGGGCCAGCAGTGCAGGGCCCTGCAAGGGTCACTTGCACACCCCTAATTCTGCAAATGGCAAACTCACCTGGAAATAAATCACCAGCAAGTAATCAGCTGCCAAAACCTGGAGTTTCAGGTGCAGTAATAGGCTATTAAACCATTTTATTGGCCAGCATATCTTCTACAATCTGCTTCAGCTTCTTCTTGCCATTCATCTTACAGAGAGTTTTGCTCTTTCTGGTCTCCAAGTTTTGACTCTATTACAGCCAAATAACTCAATAAGAAATTCCTGGATCAGGTGTCAGACTTGTAACTGGGAGTAGCAGTGCAGCCCGAGGGAGAGATGGTACATCTTCATCCTTCCAGAGGGAGAATCCTAGAATGACCTGGGTTTGGAGGGACCTCAAAGCCCATCGAGTGCCACCCCTGCCATGGGCAGGGACACCTTCCACAGTCCCAGTTTGCTCGAAGCTGCATCCAGCCTGGACTTGGACACTGCCAGGGATCCAGGGACAGCCACAGCTTCTGTGCCAGGGCTTGTCCACCCTCACAGGGAACAATTCCTTCCCACTATCCCATCTAACCCTGCCCTCTGGCATTCCCCTTGTCCTGTCCCTCCATCCCTTGGAAACAGTCTCCATCTTTCTTGTAAGCCCCTTCAGGAACTGCAAGGCCACGATTTAGTCACCCCAAAACTACTCTTCTCCAGGCTGCACAATCCCAGCTCTACCAGCCTTTCCTCCCAGCAGAGCGGCTCCATCCCTCTGACCATCCTGGTGTCTCCCCAGGTCTGTCTCCAGTAGCTCCAGCTCCTTCCTGTGCTGGAGATCCCATATAAACCAACACTGGCTTGCAGGACTCTGAAGTCCATTTAACCTGGGAGAACTTTGCAGATCCCACCTGTTGATCTCTACCTCAGTCCCTCTTGAGGATTTTGGAGCTCATGGTGTCCTGCATAAGGCAGGAGCTGTATCACAAAGGCTTTCTTCTGCTGTTCCTTGGGAGGGACTGCCCAGGGAACTCACCAACAGTAAGAGCCTGAATGAGGGATGTGGGACTCCAGGCAGCTCTCCAAAATGCAGTTTATTCCATCCAAGAGGTTACAGCACTCCAGGGTGGTGAGTGACAGAGCCTGTGCCTACAGCTGTCAGCCCAAGCTGCAGGCAGGCCTGGACCCTTAGTTTTGGTTACAATGCATTATATACTTTTCTTTTGGTTACATTGCATTATATTTTTCTTTTCTTTGCTTAGCAGCTTAATACAGAAGAACCAATCTATACCTTAACTTTTATCTATAGCCTATCATAACTATTGTAATTATCATATTCATGTTACTGTTCTCCAATCACTAAAAGTCAGTACATTACAGTTTAAGCGAGAAGTTGTTTTTCAGTTTTCTTGCAGTGGAAAATTCTGAGACCTTTGTTGTACTTGCAACATCTGCTGACTTGTTTGCCTGTGCTATCTTTCTGCTTGGTAAAAACATCTTGTTTGAGGTGGGTTTATCCTTTGCTCTACGTCATAAAAACCCTAACTAACACACCCTTTGCCTCCTTGGTTTTCTAGTAAAACTGGTTCAGGAATTCTTTTCTTCTATATCAAAACTTGCTTTCATTTCTATTCCTTCTTCAGATTCCACATTCAAAAATCCTTCTGCTAAGCACACATATCTGTGAGACTTTCTTGTCAAGCTTTCATCCTTCCCAACAACCAGCCCTGGAATGTGCTCCAAAAACCTGTGGATGTGGCACCTGGGGATGTGACTTAATGGGGGACCTGGTGCTGGCTGGACTTGGTGATCTCAGAGGTCTTTGCCAACCTTAATGATTAATCATTCTGTGATTCTGAAGGGCTCTGAAATTTTAAGAGAAAAAGAGAATGAAAATAGGTTTTCATTATGTCTCTCCAAAGCAGTACCATTTGTTACATTACCCACAGATATCTGGTATTCAGCAAATGTTAGAGACCAAAGTGGAGCCTTGTTTTGAGCTGCATTAGTAAAATCTTCCCTCATAATTACACAAAGTGAAAGGAAATCCTTATCTCTACCAGTCTTCTGTAATTTCTTCCATGCCAAAGACATAATGACATCATAAAATAAGACATAAAACATGACATGTCAAAGACATAAATCATAAAAATATCATAATTCTCAAAACTGCAAATTCAAACTAAAATAGCCTGAAGACACTGCTCAAAAATCACTGACTCCCATGATTTTCCTGTGTGTGTACCATGGTCCATAAGTGCTTATTGACCTTGGAAGAAGCATTTCATGAGTTCTGTGCACAGCTCAGTGAGCAGTACATGGGCAAAATGCTGCGGGAGAGGGGTTGGGTTTGCATGAAACACAAAATGTCAGTCAGTGGGTTCAAATGGGTATTGAGATATGTGCTTTATTAAAATCATGGTTTAACTAATATAATAATGGCAAATGCAACAAAGAAACGGCGTTTCCTACTCAAGTTGATCATATTCTTCCTCAAGGAGTTCATTTTTTAATATGTCAGGGATGATATAATGGAAACAGTTAGGACATTGTTCTCTAACAGCTCCCAGTTTGCAGCACTTTGATAAACAGCTTGTTCTGACAAGTTTTGTCTTTCAACAGACATGAGAGATATGTAGAGTGGAGTTTTAACCCAAAATATTTGCTCTAAAATACTGAGAAATAAATATAGAAATATTTGCTGCAAGTTGCATCAGACTCATGACAAAACAACCCCTAATACATGAGTTGAAATTTGGATATCTCTCATGTCTCAGGTTTACAGTAGGGAATAATATTTAAAGATTTGCAAGGATTGCTTGGGTGTCTTCAAGGAGTCTTTTGATTGCTTGATCAAAAGATTATTTTTTCCTAAGCTGTCCAACAACAGTTCTCTTGCTTCTTAATTACACACAGTGGAACAAAAATCATCTGGACTCTCCAGTTGTTGTCCACTTGTAAATATTTTTGCTGTCCATCACTGAAATCTTGTTGATCTTTCTTTGGTGGTAGAAAAAATTAAACTTTTTTGGCAAGTAACAATGTAGCCTAATGAATCAGCCTGACTTGGGATTCGTCACTTATTTCCCACCACAACCTTTACTCTTTTCATGTCCTTAAGCAAGTCAGGTAATCTCTCTGCTTTTTTACCTCCCTTATTTACACAAAGGGTAAGACTCATTGCAGATATATTTGTGCAGTATTTATGAATCTGATTCATTTTAGGAACTATTATACAGTTTGAATCACAAGGGAAAATAACTAAATTACAAAGTAAATTACATTCAGTCACCAAATAATTGTGCCATTTTCTCCCAAATGTGAGAGATGCTGTTATTAGCAGAGCAATCTCTCAAATGTATCATTTATTGGAAAGGGAGAAAGTTTCTTGTTAAGAAAGAAACTATTGCAGATATAGACAGGCTGTGACTAATTCAACCAGCAAAACTGCAGCCATTGCCAAGCCTCTTTCTTTCCAGAGGGAATAAGTTTCCCCTCATTTTCCAGCCAGTGTAGCACAGGTATCTGTTCCCCTTGGGTACAAAACAGAGGCGAACTTCATGGCAGATGGGCAGAGGCACTTAGATGCCTTTTTTTTTTTTTTTTTTTTTTTTTGGTATGTACTATGCATATTTCATAGCCTGAAGCCCTGCTGAAGCCTTCTGTGCATTCTTTTTTAAAGATTAGTTGAATTTGTCTCTTCCAAATACTGATGTGCAGCTGAGCACCTTTGGAGGAATGTAGTGAGAGTGCAGAACTGCTGCTGTCCATCTCACAAGCATGTTATTCTTTTATTCCATGGTACAGGAACATGGATTCCTCCTTGGATTCCTACTACTTACTCAGATTTTAAATATGCTCTGTGTTTATATATGGCAAAGGGACAAAGAGCTCATTCCTGAGAGAGCCTTGCTGCCTTTATTTTGTCAGGACCGGCAATTTCAGCCAGAGCAGGGAATCCTGTGCTTTGAGAAGAATGAGCTTGGCTTCCACAACTTAGTTATTATTGCCCACTTTGGAAGGAGAAACTGAAGAGGTCTTGCCAGGTTCCCTCTCACAGAGACACTGGGGCAGGAGCTCAAGGCTTTTCTTTCCTCTTGACCCTGATACACAGCTGAGCTTTAAACAAGTTGTTGACCAAAGGAATAACTTCTCAGGGAATATCCTTTCTGCAGTTTACAAGTTCCCTGATTTTCCTCTTCCAATTCTGCTTCATCTGAAGCTTAAGGGCTTTTTTCCCCTCTAGCTGATCCATAAACCCATCCTTAAGCCTCATACCAGCTCTTGCCTAAGCCCTTGCCAGAGATCTCAGCCACAGCCTGCATGAAATACTTCTCACGGGAGGTTTTGTTTCTGTTCCTATCTGCTTCTGGCAGCCCTAAACAGTCCTGGTGTGACCTGAGCTCTGCATTTATCTTGCTCTCAAACAGCCTCTTACCTAAGCTTTAAAAGTTTTACCACACTAAGGATGAGATTCCTCAGCTGTTTTCCAGATATAAAAGTGCTTGAGAGAATTCACAGCCTGGCCCTCCTTTTGCAGCACCTTTAAAAACCAGCTCTGGTGGATCTGGGCATTTATTTCCTGTTCACAAACTTAACTTTATTGCTCAGATTAGACCCCAAATCATTGAAAAGAGAGAGAAAAATCCTGCAGGGATGATTCTTCCCAATTCAACCTCTGTGACAATAAATCTGGGTAAGTCTAACTGGAGCTCTGGGCTTCCTCTTGCTCTCTCCAAAATTGTAATCTGAACCTTAAACCCTTAAAAAGCCTTTCCATAAACTCAGAGGAATTTCCCAGATAAAAACCCTTCAGAGTGGACAAAAGTAAGGGCCAGCTTCATCTGAATGATAAAAAGTTGTAGGGTAGAAGTGAGGTGACAGAGCAGGATTTTGTGGGTGACAGCAATTCCTTAGAGAACCAAACCCAAGGTAAAAAATATCCAGAGGCAAAACCTCCTCTGGAAAGAGGGAAAGTCAGTGTAAACAAGGAGAGATGGAGTGAAAGACAACACAACCCATTTCTCCTCCAATATCTCTGAACACCTTCATGGCCACAACCAAGATTCAGCAAAGAGCACAGACATCGGTGCTAATTATACAACATACATTGTGCTGTAAACACATGACCCAGGCAGAATACATGGGTTAAAAATGGACATTTCTGTATTCGTGGGGATGATCATTAAGAAAGCAATGTTAGTATGCACTGTGGTGCTAATTAATAAACTAGTAAAATTTTGGGGCAGGTTTTTAAAGTTTAAACCTGGCATGGTAATTTAAACCCTCCCTTCACAATGACCTGTAGATGATGTGATTCTCTTTAATAGGAAGTTGTAACTTCTTATCAAAGCACTCCAGTTATTATTGTGGCTTTAATCCATAGCCCTTTTAATGGGAATCACAAATTCCTTCGTGAGGAATCATTACCTGGCCAGGCCTATCTTCAGCCAACGGTATTTTTTCAGTGGCTTTAATATGTTTGGTTTTTTTTGAGATTTTTTTTTGTAACTTGGGCAACATCAGCCTGCAGCCCACTGGCAGATTCCTACAGGCTTTTGTTTGCATTTTTAACAGCAGGAATCCATTCTTTGTGCTGCTGATTAATGTGTGCTTTGTGTAGGAGTATCACTGCCTCATTGACAGTGTGACATTGCTGGGGACTGGTGCAGAAAATGGCTCTTCAAAAATGCATGAAGCTTATCAACTCTGAATGAATACTTGAACAGGTGTGTGTCTTCACGAGGAATGTTTAACCTGATTGCAAAAATATGGGGGTTTCTTGTTTTCCTTTTTAATATTTAGGTTGCAGGATCATTGTGATGGATGAAGAAGCACAGCATATAAAGTAAGTGGAATTTCAAGATCTGTAATGACACAAAAGCTCCTGGCTCTCTCCATAAGTGGTAGGTGTGGAGTTGGTGAGCTCCAACCACCTAATGAGTTGTGTTGTTTTGTGGCCAGAAGGCACAAATAGATTTCAAAATTGTTGCTTCATCAATTATGCTGCATTTATCTGAATCTTCCAATTTTGAAATCCATTTTTAGTAGTTCTTGATTTGCTTTTGGAGGCGAACAAACCTGAGAAATATTGATGATATGGAAAACTATTGCAGAATGATTCTTCTAGCTTATAAGGGGAGATGATGAATGATTTCACCACAGAGAAATAAAAATGGGAAGTAAACAGGGTGCCCAGAGAAGCTGTGGCTGCCCCTGGATCCCTGGAATTGTCCAAGGCCAGGCTGGATGGGGCTTGGAGCAGCCTGGGACAATGGAAGATGTCCCTGCCCATGGCAGAGATGGCACTGAATGGGCTTTGATGTCCTTTCCAATCCAAACCATGCAGTGATTCCTTGATTCTAAGACTACCTGTTACCTGGAAAGAGCAGGTATAAGACATGAAATCAAATTAAAGAAAAATTAGCTGATTCTTTGACTTAAAGTCTTTAATCCTAAAAGGACCTTTCAGTGAAAAGCTGCTTTTCTTCCACATTTTGATTAATATTTTTGCTAATACCAGAAGTAAGTAAAATACCCTCAATGAGGGATTTTATGTATGCACATGGAGTGCCTTGACTTCATTTCGAAGAGGAAAAACTCCTAATTAACAGTTTAATATTGCTTTTGTTATTTCCTTTATGATGCTCATAATTGCACTGCTGATTTTTAATTAAACATGCATTTTTGTGAAATATGTCGCATAAATAACCCTTCTGAGCTGTGCTTTTAATAACTATTCATCATTCATTTAGGCAGTACAAAGGGCACTGGAAACAATTACTGAAATGTGCTTATACAAGGCAGAGCAGAGCTCAGGAGACTTCCCAGAGCATCTCATTGTCTGATTAAACCCCCTGATGGATTTACAGTGGACCCTGTTTTAACAGATAAGATAAATCTACTGTTGTCCTTATTCCTCATTATTAAAACCAATATCCTAATTATTTCTGGCAGGTTATTTCTAAGGTATTACTTTGGCTCTCCATAAATTGAAGGTTTATATCCTTGCTGACATTTTTTCTTTCCTTGGGACTCCTTGTCCTGCTTTGTGCTAAAGGACTCTGGAACATGCAGTGGTGTGCTGGGCTGAGTGAGCAGATATTTAAATACTTTGGTAGAATCTGTGCTTCTGGTGCCATGCAGAGCTTGCAGATGGACAGAGAAATTCTGTGTTTAATGAGACCCCATCACCTTTTTAGAACAGGGATTAGTTTCTGGGTTCAATGCTGTTGAATTTCCTGTGACTGAATCCCATTAATTGTTTAATGCTCCAGGACTGCGCTGTTCAAACCAGAAGGGCTCATGAAGGAAGAAGAGGCAGCCACAAAATGTGCCATAGGGTTAATCTTTTGATTCTAAGATTTAATTTTAATGAATTTTGGTTGTTGATCAATTATTTGCCAAGATCATTTTGTAAAAATAAAAAAAAATTAAAAATAAAGTTTTGGTAGATTTTACTGGATCACAGAATTATGGAATGATTTGGGCTGGAAGGGTTCTTAAAGTCCATCCAGCGCTACCCTTGCCATGGGCAGGGACACCTTTCACTGTCTCAGGTTGTTCCAAGCCCTGTCCAGCCTGACCTGGACCTTTCCCAGGATATGTATATTTGTCATGCAAGGAAAAGAACATCACAGAAATCTTTCTAAGCAGAAAAATACTTCAGATTGACTTATACTTCTCTCCACCTTACCCAGAGCCACGATCACCATGAAATACTGGTGTTTTCACAGTCACACTTTCATTTAAATTGATCATTACCCTTTATCCTAAAGTGCTGGATGATTAATAATACCCACTTATGTTCCTGTGGGAATCTGTTTTTTTAAAAAAAAGTATTTAGAAGAATTCTTTTTTTTACTTTTGCTGAATGATAATTATTTTCCAGGGGTTTTGTCAGCAATTCAGCCCAGCCCCACCTGGATTACATGGCAGTGGATATTCCTGGTAAGACAGCTGCAATGTTGCCCCATCTCCCTAAAACTCAGTCAGCTTAATATTAGATTGTCTTTTCCGAGTGCCATGTACAGGAGAACTGCCCTTCTTTATGATTTTAGCCTGAAAATCTTCGGTTTAATCTTCCAGCTTCCTGATTTCTTTTGCTTCAAACACATCTAGGGCTGAAAGCAGCTCTACCTTTACTTTAGCTTCATGCAGTTGTGTGGTGTAGAACCTATTCCTAATTAACAGGCAGGACTAATTATTCTATGCAGATCAACTCTGATCCTGGAATAAAAGCAGAAACACACTGGGGAGGTGATTTGCTGTTTTTGGCAGGAGACTTATCTGATCCTAAGGAATAAAATATGACCCAACAGATTAATTATTTTAGAA
Organism: Melozone crissalis; assembly: GCF_028551555.1. Taxonomy (NCBI): domain Eukaryota; kingdom Metazoa; phylum Chordata; class Aves; order Passeriformes; family Passerellidae; genus Melozone; species Melozone crissalis. The sequence goes on along the minus strand of NW_026535823.1, from coordinate 7,933,019 downwards.
AATGCTCAAGTTTTCTTTGCAATCTTTGGCATTTAAAATGAAAAGCTTTTTTGGCTGGATAATTTGAGAGAAGAATGTCTGTTGATGGTTGTATTTACCCTGAGAGGATGTTGTTTAGAACACACTTCCTGAGACAGAATGATTCCATATGTTAAATACTGATTATTAGAAAACAAAGCCTTAGGGAGAAGTTGTTTGAAAGGGATTTGTACAACCTTTGAAAAAGAGACTGGTGGGTGGAAAATCACCTCAAATTCTGGCAGAGTTGTAACCAGACTCCCAAAGCTGAACATTCCTCTGCAAGGGTTCTACTCTTAAATGTTCCCCCCAAGCTTTTTGTTTGCACAAGTATTACAAATAAACTGAGTGGTTTGCAGCTCTGCTTTTTTTCTGGGATTGATGGTGGTCCCACATTTTGTTTAATTGCAGGTGTCTCTGGGAATAAAATGGTGCAGAATTAATTTTGAGTTCCTGGCTTTTCATCCTGCTTATTTTATAGCCTGCTGCAAGAAGACCCCAACATCTGCTGGCTTCCCTCTGTGTCCCACCATAGAAAAGCCTCCAGTCTGTACTGAAAACTCTCCCTGAGCCTTCCTTCATTCCAGGATCTTTACATTGCAAGGCAGAATCCATTTTCAGAGCACTGATGTCAAACTCTGGAAAAAAAACAAGTTTTCACTCTGATTTAGAAATCTGGTCTGCAATGAAATTTAAAAGCAGCTTTGGAAAAAATATTCTCATGTCTTTTCAAGAAATGGAATTGATTTATTTAAATGCTCAAAAACCCTGTAGATGTGGCACTAGAGGACATGGCTTAGAGGGGCACACGATGCTGGGTTGATGGTTGGGCTTGGTCATCTTAATTCTGAATTTTGCTTAGCCAACTGAGCCAGGTAATTTAGATCAAAGTAGAAGGAAGATTTGGGGAAGAAATAAATTTGACTTTGAAAATCAAGGGGAGATGAAGCTCATCATGTTTTAAGCATTTAACAATTAGCAATTTGGTGTTAAAATTAGTAATGTTTAGTGTTACAATTGGTAACTTAGTGTTACAAATCGATTATGAACAGAACTTGGATTTCCCAGGGACGGCCACCAGTATCTCCCTGTCCCCAGAGGAGCAACATGCTGAAGGTAGGGAAGAGCCTGCAGGCTCTCTGGACACTGAACTCTAAAACACTGAGAGAAAACAGATTATTAAAGTCAGTGCTTTTTGTGGAAAATATTTGCACAGAATTAAATCATAGAACATCCAGTGTGTACATTGAGAGTGCTTTATTATGACCGTAACAACATCAGACAAAAGCTGTCAGATTAGTAATTGGACTCTTTAACTCCTATTCCAACTGAGGGAAGGGTGAAATAAGGAAGAGATATTACTAGCAGAAGGAAAAAAATAATTTTAAAAGCATTCTCCTGCTCATCTTAAAAATAATATCCCAGAGCTCTGCAGAAATTCAGCCATGGCTGGGTTTCACCAGTTTGAATGGGTTCAGAGGGCAGCTGCTCTTCTGTGTTACACCTGGATTTACAACCTGGGCACTGCAGATAATTCCATGGCTTTATCCTGGATGTTTGACTTTTCAGCACTGAGACAGAATTCAGGTCTCTGACCTGAAAGGTAGAAAACATCTGAAATTCAAGTTGTTCATCTGGCTTAATAAGAAGTGACATGAAGAAAGGGTGTTTCTGAATGGAGACTTTTAAAGAAATTTGTAGCTCTTGATAATGTATCACTGGAGTTTTATTCAGTACAATTTCTAAGTGGATACCAGAATTTCCTTTACAATCCAAGCATCAGTGCTGCAATAATCTGTAAACAAGTGCAGCTCCCTGTCTGCTGCAGGTGTGTCATGCTAAAGGCATTTCAGGATGCCACTTTTTAGTGAAACTTCTATGTGAGAAGAATGAGGGACATGAAACTTAGGAAGCAGATCTTGGGCTAGAAGTGAATGCACAAAATTATTATTTTTACACACTGACCATTGGTCCAACTTTAGCTTAGAGAGAGCTCTCCAGTTCCCAAAATCTCTGCTCGTTCACCATTATTCCCATATTCATACTAAACCGTTCCTCTCCTTTTTGTACAAAATTTTGTGCTTGAAGATTCCAGAGTTCTTTTTTTTTTTTTTTTTTTTTTATTTTAATCCATCTGTATTGAGCAATTCCAGTTTATTCAATCTTTGGAGGAAAAAAAAAAGTCTGGAAAAGAGTTGATGAGATAGGACAAATTGGCTCAGGTGACTCCTCCAGGTCCTCTCTAATCTAAACTTTACTGTGACCCTACAGATGTTCCTCATGTCACCAGGACAGCAGAATTCCTAAAGAAAAAAACCCAAAAGCCCTGTTTGGAGTGGTGTAAGTGGGAATTTATTACATTTTAAATCACTTTGTCTTTCATTTCATATCACATTGGGTTTAAGATTTTGTTTTTCATTTCCACATCACTTGCTTTTAAGTAAATTGAGAAGTTTTGCTGATCCTTAAATGAGGATTTTACCCCAATTTATGTTTTCAGCTCTTGAGTTGTTTAATTCTCACCATCAGTATTTTTAAAAACACCCCAAAAAGAGCCATGCTGGGATGAGAAGACAAATCAATGATCTCTAAAATGTTTTTTCTGCTTTTTTCATACATAGCTAACAGTGAAATAGGGTTAGACTCATAAAAGCTGTGTTTTTCCTTATTTTAAAAATGAAAATTTGCCATTTGCTGTAGCAGCTTAAATAGAACATTATTGGAGTCTGGGAAGAATTGAAATAACATATTTTGCCTGCTAGAATCAATTTTCTAAAATAAGGGTAGGCTTTAAAATCATTAGAACAGACAGAGAAAGTGCCAAGTGAAGCAGAACTTCTTTTGGGAAGCAGCCAGCAAATATCAGAAGGTGGCTCCTTATGTTTTGATGAAACATTTGTAGGCTACAGAGACAGTAACCAAGAAAATATTTAAATTGATTTAAATATGGTAATTATGAAGATGTGGGAAGCTCTGGTTATTTACATTGCTCCCAAAACTCCTGTTCCAGTGTCTCCAGGTGGCAAGAGCTTCCTACACTCATGCCACGTGGAATTTATTGGGAATTTTCACCTTCCCTCCAAATTCCAGGAGATTATATTGTTAAATTAGGAATTAGGAGAATGTTTCAGTTGAATGAAAGGTTTATTCCCATTTTCCCATTCCCATAATCCATTGAGTTCTCTGTGCTACAGCCTTACCCCTGCTATGGACTTGTAGAGATGTTTGTGGCTAAGTGAGGGTTTTGCTTTTAAGGAAAGGGGAAAAAATAACATGAAACTGAATAATAAACATCTAAAGGTCCCTTAGTTTGGTTTACTTGGGTTTTTTTTAATCAGTCAATGCTCATATAAACAATTTATTGCAAGAAATGAGACTGGAAGTATGACCAGCAGAGAAGTTACCATCTCCCCTAATCCTGGACGGCTTTCCAGTTTAGTCAGAAAGAAACTTGAGCTCAAGTGCTTTTTCCAATTCCACTGAAAACTTTTCATCTCTGCCACTGGTCAGTGTGACCATTCTTAGGGATTCATGGCATATTTTGGTTCACCAATCTCATTTACATAATCCACAGGTCCATTATTTTCTCTGTCCAGTGTAGTGTGACTAAATAGAGACTAATTTAAAAATACAACAATTTGAGTGCCACAAATTGGGTTTATACTAAAAAGAATAGTGTAAAATCTCCTACTTTTATTTATTCATGGAATCACCAAGCCATTAAGGCTGGAAAAGGACTCTAAGACCATCAAGCCCAACCTTTGCCAGAATCCCTCTGTGGACATTCAGCTATGTCACAAAATGTTTTCATGGTTTTCGAGGGACCAGAGCAAAGATCGGGGCTTTTCCATACCCTGGAATGGTTTACATGTTCATATTTGGGTTTTTCTTTTGGGCAGATTAAAAAGAAAATGTCCCTTAAATGCTTTGGAAATAACAGTTTTCTATTTCCTATAAAATAAATACAAAAGAATCCCTCAATTTTGAAACCATCTAAGATGAATCTGGGACAGATTTTTTTTCATGACCTCTATTTTAGTTTTTGCACAAAGACAATAATTGATGTGCTGAGCATTAAAAGTTCATTTGGACTTGATTATTTTCTCTTTTAATACTTTGTCCCCCGTAATTAATTTTTAGGCTTCCTGTAATATTTGAAAATAAAATTAATTTGGCAGTTTTCTTTAAAAACAGAAATGTGAGAATTTGAAATGCACTGTTAATTTTAAAACTGATGGGAACCCCTCTGATTTTCATTTACCAGCAGTGCAAAACCTGCCTTATATTATAAATGCTAATGATGCCACAGACATTTCAAAGAATTTTATGCCCAAACTTAAAGAAAATACGTGACTTAATCCAGTGCTGATCTTTACTTTCTATAGTGCTAAGCCTCATTTATGCTTTTAAACTTCATTAAAAATAACTGTAGGCCATATTATTTTAAATGGCCTCTCTGATCAAAGGAAAGAGTTTTTTCCCCCCAAGTACCATTTTCCTTTCCTCATATTTAGGACTTTCTATTGATTTTTGACTTTCACTTTGCACCTAATGTTATTTTTTTCTTAAACAATATTTTTTTTTCTCCCTGAGGGATCTTTTGTAAGCTGAAAATCTGGCTATATGGAAGAGGATAAACATTAGGAAACTGTCCGTGTCATCCTTGGAGCTGCAGAAATTGCTGTGAAAATTTTCTGGTGTGCAGGAGGAAAATTCATGCACAGTTCCTACATGGAGCATGTTCTTAAAACCTCCCGCACCAAGAAGTTTCCTTTGGCCACACTGAGGCAAGGAATTTGGCTTTTTAAGAGACCTTATTGTGTGATTCCTACCAAAAGAAGGTTCTTGAACATCTCTGTAAGTCTGGCACAGTCTCAACGTAATTATGGAGCATTATGGGATCTTTGGAAAAAATTTTCTGGTGTCTTTTCAAGAGCTGGAATTGAATTATTTATTTAAGAGCTCAAAACCCCTGTAGATGTGGCACTTGAGGACATGGCTTAGAGGGGAACACAATGCTGGGTTGATGATTGGACTTGGTCATCTTAAAAATCTTTTCCAACCTTTATTATTCATTGACTCTAGTTTTCCTCCTTTTCCTTATATTTGTGACAGGATCAGCTGGTTCATTAAAAATTCCACATAAATATTCTGGGAATATGGGAAACCAGGCTAACAAATTGCTATGGTGGAAATTCAAGTTAAAACACTGCAATTACTGGTCAAATTATTCCTTTTAATTGCTCAGACTTCTTAAACTGGTATCTCTCAGTTTGAGTTCCTCAACAAGTCTAATTCTCAATTATTTGTTTAATTTTTTTTTTTTTTTTTTTTTTGGTACATGTGATTTTTTTTTAGTTTCAGTAATAGTTGAGTGTGTTTTTCCAGACCTGTTTGAAATGAAAAATGGAAAACAAAGGTATCTGGTACCTCCTTGCCCTGCTGCTAAATTTAATGCTTCCATAATTCAGGAAATTTCTGAGGGCATCTCCTGGTAAATACTTGACAACAATAAATGTTCCTAAATCCTGCAGAGTCAGAACTCCTGATCTGAGTCTGATTGGCATAAGATTGATCTAAATAGGTGCCTGACCTGAACCAAGGTAGTTCTCCAGACTGGGTATCGTAAATGGGGAATTGGATAAAGTAAAAATCCACATTATCCCTTCTGCCAATAATGGAATTAGGTTATTGCTCTGGCAGTCAATTGTTGTTTGACAGCAATGTGCTCCTCTGGGAGACTCTAAATCCATGTAATTTCCTAGCACTCCACTCGAAAGATGTGGTGATTATGACACACAAGCCTGTTTATAATTGGTCTCTTATGTTTAATTGAGAAGGAATAAAAATCAGTCTGGAAAATCTTAATGCAACAGAACCTTATTAGATAAATTTAAGGAGAATCCAGATGCACATTGAAAATTAGATGATCGAAACCACTTCCTCTTAATGTTTTCTCATATACAGAACTGATCTTTATGCACAAAAAATCTTCCTCAATTTCCTAAACTTTCAAAAATCAGCTCAGGGGTATGAAGCTATAATCTGTCCATTTGACCTTTCCTTCCTAGAGAATGTTTTCTTTAATTATTCTGAAGTGACAGGAGATGCTGATCCTTGAGCCAGTGCATTTCTGAAGTCTCAAAAGGATTTAAAATATTTGATTTTAAAAAAATAGCCCCAAATTCAAACTACTCTATTGCAACACCTTTCTTTGGGGGATAGGGGATGGATTAACGATTTTTAAGCCACAGCAGCAAAGTAAACAGATAAATTTCAATCATTGAGGTCTTTCAAAGTTTATATGGATGATTTTAGATAAGTTTTATGGCTGTGGGAAATTGCCCTCTTAAAAGAGCTGGTTTATGAAAAAGAATAACATTTCTTCTCTAAAGTTCTTAGGCTGAGATGTGCAGAAATCAGTTCCAAACCAAATGGCAAACCAGGGAACACCTGGACTTGTTACCTGGTTTGTAAACTGTGCTTCGAGAAAATTAGAAAAAAAAATACAAAAATTGTACTTTTTCATTCCATCCCTACTCGTGAACTTAAGGTAAGAAGATGTTCAAAAACCATGGAAAAGCTGATCTCTGCTGAATTACTTTTTGCTTTTGTTTCCAATTTAATAATTCTGGGAAAGTCTCATTTCGGAAACATTATCAGCACTGTGCTTTCAAGTTTCATACAGGAGATAACTCAGGGTTATTGTGGAAAAGAAAATGAAAATATTGCAAAGTTTTATATGCTTTCAGCATTTTATTTTTTCTTAAGGCAGTCAAGAAGAATTGAAGCTGGGTTTTTTGACTATGTATTATCTTATTTATCTCAATCAAACAGATCCAGAACAATGAAATAGTAATTTTCAAGCAGTTTTGACTCTAGAAAACTCCTATTTCCTCTAATCAATGCAGGTTGGATTTTTGACTGAAAGTTGGATATACTTAAAAAAAATCACAAGGGAAAAAAATATCTTGATATTCATTATATTTTTAAATAAATTAATGCTCAGTGTTCAGAAGGAATATTATATCAGGAATAACACTAAAAGGAACTACAAAGTAAATCAGCTTTTGCCTAAAATTTGATGCTGTTCTGGGTTATTCTCTCAGGATATTGGTCTGTAGACACCAGCAGTAAAAATACCTGCTCTGCAATCTCCTGTGCCATTACACAGAGATAATTTGTGACAAACATTTAAATGACAGCTCAAAAGAGTATTATAACATATTGATTAAATTTTCCACTAGAAAATGGTTTTAGTTGCTGACAGAAAATTAACAGAGTCTGGGACTTAATGTTTAAAATTTCTTTTAATGTCTTTTGTGTCTAAGAGAACTTATTATAATGTAACATTTTAAAACATATGAATATTTGTATTGAAGCTGATTAAGCACAACAAATGAGGTATTTCTTGAAAAGAAGATTTTCTGGATAGTTCCTATAGGCAAGGAAAGAAATGGAAGACCCCAAAACCATCAGGGAAATCAATCCCATTGCAGATATTACTCCTGAAATTGCCCTGTGTCTGTTACTTTAACATGGAGACTGGAAAATGCTGATAAAATTTCTCAAGGCCAGATGAGCTTTCTCCCCCATGAACCTTGGGGTATAGTTTTATTTCAGGTTGGTGCAGAAATATTTCTGCAGCATATGAAGCCCCAGTTTGGATGTACAGCTGTGTCTGTTTTACCAAACACTACATCAGGAACAGATCTGAACTGCAGAGCAGGGAGAGACACAGAATTTGAAGGATTTGGGGTTAGACTGGCTCTAATCTGATCCTGTAGATTGAATTCCAGTTATTGCCTAAAAATTCTTCTGAAGAGCATCTTCTGGTGAGGAATTTTTCTAAAAAGGAACTGAATTCTTGTGTGTTCCCTGACCTAAAGAAAATGGACTGAATGGCAAAGTGGGGATGATGAAGAGTTGCTTCAAAAGCAGTGTACTGTTACTCCATAAAACCCACACTACTGAAGAGTGATGTTTGCTTTAAGAGCTCTTCCACCACAGGGTTTATAAGGTTATCAGAATCCACAAAGAATATCCATTTTTATATCAGGAAATTTTTATACCAGGGCCTCAAGTGTGGTGGTGTTTGCAGGGGTCCCTGGACGAGGGAAGAGATGAGAATCTTGATTCCATGTTTCAAAAGACTGATTTATTATTTTATTATATATATTATATTAAAAGAAAATTACATATTAAAACTATACTAAGGAATAGAGAAAGAATTTCATCAGAAGGCTAGCAAGGAAAGGAATGGAATGATAATAAATCTTGTGACTGACCAGAGAGTCCGAGACAGCTGGACTGTGATTGGCCATCGATTAAAAACAACAGCATGAGACCAATCACAGATGCGCATGCTGCATTCCACAGCAGCAGATAATTATTGTTTACATTTCATTTCTGAGGCCTCTCACCTTCTCAGGAGAAAAAATCCTAGCAAAAGGATGTTTCATAAAATATGTCCATGACACTTAGGGACTTTGGAGCTGGGTTGAGCTCTGCGCCCAGGGAACAAGTGATGGGACAAGAGGACATGGCCGCAGGCTGTGCCAGGGGAGGCTCAGCTTGGTCACCAGGAGGAATTTCTCCATGGAAAGGGCTGTTAAACATTGCCAGGCAGGTGTTGGAGTGCCCATCCCTGGAGGTGTCCCAGGAACATCTTGGTGTGGCACTCAGTGCTCTGGGCTGGGGACAAGGTGAGAATTGGGCACAACTTGGACTCAATGATCTCAAACTAAATGATTCAGTGATAGAAATAAAAATATAAGTAAATCTGTATTAACACTGAGCATCCATTACTACTCTTGTAAAACCTGCTCTGAAGGAGTTCTCAACATCAGCTGCAGCAACTTTGCATGGATTAGGATCCCAAATTACAGCTGAACTTTTTCCTCTCTGGGAGAGTTAATATCTGCTGTCAGAGCATACAGCACAGGAGGACAGGAGATGTCTGTGCAAAGCAGCCTGCAGGCCCAGACTGAGCAGCACAGACAAAGTAATTACAGGCACTTCAGGAAGAACTAATAAACGTTTCCCAAATCCATTTTAAAGGAAATTGGAAAAGGACTTTGTCAGCATTCAGACAGGCCTCTAGGAGAACACAGCCTCTGACATTTTCATTGAGCAGTCCTTTCCCCACTCCTGGCTCCCTTCAGCAAAAAGGAGTTTTTAGAACTCTGAGTCCAAATGTCGAAGATTACTCATCACTACTTCAAATGTACAGTTCTTGAGAACTCCTTTGCCACAAATGTTTCTCCTAAATTGAAGGAACTTTTTGAAGATTGAAACCGTCTATAGAGTAGAAAGTGCAGTTTCTGTCAAGTTAGAAATATGACAATTTTGTGACTATTTCAGGAACGAGCTACATTGATGCTTTATTTCATTTCCCAGATCTCTGTTGGTTGAAGTGAAAATATTACCTACTGGAGCAAAAGCTTGCAGCAGCTCTTACAGAGGGCTTTAGGAAAAGTGAATCAAATATGTTTGCAGTGCTGGAGTTTTTCTTATGAGGGTGGAGAGGCCCTGGCAAGGGCTACCCAAAGAAGCTGTGGCTGCCCCTGGATGTGTCCAAGGCCAGATTGGAAAGGGTTTGGAGCAACCAGGGCTATTGGAAGATGTCCCTGCCCACGGCAGAGGGTAAAAAAAGATTATCTTTAAGTTCCCTTCCAGCACAAACCAGCCTCTGATTTTATATTATACATTGAGTATCCCTGCAGCCGCTCTCTTGTCTGCAACAATTTGTGTACTTCCATCTACTTCAAACCCACGTATTTTATATTTGTTCCCTGTCAGACTCAAAGCTGCACCTAATTTAAACATTCCCTTTTCAAACCATCGGCATCAGCTAAATATCCTTCAGCTTCTGCTAAACATGTGGGGATAAGACAATCACAGGATTTCATTTGTTCTCTCTGAAAGTTGCTATTTTAAGAAGCTACCCAGGAAACATTTTATGACTTTATAAAGATCTCTTACTTATCCATGGAGTCAAGGAATTGTGGCCCTCATGAATTTGTTTGCTTAGTTTTCCATTTGATGAAAATAAGTTTGTGAGGTTGTGCTTTGTGAGCTCCTGGTGCGAATTAAATTCCTGGGGGTGAAAAAGAGAACAAATCAGGAGAACAGAGCAGATAGGGAGCAGAGAAATTTTTTTTCAATGTAGAGTGTACTAAATGAGCTTAAATGAGACAAAAAGGGTAAATGAGAGAAAAATCTGGAAAATAATAGCTGGTAGAGAGTTCTTCACCTTTTATTATTTAAGGTTTGATATTTGAGTACATCAAAAATCTTTCCCTGCCTCATATCCAAGTTATCTCCCTTATAACAGTAGAGGGAAAAGGTTTAATTTCAGTTTGATAGTTTTGTTTGTTCATCTTCAGCTATAATAGACTAAATTAAGGTTTATTCATGGTAGAGAAACACCTATTATTGTCATCACTCTCTGAATTCTTAGGAAAATTCCTTCATAATTTTCAATACACCTAATTTTGTTGGTTTTTTAGTGGTATCCTGGGTCACAGAGAGCTGTAGGTCCTGCTTAGTCTCTAGGCCATTTGGGCCAAGATAAAAATAGTTTATATATTTAATTATAACAGAGAATAATACAGTATTGCAAGGGAGGAGAGCTGAAGAAGGGATTTCATGGCTGTGACCACACAATATATCCAATAACTTATTGGGGCTGTCATTCAGTTTTGTCTCACCTCTGATGCAAGTTTTGGGAGTGTTTCTCAGGCAAAAATATACATAAGAGAGGAGAAAAAAAAGATTTAAAACTTTGGCCACAATCATCAACTAAATAAATTGTACTGGGAACATTGCCAGGCATCTTTTTCTGGGACTATACCCTGTGATGGTGTTCACAAGGGTCCGAGGATGAGGGAAGAGATGAGGATCTGATTCAATGTTTCAAAAGGCTTGATTTATTATTTTATTATATATATATTATATTAAAACTATATTAAAAGAACAGAAGAAAGGATTTCATCATAAGGCTAGCTAAGAATAGAAAAAGAAAGAATGATAACAAAACTTGTGTCTCTGACAGAGAGTCCAAGCCAGCTGACTGTGATTGGCCATTAATCAGAAACAACCACATGAGACCAATCACAGATGCACCTGTTGCATTCCACAGCAGCAGATAACCATTGTTTACATTTTGTTCCTGAGGCCTCTCAGCTTCTCAGGAGGAAAAATCCTAAAGAAAGGATTTTTCATAAAAAATGTCTGTGACAATGCCCCAACCCAGTGACAGGGATCATCACAAACAACTTGGGATAGGTTGTGGTGTGTTCATTTTAGTAAGGAGAACATGAGCACAAGTGATTACAAATAGAATGCATCCTCCTGAACACCTAAAAAAATAAACAGCAAGGGGAAAAAAAAGGTAAAAAAAAGTTAGGAGTATTTAAAGGAGACGGCATCCTGCTGGGATCCTCCTGTTTTCAGTCAGTAGGAACTCAAACAGGGAAGGTGGGAGAAGGAAGAAGTTGAATTTGGAGGAAGAAGTTGGGAATTCCAGCCTGACCTTTTCAACCCCCAGGACCATGAGCAAGTCCTGCTTTTAGCTGGGATGGAGTTCACCTTCGCCAAGGCAGCCTGCATGGGGCTGTGCTCTGAAATCCTGTGAATAATGCAGAAAATGGTGCTGGCACCACCCTGACACCACACTGGTGTTCCAGTGGTTGCTGGTCTGTGCTCACACAGCATTTACTCCTCCCCATCCTCCGAGGGAGGTGCTGGGGGCACCAGGATTTGGGAAGGGACAGCCAGGACAGCTGATCCCACCCAACCCTGACATCCTGCTCATAAATAAAACTGGGTAGCTGGAGGCTGCTGGGTGTTGCCATCACCCAGGGGCATTTTGGAGGTGAGCAATTGTTTTCTTTTTCATCACTTGCTTTTCTTGGGTTTCATTTACCTCTCATGTCACCAACAATTCAGCATTGCCTCCAAAATGCTGTGTAGTCAGAGCTGGGTTAGAATTAGTGGGGCTTGAAAGCCATTGGTTTTACACTTCTAGTCCCAATCTTAATTAACATTTAACAGTTAGCAGGAAGTGCCTTCTGAGTGAATGAACCCAGTGAAGTTTGGAGCTGGAAATTGGCCTGATCAGACATTCTTTTATATCCTTCCATCACAGCCATCTCTAATTTCCCTGGTGATACAAGTCCAGAAGCAGCACCTCCCATTTGTGAAGCCGGAAGACTGTTAAAAGAGGAAATCTCTGATTGAAGTCATGAGGCTGCTTGACATCTGAGAGGCCTGCAAATGAGACAGCTGTTTCCCACTGTTTCTCATAGATATGCTGGAAATGATCCCCTGTCTGAGCTCATCCAAGCAGTGCAAGGCCTGATACTCCTTTATTTTCTGTGGGCTGGTGTGAAGCAACTTTCTCATTTCACCCACAGAAGTTTCATTATTTTAGTAATAATTGATGGGTTTTTTTGTCATTCTTCCATTGATTTTGTGGAGAATTAATTAGGCACCCTGAGTCTCATTTCATGAGTAGACCTTCATTTCATCTCTATATCACCTTTTCTGTGGCTTAGACTAGATGGATTTGACTTTCTAAGTATCAGGGCTCAAGAAAGCTGGTTGATTGTTATTAATTCTACATTTAATTTTTCTTTTTCCCTTTTTAAATTTTTTTTTTAATATACAAGGAAGACTGTAAAAATATATATTTGCAGAGAATGTGATGGAGGAAATATTTGCCACAGGGAACAGAGTTCAGCTGCCAGTTTTAAGTTTCACCTGATCTTCCCAGCTCATTTTCCAGTGTTTTCTGTTGTTATTTGGGATTTTTTTCTCTGAATATTGGTGTGAAACATTTACATCTGTAAGTAGCTCAATTAAAAAATGAATATGGTGTTACTCATCATGAACTAGCCTTTAGAATCCTTCACACAATTGTTTTTTGTTGTGGAATTTAGGATGGAGAAATTAAGAAATCCAGATAGATAGAGTTCTGGAGTGATTTGGCAGAAAAATTGACAAGGGAAGTTCACTCAAACTTTCTGTTCTCTCTCCATGAGGAAGAGAAGAGGGAGACTCCTAACACCTGTGAATTCTTCCATTGATTGGGAATTCTGCAGCAGTCACAGCAGAGGATGTCTCTGGTGAGGACAAGGGGCCAAGGAGCTGTTGATAAAATATCAGTATTGATCACTTGGAAAGCCTTTTGATTCCCAGTGCTGCACTGGCAGTGTGAATTTACCTGATATCACCAAAACCACAAGAGATTAAATCCACTTTCCTGCCCTCTTTGTCACTAAGCAGAACAGAAGAGTCCCTAATGCTGCAAGTTGGGTTGTGCCAGCCCCATTTTCCCCATTGTGAAATCCATTTACTTGGATTTTTCCCTTTCTGGAGCAGTTGTATTGGGCAGTCTGGTCCAGGCTCATCTCCCACTACTTTAATGGGAGAATAAAAGTTTTAATTTTATTTAAAAATCTAATGGCTGGGCAAGTGTGGCACTTTTCTAAATGCCTTCCCAGAGCTGCAACATTCAAGTACAAGAGTCACAGCTGGAGGAAGGACAGGAGGAGAGATGTTCTGAAGGTGAATCAACATATTTTGTATAAGTTTGTAGTATTTTATTCCTATGCAGACAGACTTTCTTCTCAATCTGTGCAAAGCTTTCCCACCACTCATCAATCCTGAGCTTTCATCAGACTGTATTTTCATTTAATGATATTATAGACTTCACTGCAATTCCTTTCATTCTTGCTTTTTGCGAGCTTTAAGCCAAACATAATGACACTTAGATAAAGCTAAATTATTTTCCTTCTCATTTATACAATCTGTTCCAAGCTTATTTTGTAATTTTTAAAATGAGTCTATAGCTAGAAAACCACTCCAGGTGAGGTTTCTGTCCCTTATTCCCTCTCATTTTGAGGAAAATAAATCATGACATTCTCAGAATTAGATTATTCCCAGTTACTGTATAATTCTGTGATTTAGTTTCATTATGTAATATTGGCAGCAAGAAGATTCTTAATTAGTTGCATTTGCTCTTTAGAAAAGTTTTTAGGAAAGTCAGTAAAATCAAAAGTTCAACCTAAGCATGTTCTCCACACTTAAATTAACCAGATTAATCACTAGAGTAGCTTGGGGTTATAACATGAGGGAAGATGTGATTGTTAGCAAAAACTGCACATGGATATTATGGGGGCCAAAGGCATTTCCAAGGAGAATAATTTCCCAAGGAAATGAAGTTTTTATTGGGGGAAGAACACTGGAATTCAATGTTTCCTCCACTTCAGCACTATGGGCTGTTCCAGACAAACACTGGATAACAAACAAAAATGAAATATGGCCTCCAGACTGAGCAATTTAAAAGAGATTCAGACAAGACATATCAAGCAAAAATCAAATTTTCCCTCATGAATCACTGCTTTTGCAGAAATCTCCTCTTCTTTTCCCCCCCGCTCTGGTTATTTACAGTGATAAATTTGATTCAAAACTCCTGCATTTAAGTAAGACAGAGCATAAGAAGGAGATGGCATTGTATGAATGATTAATGTATAGCTTGTCTATGAAGCACTGAAAGGAATCTACATTTTTTTGAGTCTGTACTTTTTGCTTGTCCCCAAGTTTTAACAAACTTTGTATTTCAGACTTCTGCCAACTGCTGACAGCAAAGACAATCTGTCTTTTTTCTGCCTGTATGGAGAAAGTGACAATAATTTGATTAGGCTGATTTATAACATTAGAAAGCAAGAAGAAGATGAGGAGGGAATTAATCAAATTATGACAAACTGATCCCAGAGAAACTGTGAATTATTAGAGTTTTCTTTTTCAGTCAATAGGATACATCTGGAAGTAAACTAGACCATAGCTGATTAGATTAAAAGAATAATAGCTTTGATTTCTGCTTGATAATTGTCACCTAGACCAGATAAATTAAAGCTCCCACAAAGTAGAAATCACCTCATCATAGAGGAGGGTGTATTTGTAGTATTTGTTCTAACAGTGTGTTTTCACTCTGTTAGAAGGGTTTTAAATGTTATTTCCTTAGTATATATTGCCAGTTGGAGACTTGGGGTAAACTTTAAAGGAACTCATTAATGGTAAAGGAGGGGTCTTTTCGGCAAATACCTTAAAATTCTGATTATCTGCTTCCTCTTCCCATGTTGGCTGAAGTACATCTCTTATTGTGCTGAAATGTGGTGTTCGATAAAAGGCCATCCTGATGGCACCAAATATTTGTAGGAACTGGACCTTCTGGGGGAACTCTTTTCTGTATTTTGCTGTTGTCATTATATTATAAAGGTTCCCCATTGCTAGAGTTTCGTACCTCCTTGATGTTTCTTGTAGGCACCTCCTCCAGGCACCCACTCTTCCTTATCCTCACAGCAGCCAACTGACTCCAGTTCTTCCCTCAGCCAACCAATCCACTCTTTTGTAACACTCTTCTTACTGGCTACAGCTGTGGCCTGTTAACATCAGGCCTGCTCCTAATCCTTAGTAATTGGCTCAGCTGCAACTCTTTAGGGGATAAGATTACGTTCTATACCACCTTCATTTACCCATACTGTGTCCCCCTACATTTTCCCACCTGAATCTACCAATAGTAGGATTTCCAGTGTAGACCCCAGACTTGCATGAGCTCTAGTGGGGGAACTTTTATTTTTGGTTACTTTTTGCATACGTGAAGACTCAGACCAAATTTTTGGAGGGGAAATGACTGCCAAGAAAAAAAGAAAATCAACACCAAGAGCAAGCAAAGAACCTCTCTCTCAAAGTGACACCTATGCAAGCAGTGCCAGGACACAGAGAATGGCTTCAAACTGCCAGAGGGCAGGGTTAGATGGGATTTTGGGAAGGAATTGTTCCCTATGAGGGTGGGCAGACCCTGGCACAGGGTGCCCAGAGAAGCTGTGGCTGCCCCTGGATCCCTGGCAGTGTCCAAGGCCAGGTTGGATGGGGCTTGTAGCAGCCTGGGACAGTGGGAGGTGTCCCTGTCCATAGCAGAAGGTGGCACTGAATGGGCTGTAAGGTTCCTCTCAACCCAAATCCTTCTGGGATTCTGTGGACAACAAAAAAGAGGGAATTTTTGTGGGTTTTTATTTCTGATCTTGTAAATTTGGTGACATTGAGAAATAGGAGAAAAAATAATGAGGGACGCCTGTCTGAAGAACACCTCCTGTGGGGAACTAGAAAACATTGTTATAAAAAGTATTGTAAGATATTGTCGATCAACATGGAGTCAAAACTGTGTTCCATAATGTCCTGAGAGAAAACCAGTAGATCCTGTTAATAGAACTCAAATCTCAACATTCTTGTCTTGAGACTGGAATGAAATATTGTGCAGCTTTTCAGGATTCACTAAATAGTTTAATTCTCCATCTGGACACATGCTGACCTCATCCACTAATGCTGGGTGAGGTGCACAAACAACAGCAGCAAGAGGAGGAAAGGGGCCAGGGAGGACAAAGAGCTCTTGTGAGAATCATGTAGAAGAGAAAACCAATAACATAATTCTCTCATAGCTGCCCTGAGTTCTTTCTTTGGGAGGGGATTGAAAGCAAGAGTCAGTTTGAACAAGCATTAGCCAATTAGCCCTGAGCAAATGCTTTAAGTTCTGAAATGCCAACAAGAAAAGTGGAGGCAAACAGTTAGTAAACAGTTGCAGTCATTCTCTGTGTCTCATAAGGCCAACAAATAAAGTGATTATCAAATAATTCATAAGTCAGTGTCCAAAAAAAATAAAATATATATATATATAATGTACAAGAGCTGCCTCCTCAGGGCAATAAATTTGCTATTATTGCATCTGCTGCTAAATGCGTTCTTGAGCCTGGTCCTGCTCTGGAGGCTCTTCTGGGAATGCTAATAACAGCATTTCAGGGGTGGCTGCTGGATTGAAAATTGCAGTAAGATCCAGGGAATGCTTCTTCAATTCACAGGTCTGAGCCAAATTCCCAAAGTTGACATTGGACTGTAGGGAACAAATTTACAACAAAATCCTTAAGTTTAATTTCTGTTCTCTTCTTTTGTTCCTATTAATCTAAAAGTGTTTGCAACATTTTTAATAACTCTCTCAATTCATAAATCTCCAAAGTGTAGCATCAATATAGCACAGGATCTTGGGGTCACCTGGGAATGTCTCTGCAGACAAATTAATCTTACTGATAACAGCCTGAGATTATCAGTGTAAATAGCTCATTTCTCATTGTCCTAATTACATGGGCCAAACAAACATGATTTGTCTTATGCTGTCAGGACTATTTGTTTAATCCGAATGCAATATTTTTACATTTCTAGAATAGCAGAGTGATTTCTTGTGATGACTGCAAAGGTAAGCCAAGGGACTCCTGGTTGCCTGAGGCCAGTTCACTTTCTGTCTTTTCTGGCTTGGGCGTTGAGAGCAATTGAGTGAAAATTTATCTTTAAGTGCTTTGTTTGAGCACAAGTATCATTCTAGTTGCTTGAGAGAGAGGTTGTGGCAAATGGATTTATAGAAAATTTTTAAAGTTTGAGAGAAGGTTTACATAGAGTGCATTTGCATGTAAACTTTGAGATGAGAAGTGTTGACTCAGAAATGTTATGGAGTAGGATAGATACTGTTGAGAGAGAAATTGAATTAGAAACAAGATTTAAAGGATGGTTTTGTAAAAAAGACTAAATATCTTGGAGAAATAGAACTATCAAAGATCTATTGTAGTAAGATTTATGAGGAATAACTTTAGATGATTGGTTTTAAGGTATTTATAGTATGATGTGGTTAAAGTTGATAGGTTAAGAAACATTTTTAATGTATTGTAATTTACAAATAGTTGGCTTCTGATTGTCATGCTGTGAATTATAACATCTGTATTGTCTCACCCTTCTCATGAGACTGAAAATGGAATAAAAGTTTTTAAAGCACCTCTCAGTTGCCCCATCTCTGAGTCAGAAAAGGGCATATTCTGACAAGAGGTGTCTTTCTGGGGTTTGATAAATTGCTAGAGTATCCTGCCATATCCCATGTTTGCTGGGTTTTCCAAAGGAGCAATCTGTGCTGCACACCCTCTCTGAGGAAGAAGCCAAGAGAAAATGCCTTTGCAGTTATTCCTCCTCTGCCACAGGGAGCAGGAGGAGCTGTGGGGACACCTCACCCGTGGTGGGGAGTGTGGCACCATCTCCCCTGTGGCTGTGCTGGGAGTTCCAGTGCTGGTAGAAGGATAAATTCCCCATGATGTGAGTTCCAGTTCTGCAGAAGGATAAATCCCCCATGGGATGAGCCTTTTGCAGCTGTTTCAGGTATGTTTTGGGTACAGACTGCACCAGTGATAGGATCTCAGTCTCACACTGGTTTGGGTTAGAAGGGTCCCCAAAGCCCATCCAGTCCCACCCATTTTCAGGGGCAGGGTCACCTTCCACCTTCCCAGGTTGCTCCAAGCCCCAGCCAACCTGGCCTTGAGCAACACCAATCAATAAAACATGTGAAACACAGACCCATGAACAGGAAAAATGACAAGAAAGCAGCAGATTTTGACATCACTTTAGAGAGTTCTGTCCCAGCAGAGGACATTGCCAGAATGCCTGAATGTGGCAGAGTCAGCTGGAGAGCAGGAACTGGAAGCAAACTCCTATTTCCTCCCCAGTTTTCCTTTCCCATTGCTGGTGTTTTTTACCCTTCTCCCAAAAGAAAAGGGGATAATCTCATCTGCCCTTGACAGAGTTGAAATTATTTTTGAGACCTGGACTTTTCCTGGTTTCACCAGGCTCTTTTCTTGCTTATTCTGTAGAATTACCTGGTCCCAGCACACAGCTCTCCTGTTTCTCAATTCCCTATTTTTATCTTGCTGATTCTACTGTTTCCAAGTGTTTTCCCCTGCTCTTTCTGTGCCACTGTACCTCAGATCTCTGCTGACCCCTTTGTGGCTACAGATATTAATGTAAATGTATAGAGTTAAGCTCAGAGTGTCTTCCTTTCACAAAATTTGTTGCTAAAGGCATTTTGTACCACTGCCAGCTGCACTATTTCAGTGTGCCCATGCCTTGGTGAAAGGCAGGCAAATATTCACTGCCTTTTTCTTTATCTGCTGCTGCTTTTTTGCAGGAAACAGGTCCCTGCTTCAGCACTGCTCCACTGCTCTGAGCCACTTGGGAACAGCTCAGTCCCCTAAAATAGGTGAAGCTGCTCCATCACTTGTGCAGGTTTAGATTTCAAAACACCCCCAAAAATGAAGACAGATAGTGATGATGGATTTTAAAGCAGACATTTTAAATTATCTGCTTTGGACACACTCTTGAAGCCCCACTTACTGACAACACTTCCATGTGGGACCACTGCTGGCTCAGTGTTTCAGCCTCTTTTAACTCTGAAATGAGATAATGAGTTCCCTGCTTGTTTTTTCACTTTTGTTTTTTACTCTTTCTTTGACCCTTGACACCATAATAAACTTCAGTCAGGAGTACAGTTCCTTCCAGGCAAAGTATTCTATGCAGTGAGGAATATCTAAGGATGAAAATTCATTCTGAAAAAAAATCTTCACTTAAATCCAGTGTTGGCAAAGTCTTTCTTTTTAAAAAGCAAATTTGAAAATAGAAATACAGATGCAGAAGCAAAATGAAAGGTGAGTTCTCAGAATTCTTGGAACAGAATGTATATATATATCTTTTATTTGGAAAATCTAGCTGAGGTCAATGCCCTTGAATTCAGTAGTGCCTTCCAATTTTCCCTGCAAAACAAACTCTTATCTAAAGAATTTAGTAGCAATTTAAACTAGTTACTTAAGGAGCTTTCTGAAATTATTGGGGCTTTACAGCCTATGTTCTCATGATAGAAGTGCTTGGAAATCAAGCTTGTGCCCAGGAAATCAGTGGCAAGAGTCTTACAAATGTCAAGTGGGTGTTTTACTACAAATGAACCTGGCTTTGTAACACAGTAAAGCACTTAGGTTATAAAAGATAGGAGGAAAAAGGAAAAAGAAAGAAAAAGCCCTGTTTTTATGGGCCTGAAAGAAACAGTTGGTTGTTCTGCAGGCCCAGAAGGTTCTTCCAGCTCTGGAGTGCCTCAAGGTTTAAAACAGGGCTTTAGATACCTCTGTAAATAAACTTATTGCTCAAACTTATATCCCATTAATGCCCACTTAGTTGTGTGTTGAATATCCCAAGTTCCCATGTTCTTTGCCCCAAGTTAAAACAGAAAATCTGGTAATTTTTAATGATTTATTATTGTCAAGTGTTGGAGAGGAAGAGCTTTGCTATAAGCAAACAATACTCGAGTATAATTAAATATTTATGTCTTTCCCCTTTATATACATATATGCATGTATATATGTGTATATATATATAATGTTCTTTTGCATTCAGGGCATTAATAGAGATTTTAGTAAATACAACTTTCCCAGTTATGCTCTCTCAACCAAGCCACTCATTCTTGAATCCTCAAAAGCATCAAACATGAGTTGTTGTAGCCTAATCACCAGAACATATTCAATAATATTTCTAAGTAGAGAGAGGCTTTATGAGAAATACCATTTATTTGCTCAAAGGCAGCTCTTCAATACCTGAATTAGAGGGCCAAATTTCAGCTTTTAATGCTGTCAAAGTGCACAAAACATTGAAGAAGGCTCCAAAACTACACCCACCTGCAAATAATTTTCAGGAAGTTGAAATTACACCTTGGGATGTAATTCATCCCAATTTAGAATTGCAGGTTTTATAAATTCAAATTCTTGAAGTTTTGGAATGTTACCAGTAAGTCAGGAAAAACGACAATTCTCACATGGCGGATCTGTTTATTTGTTCACTCTAACTTAACAAAAAAAAAGTCATATTTACTTTCTAAATACTTTTTCAGTGTTTTTTTTCTTTGCCAGAAAAATCAAAGAAATGTATTGCCTCACTTAGAAACTCTGACTTAGTATACACATTTTCCTGTGGTGGTTTTAGGGCTGAAATTCTGTATTTTCTCTCTAGGCTTTTGTTTTCCCTTTGATTATGAACCATTGCAATGTTGTCAAGCATTTTCAAACCACTGGTGTCCTGGACACTGCCATTTCTTCATCAATTTTTCTTTATTTCCTTAATTAGAACACCTGTAGCTGATGACTTTAATACTCACATTTTAAGCAGCAGAAAAACTTTTGTTTGTTTTTCTCTAGTTTTGTTGGTTTCTTTTGTTCCAGACAAACAAAAGAAACTATTGCAAAGGTATTGATACTACTGCTCCTGAAAACTTCATTATTCCAGGGCCAGGAGCCACAAAACAGCCACAAAACAGTTCAATATGTTTAAAGCTGACTAAGAAAATGGTTTCCTGGCCTGTTTAAATAACACTAAGAGGAGAGTAATAAGCCTGTAGGTCTTATTATAGGCAGCAGAAAAAAGCAGAAAAAAGACTCTATAAACTGTGAAGCTCAACTTTTTTTATTATGAAGACAAAGCACCACCTGTGACCTTTAAGAGATTTATTTTGTTCCCTCACCCGTTCTCTTGTGCAAAGGATTAAAACATTATTCATTCCATAGCTATAAAAAAAATCTGTCATCTACACTACTTTTGATTTTCTTCTCCACACATCCATTATGTTTCAAATAAACATTTTTTTTTCCAACTCCTGGAGTTCTTAAATAACTTCTTCAAACACTTGAGAGAAGTGTTGACAAAGCTGTGAATAATGTTCAGCTGAAATGTATTTGTCACACAGAAACACCTCAGCTCCAGCACGCATTTCCCCTGGGACAACATGTTAAACAATGGAAACTCAATTCTACAGCCTCCAAGGAGACTTTTTCTTGCCCAGGTGTGGTCACAGCCCAGCACACCTCCAGGAGGAAAAGTTCATAACTTGATAGTTACTTGGATATCTCCATAAGTAATTTACTTGGACCACACTGGGATTCATGTAGCAAACAACATCATATTTTAGACGTGCTCCTAATCAGTTGGACTCAGCTAATGTTTATATCACTTTGAGTATATAGTAGTCATAATGAACAGGTTATATTAGGTATAGAATTCAATATTTCATAGTATCCTTGCTGTTCTTAATAGTTCAGTTATCATTGCAGGATTGCTTCCCCGTGATTGAATCTTTTAATATACATTGACTTGCTTACAGATTGAATAATGGAATATCCTGTCCAGGATCATCCAGTCCAACTCCTGACACCCCAACAATCCCACCCTGGGCATCCCTGGGAGCTTTGTCCAAACCCTCCTGGAGCTCTGGCAGCCTTGGGGCTGTGCCCATTCCCTGGGGAGCCTGGGCAGTGCCCAGCACCCTCTGGGGAAGAACCTTTCACTGATCTCCAGCCTGACCCTGCCTTGGAACAGCTCCAGCCATTCCCTGGGTCCTGTCCCTCATCATCTTCAAACTGTCACCCCATAAATGGCTATATAGGATAACAGTGGTTTCCTTCCTCTATAGCTTATTCTCGGTGATTCTTTTCATCGCATTTGAGTTGTGAAGGGCCTAAACTATGGTTGTAACCAACCACAGCCAAATTAATGTGGGAATTTAGAGAGACCATTCCCAGAGGGGACAGGCAGCTCTCCTGCGTTTTCCAGCAGAAGGTATGGGGTGCTATTGGGCTACAGAAGGATCCAGAGGAAGCCCCCCTCAGCCTGGTCTCTTTTCCAGCCTTACAGCATCTCCAGCCTGCAGCACTCCTGCTCCTTTGACATAAATTTATTACATGTCTTTGTCAGATCACCACCAAACTACTTCAAAGATGCTCTGTGCTGCTAAAATACTCTGCAATTACCTCCAGCTCATGCAGGACAAAGCAGGGCAATTCCTACAAAGTTTGGACTGGCTCTTTTTGATCCTTCCCGCTGTTCTAGTGTGCGCAAACTGCTTGTTGGTGTTTTGATGGGGTTCAAGGTCTTGGTCTTAATGTTTAAAGCCCTTAATAGAGCGGGTCACACTCTCTTGCTGGAGTTCTGATCTTTAGGGATCTTTCATCTCGCCTTGGGAGATCTGAGGGAAAAGGTTAATCGTTGCCAGGAGTGGGAAGAAAGCCTGGGCTCGGCTCCGAGCTTTGTGGCTCAGATCTGTGAAATGCCTTCCTTGAAGAGGAAGAGCCACTATGGCCTTGGGCTCTTGAAAGAGGCACAAAGGCCTCACTTATCTTTGCAGATGTTGGGGAGGCGCCTCTGATTCCTCTTGACTCTTTCTTTGCTCGAGGCTAAAGGTTGAAGTAGAAAGAGCTCTGCACAGTTATCGCTGCACATCCACACTGCTGAGCGTGGACTCTGTGGCAGATCCTCCTCACACACCTGACACCTTGGCTGCTCCCTGAACCAGAAGATCCATCTCATTGGAAGAAAATGGCTCCTTCAGTGGTCCTACTTCCACACTCATTCTGGTCCTTTCATGCCTTCACGTAGGAGGTAAGCTTTTTTTTGATCAGTATTTTATGGAATCACTGAGGGGTTTCAGTTGGAAGAAGCCTTATAGATCATCTTTTTTCTACCTCCTGTCATGGACAGGGGCACTTTCCTGGAATAACTGAGCTTCTCCACTTCTATTTGCCTCCTGGAACATGCTTTGATCCATGAACAACTTTAGGTAAACAGACCAAGAGAGTACCAAATTTAGTTTTCCTCTAGTGGACCTGTGTTTAGAATAATCCTGTCTTAACCCCCAGACCTTTGTGATCAGAGCCGCACACAGGGAGGGTCATTCTGAAATAGTTAAAACTATGGTTATGCCATTCACAGAACTGTCATTTTGATAGCACTCTGAAGGACAGAAAGACAACAGCCTTGCTATTTCAAAATTCAGTTCCTGGAGGACTTTGGAAATTTATTCTGGAGGATTTCCATTGACACCATTTTTCAACCAGATTTGGGGTGGACTTGCAGTTTTTGTCTTCTGGGCTGGTTTTATCTTCTGTTGAATTTCTGGAGAGGAGACTTCTGTGTGGCTTCACTCAGAGGGTTGAGAACCCACATACAATACACTAAAAACTGAAAACCAGCTGACATTTGGCCAGGTTGCAGCGGTTTTGGTCAACTAAAATTTAGAAAAAGACTTCAGCATCACTGATCAGAGTTTTTACTATCCTGATCTGCTGCAGTTTCAAGCACCAGGGACAAGATATCCCCATTGTAGAAGGGTTGGAATTGTGATGACCACTTACTCCAAGCATGTGGTCTTCAAGCCTTGGCATTGATCTGAAGTTCAAAAAAGCAGAATATGACATTTAGGAGAAGCAGAAACCTCCTAATCCCACTGGTATGAAACCAGTCCATCAATCAGAAACTGTATTCTGTGAGGATCCACTTTGGGGAAGCAGTTGTTTAAGATAATCATGAAGGTTTTTGCTTTATGAGTAGAATAAAGAGAGAATGAAAGTTTTGAATTCAGGGTTACACCCACCTTGGTTCTTTGTATATTAATTTCATTAATTGGCAGAAAATGCCAATTGATGTGGAAGTGAGAGACAAATTGTCTGTTTCTGAGGCTGTGCAATGGTGGTAGTCTGGGCCCTGAGAATTCTCTCAGCATAGACTCTGGATGCTGGTCAGATAAAATTCTCTGTCAATCCTTCCATAAATCAGCAGTCCCTACTAACAGTTTGTTTACAGTCCTTGCACACCATTTAAAATTCATATCATTAAAAAAAAAAAGGAATTATTCTTGCTCTTTTTTTTCTTCCTAATAAAAGCTTTTTTTGACAAATTATAATTAAATTTCAATTTAAATCTCTGTAGTATGTGTGACAATTCACTTCAGCCATGAACAGCATGAGAGTATAACAGAGGAGAACACTGAATAATAAAGCAGCATTTAGGAATTAGTTTTATTTCTGTAAATGAGTATTTCATTGCCATGAGAACAGTGAGCTTATGTTCTGAGTGACTTTGAAATCAAGTGTATTTCTTTGGGTCCAAGGACAGAAATGAAAGCCTACAAAGAGAAGATTGATATTCTTTTGCCTGTAGTAACAAGATTCTCTAAGTTATGAACAAATGGAAAATGAGTGAGATCAATTTGAATCTTCTCTCCACTAAGCACAGTGTAGAGAAAGATAAATATCAGACAACCTTAATGTTTAGAGTAGAGTCTAACACCAATGTTATTTATCCATGGAATTCAATGCCTGGGTTATCTTAGGAATTAAGTTGGTCTATCTTGTTTAAATAATATTGCAAACCCTCTGCTAATTGTTCTTAATATACTTATGATCTGGGAAATTCTATTTGGTGAAGTATTATTCAACTAACTCTTAACCAGTCTATTAATTAATAACCTAGTTATTCACTCTATTACAGGGCCAACATTTTTCCATTTTCCTAAGAAGCTAAAAAATTGGAAGCTGAAAAAGGAACAGACCATACAGACTTATTTTCTGTATCTAAGGTATTACTAGGAATTATTTGATCAGTTCCTGGCTCAGAGAGGGGATTTTTGATGGGAAATGATATGAAATGTAATTCCCAGAAACTAGAATTACTCAGCTTAGCTGGAGGAATTGGATGAAAATTTCTGAAGGTGAATAAACAGCAAGAACTTTAAATTTGAAAGACGAACTTAGGGTTGTAGTAGTCGCAGTGATTGAGAATGATTGTCGGTTTGAGATTTGCTGCAAGAATCCATGGGGGCACATAATGTGATAGATGATCCTAATGTTCCTTTCCAGCATTAAAACCTGTGACAGAAATTTTCTGAAGGCCTGGGAACACTCTAGGTCCTTCTGCCACAGTACTTTGTGAACATTTCCCCAGCAAGTTTAAGTCCCCACCACCATGTGAAATGTGTTTTTGGCAAGAACCAAGCCTGTTTTAGTGGAGGAAGCACAGTGAACCAACACTAAACACAGAGATTATATTTATTTTGGATTTCTCTAAGGCTCCAAAAGCCCTCTTGATTAAATGGATTCAATATTTTGATGTTCCCACAGATGCTGCACTCAGATCAGAGCCAACCCTCCAGAGCACAATAACAGACTAAAAATTTTTAGGGATTGCAGATAGACTAGAGCAGATCAAGTGCAGTGAGTGAAGGTGTATTTCAATTTAATCATCAGAGAGTAATTCTTGTGTTCTTGCTGCCTGTGCTATTGATCTTGGCATCTCCACAAGATTGCAAACACCTCCTGTCACCCCGTGCCCTAAAGCGGCTTCTACCCAGCTGTAACATTTATGTGACTGCAAGCATTGGAAAATTCTGATTTTTGTTCAAGCTCTTGAGGATTCAGTATATCCCTGTCTGTGGACTTGAAAGGCTTCTCCCAACACATCTTGCTCATATTCTTGGTGGCCTCTGTATTTTAAAAACAGACTTTAAGTTGTCTGTTTGTAATCATAAAGCTAGTTTTTAGTTACCACAATGTAGTGAGAGATATATCTTGAAAAGTTCACTACAAAATAGCCAGTTCACTACAAAATAATAAAAAATATATATTCTAAATATAAATAATATATATTATCTACAATATAATTATTATATATATCATATATTATGTAACTATTTATATTATATTACATTATATTATATTATATTACATTATATTACATTATATTATATTATATTATATTATATTATATTATATTATATTACATTATATTACATTATATTATATTATATTATATTATATTATATTATATTATATTTACAATATTTTTATATGCTAATATATCAAATATAATTTATTACAGATATCATACTTTGGTAACTATTTGCTATTTGCTATTTAATATTTGTATCAGTATGGTTGATTTATTATAAAAATTGTCTAGCATGCACATAATCACAACATACAGTGCCATGAATAAGTTAAATTGTTGAGAAACCATTTCAAAGCCACATACTTTTATTTTCTGGTATTAATTTGTTCAGTCAGTGTCAGGTTTTTGTTCTAATTATTGCTCTGTTTATCACAACTTTGTCTTTTTTCTTCGTTTCCTGACTCAGTGTGAATGTTCCATCTAGTTAAAAATTATAATGCTCTAAAAAAGGCTTGAGATAAAGTGCAAGGGACAACTTTTTAAGTGACAAAAGATTTTTAGCTTCTGGAACAGAGGTAAAGAACAGGTAATATCACCTCACACTCTTGGCTGAGAATAAAGAAAAATATTCATTAAGAGTTTTGAGGCATTTCCTATGCATGACATTATTTGACTGTTTATGGTTAATCATCGAAAATTTTTTTTCACAAAAATTTCATTAGTGGTTTTGTACAGTGAAGAGGTTAAAGGTGTAATGTAGCACAGCAATTACTTAAACCCAGATCAATTTAAAGGCTCAGAATAATAAGCTTGTTTACAAAAAAGAAAAAAAAATAAAATTGCATAAGTTAAGCATGCAACAAAAACTGATGGATATTTATAGGAAAATGATATACAATTACATGGAGAATGTGACATTGATCCAGTGTTAGGGTGCAACAATATCCACACTTCTGATAGCCTTGAGCTTAATGATTGAGAAAAATCTATGGAAAATTGGCAGCTTCATTGAGACTTGCAAGTAGAGACATTTTAAGGTATCAAAAAAACCCAAAAGGAGGGTGGCATTTCTTTTGGAACTTTGAAATAGTGTTTTTAAGGAGAAGAGAAAATAAAGCTAGGATCCAGTAGGGATTTGCAAGTAAAACTGCATGATATGTCCTTCTAATATTTTATTTTGCAGGCAATCCTATTATTTTGAAAGCTACATAACAAACATATCCATCTAGACTTAAATGCCATCTGGGTTTATATGAGGATTTGAAAATTATGTTAAACAGCATTGTAAGGAAAACTTGCTAGAAAAATTAGCTGCAATGATACAGGAAAAAAAATAGTTAGTAATGACAATACCTGTTTTACAAGGAACCTGCTGTGATAGCTAAAGAGCCTGGCCTTTAAAATTTAAATAAAACATTTAAAATTTGAGATCTGGCCTTTTGTGAATACAGTTTAAAGATTCATGTTAAAGACAACTGGATTTAGGAACAGGTGAATTCTTTTCCCCATCTCACCAAGCTTCCCTGGAGAAAGGATACAGAAGGATTGAGCTGGTCACAGTAAATTATTCATAATATACATGTGAATATGTAATATTAACATAGGATTTATGCTTTGATTTCATGATTTATTCATCTTGAACAATGTGTGAGGGTTTTTCTCAATGGGAAATTTTTCTTCTCCTCACCCCTGTACCCATGAATGGTTCCCATCCATCCTGCCAGCTGTGGGAGGAAACTATTGGAAATCTAATGGAGCAGAGTATAAGTGTGAGGAAAACCTAAACTTTGGCCGTAATTACAGTTATTTTAAGCACTTAGGGCATTATAGGTATGGGTGCAAAGGCTGCTGGGCAATGGTTTATGGGATTGTCTGTGGAATTTTGCAATAAATATTATGCTCATACTTGGAAATCACAAAATTCCACAGTCAACCTTTTTTTCAATTGGGTTTATTTTTAATGTTAAACTTCCTTGCTGGTACAGAAATTGCCTGAACTAGCAGTACTTCTGTGAGAAGGTCAATAATTCAATATTAACTGAAACAGATTTTCTATGATTAAGCTCTAGAGGTTTTTATTTTGGGTACCAGAGATTCTTTGCATTAGAAGCAGACTTCATTTTGCAAAGAGAGCAATAATTTCTGATAGTTTTTACTTCTAGCACTTCATTTAGCAGCCACCAGCACATTTATTTGCAAAGCTAAAGCAAAAGCCAGCAACACTTAGAAGGTAATTGTTTTTCAAAGGCAACACAACACAATGAAAATTCAAGAGGAGCAGGATCAGTTACTAAAGCTGAGCAGACACACAGGGATGAAGGAAGGGGATGCCAGATATCCAACTGCAATCCCTAAAAATGTCTGTGTAGGTCACTTGCAGACTGATAAATGGCTCCTTTTCAGTTTACTTCAGTAACAAGGCTCCTAAAACACCTTTGGTTTGTAAGGTATTGGAAAAAGATGCCCTGGGAAGTGTCAGAGTTGCCATCCTTGGAAGTAGTCAAAAACCATGAGGATTTGGCCCTTGAGTATGTGGTTTAGTGGTGAACATGGTGGTGGTGCTGGTTTTATGGTTGGACTTGATGATTGTAAAGGTCTTTTCCAACGTTTACAATTCTGTGATTCCTCCATGGTTTGCAGAAGAATGTGCATATGTGGGACAAAAATGGTTATGACTTAAGATCTATCTCTATAATTTAACCTCTGAAGTTTCTGACTTACCTAATAAATGAGGCTTCTCTCCCCTCAATTGTTAACTGAATGTATTTAGCTTTTTTCCAACTATTAACTCCCCAAATATCCAGGGCTTGGGTTGCTTTTGAATGATTTCTTCGGTTAATAAGAAACTTGCAGTGAACTTTGGATTTCCATCCTTTAAAAGCATTGACTTGCAGTTAGCCTATGAAAAGTGTAATTGATTTCCATTTAGCTGTAATGGAATTTCTGCCTGGGCTGCACAGAGTGGGGTGAGGGATGTGGAGAGCAGTGAATCACTGTCCCCAGGCTCGCTCCGTCTTCCGCGATGCTCCGAGGGATGGGAGCCCCCTGGAAATAAAACCCCCACGTTCCTCTCCAGTCAATTCACCTCTGCAGTCAGAAAGGGATGTTTTTAAGCAGAAGCAAAGGGCTGGATGATCGACCATAAAGCTTCTCTAATGAATTAAATTACAGCAGTGATACTTTCTTATTGTTGCAGGCAGGAGTGCCTGATACCAGCAGCCCGTGGGCAACAATACTAGGAAGTAACAGAATCTCAGCAGATGTCAGTTATTGCTTTCCCATTTCCCCCATCAGCAAAGGATTTTAGAGCCATAGATTGGGACTACTAGCCTGAAATACATTTGAAGAGGTCAGGAGGTATTATTGGAAGTCCTCTGGGAAAGATTTTCTACTCCTCTTAAAGACAATTCACATCAAACTATGTCTTGTTTCAAAGTATTTCACTTCAAAAAGGTGCTCTGAAAAGGTCTGAAAGAAATCTTTAGTAATATCTGCCATGTTAGTGTCACAGTTTCTGTTGCTGGGTTGTTTCATATAGGATGTGGAGCTAAGTTCTGAATTAGTTACTGCTGTGTTTGTGTCTGCATTCTTCCAAGGATGTGTGCAATCCTTTAGTCCTTCTGGGCAGCTTCCTCATGCTTTCTTGAAGGAATTTAGTGTTGTATTCAATGTTTTTCTCAAGGAGGGGCAGGCACTGATCTCCCCTCTCTGTGACCAGGTACAGGACCCAGGGAATGGCTGGAGCTGGGCCAGGGCCAGTCAGGCTGGAGATCAGGGAAAGGCTCTTCCCCAGAGGGTGCTGGGCACTGCCCAGGCTCCCCAGGGAATGGGCACAGCCCCAAGGCTGCCAGAGCTCCAGGAGGGTTTGGACAATGCTGCCAGGGATGCACAGGGTGGGATTGTTGGGGTATCTGGGCAGGGCCAGGGGTCAGACTCCATGACCCCTTTGTTTTCTCTTCCCACTCAGGATACTCTGTGATTCCATGATTCCTCCTTACAAGTTTCTTGGACAGTCTGCACTAAAAAAAATTCAGTTATTATGGCTTCCTAACCACCTGAGAGGAACCTTTGTTTACTAAGCAGTTCTGTTTGCTGGAAACTTTTGGGGTTTTTCTCTTTTATGTTTTAAACTAAGCAGGGTGAGCTCCACCCCTCTCTCCCAACACTGGCCATGAGGGAGAGACAGGGCTCAGGATGCTTTGTACTGACTACGCTGAGAGACACCCTTGCCTTGAGTAACAGATGATGTACTCAGTCTGTGCAGAGATTTTGCATTTCAAAGGAAAGCCCTTCATAGCAATCAACCCTTATGTTTGCTGCTGCTCACTTCAAGAGGGGAGTGCTATGAGTACTTGACATGTGGAACAAATACTACAGAAGAAAAAATAATTTCTGCCACTTCTCAACACTCTTTCATTTGACCTTCTAATGAGTTTTTATAGGACTCTAATGAGGTCTGACTCATGCTGATGCCAGCAGAGCTTCCTGGAGTGACTTTGGTCCTCCATGTGGAGCTCAATCCTAGTTAGAGGTCTGTGGTGGGGAAGCATCTCCATCACTGTCAGAAGTCAGAGTGCTTATTCCAACCACCACTGCACAGTAATTACACAGAGGATGGGGTTAATTTTTGATCCCTCTCTCATTTACTCCAAGACACATCGTTTTAATGTACACACTGACACATGGAGATGGACCATTTATGAGGGGTGATGGACTCCACTGCCATTAAGTTTTAATGCATCATTAATTTTCTAGGCAGATGTAAAACAAGGCTCCGATATTCTGTTCTTCATTCCCAAGGTTGACTTAAAAGTCAGTGACCTCTCTTGATTGAGTGGTCATTAAACTAGTCTGAACTATAGTCATTTTAATCTTCAGAGCATATAAAAATTAGCAGTTATAAAAAAAATGCAGATTTTTTCCTTAGACTCCAGCTTATTAATTTCTACATTAAAATTATGCTTAGAACTCTCTTCAAAAGCACCTGAGAAAACCTTTTGGATTCCTCAGTTTCTTTTGTCCAAGGTGAAATTCTATCCAAAATGATTTCATAACCCTGAAAACATTTGAGGAGCTTGATCTGCTAAGATTTAAGCACATTTGATTTTTAGGGATTTCAGTTATGCTCCTCAACAAAAATTCATTTGGAGAGAAGAAGAAAACAGGTGGGACAATAAAGCATCCCTGTCCTAGAGGGGCAGGGGTTGGGACCAGGTGGTCTTTGAGGTCCCCCCTCGGCCCATGCTGTTCCATGCTGGTATCCCCAAAGGTTTCAGACCCAAGGATGAGAGGTACCTTCAGCTGGGGTAGAAGATTTTGTTTCCTGCCCCATTCCCTGACTGCGGGCGCATCTCTGTCCTGGGACTGATGGCACAGCTGCCCATGGATGGGGTGGGCACCAGGGAAACCCACACAAGTCTGTTCTTTTGGAATCACTGGAGAGGGTTAACCTTCTCATAAGGAATCTGGTGTCCTGAAGAAGGTTCGCATTTTCACACACTGCTCCATCACAACTGAGATTTTACTGTGAAATAAAAACTCCTCAAGTTTTGTCAAATTGGCTTTTTCCATTCCCTCTGTTTTCTTTAAACCATCAGGTAGGTTTGGTGTGAACACATGAATTGAACTTCTGCAGATGAATCATTAAGTATTTTTTAATTTAAATAGAAACAGGTTTTTTTGCTGAATTTTTATTTTTTGGGGGGAAGAGGGTGTGGATGTGGTTTTCTTTCTTGATTTGGTCTGTTGTTGCCACCTTGTTTGTGGGGGTTTTTGGCAGTGCTGGAATAAAATGATGATTTTTAGCAGAGTCTAAGACCACGTTGGACAGAGTTTGGAGTAATCTGGGTTAGTGGAAAGTGTCCCTGCCCATGGCAGGTGTGGCACTGAATGGGCTTTAAGGTCCCTTCCCACCCAAACCATTCCATGTTATTGTTGTCCTTTGTCATTGTGCCTCCTTGATCCTCTTGTGAGTGACTTGGTCATCCAGTGAGTGAAAATTGAAGTAATTTTCAGTGCTAAGCAAGATTATTATCTCTCAGCATATAGAAATTATGAAATTTTTATTTCATACTGGGATATAAGTGGGCAAATTGGAAGTGAGGGTGTTAGTTAAGTACATATTATTTATCCAAATATCTACACGAAGAGCAAAAAGTAGTTCAACTTTCACAACTGAAGAGACATCCAAGCTCTTGCAGTGAGAAGAAATAGATGCAAAGTGCTTTATTTAATCTCCCCCGATATTTCAGGATTGTTATTTTACACAGACTAATGTAACAGCAAAATAACAAACAAAAATAACAGCAAAACAAACAGCACCACTCACAACAGTGTTTTCAGAAACTTAATAAGAACTGTCAGATTCTTATCCTAATCACGTTCACCAATTTAGTGTTTCTCCTTGTCCTGTTCCTGAAAAGCATCAGAATAATTTTCTTCCCCAAGCCCTATTGATTGCTGTCCTGTAGAAGTTGAACGTATCTGCACTATTTGTTTGGGTTTTGTTGTCAGTAATCCATTTTTGTTTGTATTTCCTTCCAGTTCTATTATAAAATTCAAGTCAGTCTTGTTCTGAAGTGCAGGGAACCTGGGAGCAGCTTGCCCTGAGGACTGCATTGTATTTTAATAAGTGTTACATCACTCCTAGAAGCACCAGTTAATTGCCCTTGGACTTGTGTGAGGGAGTGCTTCTGATGCAATTTCTAGGTGTACTTCATGGGAATTCTTTCTAAAATTACTGAAGTGTGAGGAGGCAGGAGCAGCAGAGACGGGCTTTTATGGATTGACCATGACCCCCCATTGCCCATCTCGAGAGTGTGGGTGGTGGAAGATGTTTTAATCTGAATTTGCTTTCTTTATCCGAACATATTTTAGTTGGTGATCAATTCAATTAATTTTCCCCAAGCTGAGTCTGTTTTGCCTGTGGCTATAATTAGTAAGTGACCTCCTAGTTTGTTTTTGTTTTCTTTTTTTTTTTTTTTTTTATCACCATCCATGAGGTTTTTCATCTCATCTAATTTTCTCCCCTGACCTGTTGAGGAGGGAGATCAGGAGAGCAGCTGGGTGGGCTCTGGCAGCCAGCCGAGGTCAACCTCTCCATATGAATATATTTACATATTATACCAATATTGGTATGGGAAAAAGTGCTCCTTTGGGATCAGCTTCTACAGAACACCAAGTTTTATGGCAATGTCAGGACAGATGAAGGTGGGAGTATCTCCAGGGAGCAATTAGGGGATGTAACAGAATTAGTTTATTGCCATTCTTTGCAGTACTTTCTCCTTTTAGGAGCACAAAATTATCCCAAATTGCATTGATTTTAAGATTGCAAGAATATTATCGTTCTAGGCAGACAGATTTCACCACAGTCTCCCACGATTTTGCCCAAAATTTCACAGGTTTAGGAAGTGCTGTGTGTTTTCATTGGCAGCTGGGAGGAGCAACACCAGTTCCCAAGGATTGCTGTCAGATCTTCACCCCAGGGCATTATTTTGTGATCATGGATTGGACAGAGGTAGCTACCTGCTCATAAATATTTATTTACATGTTAGAGTGCTAATTTGAAAGCTTAAAAATTGAATTAATTTGGGTTCTTTATCTATGAGTAGAATAGAGTGGTTTTGGCATAAGGACTTCAGTTGTGGTCAGACCTACAGCCCCACATGATGAATTGCTCTGGTTATGATGCTCTTCTTTCAATAATTATTAAGTTAGATAAATAAAATATTATCTTAATGTATAACACTCATTCTAAATTAAAAAAAAAAAAAGAAAGAAAAAACAAAACCAAGCTGACATTATTTTTTGTAGTAGCTGTTAAATTTAGAATTTCAATGATTATTTAGGAATTCATTTACTCAGCTGAGGCATTGGCACAGTTTTCCCAGAGAAGACCTGATATTAGTGGAAGGTTCCCCTGCCCATGGCAGGGGTAGGAATGAGAAGAGAATAATTTTAACGTATAAAGAAATATAAAAGAAAAATGCTTATATAGGTCAGATGTCACCCAAACTGAGCACACAAACACTTGGTGTTTAATTCTGAAGTTTAGCAATGAGTATTTCCTTATGGTTTACCAATGAAATAAAGAAGAATTTGCTCCCTTAAATATAAAAAAAGAAGAAAATTTAATACTTCTTTTCCATGAAGGTCTGTTTCAGTCAATAAACACCTTGTGAAATGACAAACACTATTGCAAACAAGAAAACTGCTTTAAAAAGCTGTTTATAACATGTAGCATATTAAAGCACGTTTTATGATTCATGTAGCCTAAATATGAATATAAATTGATGATTTTCTTCTTTCTTGTGCTTGACTGGAAATGTAAGGGGGTTTTTATGCTTTAACAACCTACCAAAGATTTTTCAGAGCAAAGAGTCTTTCTATGTCATTAGACTTAGCCTACTTGTAAATATGTAAATATCACTATAAATATTAGCATTTGTCTTGGTTGAAGAATGTAAATATGGCTTTGGGGAATTTGGAGGTGGGAGATGAGGAAAGGGAGGAAATAGTAATGAGGAAAGTATGGTACAAGGTTTCAAGTTCAAAAGCTGAAACTTGAATTTTGGAATTAAAATTTGTGGATGTTTCACTGTACTTTCAGCTCATGCCCATTTTTAGGCTTACACTTAGTCTGGATTTGGGATTTCCAAACCACTGAGTTTGGGTTGATTTGTTTCATGTGGAAAATTCTTACAGTTCTATAAATATGTAAATCCTCCGATAAGGTGTTGTGTGTGTCAGGAAATTATAAGTATAATAAAAGCACAAAAATGCCAGGGGGGAGTGGGAAGAGCCTTGCCATGCTCCACCTAAGTGCAAAGAGTGTCTCCCAAACCCCTCATTCTCCACGAAATGTAACATTTCTGTCTCAGCAGATGACACTCCAGAAATACTGACTCAGTTTTTACATAGGGTCACTAAAATTTCCTGAATATCTACAAATAATGGTGTGTTCTTTTTTATATTATAGAATCCCAGACTGGTTTGGGTTGGAGGGACATCAAAGCCCATCCAGTGCCACCCCCTACCATGAGCAGGGACACCTTCCACTAGATCAGAATTGCTCCAAACCCCATCCAGCCTGGCCAGGAACAATTCTAGGGCCCTGAACAAGATACCTGCCTGTCATAGGGAGAAACAGAAAGTGGGAAAATTACACTTTCCATTAAAGAATGCAACAGTGCTCCACAGATAAAATAATTTGCCTAAAAAATATGTACTTTTCTGTAGATATGAAAGTGTTACAAAAATGATTTTAACATCACATTATCTAATTTACTTTAATGGATACAGAGGATATATAAATAACATTAATGTTATTTATACCTCTAGGAAGACATAAATAAGCCTGACTTCAACATTGTGGGCAAGGATGTCCCTGCCCATGACAGGGGGTGGAACAAAATCATCTTTAACGTCGCTTCCATCCCAAACCAGTCTGGGATTCTGGGAGTACCCTGCTTTGGCCTTGCCTATTGTGCAAAGCATCATGTTCAGGTCAGTCTGGAGACAAATTCCAAGTGATTTATTTTAGTTTGAAATATTTTCTTAGGAAGTCTTGCAAGGCCATTTGGGAAATATAACAAAGAACTTGTGCACAGCTGATATGGGCTTGCAATGGGAAATTGGAGTAAAGGACCCCTAACAATCCCTAGAAACTTTGTTTGCTGTGATTATAATTCTTTGTGAAGGTCTTGGAAAACAAAACAGAGCAGTCTTGCCTGGCTTGGGAGACCCTGGCTTGGCCCAGTGTCAGGTGGCACAGAAATTGCTGCTCCACAGAGTCCTTTGTGGGTTTGTGTACCACACAGAAAATATGGCTTAACCTCTGCAGTAATCACAGAGTGAAAAGCCTGAAAAGGCTTCAAACACCAGCAGAAATTGCCAGGGGTCTGTTGAATTTCCTGCCTTGGAGATGCTCCAAACTGGAGTGAGCAAGCTGAGACCCCCTGGCCCTGTGCAGAGCAGGGACTGGATGGAGATTTCCAGAGGCTCTTCCCAACCTTTATCATCCCCTGACACTGTGATCTGAAAGGGCAGAGGAAATTAGTCCCCACTTTGCTCTGGATTCTGATGTCTGAGGATGCACAAGCCCCTGTGCTGCCAGGGACAGGGATAATATTGCAACAATTATGGATTTCCTCCCAAAATCTGGAGCAAGAGTTCATGAGAACCTTGCCTCAAGGAGCATCATGTCTTAGGGAAGCATCCTGACCTTCAAACTTTTCAGACTGACTTTTCTGCTGTGTTATTAGGTATTAACTTAGTAAAATATGGGGGGTTTTTAAAATCCTTTTTGCTGTGCCATGAATTCTTGCTTGCTTGGTTTAGATGTGCTAAAATAAATACTTTTTAATGAGACCAGGACCAAATAGAGTAACTCCTAATGACTGAGGTTTTTAAAATCATTTTTATACAGCATAAAGATAAAAACCAAATATGCTGTGGTCATATACACAGATATATAGAATCTCTCCTTTTGATACATTAAAAATATACTTATATGAGTAGGAGTAAAAGTGCAGGATCACTTGCAAAGTCATGGAATCACAGTCATAGAACCATAACTCAAATGTGTAGATGGCTTTGTATGAAAAGCAGTGTGAGCCTTCTTGTCTGATTTTGAATGGTTTGACAGGAAAAATAGTTTTATCCATGTGTCCCTACAGGAGAGTGGGAAAGGATAGCACTTAATGGGTAATTTTCAGCTGAAATGTAGGATTGGCTCACTTGGTGTTGAAATATCATCTACAAATACAATCTTTGCAATGCAAAGAAAAGAGTGTTGGAAAAACTGACCTGTAACATAGGAGATTTAAAGAATATGAACTATTCAGCTTTTCTAAAAGAAGACTGAAGTGCAACTTAATCAGGAAGTCAAACCCTTTCCATTAACAGATATTTTAGAGAAAATCATTTAGCAGAGAAAGTCACAGTAAAAACCAGGGATGGATGCTCAGGGAAGATGGATTCAAACTGCAGCTGTGCTGGGGATTTGGAAAGGTCCAGACATTCATAAGAGCAAAAGTGATTTATAAAGGAAACGGGGAAAAAGAGAAGCATAATAAGAATTTTTCATTTCAGTGTCTTCAGAATAAGTGTTTCAAGAACATATGGTTCAGTTGCACACAGAATATTGGACTCAAAGAAATATGAAGTCAAAGTTAATGGTCTGCACTATTGGTAGAAAATTATTTCTCCCACCCTACAAATGGACAGATGGAACAATAAGCATTGCATCCGTCCCATGAAAGGAATTGAAAGTTTTTCATAAATTCTGAAATGGAAGCAATTCCTGTTCCAGGAGCTCTAAAGAGATTGAAATAGTGAATAAATGTCAGGGGAAAACAATGCCATTTTCTCCTAAAATACACAGGAAAAATAATTTTGCTGGGAAACATGTGGAAATATTTTACACTTGTGTTTTTCCCTTTCTCTAAAACACTTTGACTGTCTAAAAGATAGATTCTTTCTGTTGTTTTGGGTGGGCTTTGATTTGGGTATTTTTGGTTATTGGGGTTTTTTTTGTTGTTGTTGTTGTGGATTCTGGAAACTAAACCAGACCTGAATTAACTTAGGGAGATCATTGTCTTCATCAGTCAGCAGCTTTGAGATGTGTCATTTATTGTGCTCACCACATTTTTCTTGCAGACAACATCTGCATGATAATTTAGAAAGCAACTGCATTTTCTAACAAAATATTTTTTGATTGAGACAAAAAAAAACAAAAAAAACCCCAAAAAAACTCAAAGAAACAAACCACCCTTTCAAAACTTAAAATATGGTTACTTGCAACTGTATTTCTTCTTTCCCTTGGCATCCTCTTTGAAATACAATGACAAAGGAGCACTATTGATGGAGCAGTTGTTTTAACAGCATCCTGCTTTAAGGATTAATGAAATAGCCCACCTCTAAAGGATGGATTTCCTTCCCAAGAATGTCATAAACCCCTCTGAAAAAAAGGCCTTCAAGTTATGGGGCTTCTGCACAAACCCTCACATGAGAGGTTTGACATTCAGATTCTGTTCTTTGCTCCTCCTCATGACTTTCTTTTATGTAACGGGGTAAGTGCAAGATCGTAACAACATCCACTCCTAATCAACAGGAGGATTTCCACATCCAGGACTCCCTGTGTCTGGCACTGGGTCCCTGGGGGCTGGCTGAGGTGAAGATCCAGAATCAGAGAATCTCAGAATGGTTTGGGTGGGAAGGCCTTCCACATCATCCAGTGCCAACCCTGCTGTGGGCAGGGACACCTCCCACTGTCCCAGGTTGCTCCAAGCCCCATCCAGCCTGGCCTTGGGCACTGCCAGGGATCCAGGGGCAGCCACAGCTTCTCTGGGCACCCTGTGCCAGGGCCTGCCCACCCTCACAGGGAACAATTCCTTCCCACTATCCCATCCAACCCTGCCCTTTGCCAGTTTGAAGCCATTCCCCCTTGCCCTGTCCCTCCAGTTCCTGATGAGTTGTCCCTCTCCAGTTCCCTGGAGCCCCTGCAGGCCCTGGAAGGTTCTGTGAGGTCTCCACACAACCTTCTCTGCTCCAGGCTGAACATTCCCAGCTCTGCCAGCCTGGCTCCATTGGGGAGGTGCTCCAGAGCCCTTCATGACTCCTCTGGACTTGCTCCAACATTTCCTTGTCTTTATTATGTTTGGGACACCAGAACTAAGACTGCACTGCAGGTGGGGTCTCACCAGAGCAGAGTGGAGAGGGGGAATCCCCTCCCTCAAAAGAAGGAATGTGTGTTTCCCCTTTTTCTTAAGGGAAAAAAGAATTTTTTTATCTTCAGGGACATGATTTTCTTTTCTTGAGTAGGAACAGACCAACAGTGTCACAAAGGGAAATTACAAACTGGATTTGCTTTGCCAAAGGAGTGAAATGTTCTGTCTGGAAAGCTGGACTGGTAAATTAACCAGTATCTTTCTCCCTGTTATGCCACAAGACTGGGAAACGCATTTTTACATGCCCAGTTTGTTCATTACCTTTTTCTGATCAAAATGGGATGGAATTTCCATCCTTTAGAGCAGCTGTTGCAGTGAAGCTCCAGATGGTGGCTGCACTCATTGCATTGCAATAAGATAGATTAAAACTAATATTTTAATAATAAAGAGTGTAATAGCAACATCTTGTTTTATTGTCATGATGACTAAAAGGAATGATCCTCTCAACAATCTTAGATAATAATCTGTCAACTCTATCATATCTATAATCTCACAAAAGATTTTTCCCTTTAGTAATAAAAAACATGAGGCTTTGTACATACCACAGGTTTTTGGGACTTTTCTGGTTTTGTCTTAGGCTGAGAGTACTTTTTATTTGTCAGGTTTGATAACAGTTGTTTAGCAATCAACATTTTGATGCAGTTTTGCTTTAGTTTACAGAGCTAAAAGTAATTTTTCTATGTGAATAGAATTGTCTTTGCCATCCAGAATAAATAGTTGTGGGGAAGGTTTTGTAGACATGTAGAGATCCCAGGAGTCTCACTCCAATCACAACAGTCAATCTGTGGTTGTTACAGGGATAAAACCTCACATCCTGCAGGTAAAACCACTTTCAAAGGGAACAAGAGAGAACAGCTGGAAAATAGGGATCAAAGGAAGAGCAGGAGCATGCTGGCAGGCTCTGCAGGGAAAAGGTGTGTAAAAAACCAAGGAGATCCCAAGAATATAAACATCCTCCTCCTGGCAAAGAGGAAGAAGGTGCCATGAACATCCCACTCCCCCTGTCAAGGCCTCAGAGCGCTGGAAGTTCCCCACAGCAGAGCAAAACCCCATCCCTGAGGGCTTCTGAGTGATCCCAAAAATATATTCCTAGGAGGTTGATGTACCTTAAATATATAATATTGCACCTCAAATGGAACCTACCAAGCCAAGGTTCATGACTCTCTGAAGTATCAGTTAGGTGATTCATGTGTTAATATCAGTGTTTTTCATCAAATCCAGCTCTTCTGGCTCCTGTTTCTTGACAGGATTTTATGCTACAATCATTGACTACTTTTTTTTTTTTTATTTGGCTGGGTTTTTAAAATATCTTTGCTGAAGGAAGCTCCAAGATTGTTTGTAAATGGTTGCCACCAGTAAGCTGCTGCTCGCTGGTGAAACCTGAATTACTTAACCCCAGGATTTCAACAATAATCCATTTGTAATTCTTCAATTACCCTGCAAGAAGCCAAGTATTTAATTGTTTTCTCCCTCTAACCTTGCTGCCAATGGAAATCCACATTTAAGGGAGAATAAGAATATTGACCTTTCTTTTTTCAGGTAATACCAACTAATTATGACACGTTCAGACCACTTAATCGATGTATTGTAAGATAATTGCTCTCTGCAAGGACCAGGATGTGTTTTGCTGTAGGCAAAAAAAATATTCAGTAACTATTTAATTACTTAAATTGTGGCATTTTCAGTTCTTGATGTGTCTGAGCTGAAATGCAGCCCCTTGACCACAGACAGGGAGTAGAGCTGGAGCCAGGAGAGGCTGGACAAGTCAATTACAAACCAGTGGAGCACACAGGGCCATGACATGTATTTAAACCCTCTGCCAGAAAATGTGCCAAGCAAGGCAAGTGGAAACTTTAATTAGCTGATCTTTAAAGTTCTATCTTATTTCCTGCAGAATAAGTTCTAATCCTTGCACTGTTTTGACAGTTTTTCTGACCTGAACTGAATTTCTTTTGCTGACGCGCTAATCCGGATTTCATTTAAAATTATCATTTATATTTGCTCATTGTTCCTTTTGCTGAATTTAATTAGAGTTTTTCCAGGATTGGCTGAAGGCTGTTTTGGGGAGGGAATTTGTACAGCAAGCTGTAGCATGTTGGAGAAATTATAACCCTGGGCTTTTTTAAATTAAATGAAAGTGAAGGGTAAAAAATTAAAAGTATGCTGCAAAAGTATTAATCTTACTTCACACACAGAAATTCATAAACTTGAACATTATGCAAGCCTTGTTGAAAGTTAGAGCTAAACAGCAGAGTCTTATTACTGCTCCTGCATTGTTCTGTCCTTCAGCTATTTCAGATTTAACTGAGCTTTTTGTGTCTGCAAAGAGGCTTGAATTAGAAAACTGCCAAACATAAAAAAATGTGTGGTGGTGAAATGTGTTTCTGTGGAAAAACCAGTGCTAAAAATCCCCTGGAATTCACACTTGGCTGAGCTGTTGACCTCTGTGTTAGAGGACAGCACAACACATGGCAAGTGAAACACTGATTTTTACAAGCGCTTTTAACTGCAGAAGAGATTTTTATTTGGGGTTTTATTTTTTCTCTGTTACTACAGCACAGAATCCAGATGTAGCACAGGAACACAAAATCATCTGAATCAGTAAGTTTGCCATCCTCCTGAGGTGCCTGACTAACGGATCAGATGAATTTGGAGATTTAAAGTAGACTGTCCTCAATTCAACAGCTAAAATTTTAGTCTTCCCAGCACACACAGAAGGCAAAATCCCCCATTTTCCTCCACACCATTGAAAGTCAAGGTCATGTAGGTCCTTTTCCAGAAGTGGTTAACCAGACCATTTTTCTACTAAAAGTAACATTATTAATGCATGATAAAGGGTGAGAAACTCTTCTACTTGAATTTGAATTTATCAAAACACTGTGGAAGCTGAGAAGGAAGCACTCTGTTCTCAGTGTTGCTTTAATCTATATTTGTTGCAGAAAGATGTTTAGATTAGTTTTGTCCTCTGTCCTTCAGTAAACCCTATACAACATTATTTTATTAACATATATTCTTTTCACTGTTGAATTTAATTTTATGTATTTTTCACTAGCAAGCATAAAAATGAGTCATCTTGTGTGTCAGATGTGTTTCTGCAGGTTAATACCAAGCATAAAAGGTCATTTCTGTGTTTTGGTGTTGTAAATTCATAAACACTGCTTGCATTCTTGGGACTTGCTTGTGCTACCCCAGATTTCCAAACCTCAGACATTTGTATCTTCATCCAAAGATCACTGAAACCTTGGATGAGTTTGGGACTGCCCCACATCCCTGGAAATGTTCAAGAGGAAGGTGTCCCTGCCCTTGGCAGGGGGTGGGATGAGATTAAGCTGTCTTCCCACCCAAACCATTCTATGGGTTTGGAGAAGGGAATAAATTTCCAAGGTGTCTCTCAATACAGAATTTCTTTCTAAATCTGGTGCTGCAGCTCAACAGATAGAAAAAAAGGAAATCTATTTAACCCTCTGCAAAAGAGCAAAACCCATTCCTCTAGAGCCCTTAATCCCACAAGCCATTTCAAATTTTAAATTTCCCTAAATATTCTAGGGCATTAACCATAACTTCACAACAATTACCCTGAAAGAGAATTTCCAGTTCTGCATTACTATGAGTCAGTTTTATTTCCTGACAATGACCTGACTGGTGGTCGTATGAATTTATAAATTCATATGTATAAGTTTCACAAATATTATTTTTTTTGGTAAAACTTGTTCAAATGGCATGAAGGTTGGATTAGCAATCAGATGTTCCTGAGCTCTCTATGATGATCCAAGATGATGCCTCAGGTTTTAGCTTTTATATTTTTCAGATTCTGTGTTGCTTTAGTGTGTAGTTCTGATCTTCATATGAGGGGATGGTGAGCTCTCTGCACAGAGCAGGGAGACAAAAAAATTCCTTCTCTAGCTGGGGACCAAGGACAAATGATCCAAATCTCAGGCCCAAGAGCACAAACAACGTGGGCTGAAGAGAGAAAAAAAAGCAGGATGGGACTGTATGGGCTAAAGCTGGAACTGGACAATTAATTCAAATGGGCAAATGGAGCAAAACTTATAGAAGTGTCAGACCCCATGACCAGCTGTGCATTTTGTGACCATTTTGGTTCATCTTGGGTGCAGCCCTGGCTGGGCTCTTGTGCTGCCCAAGGTGGATCCATTGAGGCCTCCTAATAAATCCCTACTTTATTCTTTAACTCTGCCCAGCCTCTGTTCTAGGCCAGCCTACACAAGGCATCAAGGAAAGGTAAAAATGGTCTGAGAGAAGGATGTTGGGATGAAATGTGTCCCTGTCAAGACCAATCCTGATTTCATCTTTAGCATGCAATGGAATTAAACCATAATGCTCAGTCAGACCATCTGAATGGCTTAAAACTGAAAGAGGATTGGTTTTTATTAGAAGGAATTGGGAAAGAATTGTCCCCTGTGAGGGTGGGGAGGCCCTGGCACAGGGTGCCCAGAGAAGCTGTGGCTGCCCCTGGATCCCTGGCAGTGTCCAAGGCCAGGCTGGACAGGGCTTGGAGCACCCTGGGACAGTGGAAGGTGTCCCTGCCCATGGCAGGCGTTGGGATGAGATGAGCTTCCAGGTCCCTTCCCATCCAAACCATTCCAGGATTCTATGACTCCATCATCTTCAGTGTTCCTAAATTCTGCTATAGTTTTTATTACATTGTAATGTGCTGGAGCATAAGAAATGAGGAAAAAAATAAAAGTAGATGTATGCTCTGAGTTTTTTTTTTTCCTAATAGTATGTCTGAGTTGAAAAACCAAAATCCAGACTGCATTATTTTCTGCAGTGGCACATTCATATTTTTTACCTACCTCATCTATACTTGATGCAGTTGTCCATATTATTTATTTATTTTCCTCCTTATTTAGTTTCCTCTCTTATCGCTGTGGAGTTGCCTTTGCCTCACAGCCACCCCAGGAAGCTTTATTTCAGCATTCACACTGTTTCAGCTCATCTGAGACATGTTAGGTCAGAGGGTTATGGAAAGACCTGCTCAGTTTTTGATGGCTTCTAAAACAGATGTCCGGATTATTTTTGTGTACGGGTTTTCTTTGCAAATTTCCCATCAATTAATTGGTTAATTTTCCTTTACTGGTTATTTACTGGTTTATTTCCTTTACTGGTTATTACT
This sequence comes from Melozone crissalis, assembly GCF_028551555.1. NCBI lineage: Eukaryota > Metazoa > Chordata > Aves > Passeriformes > Passerellidae > Melozone > Melozone crissalis. Next base: position 7,888,733 of record NW_026535823.1, on the reverse strand, counting down.
GGTTATTTACAAGTCTGAATAGTGAGACAGACTTTTCAGCAAAAATTGCTTTTATTCCTGTATTCCAGCATGACCATTTGCTGCGGATTTTTTCCTCTCTTAGAAGATAATAATTAAAGTAAATTTTAGATTGTCTTGAAAGGCATTTTAATGTAACAAATTCCTGACATACCACCTGTTGTCCTTATTGCTTGGTTCTTCCACCCAAAAGGGAAAAAAGAAATCCAGTTTGATGTAGTTACAGAAGCAATGCCTGTCAAAGGCAAGGCTCTGTAATGAAGCACTGGGAAGATTTGTCACACATTAAAGAGTTCTTGGAAATGTCAAACTTGCCAGAGCTAAATCCAGGATTTGAACACAAGTTCCTGAGTAAGCTCCTGCATTGAAAGAAAGAACTGGTATAACACCAGCTTCAGAACAACATTTTTGAGAAGCATTTTCTCCAAATTCTCTGTCTTTAAGTATCTGTCACAAAATGAATCCTTTCCAATTAAGCTCGGGAGGTTTTCCTTTCATCCCATTTTCTTTTCCAGCAGGAATCTAACAAGAATGATTCTGCTGTTGGTTTCTATAAGAAACTCCTAAAGTGCTTCTGGGCATTTATATCTGCTGAGTGTATTAATTTCAGGCAGACTCTCAAACTTGAAATATTTGAGTAATTTAAAATTGAGATCCCAGTTCCACATGTGCTGTGCCCTTCACCTGTGGAAGTTTGTGCCCATCACTGCTGCCTGACAGAAACACCATTGTTACACGTGAGCAAGTCTTTGCTGTGCTCCCTCTGACACAAAATCAATGGGCAGAATAAAACCAGCATAAAGAAAATGTTGAGATTGCTCATTCTGTTAACAGCTCTCCTCAAAACCACCTCTGGAACCAGATTGATTGATGACAGGTTCTCCTGAATCAGATCTTCAAATTATCTCACTTCTCCTCTGATTTGTGTCAGTTGAGCTGCATTAAATAGACAAAACTGCATGAGGTCAGGCAAAAAATATCTACTAAAGACATTAAACATTTCTGGGAATTCATGGTCACATATATGAGTTGCTACCATGATACACTGTGCTGTTTATTCTGGAATTAAAATATTTTTGGGTGTTGCAGGTATATTGGAAGATAGAAATGGCAAGGAAAAAGAAACTTCTTCAAAATTGCAGTAATGCTGTTTTTTATATGAATTTTTTAAGTGTTTATAGCTCTGATTTCAAGACACTGTATGTGCATATAAGTAAGGTCACAGGTAACACCAGGTTGGGTGGGATGTGCTGGAGGGTAGGAAGGTTCTGTAGAGAGATCACAGGTTGGACTTAATGCACTTAAAGGCATTTTCCAACTGAAATTATTCTGTGATTCTATGTAAATTTATCAATTTTCTTCAATATTGCCACATTAGAACTTGTGACTTAATCACAACATTCTTTTTCTTCATAACTGGGATAATCCTAAAAATGCAATCTGAAGATTTTGCTATTCAATATCAACATTCCATTTGCCTGTTCGATATAGAAACTTATCAAAACCTCCTTTCTTTGCAGTGTCTATTTCCCCAATGACAGATATATAGACATTTATTTATTGCAGCACAGAGTAGGCACATTTTAAAGTCCCAGTCCAGGGAGGGATTTGTAGACAACAAAGCAGAATTCTGATGTATTAATGCCAGATTTCTTCATTCTCTCTGTTCCTGTCAAGATGCCTTGTCAGAGCCTGGCTGGAAAACAGAGTTCTGAAATCTATTGTCATGTTCAGGCTTGAAATGCCTGAAGACTTCTGATGTCCTGTAAATCAAAAATTATTTTGAAGCATTCAGGTGGCTGAGCATGCAGGGAGGGTGAGCAATCTTTGCCAGTCTCAAAGCTGGGGAACAAACAACAAAGAACTTTGATGAGACATTCACAAAAGCCTGATCTGTTAATTCAAATTTGTGTATTTGAACCAAATCATTTACAAAAGTGGGAAAACAGAGGATTGTGCATGAGAAGCTTTAAAAAGGAGTATATCTGTATCCAATACAAATTCACAGGTTCAAGTTTAATGGAAAATCGTGCTTTCTCAAGATGGACAGGAAAAAGAAAATAAAGAATCCCATCCCTTCCTTGGCACTGTGGATGCTTCCTTTCTAAGTGTGAACTTGCCTATTAAATGACAAGTAAAAGAAGCAGTTTGAGCTTTGTCTTTCAGTGCATTTGAGATGCAGATTCCCTTAGTTTGTAAACCATAGTCCTGATGTTATTTTCGTTTTATTTTATTTTCGTTTTGTTTTATTTTATTTTATTTTATTTTATTTTATTTTATTTTATTTTATTTTATTTTTATCTTTCACTTTCTTTGGAATATCCTTGGCAGGGTTCCTTAGTCCTGGCTGTGATATATGCCTTATCATTGTGCCAATCGCTTTGTACCCTACTTCTTATCCCTTCTCTCCCACTGAGCATTTTTAATTGAGCATTTTTTAATTGAGCATGGCTATTTCAGAATCCAGAATGGTTTGTTTTGGAAGGGACCTTAATCCCCTTAATTCCACCCCCTGCCATACCTTCCACTATCCCAGGTTGCTCCAAACCCCATCCAACCAGGCTTTGGATACTTCCAGGGACCCAGGGACACTAAAAAAAAATTAAATCTTCTGATTTAGAATAGGAAGTTAAAAAAGGTACATTTCTATGGACAATATCTCTGTGAAATTGCCTTTTTGCAAAATAATGATTGGATGTATTTTTATCTGGTAGTTATATGATATTTTAATCCTTATTCTTGATAAAATAATATCACAGCTGAATAAAATTATGAAGGCTCATACAGTACTTTTAGGCAGAGATCCTTATAATTAATAGCAGGAAAATAATTCTGATGAGATGACCTTGGTCTCAAAACTCTTCCAAAGCTGAAAGAGCATTCAGGTGCCTGAGTTTTTGATTGTTGTTTTTCCTCAGCTTTTTCAGTGTTTAATTTCAGGCTTCTGTGAACTTCATAAGACTAAGTAGTTCGTCACGAAAGTGCTTTGTTTTAGAAAAATAATCATTGTATTCATTATCTCATCATCTGTGTGCAGCAGGTATTTTATTCCAAGGCTCTCTTGATCAAATTCTTTGGTTCAAAATTTTGTGAGGATGATCACTGAATTTCCAGTTGCCAGACTGTGCCTGGCTGGTGTCAGCTCACCATGAAGGGAGCTGAGACAGTGGCAGCAAGGAGAAATCACTGCAAATTAAGCTTGAAATGGGGTTTCTGGAGGTTTTTGACCTTTCTGAGGGGGGATACAAGGGTGCCACAGTGTTGAACAAAGTTCTGAGTGCATCTGCTCTTCAGAGATGAGTCTGGTGTCATACCAATGGAAGTGACAGTGGTAAAACACCAAATTGCTTCATAAAAATGTAATGTTGGAGCTGTCCAGTCCAGCCCAAAGGCCATGTCTCTATTTTTTTTTCCCTAACTTGTCCTGAGTGTGAAAATGAGGCTTTTTCCTTCTGTGATTGTTGCTGAACATATGTCTAAATTCAGCTTAATCTTGACAAGATGTTCAGAATCACCAGAGCTTCCTGCAGTTTCTTACCACCGGCCATTATCTCTCCTACACTCAATACTGAAACACCTTACAGAGACTTTGGTACTTTCCTAAGTAAAAACCAGCAAGGCACAACAGGATTTTGTTGAGATATTTATGCCAGATTTAACATCGTGATGGTCTCTGTCACTCACAAATATTTTTGGCAAATGCTTATGGGGAGTTGCATTTCTCTCTGAGCTGGCTCTATCACAAATAAAATCTGGCTTGGAATCAGAAGTGCCACGCTGAAATATCACAGGTTTCCTATCTATTGGGAATGGAATTCAGCATTCTCCCTCTGTTGCCCAGAATGTTTTTTTGCAAACAGCAGAGATGATTCTCATCTGGGCATTGTCCCAGCTTTCTCTGAAATATCACAAGGGAGAGCAGCAGCACTGAAAGGAGACATCACAGAGGGTTTGGACCTGATGTTCCCCTAGAGATCTGCTGTGAATTTGGTCTCCAGGGACTGACTGGACCTTCAAAGACCCACATGGTTCCTAATCCTTGGGGAAGACTGGTTTGAGTCTTATACAGACAAACTTTGGTAGCAGCAGCTTTGTTATTTCCTCCCAAGCTCGTGGTGAAATGAAACTTTACACGCAAAAGCTTGTCACAGGCAGAAGGAACAAAGCAGACACGCACCTCAAAATGAAAAATTTATGGTTATTATGATTAATGTTTTAACAGTCTAATAATGCTTTAATAATCTAAATGTTTTGATAGTCCAAATGATCCTATCAGTACAGAAAATCTCATTACTAACACAATGAAAATCATCATGGAAAAAGCCTTCCTATATAAAAGAAGATAAAGATTGTGTTGTTATTGTTGTCTCTGTCCTAGTGTCTACCTTTCAGTCTTCCTCCAGGAAAATGGGATGGGTTTATCCTTGATTGGAGAGAGATAGGGACTCAGTGAGATGGTCAAAGAACCCAAATGTATTGTGAAGCACAACTGCTTCATTTATGTTTATTTTTGAAATTTTATTTTACTTGTTCTAATGCTTAAGTTTTGTGGAAGATATTCTTTATCACCCATAGTCAGTATGTGTTTTGCTTAATGAATTTGCTGCTCAGACAGTAGAATAGATATATTATATTATACACATTATAAATGATATTATATCTTATCAAGGAAAAGAGTTGAACTGAAGGCATAGATTCCTTACCCCCTTGTACATAAATAAAAATATAAATATACTATATAAATATGTAAATATATATATGAGATATGTCATTTTTTTGCAGATATTGGCATTTTCTACACCAGCATCTTAAAATGGATGTTTGCTGAGCTTCTCCTAATTTCATAGCAATGAAATTAACATTTGAATAGTTCATAGCTATGTGTTCAATCAATAGATAATGACAAAACTATTCATCTTCTTCACCTCAAAATCATTAAATATCTTCCCTTTGCTTCCCCAAAATTCCTCCAGCCTAGGTGAGCACAAGGAAGAGACTCATCCAATGAAGATGTGGTGGAGCTATTGACAAAGATGGCTGGTGTTGTTTGATCTGAAGGAGGTCCCTGGGGAGGAATGTGACACTCAAAGCCCCATTTTTATCCTGTTTATCGGGTGGCAGCACTCACAGATAATCATCTTTAGCTCATTGCATATGCTGATAAGCCACAAACTGGCATAGCTCATTATTAGTTTAGTAATTAGGATATTAACATGCATTTGTAGCACCAGAGGCAGGGATTTAAAATCCAGCAGGTTGCCATGAACACCTGATCCTGTGGTTATGGGGTGTGGTTGGTAACAATTTGTGGGTGATGGGTTCACACAAGAAAATTTCCAGAGACCCTTGTACTAATTATTCCCTGTTATCTGCTGCAAAGCACCGGACATTCACTTTTCAGGAGTACAACAACTAATTTCTATGGGTGATTCTATGGAATTTAATATCCTCTGGTTCCAGGACAACAGCCAATTCAAGAAATTTAAGTAACCAAAAAACACCTACAAAAATTACAATCCAAAATTTCATGATTCTGATTAAAGAGCTAACTTTGAAAGTTATTTGTGGGATTTCACATTCTTGTCTCTTTACACCCACCTGTAATTTCTAATACAAAGTGAATTTTTGTCACCTTTGGGAAAATTAGTGATTTCCTGCAAACAGCTTTTTTTTTAGGGAATTAAAACTGGTGAATTTGTACTTTATTTATCTTGTCAGTGCATGCCTTCTTTTGGGAGCCAATGTTCCAGAAGCTGCTATCAAATAATGGATGTTATCTGCATGCTTGAATGGATTACTACACAGGGATTCATCTTGCTTGACTGGTTGGAAATGGATTTATTTTGGTAGATCAGACAGATTTAAACACAGAGCAGTGGCAGTTCTTGTATTTGTAGAGAAATGAGCTTGTTTCAGTAAGACTCCAAATATAGATTTAATATGAGATCATTTATTAACTGTCCATTGTCTTGTTTAATACTGAGTGCAAAATCTGATTATTTTAACTGATAAAATGCTTATGTAACTTCTTTTGTTTTCTCTATTTTCCATGGGGAAAAATCAGGCAGTGCCTTTATATGAATTGCAACCTCTTTACATCATTTACTGGAACATCCTATTAAAAAAGTATATATATTCTGTGTAATAAATGAGAGCCTGTAATTACTATCTTAAAAAGTGGCAAGGGAATATGACATGACAATAAGCTGACAATATTTGGGTAAATTTTAAGTGAATAATGACCTCTAAAGACCTTGAGGATTCCGGAAAAGTTAGTGGTGCTTCACTGTATTTTTTTCCATAGGGCCCATAAGTTTTAGCAAAGAAAAGTTGTTAGAGAAATTCATGATAACAGGATGAAGATTCACTTGATTGTTCCTGCTCCATAAAAATTGAATTTTTTAGGAGAGATCACCTCATATTCAGAATCCATTGGATTCATGCAGCAAAGCAAAAGAGCAAAGGCCCCCAGCAGCTGTCCCCTGGTGTCTCTAGAGTGACAGAAGTGTCACCTGCAGAGCCTTTCTGAGGGGATCATCCCTGCAGAGACCCGATTTCATGTTTTTTCCATGGTTTTACTGCTCTCAGAGCATAAATTGATTTGGGAATGATGGAGGACTTTGATGTCACTAAAAACAGATATCAGGAAGAGAGGAACTGGTCTTTAGAAATATTATAGAGCTCCTAAATAACAAAGTTGGTGCTTACCCTCTCCCATTTCTCCTGTCTGTAAATACTCCCTCTGCGCTTAAATTTTAACAGAAATGCTTTGATTGACTCATTTAAACATTTACAAAATTAACATTTATAAAGAGGATTAAGACCTAGGGAACCTTTATCTCCCTAACCACCATTTTTACTCATTTACCCGAAGTAAAATTTACAAAGGAGCCCGTTCTTTCTTGCTTTTGGAGCTATATGTTAAACTGTGACACAAATATGGATTTAAGCATAGCATATATGGAATAAATACTGGTTTCAAACCCTTTAGTTTGAACTTTAGCTGCTGGTGTCACATGCATTATGCCAGAGAGCTTTTTATTCCCTGTCTCTGCATTAGTCTGTGGAGAATGGGGCAAGTTCAAAGTTGCCTTTCTCTGGCTGAGGTAAGTTAAACATATCTATACACAATTTATTTTAAAAAAATGATATATTTTAAAAAAATTAACATATTTAAAAATAATTTTGTGATTTATATAGGCAAAATAAAGCAGCACAATACTTAAGCCACTTAAACCTTCTGACATTTTATAAAATGATTAATAAGGAGGGCTTAATCTTGAATCTCATGAAATCAAATCTCAGCTTCTATCAGAAACAGATGGAGCAACTCAAGTTGAATTTCAGCATTTTTAGACCAAAAATGGTCTTTTGTTTTTCTGTGGCTGCTGTTGGGGAGACAATATTTTGCTTGTTGAAGTTTTTTTTTTATGGGGAAAAAGAGGATTGATTTATTTTAAAGATTAAGCTCTGATTGGTAATTTCTGGAAACAGGAGGCAGAAATTTCTGCACATAAACAGGTATAACCAAGACATCTGAAAAAGAAATCCTGTGTGTTTGAGTCTGATGTGTCCCAGTGAGTTACTGATTGGGCTGTGCAGCTGACACAGTTAAAAATAAAGCTCCTTCCACTCTTACAAGATGTGATACAAAAGGTGAACACAAGCCTTGCCACCTGCTGTGTCATGCAGAAGGCAGAAAACAGCAGATTGTGCTGGAAGAGCTCCAAAAAGTCAATTTAACCCTTGTCCCATTCACAAACCTGACCTTAAGGAGCACAACATTGCAAGCCATGTCCTTGGTTCTGTTTTAGAAAGCTGGGAGAGTTTCAAGCACACTATAAAACTTCACTAGAAAATGTCCTTTGAGTGGTGCTTGGGGCAGACAGAACAATGCACAGCAGGCCCTAGAAATAAATAATAAATAATAAATCCCCCATGGACACAGAGCTCACAATGCAAGCCAATATTTGCATTATTCCTGACTGATTCCTAACTGCTCAACACTCACAGAATGTTGGATGAGGGAGCAGAGGAAAAGCTCAAAATTCTCCCACTGGAAGTCAAGTTTTTCCAACAGTAATGACAATAAAAGAAATGATAGGGAAATTATTTTATTTTATCAATTCAATGAGTCTTTTGCATCAAGAGATGCATTTAATAAACATGAAATTAAATTTTCATTTAACCCTATCCTTAAAATAGGGGTATGAAATTCATTGATTAATTGATTTCTGGTAGAGACATTTTGATTTTTGATTTCTGCTAGAGACATTTTCTACTCATCTGACAGGGGATGTTTTCCCTGGTTAGCTGGGAATAAAAACAACCAGAGTGGGCAGAGAACCACAGAATTTCTGGCTTGGAAAGGATCTCAAAGCTCATCTCATTCCATGGGCAGGGACAATTTGCACAATTTGAAGGAAGTTCTTTGAGACCTTAACACTTTGAGATTTTGAGAAAGTCTTTAGACAGAAGGCTCTTTGAAGGCTTGCTTTCACCAAGGTTTGAAATGCCATGACCGTGCTGGCCTCTTCAGTTTATTCCAGCAAAATTGCTCCTCTTTCTAATGAATAAACACAGTATCCTTGTGTAAATATATAAGTGAGTCGTGAACAAGAAATTCCAAAATTTCAATTCCAAAAAACTTCTCAAAGCCCCAGCATAGGGACCTGCCCATTCTCGCAGGCTCTGGGGTGTCTGTTGCAGGTTAGATGGGATATTGGGAAGGAATTGTTCTCTGTGAGGGTGGGCAGGCCCTGGCACAGGGTGCCCAGAGAAGCTGTGGCTGCCCCGGGATCCCTGGCAGTGCCCAAGGCCAGGTTGGATGGGGCTTGGAGCCACCTGGGACAGTGGAAGTTGTCCCTGCCCATGGCAGAGGTGGAACTGAGATGATTTTTAGAGTCTTTCTAGCCCTGTCCATTCCATGATTCCATGCTAATCCTGGCACAATTGTTAGAGCAGGATTCTTATTTATTACAGCTCTAAATCATAGAAATCCTGTTCTTCCTCAAGAACTGTGAGCTATTGCCAGGTTCAGTTATCAGCAGTGCCCACAGAATTATTTTTGGCTGGCCATCAGTCTTACCCACCTTAATACTCTAATGAATGCAATAAAGCACCTGTATTTCTTCTTGTGGCAGTAACAAATTCGATTTGATGCATAAAAGATTAAAAACCCCACAAACAAAAATCTTAGTTGTCTTTCTTTTTTCTTAAATAATAAAGTTTAAATATTTTTAAATAATTTAATTGTATCTACTTCAGGTGCAAGATTGACTCATTATAATCACTCAGGAGAAAGTAGTTCCTTAAATAAATATGTTTACTTTCCTGGATGGAGCTTGGAGCAGCCTGGGACAGTGGAAGGCGTTCCTGCCTGTGGCAAGGGGTGACACTGGATGGGTTTTAAGGTCCCTTCCAACCCAAACCATTCCATGATTTTTTGATTCTATTCTGTGTTTTCTGTATGACTGCACACACCTGACAGACATTTCTGCATTAAAATAGAACTCAGTCAGTTTTTTATTTTTCACAGGTGAAGGGGAGGAAATTCTCCTAAGTTACAGAATAACTTAGAATGTATTTATTCTGCTTTCCATGACAATCACTGAATACCAGAGGAGTAGAGCACTATAAATCTTCTGGCAAAATCAGCTTGCAAATGTTTTTGAGCAAAGCCTAATGTATTATATATATGAAATGCTTTATAAAATCAAAGTAAATTAAATAAATAAGCAAATTCCTTTCTAGTTATAGTTTTCAGTATATTATACAATTTCTCATGATAATTTTATGCACATCTTCACATTGAGATTTTATTTCAATCTTAAAAAAAACAATTAAAAAGTTTAAAATGACATTTAAAGTAATTCTAGGCATGAGAAAAACTTTAAAGCACACTATCTGTTAACCACACCATCAAAACCTAAATTTTGGAATACATTTCCAAACATGTCAACCTGAAATACGATTTTGCTGTTATTTGCCTACTGATGTGTGGAGATGGGCAGTGCAATAGAATTCCTGATGATCCCAAGGCTGTGGAATTGAACTTCAGATGACTGGGAAGTGCTAATTCCTCCTCAGACCAGTTCTCCTATCAGCCCTGTTACATCTCTTTGCTTAATAGAACATGATTTTCCTCCTTTAAGGAATAATAAATTAATTGTTTATTTAAAATTTAATTAACATCTTTTCCCTTAGATACCAGGAATTTAGCAAAGCATCCACATGGAGTTACCTCCCCTTCCTGCAGCTCTTGTTCATGTGGTAGCAACCTTTCACAGCTTTACTAATCCAATTTTTTAATGCAGATTATGCAATAACTGGTTAAAGGAGGCTTTGAATTGAATTTACAGATCCTTAACCCTTGCTTTTCTGGGCTCTGTCTGGATTACATCCTCGCATTTCTGGACACCTTCACAGGAACATTTCCTGCTACTGTTATTTGTTATTTGTACTTATTCAGCACATCCTCAAGAGCCAGATGTCAAATTATTTCTGTCCCAGGATGTAAGGACAAGAATATTATTGAGAATAGCTTTGTAGGAGGACATAGATTCAAGGAAAATCATTTACACCTTAGCCTGGTTAATTGGGCAGGTTAATTAGGTTTTGTGCTCTGTTAACAGGCCAGCCTTGCTTCTGGATGTGGAAGAGGTGACAGGTCAGACACACAACCAGTGTTTGAAAATAACCACTACATTTAACCAATTTTAGCAAATTTAAGGGCTTGACCCTTGTAGCTTCTTTATCCTAGGATAAGATCTTGTAATCTGGATCAAAGATAGTATTTAAAAACTGTTGTCGTAATTTATTCTTTTGACTCCCCAGACGATTTGATATTTCTGACCTCCAGCAGTTTCTTAAAAACTAGACAAAATCCCTCTGTTTTATAAGAGGCAGGAAAAAAAAGGAGTTGAGTCCAGAAGAGGTGATGTCAGGAAAATTCCTCAGAAGAGCTGGGAAAAAGATCAGTCCTGAAATCCTCCAAAGAACAGGGTTTGACACAGATTTAAAGATTTCAAATCTGTTTGTGGCTGCTCAGCCATTTCATATGGATAATCTCCAGGGTTTACAAGCATCATCTAGAGAGGGGATTTTGTGGCTAAAGCATTAAAGGACATTGTCTTTCTCAGCAAGTGCAGACCAGAGAAGAATTATTTCCTTCATCCTCTCATGGGCTGCACCCTGAAATTCTCCTTGGGAAATAATTTTTCATCTACAAAGTATATTTAAAGTAATCATGTGGTTTCCTCCACTATAAATAAATATTTAACTCCAGAATTATACATTCAATACTCAAATGAATTTTTAAAGTTGAGTCTTCAGTTCACTTTCTGTTTTTTACCCAAGATTTTATTTTTATTAAGCACTTCAGGTTTGCTTACCATGGCATTTTAGGCATTAGAAGACCTGTTTTAGCAAAACAACAGACTGAAAAACTGTAGATTTTCTCACAAGAAATAGCTGCTATCTATTAACTGGTAACCAAGGTTAAATTAAAATTTTAACATGCAAACAGGACTTTTTACAAAGTCTGGCAAGCAAAGCACAATTAAACCAAACAATTACTAATTTTAGAAAGACAACTAAAATTGTTATGTGGCTTTAAGGGCCACTCTCTCTCTGCTTCTGGATTTCCTGAATGTCCTGTAGCAAATTATTAATTTATTACTATTTATTTTATAATAAATCTTCAGTGTTTATCAGAGAAACTGGAAGAAGAGAATTGGGTAGGACCAGCTTAAAGGACACAATTTAACATCATTTGGGTAACCAACACCCCCATCAGTATCAATGGCACCCAAGAGAAACAGGAAATTTGAATGTTTAATTTTTGCTGGAGATTATAATCTGAGGGTTATACTCTCTGGGAACCCACCCACAAATTTAGGACAATAACCAAAAAAATTACCTTTTCTGGGAAGCCATCAAAGTGATACCATTTATACCAACTTTTTGACAGGGAAGGACTTCTAATGTCATTAATTTCAAACTTGCAGCCTAAATTTGCAGCCTAAAAATACAATCAGCAGTCCCAATAATGTATTAGTTCACAGACACGTTCACAGACTTTCTCCTACCTGTTTGAAAATTCCATATTCCTGCAGACTGTAAAACAAGAGCCTTCAAAACTCTGATGTTTAAGGAATATACACATTCACTTCTGTCTGGATTTATTCTATTGTTTGCAGACAGGTGCAAACAAAATTTTCTACTTTCAAACATACTTGATGCAGAATATTTTTTAATAATAAAGTTTTAATATTTTAAAATAACATAATAAATATTTAAAAATAACGATTTAATAGATTAAAATAATTGTGGCTTTAAAGCTGCAAATGAGGTTTTAATATTTTAAAATAATTTAAGGCAGCATAATATTTAATAATAAAAACATCTAAGAAGATAATTTTTCAACTTTAATTACAGTAAAATTATTTTAGAGTCATAAAATCCCAGTATCCCAGGATGGTGTGGGTTAGAAGGGACCTTAAAATCCATCTTATTCCCACCCATGCCGTGGGCACCTTCCCTTCATCAGCTTGATCAGAGCCTAACCCTATCAATTTCCTTCCTAAAATCACAGATGTTTTTGTTATTATTATTATTTTTTAAATTCATAGCATCTTTTTCCTCTGTCTTTAACTGGAATATTTTGAGATACCCATTATTCTTTAGGAAGGGTTTAACCGGGGGAAAATTTAGGACTTGCTGATATTTGACGTTCAAAAACATTAACTCCCTCATAGAGAATCAAAATTGTCACTAAAGCCTCTGATGAAGAGTAATTCAAAATTATACTCAATATGAATGTTTTTAGAGGTTATTACAAGTTAACTGAAATTTTAGGGATTTCATGGAAGAGTGGTTTATCTTTCATTATTTATTATTTTTTTCTCTGTCTTAAAAATATTTCATTGCTTCTGATACTGCACACATTTCAACTAATAAATAGAAATATGTTGCAATTATATTAATTTTTATATTTAATTCAATCATCAAAGCCTTCATGAAACTGAAACCCAAATGTATATTACCTCATTTCATTGATGGTTATTAGAATAATATTTTCCCATTAAAGCACAATTTTGTATGACTGCAAAAAAGGCTGCAGTTTGCTCATTTCCTTTTTCCTTTAGGCAAAAAAATCTTTGTTAGTGGAGAGGAGGTTTAATAGATTTTGAAAATGCATCTGTCATATAGAAAGTGACCCACAGTTATTAAGATCACATCTTTTACAGAAGCCTGATTGGGCTGAATGGAAACTCAACCAGACCCCGCAAAATTTGCCCCAAATCTGTAACTCAGCACTTTTTCTCTTGTTCTTAATTTATGGACTTTATTTTCCCTGTGTCATTATTTCAATTTGCTGTATAAGATTGATTCTGGTGGTGTTTTCCTGTTATCACAAAACTCATTTAAGACAAGAAAATCTGTATTATGTCCCTGTGGGACGTGGCAGTAACCAACATCCCTCCTGGAAATTCAGAAATGAAAATTAGTTCTCCTTATCCAACGTTCTTTGTCATGTTAATGAAGGAATAAGTCAGCATGGGAGAAGAATTGGAGGTGATAAATACAAACCTGAAGTCAGATTCATTTTATATTTTAGGATTTGGGTATGATATAGATGAGATAGATGAAGGTGTGTGGCTCTGGCTGTCCTCCACTGCTTTAGATACATTTATTTTATCCCTTCCCACCCCAGCTCTGCATGTCCTGAGTGGCTGATGGAGGCAGGGGAGCTCATTTTGCCCCCTCAGAATGTCATTTACCTCATACTCAGTCCTCCCTGCAATCCACCACTTTCCAGTTCTTTCTCTTCCTCTCCCCAGACTCTTTGTGTCTCTGGGTCACTCCCAGTGTTTATTTACCCATCAGAGAAAGTTCACTGCAAAAATAACAAGAAAAGATAAATCCAGACAGATCCTCTACTCAGGTTTGACTGGTCCGGTGTCAAAGGCAGGGGGATGAAAAGATAACTGGGCAGCCTTTGGAGAGGAGAACTCTGCTAATGTGAAGAAAGGAGGACATCAAAGTTCTTTAAAAGTTTAATTTGCTTGAGAATGGCAAAATGATCCTGACCTGTTCTTAGGCAAGATGAGGTTCTGGGTGTCTCTGCACACATCAACAAAAGCATGAGGCTTTCCTCTGAGACTTGGGGTTAAATGGCTTCTGATGGTGCTTTCTTAGACAAATTAATTATTGTAAGTGGATCTCTCTCTTTTTAAATCATGGATGATAAAGACTGTGCATCCTTGTGCTTTTGCTTATTTCATGATAACAGTGCCATGAGTTATTTCCTGCAGTTTTCATCGGGTTGGGTTGGCACTATGTTGTATTTTAAAGCAAGGATGGAATCATGGAATTCCAGGATGGTTTGGGTTGGAAGGGACCTCAAAGCCCATCCAGTGACACCCCTGCCATGGGCAGGGACACTTTCCACCAACCCAGGTTGTTCCAAGCCCATCCAACCTGGCTTTGGGCAATGCCAGGGATCCAGGGGCAGCCACAGCTTCTCTGGGCACCCTGGAATCCTCCCTAATTCCTTTCCCTGTTCATTTTGCATCCATGATTGGGAATGCCATGTTCCTCCTGGTTCTGCTGCAGACTGTAACAGAAGAGTTAAACCACCCAACTTCAGTTTTCGAGCTCTTCATTCACAAGTCTCTCATTAAATTTGGTTTGATGTCTTAGACTGAGAAATCTTTGTAAAATCACAAATGCTTTAGTCACTTTTTGTCATCATTTTGTTCTTAAAGAATTTAAAACATACTTTTGTTCCACACTTGTTTACTGCTGCAAATTTTCTCAAGAAATTGTTCCTTAAGCTATCCTGAGGATGTTTCCTGTGTGCAACTATTTCTTTGGGACAGACTTGAGTTATGAATCTATTTAATTTTCTGTATGAAGTCTGAAAATAGGCATGAAGTGTAATCCACATTCTTTATAAAATATCTGATTCACAGGATATGGAAAACATGACACTGAAAAACTCTGAAGATCTAAAGAAAAATTATTAAGTCAGTAAATCATTTGATGTCCAAGGATCAGCAGCTTGTCCACACTGTACTTGAATTATGCAAATTGATTTATTTTCATTGAATAAAGTTTAAAAAAATTAAAAAAACAAAGATATATTTGTCAGGGATTGCTGCAAGCATCTTTACTCCAACTAACTTTGCTTTAATAATCTGGAATGGAATTTTAAGGGGAAACCTCCCCAGCACATCAGTGGCCTTGCCTGGGGCAGAGCCCTGGGTGGGGATGTGGCCAGAGGCAGGTAGAAGGAAATACTTCTAAATAACTCTTCTTTATTCCCTTCTAACTTACAGGGAAAAAAGGGGAAAAGGCAGCATCCTGCAGGACCTGGCTGGATCTCCTTTTTCCTTTTTCACATGATTATTAACTTTTGTTTCCTTTACATGTATTATGCCAAGAAAAACTTATAAAATTCTTATCATTTAATATAAATCAAGTTTGTTTTTTTTTTTTTTTTTTAATTCAAGAAAGAAGCCATAAATGAAGTGGAAATTGATATTTTGGAGAAAACTTTTTTTTTTTTTTCTCACCAGCATTAATTGTATTCTGGTAAGAATAAAACAAAACCAGAAACAAAGAATCTGAGTTCAGAACTGCTCCATTTCATGGTTTTCCTGACTCCAAGTGCCAGAGACACCAAGGAAACAGAAGCTCTGCTTCCTTTTGTCTTTAGGGCAGCTAAAATGAAATTAGAAAGGCAGAGTCATAGCTTCTACAGTCTCCCTGTATTTTCATAAACACCCCTGTGCAACATAACTTCTTAAAAATAAATCAGGAAGTGATTCTTTGGGATGTTTACAGAATTATTTTGTGCTGCTGTTGACACAAATGTCTCAGTCCTCATTATGGCAAAAATCTGAAAAATTACTCTTTTAATTCTATTAATCCATGCTTAGGGGTTTCTTTATTTCCCTCTACTAATAGATATCTGAAAATGTTATTAATTTCCATGCTGTGTCAGTTGAGAAAAAAGCCCCATCATGGAGTACATTGAGTACAATATTTTTATACAATATTAGAGAAAATAATGCTGTGTTTTTGAAGTGAAAATGATCAGAAAATGTGTCTTAATTTCAAAATCTTGAGTCATGCTTTGTCTTTCAGAAAGAGCTGAGTTACCAGTGAGGGTGAATGTGAGATACTGGGTGTTACCTTCAGTGTTGGGTGAAATAACCTTTAATAAACCTTCAATTCACCCCAAATTCTTTGAGCACCCTATTTCTTACACAGTGAATCTGTCACAAGATTTACCAGGTGTGATGTTTCTGCTTTGAGCACTTTCAATTAATGGAATGACTTAAGAGAAGAGATGCAAACTGGGTTTTTCAGCTAACTAAAGTGTGTGGACTGTTCTGCTTCAAATTCCAAAGAAAAAATAACTTGCTTGGAATCTGAAACCTGGGTTCTGTTTGTTCAAAGTCTGATAAACCTTGTTCTTGCTGAGAAATTGAAGGAAATTCAACTCAATGTCAAAGAAACTGAAGGAAATCCAGATACTGAAGCCCTCTCAGCTGTTTCCTGTGGCTTCCCTGGAAATTCTTCATTGGCCTGAGGAGATGGAGCTGCATTCCCAAGAGGAATAATCCACAGGCTGTGGGTTATTCTCACCCAGCAGCACCTTGGGTCAGTCCTGGCAGCTCATGGAACAAACTTCCCTCAGCCTGCAGATCACACAGAAACCCCTGCCACAGCTACTGGGTCACAGTGGGAGTCTGGAACTCAGAAAAGAGGGAATGCAGCAGCTTCCCATTTCAGGAACTCCATGGAGTTCTGTGATTCAGGTGATGGTGTGTGAGTGACTGGGGAGAATCATCCAAATTGTGAACAAACATGTTCCACCAAAATCTTTGTACACAAATTTAATTTGGATTTTTGCCATTTAACCAGTGCTTTCCCTCCCTCCTTTTCCATTAGTACCATCTCCATGCAGCTGCCATGATGCCAATAGAATGGAAAGATCGAAATCCTCTAAATCTGCTGTCTAGAAGAGACATAATTATTGTTTTTTTCATGCCTTTAAAGCCTCCCACTCCTCCAGCAATACCCTCATGCTGCCACACACATGGATTTTACCCCTGCTACTTCTCTAATCCTGATTTATTTGGCTCTTTGAATTTTCCTAGATTCAAGAGAACCGGCATGCCTTTCATCCAACCCATTTCAAATCCAGCCCCTCCTGCTCACATTTTCCTATGATTTCAGAGAGGGGAGAATATCAGTATAAGTATTCCCAGTTAGAGATTTTCTGACTTGAAGAAGTTGCTGTGCTGACTGCTTTTTTCCCTCTTTTTAATTTGAGGAGAGTATTTTATGAGAGGATAAAGCCCATTAGTCAAGGTCAGGATGGTTTTCACTGAGCTTAAGCACAAGATGTTCTTGTAAGTGCAGCTCTCTTTAACTTGGCTCCTGTTTATACAGGTAGAAGCTGATGAGGACTTAACACAGGGAAAAGCACATTCCGTGTTCCATCATTTAGGCTGACAGTTTTTAAGTTCTCATTCTGTACTTGAGTGGTCAATCTGCACTTTAAAGTCATATTTCTGAACAGCAACACCAGAATTGACCTTGGGAGATTATACAGACATATTTCAGGAAATACTAATATTTTAAACAAAGAGAATGATGAGAAATATTATATAAATTCAATATGATTGAATAGATATTAAATATTATTGTTAAAAACCTGACTCAGCTATAAAATTATTAGAAGCAAAGCTTGATTCCAATGAGAAATAAAGTTCAAAATGACCAGGGATACAAAATCTTGTGCTTTGGTGAGGTTTAATGTATCCACAGTTCAGTAGATATTCCATTCAGAAATGGACATTTTCCCCTCATCCCCCGCCAGCAGATTCCACATCCCAGAATTTCAAATGGATTCCTTTATATGGAAATGAATTCTATGCAAAATTGAGATAATTCTATGCAAAATGAGATAATTCGTCTGCACAGGGTGGGATTGCTGGGGTGTCCTGTGCAGGACCAGGAGTTTCACTCCATGATCCCTGTGCGTTCCTTCCAGCTCAGACATTCTGTGATTCCATAATCTTTTCATATTCCCAGAAGCATAAGCAAAAACTGGGAACCACAGACCTGAAAAATTATTCATAGACTATGCATTTAAACTGTATTTTAAAATGAAGATGTAAAATCATCAAGATTAAATATCCTGAATAAACATTATAGGTTACAAAAAAGAGAAATGTATCCAAATGTTTTGGAGGAGAGCACAAGTATTTTTTAATGTAATGTATTTGTATAATTGATGGAATATAAAAAAAAAAATCCCTACTATCCAGTTAATGGTACAAAGCTCAGCTTGTGATAATTAAAAGCATTATTTTCTGACTATTTAAACCCTCAAATTATTTTCTGACTATTTTAGCTCTCAAGTTAGAAGCAAGGATAATTGCTTAAGCCAAAGCCAATTTTTTAAATAGACTTTTGGTACTTTATTTATCCTCTTTGTGTTGATTCTAAACTGGGCAAAACCTGACCCATACATTTAAACTCCAACAGAACTGCACCACAAAACAGGACTGGAAAAATGCCTCAGGATATTTCATATTGCTGTCACTGAAAATGCATATGGAACTTCAGTTTCCACTACAAAAATGAGATGAAAATAAAGTTATTTGCTCTAAAAGCTATTACAAGGGAAGACTGTGAGTGTAATAATTTTTTCCCTTTCAAGAATAAACAATGCATGACATGACTTTTATTTTCTTTCAGGGAAGAAATGTAATGGGCTGAGTTACGTGGCAGCAGTTGTTAATACTTGTTTTAATTATGAATCACCTTTGATTTAGTAATACACTGCCAGACAAAGTTTCCAATCCACATTGTGGGGCAAATGATACAATTCACAACTGGAAGTGAAACAAGAAAATAGCAAAGTGGGATTTTTTTTACCCTAGGAAAAAAATAATTTATGGAAAACTATTAATCAGGAACTTCATTATATATAACCAGCAAAACATATAGCAAAGAACTTCACTGTTCTTATTAATCTTATTGTAATTTTAACCAAATAACAATTTCAAATATATTTTTACCCAGAACCAGAAACTCTTAGCATATTTTAGACTTTTTTTTGGCTAAACACAGAAGCACATTTTGAAAACACTCTTTTTCATAGATTTCATTATTAAATTTGATTGACTTTAGTTTTCACAGATGCCATGGATTTAGCCCCTGTTTTTCATTTGAGACAGATGCATTAAAAGGTTGTGTCTCCATCTCCAAGCAAATGCAAGGTGGGTCAAATGTTTTAAATAAAGGATTTGTGTGGAGGCAAAGGGGCATAAAATATAAATTTGTATTTTGGAGAACAAGAAAATGCCTCCCACTGATAGAACCAACTATTCACCTTAAGCCCTTTTAAATTTTTTATATTCCCTTTATTGTTCTATCAGCTATGCCAATGTATCCTCATATTTTCAGCACTTTTGAGCCCATTCTCTTCCCACTTAGGATGGGGCATGCTGATATTTTTCCATACCCATGCAATTACTATAGACATCCACATAAGTTCACTCCTGAAAACCTTTTCTATTTTTCCTTCCCTGATATTTTGTTATTATTTTTGAACAGTTCACATTTTGACATAGATGGTTTAATTTGTTTTTAGAAAGATTCCTGCCAGATTAATCCTTTTCAATATTTTGAATCTCTGCATTCTGGATTAGGTTTGGGACTTTTTCTCCTTTTTATTTTGACTTGTGTATGTGGGGGTTTTTTTGTTTTTCCTGTTTGTTTCTTTGGGTAGGTTTGGGAGGTGTGAGTATGTGTTTGGCATGGCAAGAAATATCTTGGCACTTTATCAATTGTGTTACTGGAAGGATTTCATGCTTGCAGCACTCAGCATCTTTGATCTTTCTCTTTAAAGAAGTGCCTGCCCAATTAATTTCTCATTGGAAAAAGGACTAAAGGAGTCAGTTAAACATCTCTTTTGATTAATTTTTTCTGACTTTCATTGCTGGCTGCAGGCACCAGTAAGGAGCTGAGGAGAAGAATAACCACAGTGTTTAATAACTTGAAAATTGAACAGACAGAGGAAGACAATGACCCCAAGGGAGCCTCATCCCAATCCTGATATTGGCCATGGCTGTGCCCCAGGTGCTCCCAAAACTCCCTGACACTGACACCTTCCAGAGCTCAGAAGGACTTCAAGGACCCCCAGAGCATCTCTTTCCCTATATATTTATATTTAAAGGTTACAAATACTCACAAACATAAAATATTTTTAACATATACATATGGATGCAGGTTTCTATCCCTGGTTTGCACATAAGCACATATTTACACAAGTGAATAAATAAAAATGATTTAAATATTGTTGATTAAATTAATGATAAAAGTTTGAATGGGAAGGGGAAGGGGAAAGAAAGATGAAAAAGAAAAAAGGAAAAGGAGAAAGAGAGAAAAAAGAAAAAGAAAAAGAAAAAGAAAAAGAAAAAGGAAAAGAAAAAGAAAAAGAAAAAGAAAAAAAGAGAAAAGAAAGAAAAAGAAAAATAATTAAAAAGAAAAAGAAAAAAAAATGAAAGAAAAAAGTTCTCCCCCTAAGCTAATATTTTATTTTTGTATTTCAAATTGAATATTTAAAATTTCAACTCAGCATGGAGAATTTCATCCTTCTCACTCTCCAAGTATTTTTGGGTGTGGTGGATTCCCGTCTGAGTAAGGCTCTTTTAGCTCCCAGTGTTGAATATAACCTGGTTTGGCACTGCAGATATTACCAGCCTCAGCTGATGACATTTTTAACTGATACTGCCAATGTGCTTCCCAAATGGACTTGTTTAACTTCATCCAAACAGTTATCTGGAGTGTGGCTTTATAAAGGTGATTAATAACCCAGGGGTGACAGCAATTCCCAGAAAAATCTGTTGGGACCTTTCACTTCTTTTCATGTAAAAATGTGTGAGATATTATTTTATAAGAGCTAGGTAAGACATATCTCCTTCGTGTCACAAGACTATTAAATATCTACTTAATTAACCTCTTCCTCTTAAATTCAGACTTTGTCCAGACTTTCTGACAGTCCAGAAATAAAAGAATAAAGTACCAATTTGTAATGATGGTGTTTAACAGAAACCACACTTCTTTGGTGACTTTGGTGTCATTGCTTCTTGCTCTGCTCTGGTGTGAAAATGGGAGAACTGCCACGTGTTAATATTTGCCTTTATTTTTCCTTTAACAGGTTTAGACTAGGAAAAATGTAAAGATTCTTATTGAAAATCTTTCAAGAAAGAAATTAACAATGGTGGCATTATCATGGAATCCCAGAACGGTTTGGGTGGGAAGGGACCTCAAAGCCCATCCAGTGCCACCCCTGCCATGGACAGTGACACCTCCCACTGTCCCAGGGTGCTCCAAAAGCTGTCCAACCTGGCCGTGGACACTTCCAGGGATGTGGAGGTGATGCTCTAGGGATGGGGATTAGGAAGAGAAGTTTATATTCTTCAGCAAAAGGGAGCTTGAAAGAGAAATATACAAATTATATTTTAGGGCAACTTAATATCCACCCCATCCCTACAATGCTTGAGACTAAATACTCAAAAATTCACTTCCAGGTGAATTTGTGATCCCCCAAAAATCTCACTCCCAGGTGTGTGATGACATTTAGGTCTCCTCCTTGGTGGCTGAGCACAGCCAGGGCCTGGGATAACAATTCCTGAGCTGCGTTTGAGCCCTCCAGTGGCCACTGGTGCAGTCTGTACTTGAGAACTGCCAATTAGAGCTTCAGTGTTTATTAAACGAGACCCCGTGGCTCTGTGTGCAGTCACCAATATGTTTCTGTGAACCTGATCTGACAAAATATTTTGTTATTTTGCCTGAAAGAGCAAGGCAATCATCTGTCGCAGCGGCAAAGTCCATGCTCCCAATTCTCCCGGAGTATCACTGCCAGCACCACTGCTGAATATTTAATGGTATGTTTCTCCCAACACCCACAGGATGGGGCTTTTCTGGATGCTGTGGCTGGAGCAACCCTTCCGCAGTGCTTCAGATGCTCCCTCTGCCCTCCCTGCTGCACTGGGATGCCCAGCACAGCTCACCTGGCCAGGTGTTTACACGGGACCTTTGTGCAGCTTCCAACCACAGCATGGCTCCTTCCAAGCTGCTTTCTAAGCACAGAGGGCTCCAAAGGCTCTCCCAGTCACATTTCCCCCTGGTTTTAGTGGAAACAGGGCAGGGAAGTGCTGTTCTTGCAGTGCTGGGTTTGTTAATGTCTTTCCTGTCTGTGGTAAAAGCACTTTTCTACATCCCCAAAATCTGGGTGCTTGGGCACACGAGGAATTGCCAAATTTGACTGAGCGTGCATCCCCCTGGGTGTCGCTGACATCTTTTATGAAAAATCCTTTCCTTAGGATTTTTCCTCCTGAGAAGCTGAGATGCCTCAGGAACAAAATGTAAACAATGGTTATCTGCTGCTGGGGAATGCAACAGGTGCATCTGTGATTGGTCTCATGGGGTTGTTTCTAATTAATGGCCAATCACAGTCAGCTGGCTTGGACAGAGAGCCGAGCCACAAGCCTTTGTTATCATTCTTGTCTATTCTATTCTTAGCTAGCCTTCTGATGAAATCCTTTCTTCTATTCTTTTAGTATAGTTTTAATGTAATATATATCATAAAATAATAAATTAAGCCTTCTGAAACATGGAGTCAGATCCTCATCTCTTCCCTCATCCTTGGACCCCTGTGAACATCGTCACACCTTGGGGCCTGGGCATCTCCAATTTCCTGCTGCTTTAGGACTCCTTCATCACCCCCTCTGAGCTTTGGGGACACAGAAACATTTTTCTACAAATGTGGAAGCAGGACTGGAACAGCTCTGCAAAATCTTCATCCTCTTTATAACGGGAGGCTCTCCCATTTATCTTATCCTGCTATTTTAAAACAGACTGTCTTTTCCTTGCTTCCCCCCTCCTTTATTTTTTCTTTTTTCCTTCTTCTGATTGCCTGTTATTCCACAATTCAGAAGGCAATAATGTGTTCCAGAAGTTATAATAAAATGGATATACATTTAGTAATCTTTCACCTCTTCGCTTATTTCCCATGAATACATTTAAAATGAGTACCAAAAAGCCATGAAAGGAAGAAGAAACATTTTCTTCTCCTCTGAAGATGGGAAAAATTTTTTATCTCATCCCTTTGTCTGCATTATAAGAAGAAAATGAAAGCTTTCTCTGTCTGCAGATCTAGCCTGGAAATCTCAATTTTTTAACTATATATATATAAAAGTATAGAATCAGAGAATCCCAGAATGGTTTGGGTTCGAAGGGACCTTAAAACTCCTCTTATTCCACCCCTGCCATGGGCAAGAAAACATTCTACCAGACCAGGTTGCTCCCCTCCAGAGCGACCTTCTGCCATTAATCTGAATGTAATGAGGAAACCTTTGAAGAGGGGAAATATATATATGTTGTTCAAATAATGCTGTTTTAGAATAATATTTGTGGTCATTTTTATTCAGCCTAGTAGAAAGATTTTCAAGGGCCTGGGGTGACAGGACTAATGATGGACCAGTCTGTGAGAGGTATAATTCTCATTTTGAGGTTCCAAGACCAACTGCCAGGATTAAGAATGTCCCATGGGCACCAACCACACCTCCATGGCCACTTCCAGGAACCCAAAAAGATTAAGGGAGGTATGGAGGCCCTTTTGTTACCTTCTAGTTTGGTTTTTGTAACAGTGAATGTTGGACATTCTTATTTTAATTTTTAAAGAGAGGAACCTTCCACATAGCCTTCCAATGCAGTATTTGGTGACTTAAGGACAAAACAACAGATGTGAAAATTGGTGATAAAATAATGAGACTTGGCAACATTTCAGTCAATAAAGGCAGCAGGACTGTAGCATTCTATTACCCAAAATCTGATACCATTCAATACCTGTAACATTATGTTATTTTATCAAATTATCTATATCAATGCCACTTGAGTTTCCAAATAAAATCATGGAATGATTGGTTTGGGTTGGAAAGGAACTGAAAGATCTTCTAGTTCCAAACCCCCACCATGGACAGAGACCCCTCCACACCATGGGCAGGTATTATAATGAAATTATCAGAATTATAGCTGAAATTATAACTGAATTATGACTGTATCTGTCTGCTACTGTAGGCCAGAGCCAAAGTTTCCAGATCCATAACCTGTAGTTCAAGTTATTGGCTAAAACACAGGGATCTGAACACACCCTATTTGGTATTTGTCTCAGAATATTTTGGGAATAATCATCTCTATTTTTAGAATAAGGTGGAATTGTTCTGCACCTATGGGCTTCTACACAATAATTTTCAAACACCGCATTGCACAGAGCCAGAGCAGCAGCCACATATAAATTAGAAGTTCATCAATCAGGATATAATTAATACTACTTTGCCTTGGAGCCAAATATTAGCATCCTAATTTATTACAGCGTAGCAGCACTTTGTAAATGTTATGGCAAAGCCAGACAAAATGTGGGAATATTTCAAATACTTGTGTGAGTAGTGGAACAAGCAGAGGAGCAGAGGTGTGTGCAGGTGCACCCAAGGGGCAGCTGGAAAACAAGCAGCTACGAGATAAAGAACAAGATAAGCAAAGAGGCAGAACATCCCACCCAAGAGACCCGGCTGCCAAAAGCAAATAGAAAATCAGCAGTGAAAGGAGCAGTCAATGCAACACTTTAAGGGAAGATAAAAGCATGAATGACATAAAAAGATGAGGGAGTGGGGGAGAAGAACTCCAGCAGCCTGTTGCAATTCTGAGCTCTCCATCCAAGAGCTCTCACACCTCATCAAAGTCAAGGTCAAACCTTGACCTCCATCACTGACTCCAGCCAGAACTGTTGGTGTAAGAGCCTGAATGAGGAATGTGGGACTCCAGGCAACTCTGCAAAATGCAGTTTATTGTCAGCTCCAGCTGCAGGCAGGCCTGGAGACCCTTACTTTTGGTTACAATGCATTATATACTTTTCTTTGCTGAGCATCTTAATACAGCAGAACCAATCTATACCTTAACTAGTATCTATAGCCTATCGTAACTGCTATAATTACCATATTCATGTTACTGTTCTCCAATCACTAAAAGTCAGTACATTGCAGTTTAAGCTAGAAGTTCTTTTTCAGTTTTCTTGCACTGGAAAATTCTGAGACCTTTTTTCTACTTGCAGCTTTGCTGACTTGTTTGCCCGTGCTATCTTCCTGCTTGGTAAAAACATCTTCTTGTTTGAGGTGGGTTTATCCTTTGCTCTAAGGCATAAAAAGCCCCTTCTAACTAACACACCCTTTGCCTTTTTGGTTAGCCAGTAAGAGTGGCTCAGCAATTCTTTTCTTCTATATCAAAATTTGCTTTCATTTATATTCTTTCTTGAGATTCTACATTCAAAATTCTTTCTGCCAAGCATGCATACCTGTGAGATATTTGTCAAACTTTCATCCTTCCTGACAGCTGGGATCTGTGCTGCCCACCCCAGCTCTGTGGTGTTGGGGCTGTTAAAAGGTTAAGGAGTAACAGCTTTGTCCGCAGAGTAATGTTGATTAATCACTCAAAGTACTGGCAATGAATAAACATAAGGACCAACCAGTCAAACTAAATGTGCTTTAAATCATCAAGTATTAAATTATTTAGTCTTAAAGTTTAAATTTTAAATTTTAAAGTTTAAAGTTTAAAGTTTAAAGTTTGAAGTTTAAAGCTGGCCTGAGCTCTTGGTGCTCTCAGCACACCACAGTGCTCCAATTGCCCCCTGATCTTCCTTCGTCCTCAGACCAAATCTTTTTATCCTATAAAGCAATCAGGTTTATCAGGCCTGATTTATCTTGATAAGTCCATGTTGGCTGCTCCCAGTCCCTTTCTTCTCTGCCTTGTGTCCAGGAACATTTCAATGAGGGTTTGCTCCTGGATGTCCCAGGGACCAAGGTGGGACTGACCCTCTCACAGCCCCCTGAATGTCCGTTTGATCTGTTTTAAAGGTGACTCTGACTCTTCCTTCTCTTTGCTGGTGAAGCATCTCCCCTGATCTTCCCAGCCTATCAAGAACGGTATTGAAAGGAGAATTTCCAGGTCTCCCACTGACTCCAGATGCAGCCCAGGGGATCCCATTTACTTCCATGGGTTAAGATGTCTCAAGTAAACCCCAAGTCTCCCTCCATCCATTGCTGCTAAATCTTCCCCTTGAATCCTTCACCAGACTTAGGGATCTGAGACATTTCTGGCCCTGGCTGAAGGCAAAGGAGGTGCTGAGCACCATGTCTGCGTCCCCTGTCACTAAATTCTCTTACACCACATTTAATTCTCCTTGGAAATGCTAACACTGCACACTGGAATTCCTGCTGTGTTTCAAGAACAGAATTAAAGCAGAAAAATAATTGTACAATCCAAACTTTTAAGGAGTATTACAAAATCTGTGCAAATATCAAAATACTGGGGTTATTTGGTCACTTGAGTCTCCCAGAAAGTTTGCAGAAGTAGTGGGGAATGCAGGAACTGCAGATTCAAGAGTTCATGCATAATCAGAGTCTGGAGTCTCCTCCTTTTACATAAAACAGCCATTCCAGTGAAAATGCCCTTGTGCTAATCCAGCACATTCCCCCTCCAGAATGGACACTCCTTTCACCTTCATCTTTTGGCTGCCACTTCTCTCTCTGACCTTTTTCTTGGAGCTGATTCAGTTTGATAACCCAATGATCTAATTTTGCCAGGTCAGGTTTTATTTTTTACCAGTCCAGCAAGTTGTACTGATTGTGCAGATTGTTGCTGACATAGAAGGGAAAGTAAGAGGAGAGAAACTCCCACTTAGGTAGCAATAGACTGTGGGATGGACAAAGCTGGTCTGTAGTGTCCCAGATTTCATCTCTGCCTTCAACAGAGAAAATCCAGCACCTTGCAAAAAATTGCAAGGAATTTTTTTTCACTAAAAGACATGAAATAAAATGATGTGGAGATGCAACTCTCTAAGGTAGAAAAAGAGAGAAGTTTAATTTCTGATTCTAGCATTTATGGATTTCTAAAAATGACAGTGGATTGGAGGATGAAAGTGTCACCTCTCCAATGACACTAGAAAAACCAACAGTCTATCAAATTTCTCTTCCTCCATAAAATAATGCAAAACAATAAATTATTTACATAAAGTGCATAAGAAAGTTCATTACAAAAATATAAACATCAGAAGGCTTAAAAAAACTTAAAAAACAAAACAACAATTTTTATTACCTAGAATTGTTGGAAATCCCATTATTTCAGCCATGTTCATCAATAAATTGTCAATCAGCTGCTTAGAAAGGCCACAGGTAGATGAGATGTAAAAGCCATGTGAGGCTTCTCAGTGATGTGTCATAGCATCCTGAAAAATATTGCAGCTACCAGCCCAAAATGCTCATTGTATTGTGAACACTGCTGAATCATTTATTAAAAATGAATAAACTGAGTCAATAGACTCTCTGCTGCATTGGGCAGCCCTCTGTGCCACTGAGGATCCTGTAGCAATCACATTGGGCTTCTTCACTTGTTGTTTTTCTGCCCTTCTCTCTCTGTGCTTCTCAAAGTTATTATTTCTTGGTGCCACGACTCTCCCCCCTGGCTCATCCTCTGTTTTTGCTTTTAACTGGATTCTTGCCACAGTAGGGTCTTTTGACTGCAAATGTATAATACAATCTGCACAATTTGTAACTTCACTTTTTTTTCCATGGCCACATTGGAAGGAGCAGGCTAAACACCCACTCAACCGAGTGTCTGCTCTGGCACTGGGAAAATTTGGGGGCGAATTTATGCCCCTGTGGAGTTAGGTTGTGTGACTTTGGCACATCCCTTAGGGCACAGAAGACTTTACAACATGGAGTAGAATTATTTACCCAGTGAAGGGCTTCTAAATTACAACAGCAGGGTCAGATGGGGTATAGGGAGGGAATTGTTCCCCGTGAGGGTTGGCAGGCCCTGGCACAGGGTGCCCAGAGAAGCTGTGGCTGCCCCTGGATCCCTGGCAGTGTCCAAGGCCAGGCTGGATGGGGCTTGGAGCAACCTGGGCTAGTGGAGATATCCCTGCCTATGGCACTGGATGGGCTAAAAACCAAACCCAACCCCTTCCAAAGCATTCTGGGATTTTGTGAAACTCAGCTGATACCACTACGTGTAGAGCCGAGGAAAGCTCTGCCTATTTCCTACCCGTGTGGACAGATGGATTTGTTTTCACTGTCACATTACCTCAAAAATGCAAACCCATTAGAAACAAACATGTTTTTCGTAGGGATTTTGGGTTTTTGGTAAATTCCATTGTTGGCCACCTTAGAAAGTTCTGAGCACTAGTGGAGCAGCTACTGGAACAAACACCACCAAATGTCAGTGTACATTGGAAAACAATTCTTATAAAGACTTAAAATTTGGCTACTGAGTCATTTGAAAATGGGAACCAGTTACTAGTGCAGCTCCATGTCCTTGCTTTAAAGTCATTTACAACAAATATTTTGAAGGAATATCTGGGAAAAAACTACGAAGTGCTGAAAACTCAGGAGTGGATTGAGTAGCAAAGGTGGCTTGCTGCATAATTTGCTGCACTGCTCTCTAGCTGAGAACCAGGTTTGCTTCCAGAGGTGATTAAATAACAAATGACACTGAACTAATTAGAAGATTCTGCCATCTAGTGCCTCGACAAGCTACGTGGAGCTTTTGCACGACCCTCCAGCTGAGGTTTGAGGACATCCTTGTGGGCTCAGAGCAGCAGCTGATTCTGATGATCAAAACCCAAGTTTTCCTCTCAGTACACAGCATTAATTTTCCAATCTGGCACTCATTTGGTGTCTCTCCAGCATTTATCTGCTGCAACTGCTGGCAGTATCTTTATTTATTTATTTTCCTCTCCATAATAAGTCTCTGGAAAACAAACAACATCTCTTTGCTGCACCTTTATCTTTAACCTGTCTGGCTTTTTGTTTTAAAATGTCACTTTTCTAGGACAGCTGCTGACAGACAGGTACCAATGTGATACTAATAACATAACTATATGGCTGGAACATGTTATTTTTTCCCTCATGTTGAGTTCAAATAAGACATTAGATGACAGGTGCTTTTGGATGATCACTCACTCTCCATTTACAGCATTTTTTGGCCATGCTGTTTCTCATGGCTGTGTTGTCTGAAAACTGAAAATTTCTCTGAAATTGTTTTCCAACTCTGATCTTAATATTTCCTCTCTTCAAAGCCTTCCTTACTGCACCACCATTTTTTGGGCTTAAAAATCAGCCATGCCAGCACCAAATTTGTTTGTTCAATGAGAAGTTGGAGCAATTTTCTCCGTGGAGATATTTCTTATTTTGCTCTCCTATGTCTTAAGAATGGAAGCTTGATCAATGTTTTCTTTTAAATGGAAACATCAGAGACACCACATCCACATTTTATAAATTGTCAAATAAAACTGGTAGCAAAAGGTGCTTCTATTTCTGCAGTATTTTTAAATATCCAAATTTATGATTAGTATAATAAAAAAGTATTTTGACAAACCTTGACTACTTCATTTCTTAAATGCATTGGTTGCTAAAATGAAGTAGTGGAAATTATGTCTCACATCACTTGCAGAATCTTGCTAATTGGATTATCTTACTGATATTTCAGGACAGATAGAGCTCAGCTTTTGGAACATATGGAGAGATAAGATGTCTTTGAAAGTGACCTCAATACTGGCTTTGTAGGGGTGACTGGAATTATCATGGAATCAGAGGATCCCAGAAAGGTTTGGGTTGGAAGGGATCTTAAAATCCATCCCATCCCACCCCTGCCATGGGCAAGGACACCTTCCAACCTGGCCTTGAAGCTTCTTGTTCAGGCTTCAGATTGAACAGGGGACTGAAACTGAAGATTTCAGGGACACTGAAATCTTGTGAGTTTGCAACTTTTCCACAGAAAGAAGCCAAGTCAGGAGCTCAGGTCAGCTTCAGAGTCCATTTTCACAGCAAAAGAGGAATACCTGGACATTGCTGGAGGGGAAAAAACACCCTAAAAGACACTCCTTGTGTTATTTTAATACTGGTATCCAAAATACTTCTGTGAGATGGTTTAAAAAAAAAAAAATATCTTATGGTATGTATTGTATCATTTCATGTTGGACACCAGGAGGAATTTCTGCATGGAAAGGGTGGTCAGGTATTGGCAGGGGCTGCCCAGGGAGGTGTTGGAGTCCCTGGAGGTATCCCAGAAAGACCTGGATGTGGCACTCAGAGCTCTGGGAACACAGTGGGGATCAGGCACAGCTTGGGCTTGATGGTCCTGGAGGGCTTTTCCACCCTCAGTGATTGTGGATTCTTGGGTTTGGGTGCACCTCTGGCACAGTGACACTGTTGGGCAGATGCTTCTAATCTATCAAGCTTGAGCTGAAGCAGTTTGCTGTGATGAAAATGTGCTTTGGTACTGCTGGAGATCTATCAAAATAATAAAGCACCCTCAAAAAAGAGTCCAAATCAGATTTGTATTTAGCCTGACACTCTAAAAAAAAATAAAATACGAAAAAAAAAGAGTACTGAAACAAAACAAGCATTTTAACCTGGGTGTTTTGCTGAAAGGCAAGTCAAAGAACACCTTCAGAATCAGAAATGGATGCTAATTTCTGGGGGACTGTTCATATATTGTTACTGCATGTTTTGGCAGGAGCTAACCCCGCTCCTGGAAAGCTTTCATTGTGACAAGTTTAAAACTGCAAGCAGCAGTGGTGTTGCAGCAGGTTCTCTAATAGGATTATTCAAATGGTTATTCTAGAAACTGAGTATTGAGGAGCAACACATATATCTCTTGTCTGGGTCCCAGAAGTGATGAAGTGGCAACTTGCATGGGGAAAATAACAGGAGGCAATGACAACATCCTGCAGCTGCTGAGCCTTGGAATGAGACTTTCTGGTCCACACAGGAGCTGTTTATCACTGGTACTGCTGAGGTTTTCAGAGATTAAAGTGCAGCACCTGAGGAAAAATCCCATTATTGAATGGCCAGGTGCTGTGCTGGGTTTGGCTGGACTCAGGATTCCTGTCCTGAGTGAGCACCAGAACAGATGGAGCTCAGAGGCAGGGAGTGAATTATTTCTACAGGCACGGTGTGGGCAGTTTATGGACACTTTCAAGAGTGGGCTGTAAACTGAGGGAAGGATATCTGGGCAGTAATAGTGAGGAAAGGAAGGGCAGGGAGAGTAATGGGGTATTGAATAGTGTGGGAGCTGAATGGGACATAAATGGGGGGAATAAGGGATAGAACATGCTGGGTTTGGGCTGAGCTGGGGTTCATTTTCTTCCCAAGGGCTGTTTTGGGGTTTGTGCTTAACACACAGATGTTTTTGTTATTGCTGAACAGTCAATTTTTCAATACGATTTCTACATTTTTCAACATGATTTGCTAGTGGACTATGGAATTGTTTTTAGAAGTTGCCTTTATATATATTTGTAAAAGTAGAGAAGGATAATAATATAAAAATATACATATATAATGTGTCTAATAGACATAATGTATATGTGTATATATATACATATATATGTATAACAATATAATAATGTGTCACTATATTATACAATGTTATTCAGTGTAATGCAATATTATAGAATCTATAATATATAAATACTATATATAATTTCTATATCTTATTCTACATTAATAATGTATAATCTTACTACATTATATTATAGAAAACATATTATTATTATA
The DNA here is from genome assembly GCF_028551555.1 of Melozone crissalis. NCBI lineage: Eukaryota > Metazoa > Chordata > Aves > Passeriformes > Passerellidae > Melozone > Melozone crissalis. Next base: position 7,857,012 of record NW_026535823.1, on the reverse strand, counting down.
TAATACTATATGCTAATATAACATATATAATAGTAATATTATATATAATACTATTAATATATTGTTATTAATTATTTATATATTGTAATATAATATGATATAAAATATTATTAACATAATAGTATTTATTATTTCTATATAATATTATTGAATATACATTATTAAGATATTGAATATATATTCATATATATTGAGTACATACGAATAATATATATTGAATTAGTATAATATTGTTTATATCTATTGGTATAATATATTATGTAATATATATAATATCGTTTATAATTAAATTCTAATACAATAATATAAAAGTATAATAATAAAATACTCAAGTTGATGATTAATAAATTTAATAATAAAAACATCATAATAAATAATAGAAGAATGCTTTGATATTTTAAGATTACTCCTCCAATATTGGAATTTCTTTTGCTGACATGTGATGGCTGCCTCCTGAGTGGTTAAAATGCACAGGCATGTGTGTGATGTCTTCCTCAAAAGTCAATTCCTCCCCCAGCCCTCAAGTATTAGATGGCAAACACATTGTGAATTACTCAGCCAGAAGTGTTTCAGCTCATTGGTGTACAGAGCTATTTGCTCTGTCTGTCCAGCTTGTCTTGCTAATGGTCTTTCCTAATTTTTCTTAGCACTTACAAGCATCAGTTGTGGAAAATAAAGTGTTGGAAATAGCTCTGTACAATCATGCTTAAATGATCGTGGTTATTTTTCAAATCAACAGAGAAATGTTTAATAAGTGCAGGTCACCTGTTCAGTGAGATGGAAGTTTTTTTGGGAACAATTCTAATTAGCAAGCTGTCATCTGTTACCAAGTGCAGATCAACCAATATTCCTTAGCTAGACTATGAAAAAAAGTGTTCTTGTAATGCTGGAAAGGGATGGAGACCTAAATGCTTAATAGTGTGATCATCCAACCTTCTAAAAACAGGTCATTACACCCATGAAGCCAGAGGTGTTGCAAATATCAGTTCATTCTTGCAGCACTAATAAGAAAAGTTTGTATTAAAAGAAATACCTTCCAGCTAAATAGAAACCTGAAAATCGCAAAAAATTATATGTTACATACATGCATTCAATTACTTTTTCTAATTCATTTTCTGAGTTTTTTAGGGTTTTTTTTTTAATATCTGTTGCCTGGAACTGCCCATTTCCTGTAGGATTTCCTGTGTAATCACCAAAAATGATCTGCCATTCCCACTGAGGAACAGCAACATCAACTCTTTATGCATCTGCTCCTACATTTGGCCTTTTCCCACTAGTCCAAGGATTATTTCTCCTTAACCCCCTCCTCCCTGCTTGTTTCCTGGCCATATTTGTACCCTGTAGAAAAGTCAATAGTGTTGTCATTGGCAGTAAATTTTAAGAGACTCTGTAGCTCTACCATCCTTGTTTTGCTCATGGTTCTTTGGCTAAACCACAATTTTCAATTTACGTAGAAGTGAAAAGAAATTAGTAATTAATTGGACAGAGTATTTATGGCTAGGAGAATGCTGTAGGGTAATGAGTATAATCAGAGTGGGACTGAGGGAGGGTTGGAAATGAAAACACAGGATGGTGTGGAGACAAGCACAGGGATGGGGTGATTAAAAATGGGGCTCAGACTGGCTCTGGAGACCTCAGGTCTACAAAAGGTCAGAAAAAGAAATGCTGACCCAGGAGCTGAGCAAAAAAAGTTTTAGAGGTAAAAAAGTGGGCAGAGATCCTGTAATCAGCATGCTTAGGGCACTCTGTACATCTCAAATTCAGCTGTAATGCAGGACTGCAGGTGAAGGAAGAAAGGTCAAGGAGTTGGACATTTTAGCTTCAAAATTAACCCTAAAGGTGCGCAGAGTGAGGAAGAGCATCATGCTGCTCCTTGTGAAGGACCTGGGGATGCTGGGCAGCTTCCAACACTTCACCTTATCCTGGTGGGAGGTCACTTTGGGAGCCAAAGGTGCAGTGGAAGAGTGAATGTAGGAAGGAAGGCAGGAAGGGCACAGCCATGCAAAAGAAGTGTAAATAATCATTTTACAGTTGAAATTGCTTCCTAGGAATTCCTCTTCTTTTTCCCTTTTTATGTTCCTTACCCTACAGCATTGTTAGTCAGAAATATTCTGTTCAATACAGACTTCCTTCCTTCCTTCCTTCCTTCCTTCCTTCCTTCCTTCCTTCCTTCCTTCCTTCCTTCCGCCACTTCCTTCCGCCACTTCCTTCCGCCACTTCCTTCCGCCACTTCCTTCCTTCCTTCCTTCCTTCCTTCCTTCCTTCCTTCCTTCCTTCCTTCCTTCCTTCCTTCCTTCCTTCCCCCCTCCCTCCCTCCCTTCCTCCCTCCCTCCCTTCCCTCCTCCCTTCCCTCCCTTCCCTCCTTCCTTCCCTTCCCTCCTTCCTTCCCTCCCTCCCTTCCCTCCCTCCCTTCCCTCCCTCTCACAAAATCCTGACAAGATTTCAGGTACACCAATAATAAATTCCTGACCAGTAGGAGATTTATTTGTTCTCTGAAAATAACAAAGATTTAAAATTAAAAAACAGGAAAAAAAAAATGTAATTGCAGGACCTCTACTCTTTAAGGAGTATTGTGAGAAATCAACAGCAAGTAGTACCAGGGAGGCAGATCCCTCCTCAGCTTGGCTATATTGTCCTTATGATATAGAGTTATAAATTCTTTATTGCATTTCAGAGACTTTTTTGTATTCTTTCCCAGCAGCTAATTCTTACTCTTCAACTTAGAATTTGTATAAAGGGAAAATGCTGCAGTGAAGGAGTAGTTTGTGCTGCAAGTACTGAAATTTTCATCATTTGTTGCTAACACAACTGAAATGTTCTTTCCACAGGTGTATAATGAAGACAATTTCCATGTTCCAGACATCCTATAGATTAAATGGCACTGGTGAGGGTGGAATGAGAGAGGGGAGAGCTGAGAAAAGTTGTTAATATGCAATGCAGAAGGAAATAAAGCTATGCATAAAACATTCCCATTCAACTGTGGCTATGAACATATACTACAAGCATATAGAAATGCAAACTTATATATATATGTATAAATAAATGAATAATTTAGATGCATGAATTAATATTACAGAAGCAAATGAAGAGAATCACTCAGTCTCAGCCAGCTGGCATCCCAAGGTGTTTAATTAACCCTGCTTGTTTTCAGGGAACAATTACAAATAAACCTGGTCAGGTATTGTACAATGTGTTTTTCTATGCAGATGTAGACTGTAAGGAAGGTACATTTTTCTGTATATTCAAGGTACACTGAAAAATGTCAAATAGCTGTGACCAAAAAAAAAAATAGTTTAGAAGTTGTTAAACTGAAGTGTTGGTTATTATCCAGTAGAAAACAGTGACTGCAGTCAGAAATTAGTGAGAGATGCCACAGACATCATGACTCAGGGACCACAGCAAAATTCCCAGAGACAGAAACTTCTTTCAGTCAGGAGAGTAAGACCAGAATCAGAAAAATTACCCAGAAAGGAAACAATTTAGAATGGCTTTGCTAAATGAGAATTTTATATTACGACTTTGACAGGTATTCCATTAAAATAGCATGGCTAATTATATCACCCCTATTTTTATTCCATAGCCTCCACTTTGTGAGCTACTCTGTTAAAAGTCCTGGGGAATATTCCTCATCCATTTGATGATGGGAGTAATCAAAGAAATTTTAACTAGGCTACAAAGCACACTAAAATGAGATGAGCTGGATACTGCAGAAGATAATTTAAATTTGGGGGTAAAGAGCTGAAGCAACAATTTATATGTCCCTCAAGATATTTTGCTGATATTTTTGGGAAAAATTATTTGATATTCAGTATATAGGTTGAAGAATAATGATTTAGAATCTGTCTGTCTGTCTTCTATCATCATTTCAGCTTCTGGTTTCTTTTTCATGCTGATTATTTGAATTGAGATGTGTTTCCTCATCTCAAACTCAATTTAAGCTCAAAAATAACAGCAGAGGATAATTTACTTCACAGAATCAGAGTGGCTTGGATTGGAAGGGACCTTTAGGTCACCTAGTTCCAACCCCCTGCCATAAGCAGGGGCAGATATTTAGGAGATGTGACAGCAGCAATATTTATGACCCCTAGAATTACAAATGTTTTAGGTTAGGTTGCTTTACTGGGAAAATTTAGGATATTTTACCTAAACTGCATCACTGCTAAGCAATCATCAGCAGTGTAATTCTGCAAACAGAAAATCTGCATGCTTCACCTGCAATAATCAAGTATTATTCTGATTAATTATGGTTCATTCAAGCCACATATTTTGCCAAGGGAAACCTGGGACAATTGATAGGTGGGCCATTACAGGTTGTTTTATGAAACCTAGGAAAAATTATCTTTTTGCAATGAAGACCCCACTTTCATTGTAAATTTGGTTGACTGGTGACCCAAAATGCTAAGAAATAGCTGGAGAGTTTCAAATATCAAGTCACTGTGTGTTTCCTGTGCAAAATGCCCCAAAATCAATGGGAAATTCACTCTGAGGGTATCACTTAGAAGAAGTAACACACAATTTCTATCAACCCACTCCTTGGGTGAAATTTCCAGTTGTCTCTGTAACGCAGGAATCCAATGACAAGGAGAAATAAAATATGGATTATGTCCTGCTTCTTCCTTTACTTTCTCAATCACTGACTTGGGTATGAATTTAGTATTCAGTAAATATTCAGGGAGAAAATTGACTGGGATGAGGAGATAATGTTATGCTCATGAGTGCTTAGAGGGTTTGGAATTGGCAATCACAAGAGGAGTTCTCAGATGTTTTTAGCACAGCCACCTCCATTACATCTTTACATTAGAGGCTGTTAAAGGACCAGGCTGCTCCAAACAGGATAATTCAAAATTCTGATGGCAGCAGTGTGTGCAAAATGCAGAATTATTGGTGCTCAGGAGAAAGGGGATGGGGATCTCTCTGTCAAGCAGGAGCTCCAGGGACCTTCCTGGCTGCCAGAGGTAGCAGAATATTGCACAACTGAGAGGGGGAAAATGTGGGAATGGAGCACAGGGAGAAAGGGAGAGTGCCTTGGAATGCAGAGGCAATGACATGTAAATGTAAAATGTGATGGATAACTGGCTGAGCAGAAGCTCTGAGCACAAGACTTCACTCAGTTTGGTTCTTGGAGTCCATACAGGACTGAGATGATAATTTTGGGTACACAAACTGCATCCTTAGCTCTTTACAATTCAGCAACAGAGTTGAAAAATCACCCAAAAGCAGCATTTCTGGAAAATGTGCCACAGTAAAAAAACCTGGGGAAATCGGACTAATTCAAGAGAAAACAAAGAGGCTTAATTGTCTAAGGGTTATTGTTGAGGTAAGTTGGGGTAAAAATATAGATGTTGAAAATTTTTTTCTGAAGATTTAAGGTTTAAAATTATTTTTATAGTGTGATTTATAGGATGGATATTATTATATGATGGATTTATATTGATGGATAAAGTCAGAGGTTTAGAGATCCCTCCAAGAGAAACTGATGATAGAGAGAAAAATCTCTTGTCAGTATAGTCATGAGCAAAGTCCAGAGGATGAAAACAGGCAAAATGAACCAGACAGAGCTGTGGGGCAGAGAAATTAATTCCTGACCAGGGAGGGCTGGGTAGAAAGGAGCAGAGAAATTAAAATGTGCTCTGGAAAGAGCTTGCACCTCAAAGGAGACGTTACATGGCAGAATCTCAGCATGTGCAACAATTCAAAAATGAAATTCCAGGATTGTTTTGGTGCCTGGAGATGACATTTATTGATGTGAACCTATTTAGCTAAATCCTCACTTGATATTTTGAAAATAAATGTGAGTGAACCACTCATTGTGTTTCCTGGTTTAATACTGATGATCTTCCCAGATCTGCACCCCCAACAGCAGCACACAGCAGACACAGAGAACATTCACATCTTTATTCCAGCACTGGGCAGATTAGATTCAATAAATTACTCTTTTTTTTTCCAAAATTTCAAATATATTTCAATTCTACAGACCCAGATAATAATGGATGTTTTGTTAATGCTTTGGTTAAATAAAACTTTTAAAGATACTACCAGTCAAAGTCAAATTAAAGAGTTGAGACACCCTGAATAAACCAGCTTTAATATTTTAAAGTTTCCTGCCTTGAGGCACATTTGATTAGCAGTCCCTTCATGCTCTTCTTGAAAGATCAGCCAATCAACCACAGTTTCTGTAACCCAGAATACAGATTTATGGGGTTTTTTTCTCCTGAGGTTTTTAAGTATTCTGAGGATGTTTAATAAGAAGTAGGCAAGTATGCTCAGAAAGCTTGAAAGAATAAATTCAAAATTCCTATTTTTTTACCAAACACGGTAGGTGAAGATGGAGCAAATTCTAATAAAAATTGCCCCAAATTTGAGGAATCTGTTGTTATTCTGTAATAAACCACTGAATTACTAAATTGTTTCAGAGCCCAGATGTTGCTTGGGTAATTCTCATAAAATTAAGAAATTAAAGTTATAACCATGTGCCCTGTTTAATTTAATGGAGAGAGGAATTAGAAATAAATTCAGAGTGTATTACTTAATAAAATATGACATTCACATAACCTGAAACCCTTTCCTGCAGTAAAACTGGTATATAAATAGAAATTTCATAAATAAGAATGTTCCAATATGATTTTCAGATAACTTCATAATGATCAGCCTGGGACATAGCTGCTCTGGTCTCCTGTCTCTCTTTTCCTCTCATTATGTTAAAATACAGCAGTAGGTGTAAGGAAAGAAAACACAATCAGAGGGATCCTTTTATGTGAAGGACCAGCTCAGCTCAGGGTGGGATTGTTGGGGTGTCCTGGGCAGGGTTAGGGGTTGGATGGAAGATCCCTGTGGGGATATTCCATGATTCTGTGAATCTGACACCTTATTCCCAAGCTGCTCTTTTAATTCTGCTGATATTTATGGTTCTGAGATTTTAAAAAGTGATGATTTTAGAAATGAAATTTTTTTTTTTTAGTTTAAACCCCAGTATTTTTTAATTAAACTTTAGTTGCTGCTAAATTGCCTCTGTTGTTTTTTTCAAGTTTATGTGGTAAAAGTGTTCTTAAAAATTTTCCAGCCTCTCTGATTTTCCTGTGAGTGAAGGTGATGTTCATGTTAGTGTTTTCTATTTAAACAGCAGATGCTGTGCCTCCTAAAAAAAAACTACTTCTTCCCTGGAGTGAAACACAGCTGCCCTTAAACATTTCTCAGTTAAACCAGAAACACAGTTTATGGCAGGAACTTATTAATCATGAGCTGCATCAAATCTGCAGAGAGAACTTCAGAGGGCAAATTTTTAATTGCTGGAATTGGGACTTAGCCAGGACACAAGGTTAATAAGCTAATTCCTCCAAGGGGTGTTTAACTGCTGTGCCCCATCAATACCTGGGCTGTGCCCTCCATCTGAAGGATGACCCCCAGGAAGAAGAGGAATCCCTGAGTGCCTGGCACCTCTCTGGGAGCTGGCCTGCAGCCGGGCTCTGCAGTGACTTTGGCAGAGGGCGTTGTCCAGCCCCAGCACAGTGACCTGGTGACACATGGAGGTAGGACACACACCAACTCACCTATCAGTGCTTCTCATGAAATTGTTTATTTCTTGAAATATCAGTTCAAATCAGAGGACAAGCCTTTGCAACCTGCTTTCTTTGTTCCATTGGTACTGCACGTTTGTTTTTGCAATCAAGCTGCAGCAATCACAACCGTGGATGTTTTGCTCCTTCCCTTTTATTTCTGGTTATCTTCTGCAGCAGAAAATTCTATATAATAATAGTAGAGTTCTCCTAAAATCCTCTCCTGATTTCTACTTTCTAAATAATTTCTTTCATCACGTTCATTTCATCATTTTACTAATTTCAAAGCATGTAGACTGAGAATTAAATCGTACTGCAAAGCAGGTGGAAGAATGACACAGAGAGACTCCACCACTTCCCTTTCCCCAGGGTGGTGGTGGAGTCACCACCCCTGGAAGTGTTCAGAAAACACTTTATTTTTACAAAACCTTAGGGGAAAAAAAGTGTTCTGGATGTTCGCAGATTACTGGTCTGTATATCTACTGATGGGAAGCAGGAAATTAATTCCTTATTTTGCTTGGCTTGCATGTGCTGGTTCTGATTTACCTATGAGACTTTTTTTTTATCTCAACCCAGAAGCTTGTTCCCACTCTGCTGGGGAAAGTGAGTGAGGTTCTGGAGGGCTGAGCTGTAAAACCTGAGAGAATTTCTTGTGTCAGCTCAGTCACCAAGGCTACAGAGAGCAGAGCTGCTCCTTGGGTTCCTCTGGTTCCTCAAGGAAAGCAGTACAGAACAAAGTCATGGATCCATCTGTCCTGGATATTTCAGCACTGTAAACAGGTTTATCCAAAGCTGGGAAGCATGCCAGCATGTAAAATGGTGCAATGCTTCCTTTCTGAGATTTACTTAAAGTTGTAAATCACTGATTTGGGTGAAACTCACTGAAATGAAGCAGCAGCAGCTCCCATCTCATGGAAGACTGGGACGTGATCACAGAGCTGTTCCTTTGACTTCAGGTAATTTGAGAAATATATTAACAATTCAGTGACTGAATTGTTCCTCAGAATGCCCAATTCTGCCAGTAGGAATGGCAAAGAAAAATCTACCTTTTTCATCATCTCCTTCACTGGACTGGTTCCATCTGCTGTCCAAAAGGTCCTGTGTACCCTGGGCTCTGGAGTCTGACCATAAACACCATCCCAACCTGCTTGTGGACACCCCATCTAGCTAAAATACCTTCTTTCCTCAAATTTTCTGCCCTAGCAGGTAGAAAAGTTTCAGCTTTGTTTTGGGGACTAATCTAGCACAAGCTGTGGGGACAAATGTTATCATTAGGAAAGGGTAATTAAGAAGTTTATGTTACTTTTATTCCAAGTTCAGACTATGGAAACATCTGGAGATTGGATTAACTGAAGGACTTGAGCACAGTCATAGAACATTTTTTTTAAAGTCAGCATTTTATGCCCACCTAGATCATAATTACTTGTTTCTTTCTTTCTCTGCTGGGGCATGTGAAATTATACAGATTTTCCAAAATCCTATTTTTGCTTTTCTTCTCACAATTTGTCAGTGACTACTGTAAAACATAGAGAACTGTGAAATGAAATATGGGTCTTGATAATAAGGGTGTGATGACAATATGTTAAATAGTCATGGAAAAATATTTATTTATTCTGCTTCAGATAATGGTAATAAAAAGAAACTCTTCCTAGGTATGTGTTTACAAGTATTTTTCATTACAATGTTCACATTTCTCTAAAAATCCTAAAATCAAAAAGCACATTAAAAAATTTAAATGTCTTTCTGGATAGAAGAGGATCCTATTCATAGTGAGAAATAGTAAAAGCACTGTGCCTATAATCTAAAGCACAACAACAGACAAACAACTGTCTTTTGTGTGATCTTATGGCTGTGCTCCAAAAAATGCCACTGAATTATTTCCCTCCCCTTCCATCTGTGTGAGACTCACATGTACTGTGGGAAATCCATGCTAAGACTTCTTGTAGAGATAAAACTGTTAAGGGATGGTGAAAATCAGTCCATAATTCCCAATAACCACTGCCAGTACAGGAAGAGCTACCAACACTTCATCCACATAATGATCTGACTAATAATTGACTAATCTGACTAATATTTGCTCTGAGAGGAGGAGGAATTTCCTGTTCATCATGTTCATTAGTGTAAAGCTGATGGTAAAACCTAATTATGACTCATTAAGTAATGCGGGTGTGTACCTCAATAAAAACAAATTGCAGGACTGTCCTCTTGCTTCAGGGGTAGTCCCTGACAAAAGAGGAAGAAGAGAAGAGAAGAGAAGAGAAGAGAAGAGAAGAGAAGAGAAGAGAAGAGAAGAGAAGAGAAGAGAAGAGAAGAGAAAAGAGATCCCTGTATTTCTTTGGGATCCATGTATTTAGGAGATCAGGGATTGTGGCATTTGTTGCTGAAGGCCACACAGAATTTTGTAGTTTTCTGCACGTCAGGGGCTTCAAAGTATACACAAACCTTAAGGATCTACACTGTCATTTCTGCTCTCTGGTGGCTTATAACAATCATTTCAAAGTGGAATTAAGGAGTTAATTCAGTATTCTGTGCACTGAGGAGCAGGTGGGAGCACTGGCAGTAATTCAACAAGATTTACTCAGTGTCTCTGCACACAGAGCTCCAAGTGCAGCCTTGGGCCCCTACAGGGGCTAAAACTGCACTTGCCCTGAACAGGGCAGATAAAGTTAATTCTGCCCATCCAAGGTCATCCAAGGTTAATTCTTTGCCCATATTTAATGCCAGTCTGTTTACTGACACTTTGTAAGTCTTGCAATATGCCAAAAGGCAAAGTCAAAATTTCATGGCTGTAGCATCTCTGGAAGAAAAGGAAACTGAAAGATCTGCTGCGTCCTGCTGCTTTGATTAGCATGAGCATGAAACCTCAATTAGGGCCCAGATGGAGAAATTCCAAAAAGAAGGGAAAAGTGTCATAATTTAAGATAGGAACTGCTACTCCTAAGAGACCAAAGCTATTTCTTCTTATGAAAGTGTGGAAAATGTTTGAGTAATAAGAATTAGTTGTAGTATTTTTTTCTGGAGAATTGGGGGGCACTCTTGATATATTTTTTAAGAAAAACCTCTGATAATCATCTGTTCAAACCACCAGCTCCTAACCAGAGCAGCTCCAACACTAGACCAGGATCCTCAGGGTGGTGCCCAGCTGAGTTTTTAACAAACTCCATTGAATTTTGAATAGTAACTAATAATTCTTTTTCTAATTTGCTAGAGGGAATTTGTAAGACTAAAATTAAGAGATGCTAAGACCTAGTCCTAATCACATTTAAGTCAACTGGATGCTTCCTGATTAACAGAGCTTTGATTTATTGTCACCCAATTTCCTGCACAGAGTTTTCTCTGACTTGTATAAGAAGACAATAAAAATACAGATGAGATGAAAGGAAGTCCAGCAACTTTCAACCAACCAAAGGAAGTCCACCAAATCTTTCAGCACCACTCACATCACATTTATTGGCTCTGGGGCTTACCTAGGTTTAAGCAGCATCAGAACTGGGATGTGGCACCAGTTCTATTAATTAAACAATTTCCCTGTGCAAATCCAGCTCCTGTGCCTCACTTGTGATTTTTAATTTCATCACTGAAGATGTAACAAGTACAAAATGAAGGGGATCTGGTCAGATCTTACCATTATTATGTGTTGCATTTCTAGATTTCTGTGGGGATTGTCACTTTGTGCAGAACAATTTTGGAAACAGATCACCTGGAAAGGAAAAGAACACCCCAGTTTGAACCTCACTGGGGAAGGATAGAGATTTCTGGAAAACAAAAACTGCTTCAGGTGACCTTAGTTATTATTTTTCCCTACTGGTTTTGGATGACAAACACTGCCAGTTCTTGGGAGTGATAAGGGCTCCCCACAGGGTTGATAACACCACTTGGAATGAAATGAAACATTTCTCTACATCCATGTGAAGCTTATGGAGAAAGAAAAATGCGTTGGATTTTAAATGACCTGGGTATGGTAAAGTTAGGTGTTGTTATTTTTAAATTTTGTTATGTTTTGCTTAAATTTTGAGATCATAAATATCCACTTTCATAATTTGGACAGAGGAGTTTAGTGAAAAATGTAGTTCATTTGGATTTCTATAACATTTCTGATCGCAATTGATAGCAGCAGCCTGTTTTCATTACATTTTAAAATAATAATAACAACAAAAACAACATCATTATCATTATTATTAATAATAATAATAATATTGAAGGATAATATCTGTCTCGAAGAACTGTCAGTGCAAACAGCTGACAAACTGGAAAGGAGAAACATGAAATTATCTCAGCTTCTTAGAAAATGAAGAAGGGAACCAAAAACTATTTACAGTCACAGAGAAAGTTCCTGGTTATGCTGAGACTTCCTGATCTGAAGACATCTGGTTTGCAAACAATAGAAAAATAAAAAAAAATAGAATAAAAATGTAATTAAATTTAATTAAAATAAAATAAAAATCAATTAAAATAAATAAATAAAAACAGTAAAGACAAAATAAAATTTTAAAAAATTAATTAAAATAAATAATTTTTAAAATAAAAAAAATTTTTTGAAAATAAAGTTTTTAAAATAAAGAAATAAAAATAATAAATAAATAAATAAATAAATAAATAGAAAATAAATAAAAATAATACCAAAATAAAAGAAAACCTGCTGTTAGGAAAAGGCCAGGAGGCTCTGTTGAGGGAAGTCATGGAAATATCCTCAGTTACTAAACCTGTAAAATTAAAAAGGCTCTTTTATTCTGCGACCACTCCTGTTGGAAGTGTGAATTGCTCATCCCCTGACCCAGGCCCACCCATCAGCTCCCAGGTGTGCCCTCCTGCATCCCAGCATCATTCCCACCTGGCTGCCAGCAGGAAGGAATCTCCAAATAGGAAGGGCAGGGAAGGGCAGAGAGAGAAAACAGGGCTGGGAAAAGATGCTCAGGTGCAATGCAAGAGGGTAGAAATGGGAGGCAACAGAAAAGTGATGAGAGAAGTACCAGGAGGGAAAAATCCTGATGAAATAATTTCACTGAGCAGAAGCTGAGGCTCACTCACCAAAGCAACATGTGAAGGTCAGCACTGAAATGCTCCTTTTGAGGGTAATAATACAAATTTAATCAACAGTGAATACACAAAAATGACAAACAGTGAAAGATCTGCAGCTTGGAAGAACCCAAGGTGTCACCATGATATTTTCTGAAAAACCCCTTTGCTAGGATTTCTTCTGGAAAGCTGAGAAGCCTCAGAAAAAAAATGAAAACAATAATTATCTGATTGCTTCTCCAGTGTTTTGCTGCTTGGGAATGTGGTCTGGAGATTGTTTATCCAACAGGTGCATCTTTGATTGGTTCCATTGTTTTTAATCAATGACCAATCACAGCCAGCTGTGTCAGACTCTAAGGAGTTAGTCATGAGCTTTCATTATCATTCTTGTTTCGCTTTCTGATGTATCCTTTCTCTATAGTTTAGTATAGCTAATTAATATCATGTCAAATCAATCATATAATATCATATCATAATCAGCCTTCTAAGAACATGGGGTCAAATTCTCATCTCTCACTTCGTCCTCACAAAACCACACCAAGGAACCCGAGTGCTGCTGAATTTAGGGTGTTTTTACCATTGTGCAGAAGGCACCTGAAATGTAAGTGGGGTTTGGAAGATGAAAGGCAGATTACAGCTTAGAGTGCAGAGGAAATGTGCACTGAGAACACAGTGAGAAGCAACAGGAAAAGGAGATTGCTCTTTTCAAATTTTTAAGGTAAATTGAGTGGTATTGATAGCAAAAGTTCAAGTAAAAAAAAACCCCTAGAACTAAATTTTTCTATAACAGAAGTTGTGAATTCACAGGCATCACTTTATATCATTTTCTAACACAACATTTACAGTCCTCACCCTTTGGTTTTGCTTTATAGACCTTTCAGCAAGTAATGCAAAAATCTGCACAGGTGACAAAAACTAGGTAAATTTTCCTTTAAAGCCACTGTTCAGTAGGGTTTTATGCATTTTTAACCTTCTGAAAAATGATTAATGGCATCTCAGTGTTCTCAAATAACATGTTGTGGATAACAGAACAATAATATTTTATTCTTTCTTTATATATTCTTTCCTTCTATAATCTTTATATTCTTTCTCTATATTTAAGACATTTTAATCTTTTTTCTTGATTTTTTTACCAACTTTAAGAATAATTATTTTTATAACATACTAAGTAAAACACAATAAAATTTAAAATAATCCTAGAAATTTGTATTACCTAGTGGATGGAAACAAAGAATGAAGTGTTTTTCAGGTAGAAAAAAAGGATTATTTCTTGTGAACCACCAAATAAAACCAACATTTCCAGTGTCACAAATGTAGAAATAATTAGAAATAATTACTGGGATTCATCAAGTAGGTATTCAGCTCTCCTACCAAATTTTATTAGAAGGGGAATAGGGAGTGGTGGTAACTCAGAGGGAAGTAATGGACTTTGTTTGGATTTATGGTAATGAAATGGGCAGAAATGATAAATAATTTTTGGGTTTTCAATCAGATTTTTGGGTTTAAGTTTGGGTTCTTTGCACTTCACTTCTGTGATTGTGCTGTGAAATCTCTCTGTGCAGGGCACTGTGGTGCAGGTGGATGCCAGAACTCTTATTTTCCTTTTACAATCAAACACCAGTTCAGCAACACTTCACTATTATTATTTATTTTTTATACAGAAAGCTGTAAGAACATGTAATAAGAGAATAGGGATGGTTTCTTGAGCTTTCATCTGACAAACTCTTTCCTTTGAATAAGTTGTTGCCTCTGTGAAGAAAAATTATTCGAATATTCATAATATACAAAAGTTTTCTGATCAATGTATTTTTTATTAATAACCTACCACAGTCAATGTAAATTGCATTAACTCCCTGAAATGATAAGAAATTCTGAACTTCAAAGATATTACTTCTTTTTTCTCCAGCCATTCATTTCCATTTCTTTTGTACTCAGTCTAATACTCTTCATGCCAGTGTGACAGTTCCATGTTCAGTAGAAAGAAATTAGACTTTAAGAGTTTGCCCTGTCATATTTTCATTTGAGAGGATCTGTATTGGATCCATTCATTGCTAATGACATTTTTTTTCATTAAAAACACTTCTGTAGTTATATAATAACAATGGTGAACAAATGCTTTTTTCTTCCTTCCTTCTGGCTTTTGCTCTGTGGGAAAGTATTTGGTTATTTATGTCTCCAAAAAGAGACAGATTTCAGGTAAATTCTGGGGCTGCCCCATGCCTGGAAGTGTCCAAGGGCAGGTTAGAGGTAGATATATATAGATAAATATATAGATGTATAGATTCTCCCTGAAAGTGGAAGTTCATAAGACACGGACAAAGACATCAGAAAAAAGACAGTAAACTTGAAGTACATTCCCTGAAGGAAGACTCTTTGTGAAAATGCAATTTCCTTTATTGTTTTTAAGGTGCTGGAATTTAAGATGTAATAAAACATGAATACCAATTTGGAAGCATTAGTTGCTCCTGGCAACCTTGAGAATGCATTATGCTTCATTTTTCCTCTCCATCATCTCTGCAGAGGCTGAGCAAGGGAATGAGTAACAGCACGTGCTTGCTGAACCAATATACACATCTGACCTCCTTTTCCCCTTCTCAGGAGCAATAAATTATCATTAAAATTATGGCTGTAGGTATGATACTCTGGAGCAGTGCATCTCAGCTCAGGAAGAAATTCACCCTGGTGCCACCGTTTGACATTATAAAGCAGTGCATTTCAGCCCCAAGGCAGCTGAGTGGATTTCCCAGAGGACAGCTCTGTTTGCATTTTGAAAGGCTGGCATAAAGATTACTAAATTAATAAAATATTTTTTTACATAAATCAGCATCAGTTTAAAGGAAACTCAGATTCCCTTGTGCAGAAGGGAGTAGAGCAAACTGCACATGATGGAAAGAGAAGGTGAGAAATTATTATTGAGCTGAGAGGGTGTCAAAATTACTTTTTAAACTAGACTTGAAAAGTTTACTTCCTTTTTTTTAAATACAGCTAATTTTTCTCCTCATCTTCCTCTAACACCACTCAGAGCTGCTGCAGATGAGGAGCCAAGATATGTGGATGCCTGTAAACTTCAAGAAACACTTGTCAAGCCCCACTGCAACATCCAGTCATCAATTTAATTTACATTGCATTATTCATTAGATATTCAGAGAGAGCAACAGAGTGGAAAGAACTGGAAATCTGTATTAGACCTAAATAAACCCATCTAAAAAATTCACACCCGAGAGATTTCTCGACTGAGAAAGAAAAAAAAAAGAGGGGGAGGTGTATTGCCGTTGATTGCTACAGGGTTCCAATATCATCCCATATATTTTGGGAGATTCGGGGAAGTTTCTCCTCACTCAATGCCCCAGAACATCTCACCTCTGTTGGGTTTGACAGCTCCTCCTGCTCTGGGAGTTCTGTCCAGGCTGTCACACCTGGGAGTGACTACACTGTAGAAAAAGAAAGGATTTCATCAGAAGGCTAGCAAGGAAGGGAATGGAATGATAATGAAGTCTTGTGATTGACCAGAGTCCCAACACAGCTGGACCTGTGATTGGTCATCAAGTAGAAACAACTCACATGGACCAATCAAAGATTCACCTGTTGCATTCCACAGCAGCTGATAATTATTGTTTTTCTTTTCCTCTGTGGCTTCTCAGCTTCTCAAGAGAAAAAATCCTGGCAAAAGGATTTTTCATAAAATATGTCTGTGACAGTGCTTTAGGCCTGACCAGATGACCAGTTAGGCCAGGCTCAGGCCACTGGGACTGCCACATCCAGGTGAGTGGCACTTCCACACACATGGCACCTGGAAAGCTGCAACTCATCCCTGTGTGCTCCCAAAGCAGGACCTGTGTCCTTCCTGCCAGGGAAGGAATAAACACACAGGGCACTCTCACCAGCAAGCACTGTGGGAAACAACTTCCTAATGACTGATTAAACCTGAAATAACTTCAGTGGGAAACTTTTACCCATATTTGATCAAGACAGACAGAAATAGACACATCAATGTAGTGCAGAGATTCTGCTATGCTCACTAGCTGATGAGACAGGAATCCCAGGGGAGGCACCATCCTCACAACACTTCCAGTTCAATTCCTCAGGCCTGAAGGGCCTGGAATCTTGAAATTGTAACTTAGGGGTTGCTGTTGCAGATGAATTTCTAAATCTATTAAAGGCTTGTGAAATACCAATCTACATAAAAGGAAAAAAAAAAATATAAAAACTCTGTAACAGCCAAAGTGATGCTGATCCTTGTTATTCCTCTCAACTGTGGCACTCATTTCTCTCATCCATCTCTTTTTACTGCTGACATTTGGGAAAGGAAAAAAAAACAAACCACCACCACCTAAAGAAAAAAAAAGTGTTAAATTCTATGCTTATTTAGTTTGCAGCAGCTTAAACAAAAACCGAGTGTTTGGAAGACAGTAGGAAATGATCCTAATACAATTAGCTGGATTTTATATCTTTGGGGGTTTTTTTGAGAATCACTGAATGATTCCTTGCACCACTGACCACTGGACTCACTTTTTTCCTAATTTTCATGTTTCTGATCACATCCCTTTAGAAGCTCTTTTTGTTCCCTTCACATTTCTTTCCAAATCCAACTCAGGGCTTTAGCTTTCCTAACCCCATCCCTGCATCCTCAAACTGGAGCCCCCTTTGGGGTATTAGGAATGCAACTACTAAAATTAATTGCTGAAGCCTGAAAACCTTGAAAGTTTTCAGTTTTCAATAGAGTTTACAGCTCTATTGTAAAAAAAAAAAAAAAACAAAAAACCCCAAAACCGGAAAAAAAAAAAAAAAAAAGCCTTCTAAAATAAAGGGTATATTTTGTATGGTTGGACATCTCTGTAAAAGCTCTTCCAATATGTCACTATATTTATAATCCCACCTTTTAATTTCTATTTAAGCAAGAAAAAATAATTTTTAAAAAATGACCTTGGAGAATGTCAGGTAGTTTTCAGCCTTTTAAGGATCAACTTCTTATCTTTTCTTTCACCACAATTATCAAAAGAAATTATTTTAAATTTCAGTGATTGATCAAAGCCTGTCCTCATTCTTCCACCCAACACACAGTTTTTCCTCTAAATCAATTATTTGCCCAGATCTGCTCACAGTGTAATACTTTTTCTGGTTTTAGCTAATTAGATTTTGCCAGGTCTTGTGCATTTTCAGTTGTTCAATCTCTATCAATCACTTTAATTGGAGCAAAGAAGCAGTGGTTTGCATGATCTTGCTATTCAGTATAGTCAGCTAGGCTGTCAAATAAGTTAGATTGTGCTTGTTTTCCATTTTATTTATTTATTTCAAGCAATATTGGTGAAATTGCAAGGGCTGATATGATTTAGAGGTACTGTTTTGATTGAGGAGTCCCAGGCAAATTAATGATTATTCTGAGGTAATGTGGAACATAATTTTGCAAGTGTCAGCTACTTTTTAAATATCCAGAAATTGGTTATTTCCCCCTTTATCTTTCCTGCCTGTATCCAAAAGAACTGAAATTAGGCATACTCATGCATTGCATCTGTTTCTACCCATCTTCATGAAGTTTTACTGCAATCAGACTTTGCTGAAGTGAAACCCTGTTCTCAAAAACCATATTCAGTCACTTGAACTGCAAAACCCTGTTGTATTACCCCACAGCACAAATTCTGCCTCTTTATCAAGGAAAAAAAAAGTACCATGAATTATTGCTGCACCTCTCCATTCCCCAGGTCCTGGGAGTTAAAAGAGAATAATTGCTGCTATGCAGCTAAATTAAAAGTGTTGTGTAAGCTTAGTATTGGCATCTTGCAGCTCAGTTATTTTCAGGGCTGGTTGTTTAAGGGGATGGTTAAATTAATTCTCTACCAATTTCTCTTCATGGATTTCCCTCTCAGTGGCAAATTTAAACTCATTAAGTGCTTTTCCATTGCCCGTGTCCATTGAAAATGGACAATTTAAAAAACCTCAGGTTGGCAGGGAGTTTATATGGGAAGCAGTAGTGAACAATGCGCTCTTTAACATCACCTATAAACAATGTATTCCAGTAAAAAAAGGCTTCCCAAGGAAGAGATACCCAAAAATCCTCCTAAAAAGCACCAGACTGCTGCTATATTGCACACTTCAGGCAAGAACTGCTTCGTGTTCAGGTAATTAAACAACACACATCTCTTGCTGGCCAGCTCAGTTCTGCAGCTAAAGATAAACAAGCTAAAATATGCTGAAGTTTGGTTGGCTCCTGGAATACTTGGGGGAATTTAGGAGAAACATATGGTGAAACAATCTGGCTGTATTAATTTCAAGAAGAAGTCTTTCTCACAGATTAAATGATGTAATTCCCAATATATAGCCCTCTTCAAAATTAAAATGTTTGCCTGATGCATGAAGTTCAAACAGTCTTCAAACTTCCAGAGCCAAGTCCTGGAAAGTATATGACTTAAAGTTTCTTTACAGCACTCACTGCTTCTGAATTTTACACTAAAAAAAACAACTCTGCTACCAGATCTGTTCTCCAAGATTAAAATTACTCCAGAAATTAATTATCTAAAATTAGCCTGTTTCTGAACACAGCACAAAGTCCACCTACAGGAAAGTGCATTTATTTCTTGCTTCTAAAAGTTGGAATAAAACTGTGTGTGATGTTGATAACTATTTATTCATTAATTAATTAATGGGAGCCACATGGGCAACTGAACATTTTTATGCATCGTTTGGTGGTGAGGAGAAGCTATTTATCAACAAAGTGAGATTTGAAGATGATGATGATGATGATGATGATGATGATGATGATGATGATGATGATTATTATTACTATTTTTTTTTAAAGAATCAGCCCAAGTGCAGTTACGAAAGTCCACTGGCACCTGTCTACTGAGCTGCTGGTAACAAATATTTGCAGAGCCAAGAGTTGGACTCCGTGGTCCTTGTGGGTCCCTTCCAACTGGGGATATTTTGTGATTTCATCATTGTATGAAATGAATTTCTGGCACTGATTTCTAAACAGAGTTTGTGGACAAATCTGCATTATTTATATTCAGACAGGTGGAAAATACATGAAACAAACCCAAACTCACTCATTTACAGTGAGTACTGTGCTTGGATGCACAGAAATGAGTGCAGGTTACTTTGTATTAATTTGATTAGTTTCAGCAACTGTGAAGTGGATTTTTCTCCTGCTCAGTCTCTACAGATAATTCCCAGAATCTAAAATGCTCATATTCAATTTGAGCAAATCCCACCAGAATAAGTATAAGAATGAGAATTAATGCAAAGAAATTATGGTGTGCAACCATTTATGTTACAATCCATCTCAAGTCTACCCATGGCCATAATCTTTTGAAATTGTTTCTGTAATCATCCAAACAAAGCAGTCTGGTAATACACAGAATTCTCCTGCTGGACAATGGTACCTTTTTCTTCCTAGGAAGTTATATAAACACTTCAATTACTTCAGCTCAAATTAATAAACCTGCTAAATGGCAAACCATCCTTAGATTCATACAATCAAGGAATCATGGAGTTGTTAAGGTTAGGAAAGACCAGCAAGTCCCACTTTTGCCCAAATTCCCCATTCTCACTAAACCATGACACATTTGCTGGCTGTCAGCATCTACCACTTTATTCCACCATCTGTAGCACTGGACAATATGTTTAATTTATTCTACAAAACTGCCTCATCTAATAGAAAAGATAGGGCTTGCAATGTTTCTGTGAGAGATCAGAAGCATAGCAGAGTTCAGGAATGGCTTCCAGGTATGAGGAATGTGCAGAAAAGAGACTGATGTAGCAGGAGGGAAAGGAATCATTCCATGTTCCTCCCAGGAGGATCCCTGGGGATGGTGGCACAGGCAGCTCAAGGCTAACAAACCCCATCTTTGGCAAGGGATTTATGGGAACTGTGGGATTTGTTACCACAGAACAGTGTGGGGTCAAATGGAAGGGAAAACTGAGCAGGAATATTGGAGAGCAAAGCACTGGGGGGTTAGGACAGGTGGTTAATGATATGTTTTCTCTCCTGAACAACTTTGGTCAGGAGCTGGGACAATATATTCAGAGGAGTGTGTACCATTGCCTTTTTCTTGTGTTTTCCCCTCTGAACATGTTTCTGCCCGCTGCTGAAAAAGCGCATTATGTCTAAATGACCACTGAACTGCTGCACTACAGCTACCCTGGTGTTTGCTGGGGAGCTTCAGTGTAAAACTCTTCAATTTATTCTGTAGAGCAGCATTTATTGCACAAAGGCTCCATCACCACTCAGCTTAGAGTAATTATTCCAGTCTTTACCCAAGAAAGCTCAGCAATCCATCTTGGCCAAGAGAAATCCACATATTTTGTAAAAAGTGGCCCTGTCAGAGCTCAAAGCCCTTACCTACAGCAAAATCCATGTTAATGTTGCAATCCATATGTGCTTGTGTGAATGCATTGCCTATTGATTAGGGAATTTGAAATAGTCATGATGGAGGTGTTTAGAAAACTGATAATCAAACTAGTTTTAAAATTAAAAAAAAATGAATGTCATTAAATTCCTTCATGGACAATAAATTTTCTAACCAGTTGTTTGTTACACATTATTTGCCATCAGTTCTACAAATACAGAGCTGCTGGTCCTCAAAAACTGTTTTTAAATTATCTGTAGGCACTGCTACCATGGAGCTGGTGCCATGGAAATGGTGGATCATTACCTATTGATTAAGGAATTTGAAATGGTCATGATGGAGGTGTTTAGAAAACTGATAAGAAAACTAGTTTTAAAATCAAAACTTCATTAAATCCCTTAATGGACAGTAAATTTCCTAACCAGTTGTTTGTTCTTACACATTATATCAGCTCTACAAATACAGAGCTGCGGGTCTTCAAAAACTGCTTTTAAATTTTCTGTAGACACTGTCACAGAAATGTTGGAGATGGACACAGTCCTCCAAGGTTCTTGGTAACTTAAGCCTGAAGAGCTCTGTGAGGAGAGAAGCTGAAACCAAAGTGAACCTTTTTATTTTCTTCAATTTTTTTTTCTTTGTTATGATATTTTTATGTTTCTGCCCAAATCCCCGAAAGTAAAACCTCAGCTCTTCCTTATATTAATTTGGTTTTCTAGCTTTACCACACATCCTTGTTGTCTCTTTGGGGGTAAGTTTTGCCTTTTTGCAGCCCCTTATGCTCATCTTTTCCTTAGCCTGGTAGTTTTTATCAGGTGCCTCTCTCATATTTGTTGCTGTCTCAGAGGTCACATTGCTCGTTTTGTGTCTGGATTTGCCAGCCCTATTTACAGTCCCTGGTTACACCATGTTACTGCGCTTATTACTTTGTTCTGAGCCCAAATATATGGATTATATTTTGTATAATAGCAATTTATTGGTGTCACATGTCTCTGCTTTGGCTGCATGGAGAGTGACTTTTACAGCTGCTGCTGTTGGTTGTAGAGACCATCCTGAAATGTAACCACAGTTACCAGAGCAGTTTCAGTTCTCATAATAAAATGAACTGTTTGAAAACCACATGTGTGCCAGAACATCCCCCATCCCCCCCCCCCCCCCCCCCCCCCCCCCCCCCGAAGGCAGATTTTCATCATAAAAACTGAGCTCCTGCCACTCAGAGCTTTACCTGTGGAAGCTGTGAGCAGAATCTGAGTCAGGTTTGGCCTCTCTATCAAGCACATCAAACACTTTTGTGTGTGGACACAGGGCAAATTCCAAATTATTTGAGGGAGGTACCAGTTGGTCTTGTAAATTCAGACACACCATAACAGATACACAGCTTGCAACTCTCCTTCTATAAAAAGAGTACAGACTACCAGTCTAATGGAATACTTCTTTATCATCCAGAAATAAAAACTGAAATTTTAATTCACCATTTGCACGGTTTATGAGTCCCAGAAGTTGGTATTTTTATTCTTTATCTTTTTCTAAAACAATCACTTCATTACCCAGACAAAAGCAGGCGTATATATACAATAATTCCTGTCCAGAATTATTTAAACTGATGTGAAAGAATCTTTTTTAAATTTTTTTTTTTTTTTTTTGCCATGCTGCCAGGTATGCCTGCTCTGCCAGGTACAAATAATCTGAATTTATTCCTCTAGCTGCTCTCTCAGGCCCCAGAACTTCATTATGGCTATAACCTCCAACTCTTACCATCTAAACTGCTAATTGTTTGGCTAATTCCTTTCTTAAGAAGATAAAGAAGCTCCTATCAGGGATTGTAATGGGATAAAGAGCTGCTGTCAGTGATGTCAGTGGCCAGGATTTCTGGAGGACAGGGGGATGAATACAGGGCTGCTTTGCTGTGAAAATATATTTAAGAGGGGGGAAAACACTTACACAGGCAGTGAGGAGTGAAGGGGGGAAAGTGAGATACAAAATGCAGATATGAAGATCAGAAAAAGAGGAGAGGGAGAAGATTTTCCAGGTGCTGAAGCAGAGTTTACCCTGAACTTTGTGGAAGACACCCCAGGTCTCTCTCTGCAGGGGTATCCTGCAGGATTTCAGCTCAGGGGCACTCACAGGGGGACAGGGCAAGGAGGAAGGAGGGACAGAGGTAAATTATCATGGACCAGCCAGAGCTCCCCATTCTCCATCCCCTCTGTGCTGTTTGGGGAGGATGCAGAAGAGCTGGGAATGAAGGTGGGCTTTTAATTTAGTTTTCACTAACCAACCTTATTTTAATTGGCAATTAGTTGTATTAGTTGTATTAGTTTCCCCTAAATAAGTCAGTTTTGCCCGTGAAGGTAATTGATAAGTGATCTCCCCACCTTTATCTTGACCCAGGGGTTTTTCATCTTATTTCAACTACATAAACTATTTAGTGCAATGCAACAGGTGGGTGCCTGGCAGTAAAGCTAAAACTGGACAGGTGCTCCAGCCAAAAAAAAGGTCCATTTTGAGGAGCTGGAGAAGGTAAAACGTGGTCCCTGAAAAAGGGAGAAAAGAGGGAAGGGAAGGGAAGGGAAGGGAAGGGAAGGGAAGGGAAGGGAAGGGAAGGGAAGGGAAGGGAAGGGAAGGGAAGGGAAGGGAAAGCTACCTGAAATATTAAGCCTTCACTTATTGCTGATGTTTTGTTTTGATCAGCTTTATAAACCCACAATATCCTGGTGCCTTCTAAGGTTTCTGCAGGAATTGTTGTCTGTGTTAACCCTCAGCCTGACCCGGGCTCCCAGGGCTGAGTCTCTGCCAAACCACGTGGCAATTCTGGATTTAACATTTACTGCTTCCAGTCACTGAGAGGTTTTATGGTGCTGTGGCCTGTAGCTGACACTCCATTCAATTCTGTCACTGTCCCTTTCCTTCTGACACTTTTCCCTTATTCAAAATGAAGAGTATGAGCACAAATTGGAGTGAAAATTTCATATACCACTCAAGTGTTTTGCACCCTGGGTTTTTTAGAGTACAAGGGCAGAGAACTACTCATGTTTTCCTACAGGAAACTACAGAGGCTGCAATATTTTAACCTGTTTATGAACCTGGACAACCTTTAGGTCTTCTTTTCTTGTTTCTTTTTACTTACTTAATTCTTTTTTTTTTTTTTTTTTAATGGGAATCACATCAGTGTAGCCAGTTAATGTAAAATGTTCATTTAAGCAGTGCCAGAAATGATTTCTCAAGCAATAAGTCAGAACCACACAGATCTTAAAATCTGAGCACGTAGGATTTGTTCTTCTCTACCTTCCCAGGCTTAGGAGTAAATGTAAACTGCACTTTTAGATGTTAAAACATGATTGGTATATAATGTAGTCTTTTCATTCAATTCAATAGCTGCAAGACAAGAAATGGGTTCTTCAAAAGAATGTAAAGGGGAAAAAATCACAGGGCATTTCAGCTTTACTTTAATAGACTTAAGATAATACGAGTACTTGAAACAACCCCAGGGGAAGCTTGGTAAGAGCAAAATGAGAAAAATAAATAAATAAAGCATAGGAACAAATTCTACATGTTTTGAGCTAGATATTTAAGAAGATTTCAGGGATTTTTAAGGATTTTTTTCAATTGTATCCCTCTAATTATCTCTTCAGTTTTAAAATATACCTATTAAAAGAATATATTGAGCTATTTCTCTGGTTGTGTTTGCTGTTCATTCTAATCTATTAGTAGCCAACAGGCAAAAGCACCAGTGCTTAATTATCTTGCTGGTAGGATGGATGGAGCCAGCTGAACTTAAAAGACAGGAATTGTTGATTTAAACATTGCTGTGTTAGTTTAATACAGCCACTTAAGCTATTTTAAGAATAGTATAATAGGTGTTTAAATGTTAATGCTTCATTCCTTCTTTACAATTAATTTGGCATAGTGGCCCTGATGAATGAATTATGAGGTAAAACTAACATATTCAACCAGTAATTGAATGTACTTTCTCAATTAAAAGGGACACCTACCTGTTTTCTCCCAAAAAAAGTGATAAAAATCCTATTGCTAAGGATGAACCTATTTCCTTCAATTAATTTTTAATAAATCAATTTACATCAGCTAAGAATTTTCTCCAGTCAACATTTTTTTAAAATGTTATTCTGGGTTAAAAGAACAGTCAAATTATATATTCATTCTTCTGAATGGAAATTAGGAGAAAATGTGAGGGACAATAACAGATCCAATTATGTGTGGTAGTGGTTGACACTGTGGGATCTTCTCTGCTGAGAATCCAAGACCAAGGCACTTTATAAAATCAATAATTTCTACTGGAATAAGGCCTTCAGAAGGAAGGGAGGGAAATGGGGAATGGGATGGTAGTGGGCTCAGAGCTGTGAAGATTAGTCACCAAAGTCAGAGAGATTTCACAAAAAAAAAAACCCCAAAACTTTTCATAACAATTCTCTTAGACTGCAGAGGAGGTCATGTGGATCTGGAAAGGGACCAAAGATTCCCAAACTCTCTGTTCAAATCTTTAAACAGGATAGGTCGGGTTTTTTTTTTTTTTTAATTTTATTCCCAGATGGACCTTACAGGGTAGGTGGAAGGTGGGCAGGGACACCTTCCACTGTCCCAGGCTGCTCCAAGCCCCATCCAACCTGGCCTTGGACACTGCCAGGGATCCAGGGGCAGCCACAGCTTCTCTGGGCACCCTGTGCCAGGGCCTGCCCACCCTCACAGGGAACAATTCCTTCCCAATATCCCATCTAACCCTGCCCTGTGGCAGCGGGAAGCCATTACCTGTGTCCTGTCCCTCCATCCCATGTAAATTGTCTCCTTCCATGGTTCCTGTCAGCTCCTTCAGGCACTGGAATGTCACAGTGAGGTCACCCCAAAGCTTCTCCAGGCTGAACATTCCCAATTATCCCAGCCTTTCCTCTGCTCCATCCCTCTGATCATCCAACCCAGCCACTCTAGAGTAGTAACCCATTCTTCTTCCATGTAGCTCCTGACTGGTCAGTCAGAAACTTCCAGTTTTGATAGGAAAGTGAAGAAAAAAAACCTGTTTCTTTCATGGTAGTTGCAGGATCAGGGTCTAAATATTTGTATTTGCCTCGTAAAGTTTGCAATGTCACATAAATAAATAAGCACGCTACTGAAAATTAAATCTTATGTTGCAACTAATTCATTTGCAATCATTTAGCACTCACTAGATTTTACACTAATTGCTCTATGAGATTAATGAATTTACAGAGCTCTTTGAGTCTCACATTTCTTGGCAAAGCACATTGCAAGGAGCCAATAAAAGTGGCCCACAAGCTACATCTGATGTGAGACATCTTCCAAACTCCTACCTAGACAATGCCCTGCACTGGAGTTTTCCATGTGTAGGCTGCCTCCAATGCAAAAAAGTAAGCTCAGAATTGTTTATTTTTTTTTTTGATTTCCTCAGTTTTCTTCTTATTATTTTATTCTATGACTCGAATCAGCATACAGGTCTTTAGGTATGTGCTTTTCCCCATTATCAGGGGAGAGTGCTGGCTTTTTGGAGAATATATTTTAACAGATCTGTTCATGAACAGAAACCCTGAACTTTAAAAATTAGAGGTTAAAGTCATTCTGGTAGAAAAATGAATGATTATATATTCAAAAGAAAGGCTGCTAGTCTAAGTTGGAATTCTCTGACTCTTGTTTTCACAGAGAGCTCATTGATATTTATAGAAGTAACACATACAACCACACACATCCTTGAAATTTAAGGCTAAATTGAGATCACTGCTTTTATTTCTATTGGAGCTTTTCTGTTGAAGTCACTGGGGATTCATGCTAAGAAAAAGAGCTGTGGGAAGGCATAAGTTGTATTTAATGTCTGTGTGTGCATGGTGCATCAGGAGTTTTGTAATCAGAACAGCAGCATGTGGGCAAAAGCTTTGTCTACTGGGTAGTCAGAATTTCCAAAAGGAAAAGAATATTTGTTAAGGGAGGCCTTGTAATAATGGGGCTGGTGGAGTTGTTTATTCCTTGCCTTTTTGGTTGTAATCTTTCATGACAAATATGACTTTTCCAAATATGAATTTCCCTGAGGTGTTTTTTTTTTTTCAGTATTTAGATATGCTGGTTCCAAAGTCATAGAAGCATTTTTTTCTCCCAGATTAAATGAAATTAATTTCTTCTGTTGTAGTTTTACAGTTTTGACATAATTAACATGCTCTGAATCATTTTTAAATAGGCAGAAGGTGCCATCATCTTGGACCAACCAAAGAACGTGTCCTTGCACAGAGCAGGAGATGGAACATGATGATCTACAAGGTCCTTTCCAAACCAAACCATTCTGGGATTTTGTCATTCATGATCAAGAAAAATATATTTTTGTGTAAGTCCTCCTTAGTTTCATTGCAATTGCCCTTTCACTTTTTCTTGCAGGTTGTTGGCTTTTTTTTTTTTTGTGAATAGAGTCTGTAAGTGTGGCTTTGTCTCCAGGAGTGTAGGGGATTTAGTCACCTCTAATCATCAGGTCCTTTAGGTAAAGATGAATTGAGCAATGTCTGATTAAAAGCTGGGAGTGAAGACCTTAAGAGGAGACTATAGTTTATCCTTCTTGTACTTTAAATGACTGATTCTGCGCTGAAATGCTCCTGAAAGCTGTTTTACACTGAGTTTCCATTAAAAACCAGTAGTTTTCTCTCTGTATTGGTCTGTGTCCTAGCAGAAGCAGCTGAGAGCTGAATGGATTAATTCTTCCGGCCCCTCACACTGTTCACATTCCTGGCTGCTGCTTTCAAAGGTATTTTCATTTATTATTGACTTCCAATTTGATATTACTTGGCAACAGAAAGAGCTGATCAAAATCATATCACGGGAAGACTACTCCTATCTCAGTGCAGTGTCCTGTTGCTATGGGAACTGAAAAGAGCTGAGGTTTACACAATTACCAAAATCTAGAATAATTCTGGGTGTCATCTGATGCTAGGGAAGTCTACATGCGTGAACACACAGCCACAGACGCACATGTACAGACAGAAAATATCCACATCTAAGAGTTCTTGGCCATGATGTGAGAGGAAAATGCTCCTGGTTGTCACACCTTGCCGGGGTCTCAATCTCTTGCTGCACAAACAATGGGAATTTCTCATGTCTGATCAAGTGCTTCTCATTTCAGAGCCCTGAAATCTGGAGAAAACCTGCAGTGACTTCCAGGTACACCAGGCAGGACCAGGATTCATCTTGAGAGTCCTGTGGCTCATCCTTTTTCCCACTTCCAGCTGTTCCACACCAGACAGCTTTGAGGGATGTAAAAAATAGCCTAAAACAACAGAATCCCTCAGAATTCCTGGGATCATCATCAAAAGAACAACCTCTGTGTTCTGGAACTTGTCAGATCAAGGCAAGTTGTTTGAAATTCATTCATGTTCCATCTGCTAGGGGATCATGGAATCACAGAACCATTAAGGGTGGAAAACACTTCTGAGATCACCCAGTCCAACCATCAGCCAGCACCTCCACTAGCCCATGTCCTCAAGTGCCACATCCACACGTTTGTTGAACACTTCCAGGGGTGGTATGAGTTAGATAAAAATATTTTCTGATTTTTACCTGCTCAAGCAATCAATTCTAAAGACTCTCGGGTTGGAAGGACCATTGGAGTCACTGACCTCAGGGTCAGAAGGGAAGATTTCCTCCTGTGGATCAAGCTTCTATACACATATAACTGTACCTATCTCTTGTATGATTTGTCTGGAATTCCTTCCCCCTACTCCATCTTCCCACTCTTCATCCTCTTTGTGGGCTAGGTGTGGGGACAGTAAAAATGTCTGTGTTTGAGACAGATGATCCATTAAGGTTTGGTTATAAAAGCTTGTCTACAGCAGCTCTGATAATCACGGTGATTGTGAAATGCAAAGAAACACAGAATGGGTTGGGTTGGAAGGAACCTTAAGGATCATCCTTTTCCACCATCCCACCATGGGCAGGGACACCTTCCACTAGCCCAGGTTGCTCAGAAACCATATAAATGTTACGTACATCAGTGAGTAACTTAATCAGTTTAGGTCATATTTTTCCCATCCCCACTTCTCATGGCTGCTGGTGTCATTGTTTGGTTTTTTTTTTTTTTTTGGTTAGATTTCAAAATTTTACTGAGTATAATATTTTCTTCTTAATTATGAACATTATTTATTGTCATTAGTACAGCAGCGCTGACAGTGACATGAGGTCAGTGCCAAGCTGTCCTATCTGTTGTTTCCCAAAAATGGTAATAATCAATTCACTGAAAACTCCAAGAAGAAAAGCCATTGATATGACTGAGTAGAGGAATAAAATCACATTTATTTGAAATTTTAACCAAATTTTTCCTCTCATGAATCCTCTCACACATTGGGCTGGCATTCATTTGGTTGTTTGGCCGATTATTTTGCAGTGATACAAGCAAACAAAACGCACCTCAGACAGTCAGTGAGGCGATGAAATTTAATTGATGAGGGCTTGTACCTCACTGCATTGCCAAAGGCTTAACTTTTTATAACCTGACAGGCAGAAAGACATTAATGTTATCAAAGCCTGATTCTCAAATCTGAATGAGTGCAAAGTATTGGTATTTTCTTCTTCCAAAGTGCCAAAGATTTCCAGTGAAGTTAAGCACTTGAATTGGTCATGATCCCGTCCTGTTCTCTGGGTGGGAGATGGTTCGGATTTGTACTGATGAGGAGAGATAGCAAAGAACAATTCCCTCAGGACTTTAGGATGTATCTCATCAGGTCCCAGAGATTTATGGATGCTCAGGTTTCTCAGGTGCTCATGAACCTGATCTTTACTTAGAGTGGGAGGGACTTTGCTCCCCGAGCCCCCATCCTGCTGCCCAGCCACTCCAGAGGTGTGGAAACAGAGGTTGCCATTGAAGACCAAAACACAAAATTTGTTGAGCTCCTCAGCCTTCTCCTCATCCATTTTTACCAGTTTCCAAGCCTTTTTTTCTCAAGGGGAAACACCTTCTTTGACCTTCCTTTCCTGGTTACCAGACCTGAAGGAGACCTTCCTGTTACTCTTCGTGACCCTTACCAGGTTCAGTTCCAGCTTTGCCTTCCTCAGTCCCTCCCAAATTTTATCCCTGGACTCTTCCCAGGTCCCCTGTCCATGTTCTCACTGCCTGTGCCTTTGTTCCTGTCCCTTTGGTGTCCCCACCAGGTCCTTTCTCAGCCCTCCTGGGCTCCTGCCCTCCCTGCCCCTTTCTTGCTCCCAGGGATCACTGGCTCTGGCCTTCCATGGAAAATTTCCCTAAAAATCCGCCAGATATGTTCTGCTGCCCTGTTGTGGCATTCACATTCTCTGAAAAAATCCCTTTGCCCAGGATTTGTCTCCTGGGAAGCTGAGAAGGCTCACAGAAAACGAAAACAATTCTTATCTCATTTGCTTCTCCTGTGCTGTGCTCATGTGGAATGTGTTTGAAGATTGTTTACCCACAGGTGATTGTTTCATTGGATTCTGCTGTGAGTTGTTTTCACTCTTTGGCCAATCAGGGCCAAGCTGTGTCAAGCTTGCGAAAGAGTCACAAGTTTGCATTATTACCTTTTTAGCATTGAGTAAGTATCCTTTCTGTATTCTTTAGTATAGTTAGTATAGTATTCTTTAATATAATATAGTATTATAATATAATATACTATATATAGTTTATATAAATATACTATATATAATACATATAGTATATTCATTATAATATAAGATAATATAATATATATCATATATTATATAGTATATTATATTATGTATTATATAGTATATAGTATTTTATACTATATTATAATATAATATACTATGATATAATATAGTATTGTAATGTAATAAATTAGCCTTCTGAGAACATGGAGTCAGGTTCTTCATTCCTGCTCACTGGGGCATTCCCAGCAAATACAATACCCTGTCCCTGAGGACAACCCCCCAGGGCATTTTATTTACCATCTCCTTGAAGAGCTGGAGTTTGCTTTCCCAAAGCGCAGGGACCTGACTTTAGTCCTTACCTGACCCGCAGGAGTGTGAACTCCCCCAGTACTGGCAGGAGCTCAGGCTGCCTGCAGGCTCCATGGATTGATAATATTGAATTATTGACAATTACAGTCCCCAGAGACCTGTGCAACCCTGTGTGCAGAGCTTTACAAGCAGACATGGAGTGAGTTAATTTAAAATATTGAAAAAACACACCTGAAGTAGCACAGTGCTTTTAAACAAGAAGGAACTCTAAAACTTCTAAAGCTTTAGAAACTTCCAGGGAGTTCTTAAATTGTGCTGAGATAACTATAGCTTTCTAAATTTTTGTAACTAGCTTTTTCCTGGACCTTTTGTTGAAAAAAAACCAAAACAGTTAATTTAATTTTTTTTAAGTATGCACGCAAAAAAATTCTAAGACAAAACTGAAGTTAGAATCTTCCAACCATCAAGAATACACTTTTCACTTTATCCAGTCCAGCCAACACTGCCACTGTGACCCCTGAACCACTGAGCACATCACCCAGTGCCTGATGCATCTGAAGCACTGCAGGCACATGGTGAATCCTGTAGGCCCCCAGCTTTCCCAAGGGTGGTTGAAAACTTACAGAAAATGGTTTTTATTTAGAGTAAACACAGATGTTTTAAGAAAAGCTCTCTGTGTTTTTTAACAATACTGTTTAGAGCATTACTTCAGTGTAAATTGCATGAATAAAAGAAACCCTGAAAGGAGAGGAGGGTCAGCCTGGACATTTCTGATATTAATTTGCTGTTTAGTGATTACAGGGGTGTGCTAATTGCTTTAATCCATTTTCGTGAGGAAGGGAAGACATGATATAACAGAAAATGAGTAATAAAAGCATGTTACAAGTTAGAAACTTTCTGGATTTGCACTTAAAATGTGTTCAGTCTCATAATCCACTTCTTTCCCCCTAAAAACATGTCAAGGTCTGTGATCAGGGCTTTCAGAGCAGCCCTGCACGGACTGAGGGCTCTGAGCCCGTCGAGGTGGGTAAATGGAGGCTGGGAGTGCATCATCTTTCATTGATTGACGCGCTAAATTCCTCAGAGCACAACAAGTTAAGGACTAAGTAAATAATCGATTAGCTGTCAGCCTTCCTGGTCATCCTCATGAAAGGGATTAGTGACAGCCAGGGGCCAGAGAAGTGAGTCATGCTTCTACAAATACCTTTCGGACCAGGACAAAAAACTCCCAGGGAACACTCCTTCCATTCCAAAGCAGGGTTTAAGGCAACGGTGGTGCAGAAAAGGCTGGCTCCCTTCTCTCCCTTGCCTTTCCTAATTAATCTTTCATCAATAAAGAAAACAGACTCAAAAAAATGAGGAAAAAAAAAGTATCAATATGTTTCTGTTACACTGATTGAAAGAGGCAAGGGCGATATGGGAAAGCAATTCCGCAGATTTGGACAGCAGGATTCCATCTGGCTATGGAACCAATTATATTTGCATTTAAACAAATGTGCCAGACAGAAGGAATGGAAACCCTCCACATCTTCCTGGCAGCAAGCAGAACTTGCTGAGAAGCCTCTTATTGTTTGGTTTGTCTGATGACTTCTTTTATTAAATATTAACTGCATCCAGAAAAAAAAACCCAACCAAACAACTTTGCACTCCAGGGCCTCACACATTGATCACTTAATCCAAATTCACTTTTATACTCTGTGCTTTTTGCCACATCCAAAATCAGACATGATCGCTGTGTCTGCTGACATTCTGCACTTTGTTAGTCCTTCACAATTCATTCCAGCTTCAGAATTCTTCCAGGTCCCTCATCTATTATTATTCTATAAGTGAAATATCTGTTTTTCACAGGAAAAGATTTTGGTATGGGTCATTTCCTGAGGTTTCACTTTCTGTGTGGCAGCCCTTACAGTTTGAGTATTCACAAAGAAACAGTTCTTGTGGACATTTTGAAGAAAATCTTTTTCCACAAGCTGTATGTAATTCCAATAATTGTGATTTAATTATTAACTCCAAAGAGCTTTCTGGTAAGTATAAATTCAAGAGGCACTTCTCAGGAAGAAGTGTTTCTTCCAGCATCTTCAGGCACTG
The DNA here is from genome assembly GCF_028551555.1 of Melozone crissalis. Lineage (NCBI taxonomy): Eukaryota > Metazoa > Chordata > Aves > Passeriformes > Passerellidae > Melozone > Melozone crissalis. Next base: position 7,824,095 of record NW_026535823.1, on the reverse strand, counting down.
TTTGCTTGATAAACTATAAAATATTTTATAAAGTTAAAATATAAAATATTTTCTAAAATAATTGCACTTGTGTATTTCCTAAATCACTGCAATTTCAAAAGTTCACACACCTGCTCTGGAAAGCATTATTTTCTGTGTCTCTAAGTAAAATTGAAAAAATTTCCAATTTCAGGTGTCTGTATATTTTCCATGAAGTATATTTAAAAAATTTCTCAAACAAAACAAACAGGAGTTGCATTGAATGAAAGGTGAGAGAAAGCACTTAAATTCTTGGAGTTTTTAAGTTTCTCTGTTAAACTTACAGCTACAAAAATGATTTTTACTCATGTTGTGAGCTGTAAACAGGGAAGCCAGAGGAAGATTTTAAATTATTATAAGACAGAGCCTTAACACGACCAGTAGAGCTTCTGGAATATTTACTGTACAACCTGCTTGATGCTCATTGCCAAAAAATTCCTGTCCTGTTCTTCAGGAATAACAGACTGGAGGCTGAGGCTTATTTTTCAAATCAGTACCTGTGTTCTACAAATCAGTGACATAAAAGTTGAGTTTGCTTTTTGTTTAAAAGCAGTTTTGTTCAGTCCTTGTGGCACAAGCTGCTCACATTTGCAGGCAGGGAGGAGCTCAGTCCTTCACAATGATTGCTCACCTAAGTTCCTGTACAAAATCACAAATCATTACCTCCTGCATTTACATTAATTGGAAAAGGCAGAAGGCAGCAAGTTTTCTTCCCTTTTTTCTTTATTCCTATTTTTTTTTTTCCTTTGGGCAAAGTCTGTTCACTAAGATTTGTAGAAAACAGATGTGATTTCACTTTAATGCATTCAGACTTCATTGCTTATTGAAATATTTGCATTACTTTGAATTTAGAAAATAAGCTTAAGCTGTTAATGGACTTTGAATAGAAAGATATAAAGAATCTCAGACTTCACTGTTTCCTACTAATTACTAATTCTGTTTCCATAAGAAGGTTTAATGTTTCTGCCTAAATTTAACCATGAATGCCTTTTAGAATGTGTATTTAAAAGACCTCCTGCTGCTGCAGGAGAATTTTATTTTGTAGAATTCTTGTAAACATGGAACAGTTAACTTGTGCATCTGCTTTGGATAATGGAAAATCCCTCGTTTATAGAGACACAAGCGTGTACACACAGGCATATATATATATATATATATATATATATGGGTGGGTGGCTGGGTGTGTGTGTGCAAAATATATTGTCCATCTGCACAGGGAAGGGGTTCAAAATTAAAATATTGAATTAATTTTGGATCACTTTATGAACAGCATTTTGTTTCTCCTTTTCTTATCTTACATATGAGGAAGCTGTCTATGTTACAGCCGAGTTACCCAAATGTCATTTAGGAAACAGATATGATGACTCATTTTCCAAGAAATATCAGATATCCAAACTTCTGTCAGTAATCCTTTTCTCTTTGGACCAAACTGATTCTTCTTATCTAGAAATCAATGGAATGTAGATTGAGTTATGTATCCTGGTTGTGCAGTGAAAGGACGCCAGACTCCACAGCAGATGTATGCAAAATGTATTTACTCATCCAGTGCAGATTTGGATGTAGCTTTTAATCCAACTGTGTGAAACTACTAAAGACAATGGTCCGAAATATCTCAAACACTTATGTTTGAGATATTTGTGTTGCCAGAAAGACTCCCCAAAATACTGTTGGCTGCTCCTTCTGTCATCTGCCTCTCCCATTTGCCTCTGTCTCACTGATCATTGGCATTTGGGAAATCTGTTCATCAGTGTTTATGTAGTTAAATAAAGGACTTCTGTATTTTCACAGTGGAAAAGGAAAAAACCCCAGGAAAGTAGCAATGAAAAATCATAAATCAGTCATATTTTTTAATTAAAATAAAAATTCTCTTCCTCAGCTGTTACGTTCAAATTAAAAGTTATTTAACTACATAAATACTGATGAACAATTTTGTCCATTAATATGTCGGAAAACCCATGAAATTCTTCACACTGTGTAATATTCAATAGAGCTCTGATATTTTCTTTTTTTTTACTGAAAATGACAGTGTCTATCAAATCAGAAGAGACAAAAATTTTTCCTCAAAGAGAAAGGCTGGTTAGCAAAGACAAAATCCTACCAGGAAAAGCCTCTCAGTGACGCACAGTTGTATAATGATCTAGCTGCTCATTTCTCATTCTTTATGCAGCCTCCTTATTTTCTAAAAGCCACATATGGATAATTTTCTTCTTTTTAAATATCATCTCTTTCTCCATTGTTCCTAGGAGGCATTTTAATGCAGATAATTGAATTTCAATTAATTCTGCATATGCTGTTCCAGATTATAGTTGCTTACTACTGCTGACATAGGCCTGTCATTACTCACACCCTGCCTCATTTTCAGCTCTGTGTCACCACTTTTTAAGCCTTGTGTGAACACATTTATTATTCATAGGAAGTTGTCCAGGAAGGTGCCATAGCAAGTTCTCTAAAGCCTGGTTCTCATTGGGAAGTACTGTGCTCTTTCATCAGCTTGTGCTGTTGTATGGCCAATAATAAAAATTATTTCAAAGAAAACGAAACTGGTGGTGGTAGAGGATTGTTATATGAAATTTTGGTAGGTTTTTTTCTCTTTTTTTTTTTTTTTAATTCTCAAATAATGAGGTTTGGATGCCTAAATAAAATGGAGATTCTGAGCCCCAGAGTTCCTGCTGCCAGCTTTGCCTGGGTTAAGTTACTGCAAAGGATTAAGTAATGTTAATCTGAGGTCTAAAACCAAGAACTGTCCAGTGCTCACAGGATAAAACTGGTAGAAACTTAGAAACTTTATGGACTGTCCACTGATAATGTAAAACATACTGGAAGAGAAACTGAGGCAAGAATTTGGATATTAATGGTAGAATCCATACCACACTAAATTAAATCTGGGTACTGTTGCTCTGGGATTCAGAACTCCTTTTCCCACCAGGGAAAAACCTTTCAGTAATTAAATGTTTTCCACACCTTAGCAGAGAGACCTTAAAGGACAATGAAGTGGCAGTGAAGAAGAATCCACTTTCTCTGTCAGTTTAGATCTTGAAAATACCTTCCTTCCACACCTGCTTGAAAGGGAATTGTGCCTGCAAAAAGGAGCAGAGGTGGAATCTATTGAAATTCTTTACAGTCAGAATTGAAATTCCAAAAGTAGGCTTGTAACAAAGGGCACTTCTTGTGAGAGGATTAAAAACTGAAAAAGCACATTTGATATTGCATTTCTGTTCAAAAATACCTATAGGTATTATAAAGAAGGCAAAATACATTAAGTTATTATTAGGATTACAATGACCACCTCAAAAATATGTCACTCATTTATCTTAGGGAAAGATAGATGGAAATGGACTGGGATTCTCTCATTTTCCTCAGGGATGCTGTGACTCTGTGCTTGCTGCTGTTCATTATAGCAGCTAATTAGCACAACCTATCTTGATTGGAAGAAATGAAAGCTTTTGTTGAAATACATTTTTTCTGTTCAGAACTGAAATTAACTGCATCAGAAAAAGGTGATTGCAACATGTTAGTTTATACATCACTCCTGCCTTCAGCACAATAAACAAAATAATTCTCAAATCATCCCAGGAAGCTTTAATATTTCAGTAGGAGTGTGCTAGAATGGATTGCCCCATTTAGTCTGCTCAGCTGGCAAAACTGAGACACTGAACTTGTTCAGTTATGATCAATCATAAATTGGTAATAATCACTGAAAAAATAATCTAACTTGATTTCCCCTAAATCACAAATTAATAAATTTCCCAGGAATGCAGTAGTCCTGATACTAGAGGTAGAATATAATTTATCCTTTGTTCTTTGTTTGTAAAACCTCTTTATTTTTTCCCCCTTTAAGGAGAGAAGCTGTGTTTATTTAGGGAAATTCCTGTGTAGGTACAAAATTGTATTTTCTCACTTTTAAACTGACTCAACCTCTGACTTTCTCATCTGATTTCCTGCATAATAAGTAGCTCTAAGAACTGTACCCAGTGATATTTAGAGCAAAGGGATTTGTGTATTTTTCAACTATGCAAGGGAGCAATACCAAGAATGATAAACTGTGGTGAAGCAAGAGCAAGTCTGTAAGGAAAAAATTCTATTCTTCATTTAAGAGCTCCACCACACTTAAATTTCATTAGGTGAGATATTCCAGTGGTAAAATAAAACACTTGCACAAAAACAAAATCCAACCAAAAGAAACTACACCCTCCCTCCAACCAAAATCTCATTTAGCCTTAATTTTCATTATTAAAGTTATTTTTCCCCCCATTTCATATTTTTACCAGCAGCCTGCATTTACATGGAGCTGTTCTAAGGAGAGAAAGGGAGCAACCTGCACAGCTCCTGCTTCCGATGAGAAAGGAATTAAGTTTGATGAATGCTGTTTATGTCTCACTAACAGCCCTAAAGGCATCTCATAATTTTGTGGTAAGAAAATATTTCCCTGTCAAGAGCCATTAACATCTGTTTTTTTGAAAAGTTTAGTCATTACATGCTTTGCCTGACAGCTCGATATAGTACAGCTTGATGGATAACTGAGTGAAAGGCTTGAAAGGTCTCCAAATGAAGTCAATGTTACAAATTTAATGAAAAATGCTGAAATGCAGTACTGTTATAAACATAAAACATGTAATTGGGAACCAAAAAAAGGCACCTTTTTGGTTTAGGTCATTTTAGTGATGTTTGAGGAATAAGGGGATTGCAAGACCTCAACCTCTTCTCTGCATCTTTGTTAGAGTTGTTCCTTCCACCTCATGGATTGCCAAGGCTTCAGCTGTTTACCACAGTGACCTTTGGAAATATCCAGAGCAAAATTAACAGGATTTAAAAGTATTCATTAGTGTAGAAAAGTTCCACTGTGGACTAAAATTTTACTTGTGGGTTTTGGTCCTTAATGAAGTTTGGAAGTGAATTATTTTTGCATTTTTGCAAGAAAAAGGTTGGAGAATATTTTCCTCCAATGAAAAATGGCTTTGATTTTAGACGCTTTAGACAATTTTTGGCAAATGGACTCAAAACCTGGGATTTTTGCTGCATCCCAGTCAAGTGTCTGTGCCCCAAGTCTGGCTTGGGGGAGCAGGGAGTGCAGGCTGAGCTCTGATGGAAGGCAGGTGTACAGGAGATGGATGTGAGGACAGATAACAGAGGAGGGCAAGAAATCCATGGATATTAAAGAATAACACTAGAAAAGCCAGAGATCAGCTGGAGCTGGAATTTGTAAGGATTTCAAGGGCAAGAAGAGCTGGTACTGCTCCATCATCAGTCGAAGAATGAACAAGGGAAGTATTGGCTTGCTGGGAGCAGGGAGGGTGATTTAGTGCCAGAAGCCAGAGATAATAAATGCCTTCTAAGCTCTGGGGCTTGCTTCCAAGGCCTCCCAGCCTTTTGTGCCTGGGAACAAGAGTTCAGGAGGAGTGGAGCTTCCAGCAGTGAGTGAGGAGATACTCGAGCAGGGATCTTTTCAGCAGCTCAAGATGGGTTGCACTGAAGCACCAAGAGAAGGATGGCTGCTGTTATGGCAACTGCCACCACTCTTTGTCATCCCTCACAGGCTTGGCTTTATTCAACTGTCTTTATCTTGATCCAGGAGGGCTTTTTTCAAGTCTTAGTGCCACTCCCCCAGTCCTGGTAAGGAGGTAAGTGATAGGGCATCAGTTGGTGTCCAGCAAGGGTTGAACCCAGTACAGGGATGGAGCAGCTCCTAGGGTGGGCTGTGTGCCTCAGGAGGGCCTGGGTTATTCCCAGCAGGAACAGGGAAACCTCTGGAGATGGGGGAGGATGAAAATGTACCTGTGGGATGCAATATGAGAAAAGAGAGGTAAATCCTTTATTGCTGAATGATTGATAATCAATTGTTGGAACCCTGGTTACTAAAACTTTATACTTTCTGTGCTGACAGGCACTGACCCCAAGAGAATACTGCATTTGACCTGAGGCTGTGGAGAAGCTTCCAAAATTGAATGACAGAAGTGAGATTGTGGGTGTGGAGTTTGAATAGAAGCGTGTAATATCCCATAGTGGAAAACTTAGAGTTTAAGGTTTTAGAATATGGTAATATATATAAAAAGCAAGATGGAGCTTTTAGGGTGGAGGCTGCTCCTTCCTCTTCACCTTCTTCTCCATGGGTTTGGGTGGTTTTGTGTAATTGGATAAAAAAGTCCACATTGAGGGCCATGGGTGGTTGGTTATTGGGCCACAGGTAAAATAATTGAAGTGTCATTTCTCAGTTGGACAGTTTATCCTTACAAGGCCTTGTAGAGAGAGAAACAAGTCTCCCTTTTAGTTTGTTAGAGTGAAGTGCTGTAGAACTCGTGGTTTGTGAGACTGTAACATGGATAAGAACTAACAAGCATCTGATTCCCAACAAGAAATACCATCTCATGCATTTAATCCCAGCCCTGGCAGAAAAGAAGATAGGACACCACTATCAACCATAAATTGGTAGGAATGATTAAAAAAATAAAACAAAACACTTGGTATTAGCCCAGGTTGCTTCAACCCTGCCCCTTTATGTGCTTGTTTGTTTTTCTTTACTTAAATACTTCATATTTGTGTTTGCTCATTTATTCAGGAAAGTTGATCAGTGTTTCAGTGATTTTCAAAAGTCCTTTCACAGGACTTTTCTTCACAGATACCCAAGAGCAGAAAATTACTGATGAGTCAGAGCTGTCTGCACATCTCCAAAAATATCTCTGCTGTTATTTTATCTGTGGCAGAATTGGATCAAAGCAATGGTTATTGAATAGAACAATAATTTCATTCCAGTTGAATCACACAGCAGAGTTAGTACTGCAGGATTCAATTCCAAGAGGAAAACCCTGGTATCAAATGTACCCAGTCCTGGGGGATTTCTGCCCTTTCTCACATTTCCAGGGGTTTCAGTGCAAAACCTTGGGTTGCTTCTTGTTTGCTCAGCACTTCTGGTGGAGCACAACACAATGAGATTTCCCAGAGTGAGACTGTGGAGCACAGTTGTTTTTACTTGCAGTGATTTGTAAGCTCAAAGACTCTATTTTATCAATGGCACAGGGTATTAATGGGATTTTAAGGTGCACCTCCTTCATATATCAAGGGGATAATAGAGTCACAAGCAGACTTACATGATAAATCATTACAGCTTTAGAGGAAAAGTTAATGCTTTTGTTCACAGAAATGTTAAAAGCTTTAGGAGGCAATATTTTAAACTGCTTAAAATGATAAATCAAAGCAGATTAGCTTTCCAGATAAATATGGATGTAGGTAAAACCCTGTGACACTGACTGGAGCCACATATAGTGGCAATAATAGGTTGAAAAGCATCCCTGTAAATCCATTAATTTTAATATTTCTGACAGAAATTCTACAAAAACTCTTCCATAAGTCTTGTATATCATGTGTTCCATATGTAGAGGCACACAGTATTTGAAACACTGCTTTTGGTTTGGTTTAGCTTAGTAATAAGACCCTAATAAATATAAATTGGTTAACAATTTATTCCTTTACTCCTCAAGGTATATTCCTTTTGGACAATGACAGGGTTTGCATGACAGGAAAATATCACAAATGTAAGGTGTAGTATTTCACTAATAAGTTATAAAATGGTTTCTTATTTTTTTAAAAGGTCTTTAAAGGAAAAGCTAATTCATTAATAAATGATAATTACATTATTTTTACTTTTAACTTAATAACTAATTATTTGTGTTTCATAATGTGGACTTTTCTGTGTAATTATAAGATACTATTTAAACTCATGAAGAAGAAGGATTAGTCTCTGTCTTAAAACTTCTATTTTGTTTTATATATATTACTATATTCTAAAACTTAAATTTCTAATTTTTTTGTTATGTGATATTGCACACTTGCATTTAAATTATACACTTAGAATTTTAGTGTTATCATTTAATTTTGTAAGCTTTCTCTAGGGCTTCAGGTTAAATGTAGTGTTTTTTGAGGGTTGGTGGTTTTTAACACAGAAAGTTAAAAATTCTTCAAATCTAGGGTTCCAACAGTAGGGAATTTATTAATTTTCACAAACTACCTATTTGGCATTTTGAAGGATCTCTGTGCCATGCTCTATTCATGGGGTGTTTAGCAATTAAGAAGGTCAGGACAAACAAAAAATAATTGACTGTAAGTTTGTCACAGTAGATTTTCAATGCGATGAAAAGTAAAAAAAAGTGAAAGAAAAGTAATTTCTTTTTTAAAAGAGAAATTGGGAAGTGTAGCAGAAAGAGACAATGGTCCTCATCACAAGATTTCACAGAATACAACAATTCAGCAACATGACTATATGAACATATATATGTAAAATGAAAATGTGTAATGGTTAATATAATAAAAAGACCCTCTTAAAAAGTCATTAGTTAAATTAAAAGTTAAGGAAGAGGAACTTTTTCTCCACAGAGAAGACTAAAGTTCCAATTGCCTACTAGAATGCGTTTCATCTCTCTTTCTAAAGAGGAATGATTGCTAATTGGGAAAATAAATCACCAAATCATCATCATGATCATTGAATAAGTAACTAAATAAAGAGAAAATAGATTTCTTTGAGAAGATTATTTTTGCAGAAGTTGCAGCTCACTTTACTCAGTGTGAGAAGGGAATCATGATTATATTAATATTGAAAGCTGTGGATGTGCATACCAATGGGGCCAATGTGCAGAACAATTTTCTTTAGGTATCCCATGGATTAAAGCCTCAGCACCCAATTTTTTGCTTCCCTTTTTTTCTTCAATGAAAATTTTCAATGCAATAATTTTCCCATTTTTTCTATGTTACATTTCTAATTGATCTTAGCCTGAGAGATCACATAGTAATTGAGGAAGATGAAATATCTACATTAAAGAAATACAGGTCTTTGGAGTGAAAAATAGGACAGCAATCTTCACAAGGAACACGTAGAAGAAGGAACTTAAACCCAGTTGGTGCTGAGAAGAGTTTGACTTTCACTGGCTTTGAGAATCTCCCCCAAAAACATCTTGTTCAGAAGATTCAGCAAATTGATTAGGTGTTTTAAGACTTGTAAAGCCTTACAATATCAAATATCCAGAATATTCTCTGCTCCATGCCACACATGCTCTTTTTCTGAAGTTCCACATGCTCAGCTCCACAGGCTCAGTTTGGGGTTCCGGTAGTTTAATGAGTTTCCCTATTTTTGTTTTAAAATAATCAAAATAAAACACTTCAATCATGAACTGCATTACAGGAGGGTAATTGGATGAATCTGAAGCACTGAAAAGAATCCTGACTCAACACCTATTTATTTACTTCAGTTCTTTATCACCCAAGGCAAAATCAGATGACTATCTATCTATTTCTTTATTTATTCATTTTCTGTGTAGAAAAATAAGTGTAACCCACCCAATTTGTTGACTGGGACAATCTGACAGTGATATTTGCCACTAAAATGAATATACAGGCATCAACAGTATACATTTGGAATAACTTGTCCATGGTGGTAAATGTATAGTCTGATAACAAAAACATAGCTGAAAAAACCTCAAAACATTTAGTTTGAAAATAGAATTTCATGAAAACCAAAAGTTTTTGAGAACTAGGACTGCTTTAACAAATATAAAAGGAATAGGCAAAAATGTGGTTTCATTTGTTTCTTTTCACAAATTTGGCAACAAAATGGTCTGTTTGGCTCATCTTTCATTTAGATTGTTCATCAATATAAAAAGCTATATTTTATTAGACTGATGGCAGATGATGTATGGCACTATTAAAATTTTGACATTTTATATGCATAAAGATTCATTTCTAAAAAACTTTTTATGTCTAAAAACTTTATATGTACAAAAAATTTGACATTTAAATGAGTACATGGAAAAGCTGAAATATTTATAAAGCCCTATTTGTTATTTTATGTAATGAGATTTTCAATGGTACTGGATCAATTCAGACTACCCACTGAATTTTGAAAAATTCAGATTTTGTTTTTCAGAAATCTCAAATTGCAGTGTTTCACATGGAATGAAATTTGTTTCCTAAATAGATTTTTATGTATCATTTTTGGAGTCCTAAAAATCTCTTCAACTTTCATCCTATTTTGTTTGCTGTACAAGTTCTGTTAGTTCGATTTTTCAGGATTGATTAAATTTGTATCTTTCATTTCCTTTGTTTCAGCAGAGTAAGATCGAGATCATCCTTGCAATTTGCTGTCATGCTCCCTGAACAAACACTCACTTTTCCAAGATAAAATGCTACTATTGAAATAAAAAAGGCCTATTCCACATATTTATCTCTTCTAAAACTGCAATTATTTTAATCATGGAGGAAAGTCAAAGCTGAATATATTGGCTCTGACACATTTCCTTTGGTTTCCAATGACATCAGGTTTTTAATGTGAATTTTGGGCACCTCCATTGCACCCGATTTGCAGCTCCTGGCTCTGCTCTGAATTCTGGGTTCTGCTCACTGGAGCATCTCTTCCATGTAAAAGGGAAATTAAATATCTTTCTCTGGCATGTCTGGAAGCAAATCCCCACTACCTTTTCTCCAGTTTGGATTTCTAGGATGTGAGGAACTTCCTGTGAATTCCCTTTAAAGGCAGGACTGACACATTAGGCAGAATTCTGATAGATTCAGTGTGAAGCTGCTTTATTTTCACTGGGCTGAAACTGCCATTTAGCATAAATGTAGGCTGAATTTCAAACCTTCTGCTTGGGTATCACATTCCTGACTATTACACATCAGGAAAAGATGACAGCTCATGGGAAAGAGGGTGAAAAGAAAAGAACTTCTTTACAACTTTCAGGACTAGTAGAAGAGGGAAAAGAATTCACCTCACTCTTATTTTAAATTATTTTATTTAGAATATTTTTTTATTTTAAATTATTTTATTTAAAATATTTGATTTGTTTATTTAAGTTAGTTTATTTTATTAATCAGTTATAGTGGGAGAAACGAGGAGGTTCATAGATGCTGTTGATCATGACAAACAAAGCTTTGTTTCTTCCCACAAGGTGAAATGATTTAGATATGGAGGAAGAGTCTGTGCAATTCCAGTTTCATAGGGAGAGGGTGGAAGAAGTTTTGGCTGCATTCTAGATACACTGAGCCTTTGAGGTATTTGTCAGGACATCTCTCTGTAACTGTCGTCATTTTGGAAATCAAATCAATTCTACACACACACATATCCGTAAATTGAGTTATCTCTATCTTTAAAATTGGCTTTATGTCAAATAACTTTGCACAGAAATCAGAGCAGGAATGCAGAAAAAGATAATTAAAATGATTGTTTCATCAGAAGTTTTAGTGTGGAGAACACAGAACATCCTGAACCTACTGCAATCAACTATGACATCTAATTAAGAAATTGAAACAGCTGAATAAACTCATAATGTTCCTCATTATTGTTTTAACTATTTCTCTCTACCCCCTGAAATGATGGTTCCATGGATTCACATCTAAGCCAAGTTGTGTTTAATCTGGTTTGATAATAAAATCTCATCAGGTATTTTTGTAAGAAGTTTGACTCGTTTTTATAAAGAGGTTCCTAATTCTGAGCACAAACCAATTTCTTTCCATGAAGTTTAAATTGCCCAGTGACAAGGGACAACAGGCACAAACAGAAACAGAAGGAATTTTTATTCTGATTACAGGTGGTACAGCTTAAATGGCATCATTTTGTGTCTCTTGGGAAAAAAATCACCATGCCACTGTCCTCAGCCTGCCAAAACAGCATTAAAACCAGTACAGAGGCTTAAAGTTAAGCTTGAACTAAATCCATGTGGGCCTGGGAAGTTGTGCTGATACAGCAGAAGTTGGGCTGTGTTATTTGGAAGAGGAGGGATAGAAAATAAATAATCTGAGAATCTCAGAATGGTTTGGGTTGGGAGGGACCTCAAAGCCCATCCAGTGCCACCCCTGCCATGGGCAGGGACACCTTCCACCAACCCAGGTGGCTCCAAGCCAATGTTATTTACAGCTTCTTAAAAACTTCTATTCCACTGGGGCTGCAAGACTTTTACTTAGGAAATGTAAGCTTTTTCTAACATGGAACAATATTTGTCTTAATTAAGGACTCTGTCAATCACAGTCAATTTTTCAACTTCTTGATCCGGTAAGTCACAATGCTTAATTTGTGAACTAGGTTTTCCTAATCAGCTGCAGAATGTGATTGCTATTTCAGACTTTCATTCTTTGTTTTCCATCTTTACATGGTTTTGAGCCTTATTTTAATTTATTTAAACATTGGATAACATTGTCACCCCCATCTCCCTTCCTTTATAATAAATATAAAGATTTTCATATGCATTCACTTGTAATTATTGCTTCCATCTGAACAAATCTCTACAAAATACCCAGCACCAATTAATTATTTTGCACATATATTTCCATATTTTTTTCTCTTTTCAATGATTCACCACACTTCAAAGCCAGTCACTGAAAAATTTCAGCTTTTCACAAGACCTTTTTTCAGATAAATCTATCATTAAAAATGTCTGATCAAAAGCTTAGGTTTTGCATTTTAGCTCCTCATTTCCCTTTTTTTCTCCTACATTACAACAGCATCTTTTGGAAACTTAAATGAACCCTTATTCTGAGAGATCTGTCTGTTACTTTTTGTCTTGTGTGTTAGAGTCTTTGTCTTGAGTGTTAGATTTTTGGGAAAAGGTTTCTATTACAGCCAAACCATTTTGCTTATTTTACAGCACTTTGTTTTTTAAAACATGCACTTGAATCCTGCTTTTTAATATGAAAGTAAAGACAGGAGAGAGATTTAATCTCAGGAGTTTTTAGAAGGGGACTTTTGAGCCTCATGGCAAGAGGCCCTAAATTAATAAAAACCTTTCCCTGTATAAGATTTTCATTGGGTGAATGGTCCAACCCAAAGCTCCTTGAAATTCTTCAGTCATTAATTCCCGGCTTTTTCATTTATATAAATTCAGATTAGGGATTCCAAGCCTTTTCTTTCTACAAATACAAACCTTTTTTGGGTTGGAAAGAGTAGTGCATGGCATCAGGATATCACAGTGTTCCCAGGGACACTGCAGAGCCAGCACTTTGAGTGCTGTGGTGTGGGAGAGGATGGGCAGCTAAAGGCTGTCCTCAATGAGCAGGGAAAGAAGGCTGGGAAATCTTCATGGGACAGACCAAGCTTTCTCCTCACAGGATTTCTGGGAAGGGGCAAGGAGGAACAAAGCCCCTCAAAGAATTCCCAGAGCCAGCTGGCCCTGCTAGCGCTGTTGCCTTCCCAATGGCTTTGGGTGCTGAGGTCAGACACGTCAGGCTCAAGGGCTTGCTGAGGAAGGAACCCAAAACTGAAGGGAACATGTTCCTCTCCCTCCCTTCTCAATTTGAGATTGTCTCCCTTATAAGACAATGCAATTTTAGATGGTTCTCAAGGCTTGGATGCTCTTTCCCAGATCTATAGTGCCCAACCCTGCTGGGAATGAATTTCCCAGTCCAGGGCAGCTGCACTAAGGGGCTGTTTGGCTCTTGGGTTGCTGCTTCTATCTCCTTCTTGGCATGCTTAAAAAGCAGCATTTTGGCAGTCCTCAGGGTTGCTTTTACAATGAGAGGGTGGAACCACAAAATCATTAAGGTTGGAAAGAAACTTCAGTCATCAAGTCCAGCCATCAAACAGCACCAACACCATATTCATCACTAACCCATGGCCTCAGGTGTCACATCCATATGTTCTTTAATGCTTCCAGGGATGGTGACTCCACCACTACCCAGGACAGCCTGTGTGAATGCTTGGCAACCCTTCCTGTAAAGAACATTTTTCCTGATATTAAATCTAAACCTTCCCTGGTGCAGCTTGAGGCCACATCATTTGTTCAATGCAACCCCTAACTGACCTTATTGTCATTTTGAGCTTCTGTTTTGACTCCATGCCTGCATTTTTCAGGTGTCTGATTTTGTCCCCATTGAAGTGCAGGTTGTACCAAGAGATGTGACATGAAGATCTCACACAACAAGCCAATAACAAACCCAAGAGGTCAGGACTGCAGTGGTGTGCAGGGATAGTTGAGGTAAGACCCAAGGCCATCTCCTGGACATGGCAATAGTATATTTACTGAACCATTAAGTAAAAATCAACCCCTGGATTTTCTCCCCTAGTTATGCTGTATTTGTGTCCTGATGTCACTTTAGTAATTATTAATATGAGCTCATATTTTAATTCTACTTTATATGCTTTTGTATTTATGAGTGCAACGGTTCTCTGCTTTGGTGGATCACAGACAGTTCCAGGCATCAGCTCCTCTTTTAGCTCTGAGGGGTGCCCTTATCTGCCCAACCACTGTGGCTTCCCTTGCTGTGATTCTCAATTATTTTCTTTAAAGTTGCAACAGAAAAGGGCAACATCTACTAATTCACTTAACTGTGTATGTCCTGGAGTTAGCCAGAAGCAGCAGCCTCAAAAAACCTCACAAAACCTCCCTCCTTCTGTTTTTCATTCTTTTTACCACCTAGAGATGTATAGAGCTCAGAATAAAAGGCACAATTATTATGCAAAAAAATGGAGATTTACAATAGCAAAAGCTTTCAGTATACTGCAATTTATTTTATTTTCCTTTTCTAGTGGATTCCAGCACTAGTGATTATGACAAAATATGCACTAAACAGAAAAAACAACCAACCCAAAATCCAAACTACCTATTTAACCATCTAAAGTAGAGCTGAACAAAAGTATGTGTGAAGTGCACTGATTAAAGGACTTCACACATACTTATCAAGAGTGCAGAAATGTGCTGCTGTGCACAGATGATGTGTTATTCCCCAAACAAATAATTTGAAATATGTGGTTGTTTTGTAATGTGCTTTGCTTTTTCCTCAAGAAGCAAATTGCCACCTATGTTAAAGCACAGGAGTAGTTTTCTGACCAAAAAAAAATAACCACAGTGAATTTGAGATTCATTTATTCCTGAAAAATCTACACTGAGGCTCTTCTTGAAATAAAAGGTCAAAGATTAGGCTATTCAACTGCTGAGGCCCTGGGAGGAGCCTTCTTTTAATTTGCTTCAAGAAAACCTTTCAGCATAGCACTTTATTGAGTTTAAAGAAAATAATAACAGAGTTTCTGACTTTAAAGGAACTTCTACCTTTCCTTTCTTTAGGAAGCTGTGGCATTACCTACTGTGGGTCTGAGGAGAGCCTTGGATAATTCCCCAATTACAGGTTTTCACAGAGAGAATAACCAGCGTGGATTTGGGAAGAGAGGCTTCAGTTCCCAAACATCCTTATAAAGGTCAGTTTAGGAATAGAAAAAATAAGGTTTTTTTACTTTTTGAACGCAACTGGGGTCTACCCTGACCCCCTGTTCTCTCATCAATCTCTCCTGGCATTGTGCAGTGTGGGACAGTCATACTGGACCCCAAAATCTCTTTCTGCTGGGGTTCAGCCCTACAGCCCTGACCAAGGATCACCCAAAGCCCATTTCACCCCTCACTCCTTGGGGGTTTACATGTCCTAAACCCCTCAGTGATCACCCTAACCCAGAGCCTCACAGGTTTGGGCTCTTTGCTGGAGATTCCAGGAGTTCTGAATTTCCTGTTGCCCTCAGCACCTGGAGAGAGCTCTGCAAGCAAAGGGAGTTGAACAGATACAGTGGCAAAGAATTATATGCTTAATCCTGCCTCTTCTGGTGCCTCTTGGTGCAAAACACAGCTTTTTCTGGGAATGCTTCAGGATTTCAGGCAATACATCCTTTCCACAAGGAAATGTAATTTAAAAAAAATTACTTCTCAACTCTAGCAATACCACAGGTCTTAATTTTGTATTAATTACTCTAATTTACTCTAGCAGTCAGGCAAATATTTTAACTTGCTGCTGTTTCTGAGTTTTATGCTCCATACTGACTAACAAGGTTGTGTTGGGGAAAAAAAGGATTATGGTGATGTAGAAGCCACACCTTTGGCAATGAGGTGTTGGCAGGAATTAAGGTAAGACTTGTTGAACTGTTCCATTTCTCCCTGTAACTTTACATAAATAATGCCCAGTTTGGAATAAAAATCCAAGCAATATTCAAATGTATTTTATATCGAGCTGACATCAGCTATACCAGGAACTTTTTCTTTATTCCATACTGAATATAATAATTCTAAATATAATGAAACTATATAAGGCAATACTGAATAAAATACTGGATAACTCCATACTGAAAATAATAATATCCTGAACATAGTAATATGTTGAATATAATAAACATAGTTTTTGGAAAGTATAGTCTTAAATATTAAAGTCCTATGATGCAGGATTTTAATAAACACAATTTTTAAAGAAAAAAAAGGCTATGAAATAACAGATTTTTCCTGTGCTTTAGGGATATCATTGTGATCCAACACAAGACCTCTAAAAGGTCACTTTCAACTCAAACTAATCTACGAGTCTATGAAGATCAAGGCAAAAACCTTTTACACAAGCTGTGATGGTTTCACAAAACTATTGTCCCACTTCAGTGAGAGAACAATGGTGAGAGAACCCTATTACATGGCAAAACCTGCTGATAGGGAAAAGAATTGGCACATCTCAATTTGTCAATTATTGGTGCGTTATTTCTTGAAAGCACGTGGGAGAAGATTGGGGCATATTAAATGGTGTTACTTGAAGACTTGAGCAATGTAGAGGTCATTAATCTCCTGAGCTTTGAGAGTTATCCACGATCAGAGTAATAAAAGGCAGTGATATTGGGCAGAGTTTCCTGGTAGAAAAATCTCTTCTGGATGATTTTTAAGTAAATTTTGCTTTGAATACTGAAATAAAATGCATCACTGCCATACTTCGTAGAAGATGGATTGGTAGGACATGGCTGCTGGAGGAGGATTAGAAGGATTACCCCTTCCTTGGTGAGGGGTTTGAGAGCAAATGAAAAGCTAATTAATGATTACTACTTATCATGCTATGCTCTAGTCAGTGGCTGCATTTACAGAATATAATTTGTGCAGGTTTTTCAGATACTTTGTACCAAACACACAGGGAAAAATGTGAAAAGTGTAAGATTCCAAGTGCATTAAAAATACATTCTCTTCAGCGCAGGAGACTTACAGGAAAGGTTTTAAAGGCAATTAATTATGTTATACTTCAGCTGATACAAAACCAAAACTGTCTTACACACCCAATTCATAGACATACAAAACCCCCACATTTTTAAAGTTTTTTATAAGTTCACAAAACTCATCTATCATCTCAAATAGCTTCATTCTAAACCCTTCTTCAAGTTCTTTTTAAATACAAATACGTGGATGAGTTTTCACTGTCAGTTTGGTAGAAACTCACCTTCCTCAGGGTAAGCCCATATTAATTGAATAGCTCTTGACATTTAGATATTAAAAGAAGGTTCTCTTTACCCTGTAGTAAAAAAGATAAATTTATAGAGTTGGAAAATATCTAGATTTTACTTCCCACTTGCTTTGCAAACAGAAAGTCAAGGAACATACCCAAAAGACACACGTAATTCCTCAGCTCATGGAAATAAACGTAATCTCATTATGTGCTTATTGAGGTGAAGGAAATTAATACTAATCTCTTACTTTTCTTAATCCTTCTAAAATAGAAATGTTTTCATTGAGGCAATAAAACCAAAACCACAGCAATCAAACTTTTTCATTATTTCCTTTCAAAAATAATGTTTAGTTTCTCATTCATCAGTGTGAGTCAGCACAGGTTTGGAATTCTGAATCTTGTGAGTTATAGGTCTGTAATCAGAAAAAAACAGAGGTAAAGAGGTTTTTGGCCAAAGTGAGGACCCCAATGTGGCATAATGTAGGACTTAAATCTATTTTCCCAGGCCAAATGCACATCTGGGACAGCAGAAACCATGATCTTACTTGTGGTGCAGGTGCAAAGCACTGAGCAATCATTCCATGGGGCTTGGAAACTAAACTGGATCCAACCCTGGAGAGTTTGGAGAATGGGAACAACTTTGCCATGTGGTGAGGGAGCAAAGGAAATGTTTGATTGGCCAAGTTGGATGGGACTTGGAGGAACATGGAATAGTGGGAGAAGTCCCTGCCCATGGCAGAGCATATAAAAGGGATGGGTTTAAGGTCCCTTCCAACCCAAACTATTTTGGGATTCTGTGTTTACTTCACTTCTGTTGATACCAGGTAAGTGGTTAAACTGTGTTCTAACACCCCTAAAACCCTAGCTTCTTCCTATCTTGAAAATATAATAAAATAAAATAAAAACTCTAATGGAATGTATGATGCTATGCTGCAAGCTGGAAAACACCAGGAAAAAAATGTTCAGATGATTGAATAGATCAATCTTTTCATTTAAATATTGGAAGATGGGAATAAAAGTTGTTAGTACTCCGACTGAAAGGGTCAGCCCTTCCGATGAATTAAATACTGATGAGAGTACAGCATGAAATAATTATGCATTGAAACAGGTTAGATTTTGATATTAAAATAGGTCTTACATAAAAAATCATCAGATTTTACACTTCAAAACTTCCCTTGCATCATTTTGATTGCTTTTGTTCCTTTGAAGCTGAGGAAAACAGCTCTGAATACAAAGTGTTCCAATGACCTTTCCTCATCTCTCCCCATGTCAGGCTGTTTTGTTTTGCCAGGTTTAGGTGATTGTGGCTGAACTCAGACTTCCCCACTCTTTCACCTGTGTTTGGGAAAAAAATACTAAAAGATTTTCATAGCTTCAGTTTGAAAAAGGGCTACAAATACAATGGAAAAGGATGTTGCAGCAGTTAGAACATTTATCTGGGGAAAAAAAAAAAAAAAAGAAGAAAAAAAACCCAGAAGAAATAAGACTGTTTTTTGCTTCAGAAGATTATTCATTCTGTGCTACACCAGAAAATCCTCCAGCCTTGTAAACAACAATTCAGCTCCCTCTCCTCCCTCCCTTTTCCTGAGCATCCTCAAGATCATGAAGAATCCTAAAGCTTTTGAAGCCTCCTGAACAAGGCAGCCAAGTAAATCCTATTTTCATGTATGGCTACAGGATCATTAGGGCTAATTTGTTCAAGTCCCAGTATCACCCTTGAAAATGAGTGTCATAATTGATAAAATTTCTCTCTAAGACTTTTTTATCATTGCTCCCTCTTTTATCAAATAGGGAGCAATATTGATTCTGAGGTGAAGAAATAGATTAATAACTCAAATTCTCAGATGATGTATTATAGTATATATTATAGAATTTTCAGATTCACTGAAAAGGCTTCTTTTTCCTTGCTGCCTTAGTGGTTGGCAGAGAGGATGAACAGCCAAGGAGCAGTTCTGGCCAGCTGTGCCAGCTGTCACACAGCTTAATAAAAAGCACTCAGGAAGGAGCAGAAATGATATTAAATTGTTGCTCCGATGTAATGCGACCACTAACTTGGATTGTGTCTCCAATTCACTCAATTTAATTTGCATTCTAATCCATTTCTGCTCTGAAAAACATTTAAGTACATTGATTGATGCTCTAAAGGACAAAGAGCTCCAGCATTCTCTGGATGTGCTGAGTTCCCACTGTGAAAATTGGACGGTGTTTTTACTGGAAAAGGTAAAAGTTGCAGAACCATGATGATATATTTCCTTTTCCATAAACTCTTAATGTTTGTTAGCGTTGTTTTGTCATACACTGTTGACATGTGTCTCTGCCCCTGCACAACACGACAGAACAAATTATACAGATACAAACCAGAGATCATATCTATGGAAAAAACAGCTTTGTTTTAGTAATTGAAATTAAATACATTTTAGCCCAGTGTATGATATACTTAAAGAACTTTTCTATTCTTTTTTAGAAGGCAAGCTAAATCATTCTTGATTGTCACCAAACCTTCTCCTATTTTTTATCTTTGGTGGCAGAAGTACAACAAAGAAAATTAACTATTTTTCAGTATTTATCATATTTCTGCTTTGCTTTAGGTTTGGTTTGGTTCCTCAGTCAAGTAGTCCTTGTCTCAAATGTTTATCCTTTTTAAGGAGTTCTCATAGGCCTGATTTAGGAAAGAAAATGTTGTAAGGGAAGCTTTGAGGAGCTTGGGATGTCAGAAGTTAAATGCGAGCACTGTGGAGCTGTTACTTGACATAACAGGTACAGTGTGTTACAAATAAAGAATTTAATTATATGGCCCACCTGAGCTCTTCTCTGTACTGAATTTGTGCTTTACTAGTGGTGAAAGGAGGGTGCAGCCAGGTGGGGGTCGGGCTCTACTTCCAAGGAACAAAGGATGGGACAAGAGGAAATGGCCTCAAGTGGTACCAGGGGAGGCTCAGGTTGGAATTTCCAGGAGGAATTTCCTCACAGAAAGGGTGGTCAGGGATTGGAAGGGGCTGCCCAGGGAGGTGGTGGAGTTCCCATCCCTGAAGGTGTCCTTTATTTTTCATGTTAGAACAGATGCTAAAAAGAAAGGAGCAATAGTATAAAAATTCCGTATACCAAACAGCTTCTTCCTCTGCCTGGAGAAGACATTTTTTATTTTAAATTTTAATACAGCAACTTCATTTCTCACAGTGTGCTGGAACCAATTACATTAATGGTATTTTCAGCTCAGGCTGAGATGGTTTGGTCTATTAATGTTCATTGTCAGTGTCTTATCCAGAAGCAGTAGGATGAACTCTGCCTGCCACTAATGCTCCATTTCTGTCTCTTTGTGTGGTTGTCTCTGCGGGAGATTGCACTGGATGAGCCACTGAAAACAGATGTACAACACCAGATGAAAAAGTGCTGCCTTGTGTTGGATTTCTGTGGGCAGCTGGTGTTATACCTTTTAAATGTCTCTTTATGTTTGCCAGAACAGTATAATAGTCAATTCTCTCCTCAATCACGCTGCCTGCTCTGGGTAAATAGGAAGGTGTTACATCCATTTGTCTCACTGTAACAGAGCTTTTCAGGTTCATCTATTAGTTTCACACTAATGCAGATTAAAATCTACAGAAGTGAAGGAAAATGCATCCAAACCAAGTTGTGTGCAAGTACCCAAAATAGCAAAATCTAAAGAGAAAATTCTTGCTGTACATGAAGCAGATTGCAGTTGTTTGGTCAGCTTGGGTTTTTTTTTTAATTTAATTACTTTGTGTCTTTATCCTAGAGCATTCTTTCAGAGTCCCTTTTCCTTGAATTAACCTTAATATTATGCACATAGATATAATCATGGAATCACAGAATGGTTTGTTGCAAGGCACCTTAAAGATCCTGTTTGATTCCTGAACCTTTCCTCATATCAAATAACCTTTCATTCCTTATGTTAATCCACCAGCTAACAGATCACAGGGAAAGGCACAATTCACCATGCCTGGGGAAATCAGGATTTGACCCTGAATAAAGGACTTGCTGGGATTGAACTGAGCAAAGCCTGAACCACTGAACAGCCCCAAGCACAGAGAAATCCATGTTTTACCCCTGCCCTGAAACTTGTGAGCTTGCATTGCTGGGTGTTTCTTGCTGGAATCAGAGCCTTAAGTGTCCTGTGCAGAAATACACAATCACAGGATCAGTAAACTTGTAAAAGACCTTCAGGATCATCAGGTCCAACCCTTGCCTGAGTCCCACCATGTGCAGAAGAATGCCTCTTCCTCTGTGCTATTTTCTGCAGACTCTCTTTTGCTTCCCTTCCCTCCTTGGGACAGCCACAGACCCAGCTTCCCCTTCCTACTCCTCACAAGAAAGGCAATAGAAGCTCTTGAAAAAGAAAGGAATCTTGGGTGGCGCTCTGTCAGTGCTGTGTTAGGAAGAGGGTTGCACTGATGATAAGAAGGTGCATCCCAAAGAAGGGAAATCCACTCTAAAAAGGGCTCCAGAAGACAGGATGGAGTCAAGGTGGGATTCAGAGGGAAATTTTGCTCCTGTTTAAGTCCTGATGACAATTCCACTCCAACATCCCCTCTGAACTCCCCTCCTACCCAGAGGGGTGGCTGTGAAAAGATGGTTCCAGTGCCAAACACACCATGACAAAGAAGTGCTGGAATTTGGAATTCATGCCAAAGGATGATCCTTTGGAATTCATGCCAAAGGATGTCACAGGTGACACTATTCTGCAAGAAGCAACTAAGCCAAGTAAAAGATGAAAAGTCACAGAATCACAGAAGGGTTTGGGTTGGAAGGGACCTTAAAAGTCATCTGGTTCCAACCCCTTGGGAAATGTCCACTTTTGATAAAGCACAATAAGCTGAGGAGATGCTGGAGCCTTAAATTAATGCTGGGTTGATGATTGGTCAGGGTGTATCACTTAAAATTATACCTGGACCCTTCCTGAGAGTTTTATCTGGTGACCTGAGAGCTCCTGGTGACCATTTGGATGCCTTTAAGAATACTGAGTACCTAGCAGATGGCTTCAGGGGCAAGTGTGACAAATGATGAAAGCAGCAGCCACGAGGTCACTTCATTGTGGTTTCCTGGTTTTGAGTTAGAAAACAAAGTGAAAAGTAATTTTTTAAAGCTTTTCAGGAACTTATAGGATTAATATACTCCCTGAACAAGAATAATGCATTTTTAAACAGCATTCAATTCAATTGGCTTTGGGTTAGAAATACAAATATGTTTTGTATAATTAAAATTTTCCCAAATATCTTTAATTACTTTCTTTGATCTAAATAAATAAATGTTTGTTTAAGTTATCCTACAGCTGGGGGAAACTATTAATTTTGCATTTCAGGTAATTAAAGCTTTTTATATAAAAGCTTTTATATAAAGTTTTTATATAAAACTATGCTGATCTGACACAAATTGGGCTAAGGTAAAACCTGTCAGTAAAGCAGAACACAGGGGAACCTTTTCATTCTTTGCTTAACTTAGATTTTAATGGAGAGCTTATTGCTAATACAAATTAAATAGAAAATGTACCTATTTCAGCAGAGAGGAGAAAGATAAAACAGTAGACATGGATATATTTTCCATAAAAAGATGAAAGTCAAGTATTTTAGTAAAACTTTGGGGATGCATTACCTTTCTACTTAGTAATAATAAAATAATAAAAGTGGATTGAAAAGTATAGTGTAATCTTCAATTCTTCTGAATCTGAAAAGTGCAGTTTTGCTTAACGTCTTATTTTTTTAAATAGAAATTTTATGAACAAACAATGGCAAAAAACCCCCATAAACTTCATAATTTGTCTTGCCAGCAAAGCTTAATGATCATTGAAGCCTTCTAGGAAATGCTCTCTGCAAATTTGGGCAAATATGGGCAAATATTTCTGTGGCTGAGAGCAGAGGACATGTGGGCATCCCGGACCCAGTCAAGGTCACCCCATCACCACAACCACTGCTAAGCAAAAATCAATATACCAAAGTAGGGAACCTATAGCAAGTATTTGGGTTTGCTAGGGGTAAAAAAAAAAAAAAAAAATAAGAAACAGGTGTAGAAGACCTTGCTCTGACATTGCATCATTTTCACATCGAATTAACAATATTTTATTTGAGGATAAAATGTAAAAGTGGCAAAGACAATCAAAGTGAAATAGCGCTTGGAGCTCTTACATAAATTTTACTGCTGGCAGGAGAAAAACACCCAGGTTTGTAAATAATTGCAACTCCTTTGACAGTCCCTGATTGTTCCTGAAAAGTTTATAGGGGTTAAGAAGTGATCTGTCTTGCTTCCACAGCAAGTGCTTTGCAGCCATGAATGGGTTTTATGCTTTTTGTGATAGGTTTAGGTAGTTCCATGAATTTACTCTCTTTCTTTTGCTTTACTCACTTTTAACTCCACTGACTCGAAAAAAAAATGGATGAATAATAGGATTGTAAAATCCTGGAACGCTTTGGCTGGGAGGACCCTTAAAGCCCATCCAATTACATCCCCTGCCATGAGCAGGGACACCTTCCACTATCCCAGGTTGCTCCAAGCCCCATCCAACCTGGGCTTGGACACTTCCAGGGATGGGGAGTCCACAGGCTGGACAGATAAATATTCCTGCTTTCCATAGTTTTGAAATCTTATCATTTAAACAATGGATTCTCACAGATGACTGTTGTTTACAGTACTATTTACCTAGATGTGAATAGATCATGCAATAGTCTGGTTTCTAAAATTCTACAGCAGAAGAACAGCACTCCAAATGCTTCACCCACCTTTGTTCAGGTAAATAATGTCTCTGCCCTGTAGGAGAAATGCAGCTGGAAAGGGTAGTGTTACAATAACTCAGAAAATGTTTCTATTACTGTAATTGAAAATTAATTTTATGTTGGAGCCAGATGTTTATATGACTCTTTACATATTTTTCACTTTCAGGTTTTTTACTGACACTGTATCCTTTGGAGAAGAACACTTTACTCATCTTTGTGATTTATTGGTTCCTTATAGTCTTGGAGCAGACATTCACCTTGTTAATTGTGATGACTAAAAGCTTATTTTTCAAAAAACACGGAAATTTCCAACAGCTCCAGAGATGACCAAGTCCAGACCCTTAAAGTCGTTGGCACAATAATATAAACTTTGCACCACCATAAATTCAGATCCAGCCCCAATCTCGCTGCCTCCAGAAAGAAGTGCAGGGCTTGTCTGCACATCCTTGTTTTTACAGTAGCAAAATGTGTGAATAATGGCTTGGCAACACATCCTTGAGAGAAGCAACATAAATTGTCTCTGAGAGAAATAAGATGCAATACAATAATACAGGCTGGAGAATATAGAGAACTTTATGCAATTTGTTGGTGAGAAGATTCAGAAGTGATGGATGTCCTGTAATTACTGAGCTGAATGCAAAATGTATTTTGCAGGTGCACCCACTACTTAACTGATATCATTCCAAAATTTTACTTTAAAGTTTCATTGATTTAATGGTTTGTGGACCTGCAGCTCTCACCCTTGAAAGAACATTTTGTTGTCAAAAATGCTCTTATTTTAAGACTCACTTTGATGCTTATTTCATTGTAATTCTTCACAGTTATTATGTTTGAGAGAATTGATATAATGGAAGTATTGGAGGTTCACAGATGGTTTCAACAAAATATTTAAAGCATTCACATGCTTTTATCCTGCAAGTGTTGTTACCAAGCACTTTATAGCTTTTTATCAGAAAATGCTTGGTGGTCCACCTGCAAAATTTTGCATATTCAGGTTTTTTTTCCATATCAGATGCTACTTTGGAAACTACTTTAATCTCAGAATCCCAAGGTGGTTTGGGTTGGAAGTGACCTTAACAACCATTTATTTCCAACCCCCCGGCATGGTCAGAGACAGCTTCCACCAAACTAAAAGGAGAATAACATGGCAGAATGTCATGGATCATAGGAGAGTTGAGGTTGGAAGAGATATCTGGAGATTTTCCTGTGTTGTTTCCTCAAAGCAATATTGAATAAAGTCCTTTGCTGGACTAACCGTGCTTAGTCCTTGTCCATCTTATCCAGCACTGGACGCATCACTGCAGCTGTGTGTCCCAGAGGTGTGTGATGTGGAAGGAACACTTCCCTTGACTGTGCTCTTCCCAAAGGCTGCCTTTGGGCACATGTTCAGCTTTGTTCTTCTTTGGTGTTCACCAGGACTCCCAGCTCCTCTGCAGCAAAGCTGCATTCCAGCCACATGGTACACAGCAGAGCATGGATTTGTTTCTCCCTACTGGATTTCCCACTGTTGAATTTCATGAGATTCCTGTTGGAAATCCTCTAAATTTCTGTTGGAAATTCCTGTAAAATCCTGTTGGAAATTCCTGTTGGAAATCCCTGTCCCTGCAGGGATGCCTTCCACTAGATCAGACTGCACCAAGCCCTATTCAGCCTGGCCTGGAACACTTCATGTTGCCCATGTTGGTCTGTCCTGTCCTGGCTCTGAGCTGGCTCATTTCCCAATTCCTGGTTTCAAGAACTCCATTCCAGATGGGCCAACCTGTCTTTGTCCCACTTGGTCTGGTGGTTTTTATCTCTATGCACTTGTCAGTCTTCAAAGATTCCTGTGTGATCATAGAAACCAAAATGATGCCTTCACCATCAATGATTTGACTTCCAGAGTTGTCCACTCATCCTCAACATGACCCTCTCAGGATCAGGACACCATCTGCTCCTGACCACCACCAGATATCCAAATCAAGACAATTTCAGTGTAGTTGCAAATAAAACCTTCTATTTAACATTTCTGAGACCTCTTTACCAGCTTCTTTTTGGTTTTACCCACCTACACTGTGATTTAGGCTTCTGTGTAGCAGACGGTGGAGGTTATGAAGTTCCATTATGTTAAAGGTCACAGAATTCTTCTGGGCATGGTTCAACTGGCATCGCTCAGCTAAGGGATAGAGCTGTGCCAGCCAAAACCTTGAAAGTACTAAACTTTTAACTAAGAAAAATTCTCATGTTTCACTGGATGAGCAGATGGATATGAATCAGGAGAAAATATATGTGTGTGTGGAAAGATTAAATAGATTTCCTTAAGGAATGTCAGGGCTGTGTTAACAAACTTTAAAATACATTGGAAGGATCTGTCAAGCTAAATGAATTTGAGTTCTTTTTGAAAACAAAGGGTGAATATTTATGGGTATGTGTGCCTTCAGGAAAAAAGAAAAAAAAGGATAGATATATTAAGAACATGATAAATTTCAACCACTGTAACTTCAATTTTTACTCCATAATTTGCTAAAGCTATTAGAAGCACTTTTTCCCACTGGAGTTCAGCACAGTAACACCAGGGCAGACTTGTGGATGTATGTGCCACATTCCCACTAACTTCCAGCTGTGTTTCTGCTTATATGAAGTTTGCCTACATCTGCTATCAATTTTAAAAGTTAATGCTTAGTTCTAGACTTAGGGTTTACACTGGCACATAGCAGTAACACACCTATCAAGTGAAATCGAAGTAAATTGTTCCACACAATTATATTTTTATTATAACATTATAATAATATAATAATAATGTTAAAATAAGAGCATTTTTGACAACAAATGTTCTTTCAGCAGTGAGAGCTGCAGGTCCACAAACCATTAAATCAATGAAAATTTAAAGTAAAATTCTGGAACGATATCAGTTAAGTGGTGGGTACACCTACTAAATTTATATTGTATTAAAGGAGACAATACTTAACCTGAAGAAGAAAGGAGATAACCCATCATAAAATTGTAATTTTCATAGACAGTTATAATTTTTGGTGTTGAGTCTAATGAGATCAATAACATAATATTAAATAGGTAATATACTCCCAGTCTTGGAGGTGCTATTTTCTTCTGATCATTAGCAAAGTAGGAATTTTATATTCCTCAGTTCTTGCCCTGGCCTGTGAGCTATGTCTCCATGGAATAACTATCACTTGATGCAATTCAAAAATGGGTTAAATTAGGCTCAAATATGATCCCTAATGCTGCCAAGTGTTTGTGAAGTCACCTGAACATCCAAATGGCCTTGAGAGGTGAAAACAAGTCTGTCTGTCTAATACCACAGTGACCACAGAGTTCAGGAGCTCTGGACACTCCCCTGTGCCCTTGTGCTTTAGGATGGCCCTGCTGGAACAGGGAGGTGGCACCAGATGAGCCACTGAGGGCCCTTCCAGTCTGAACCAGTCTGTGATTCCATGTTTGGCACTGGTGAGATCCCATCAGGAATGCTGAGTCTTAGGCTGAGGACAAGATGCTCAGAGGCCTAGGACTGCTCCACATAGGGAAAGGGAAATTTGGGGAGCCTTATCCCTCCCTTTTTTGGTATAAATACCCAATAAAAAGGTATAGAGAAGATAGGTCAGGCTCTTTCAGTGGGGTCCAGTGACAGGACATGAGGCAGCAGTGTGTCCAAAGTGAAATAACAGAAATACTGTTTAAATTTAAGTAATTTAATTCAGTATTATTATTTATATATTTGTCATCGTGAGAGGGATCAAACGCTGACATAGGCTACCCAGAGAGGCTGTGGATTCACCATCCACAGATCATGGAATAATTTAGGTTGAAAAAGACCTCCAAGATCAAGTCCAACCTTTGACCAGGCACTAAATTGTGTCAAGAAGTGCCACATCCACTCATTTGCTGAACACTTCGAAGGATGATGAATCCATGACTTCCCTGGGCAGCCTGTGGCACTGGATATGTGATGGTGCTATTCAGAGACCTGCTGAACACAATCTGGGCAGTCTGCTCTGGTCCTTTCTGACCAGGCATTTGCTCTGGATCTCCTCAAGGGATGCCTTCCCATGTCAGCAGGGCAGGGATCTTGTGGGACTGTGGAAGATTTACATACACTTGGATCTCAGCAGCAGCATTAACATAGGTTATTTTGTACTTTTGCCTTTCCCTACTAATTTCTACCGTTTTGTTTGACTTCTCACTCTGTTGAGATAACCTCTCATGAGCTGCCTATCCCAAGAGTGATGTCATGCTCTTGAGTGATGGATACAGAGCAATCACAGTTTTATCTTTGTTTTTCCATGTATTATCCTCTAAATGCACTTATAATGAATTTATAAAGTACTATCCTTGGGAATGCTCAAGTATGCTCTATTTTCAGAAGTGTTTCAGAAGCATTATTTTTAAGAAGCATTAAGGTTGAGACTGTAAAATATTGAGACTGTAACAATAAGACCTTTTTTTCAGACAAATGTATGAAAATTAAGGTCCATCTAACATCTGTCTGTTTGAATACACAGGAGTAGATATAGCTGCTCTTCTCCAAGCAAGGAAAGCACTTGTACTGCAAGCACTTCATGGAGTGAATAAGTGTGATTAATAACCAACCACTGTTAATTAGCTGCCTTTCTCCTACTCTATGCCAGAGGGCCTGGTAGTATAAATGACTGATTCCCTACAGTGCCAGATAAGCACAAGTTCATTATCCTTAATTTCAATTTCTTTTTACAATTTCCATTTTGACAAGAAATGGGTACATGAAATCCAAGACTTTCCAGGTTCACAGGTGTTTCCTCACTTGAGAGTGTGGGCCAGCATAGGAGTAGGATTCTTGATAATTTAGTAAGATTCATGATTCCTTAAATAATTTAATATAATTTTTTAAAAAAATATATAATCTACTTCTATTGGTTTGAGTTTATTTCCCAAATATTTTGTCACATCTGAATAACTTTTAGAGCACTATTTTTTATATGCAGTCCCAGTAATGGTGACATAACTTAGGCAATTTGGACAAAGACAATACAAATATCTTGAGAAGATTTAGAGTGACCCTCTACAGAGGTGGGTACAACTTTTTGAAGATTATTAAGTTAATTGAAATGTATATTTTGCATGAACAAAGATATCAATGAGCACAGATAAAATTGAGTCATTAATTTCATATAGGAGAAGAGGGAGTTTGTGTGAAATGTTTCAGCATTTCTCAATGAAACATCCCCTTTCATTTTAAAGTAGTGTTTTCATTTTTAATTGATTTTTTAAAAAGTTAATTAGGTCTAAAATGAAATAAAGCATTTAATTACATGTCAAATTGAAAATATTTAGTTGATTAAAAATTTTCTTGGTCCAGAACTCTTCCAAGGATCTAATTTCTAAAACCAATTTTCTCCTTGTCATCTAATGTTGATCTGAATGTTCTTGTTCTACTTTTGAAAAGCTCTGTAGGCATTTTGGAGGATAAACTTCCATGGTGAGGAGTGCAAGGTCTGGACACACCTTTAGGATTTTAATGCACACAGGTTTTCATTTACTTTCCCTGTGGAGGGCATGACAGGACTTCAAAACACTTGAGGTGTAACCATCCATGTGAACTCAATATCTGGGGTGTTAAACATAAATATCCAGCCTCTCACAGAGGGGGAATTTTCCTCTCCCTTTTGCTGCAGTCATCTCTTCACCATTCCAAGTCATTCACAGGTCTGTGGGTACCTGTTCCCTCTGAGCTTTCACTTCATGGCATGCCCCATGGGCTTCCCTTGGACCTTCAGTATTGATTTAAACATTGTTTTTATGCAGATGTCAGTGTGCCTCTTGCCAGGCTCTGGTGATCTCTCCCCATTTTACTCCCAACAGCCACAACATTTTATATCTTACAGTCCCACTGGGTTTTTCCCCATGCAGTTCCTCTGACACAGGTTGTGTGTTTCTCCAAAGTCAGTGTTAACCCCCATTGAAGGCTAATTGGAGTGTTTCTAATGAGGACATGCTTAATGTGGCTGGAAATGCCTGAGGTGTTGGGGACAGAGGAGCCTAGGTGTGCCCAGGTGGAGCAGAGGCCAGTGGCCCCTGGGCTGTGCCAGCCCTGGTGTGGGCACAGGCCCAGGGCAGTGTCTGTGCCCTGTGCTGGCCCTGCTGAGGGACCTCGAGTGCTGTGTCCAGTTCTGGCCCTCGTGGCCAGAGAGACCTTGAGGGGCTGGAGCGTGTCCAGGGAAGGAAACAGAGCTGGGGAAGGGTCTGGAGCACCAGGAGGGGCTGAGGGAGCTGGGAAAGGGGCTCAGCCTGGAGAAAAGGAGGCTCAGGGGGGCCCTTGTGGCTCTGCACAACTCCTGACAGGAGGGGACAGCCGGGGGGGTTGGGCTGTGCTCCCAGGAACAGGGACAGGAGGAGAGGGAACGGCCTCAGACTGGGCCAGGGGAGGCTCAGGTTGCCCACCAGGAGGAATTTCTGCATGGAAGGGAGAAATCAGGCATTGTCAGGGGCTGCCCAGGGCAGTGCTGGAGTCCTCATGCCTGGAGGTGTCCAGAAAACATGTAGACATGGCACTTTGTGTTATGGTTTAGTGGGCATGGGTGTATGTGGTCAAAGGTTGCACCTGATGATCTGGAAGGCTTTTTTTCAATATTAATGATTCCATGATTCTGGGATATGTGATCCCACAGCTCAGAGCTCTGCATTTTTTCCCAGAGAAATTCATCTCAGGCTGGGCTGGGGAGGCTCAGGTTGGACATCAGGAGGAATTTCTGCATGGAAAGGGTGCTCAGGCCTTGGCAGGGGCTGCCCAGGGAGGTGCTGGAGTTCCCCCGTCCCTGGAGGTGTCCCAGGAAGGCACTCAGAGCTCTGGGCTGGGGACAATGTGGGCATCAGGCACAGCTTGGTCTCAATTGCCTTGGAGAGCTTTTCCAACCTCAGTGATTCTGAGATTGTCTGTAAAATGTACATTATATAACCTCAGCTCATCTAGGGACTGCATCAATAATGAACCCTGAAACAAACAGCAAATCATCATTTTAGTTGAGATGATTTACCCTAAAAAATTTATTGGAAATGAACATAGAATTTCATCACTTCATTTTACAAAATGAGTCTCCACAGTAAAATAGCAGGAGAAAAATCTTTGAAAAAAATCATTGCAACAAGACTTTAAAAAATACTTAGTGAAATCAATTGGATAGTTATGGTGCTGTTGCCAAAGTTTAATATTTGGGGGTTTATTTTCCTTCTATATTTCACAAGTTCTTCTGGGTAATAATCTCTATTGCTGCTGGACACATTACTGCATTTAAGAGGCTCTAAGGAAAATACTGTTTAGGAAATGCCTAGTTATTTAAATTTGATTATTAGGCATGAAACAGGTCAGCATTACATCGGTGATGCCACATTTTGCAGCTCTTTTAAAATACTCATGGAAAAATTTCATCTTGCCATGGGCTCTGAGCAGTTAAAATTGTTTCTGAGTAATGAATATATAAACATATTTCTGCATGTATCTGTATTTATCTCTTCGCTTTTCAGGGTGCAGATAGGGCTGTTTGGATTTGCTGTTAGAAATCTTGAGACTATTAGGGATGCAAATGTCAGGCTCCTTGAAGGCAGAAGCTGTTTGGTTCTAAGTTAAAGTTTATTTCCATACTTCCAAGTTGGGACTATAAATGTTGCAGTTATTTTTTAGTCACTTTTATATGTTCATGATGCTAAATTCCTGCAGATTTGGCATTTTTCCCTGGACTTCACTGCATAATGTATCTTTCCAATCAAACATTTGTCAGGAAGAAAAAATACTTTCATGCTAAGTTGGGTAATGTGCAAATCTCAAAATGAAACCTCTTCATAAACTGAACCTTGCACTCCATATGGACATATAAACTGACAAATGTGCTTTATGCAAAATTATGGGATGAATGGGAAAAACATGTAGAAAAATAATAGGATTAAGGCACAGAGTGGCTGGAGATTAACCACAGTAGACAGTCATGTTTGGATAGTTCCCCCTCAAGGCACAGCACAGAGGAATATCATGGAAAATAATCTGTTATAACAGACCTCTGAACATTATTTCAGTATAAAAAATGGAAAGCAGAGTCCTCATGTTCTCATGAGTCAACACCTCTCTGCTCAATTCAATGGCTCTGCATCCTTTTTTATTACCCAACAATGTGGCATTTTATTTGTAGAGAATACAAATTGTATGTATATTTTTTTCCTGAAAAGAACCACACCAGCCCACACAATGCATATCCTGGTAACCTGGACAGAAGGGTTTAGAAATAATTGCACATTTTAACCCCCTTATTAAGTCTAGGATGGAGTTCCAGCTATAAGGGCACAGCAGCAAGGCAAAGCTGGCAATTTTTGCAGTTGCAGGTTGGGAGAGGTTTCCTCTGGGCTTTCTTCTTCCTGATGTTTACTACAGAGTAAAATATTCATGAATAGCAGGTGTAATACATTAAATATGATGAGCCTGCAGAGGGAGGATGCTCCTGCTGAAGGAATTGGAAGTTGTCAGCACAGAGATGTGCTTGTCTAAGGAGATGTGGATGCAATGGTATGTGGAGGGACATCTGCTTTGGGAGAATTTCTGGTTAATGACATAGAATAACAGAATCTCCTGAGTGGGAAGGGATCCACCAAGATCATCCAGTTCAGCTCCTGGCCCTGCATAGACCCCCCAACAATCCCACCCTGTGCATTCCTGGGAGCATTGTCCAAACCCTCCTGGAGCTCTGGCTCTGCCCATTTTCTGGAGAGCCTGAGCAGTGCCCAGCACCCTCTGGGGAAGGACCTTTTCCTAATATCCCGGAAAACCTCCTCCAACACTTGAGAAACTACTCCAAGTTTTAAATATTTCTTGAAAGTTCACACTCTGTTCATCCATGTGTGTGATTCATCAGCAAACTCCCAACTGCACCAGCTGGCTGGACTAGCGGAGGAGGGAACCAGAATATGGAGATATTCAAATTTGAAGTTGAAGACTGGATGAAAAGGAGCCCAGTTTATAGATATTTGATGTTGGACAGGATCAAAGTCAGTTACAGGGGCTGAGGAAGCTGTGGGTGTGAGCAGGGATGTGAACTCAGGCAATGAGGGAGCACCAGGAGCAGCACAGCCCCAGCCAGCTGTGCTTTTGTGTGTGCTGGGAACGGCAGCTGCACTTCCATGATCCTTGGGGGCTCTTCCAGCTTGGGATATTCTCCAAAGAGAAGGTGCTTGCCCATGGCATGGAAAACTGTCCTCTGAGTGTCACTGCACTGTTCATGCACTCCCCACATCCAAGCACTGGTCATGGTGCTGAGTAATCTGGGAAGTGTCATCCAGTGTGATCCTGTTTTTCCAACATTCCATTCCTTATAGTTTATGAGAAGTTTTAGAAATGCAACCACAGAAAACAAGCTGTTCACTAACCAAATCTTGGCAGTGCAAGACTATGGGTGTTTTGCAGCTGACTCTGTTACATTTAGTGTTTAAACTTCTTTTCCTTTAGCTGTTCCTCCCCTCAGCCTTCCAGACTCCTAATAATTGAAGCTTGGAGAAATCTGAAAAACAGCCCCAAGCTCCATTTAACACTTCTGTACTTTTTTCCTTATATCACAATAACATAGGGTTCATTAAACACCCCATGAATATCATTACTGAGTTGCATCAGACACCTTGCCCTTGCCAAGGGCTATCCTTTTTATTAATGTGCCAGTCCTTTTAGTTTGGGTGTTTTTTCAAAATATGCTTTTATTTTTATTAAGCTTGCTGATAATGCCATATGTCTCAAGAATGTATTTGGATTGCTTCAGTATTTACCCCTGTCAATTCCCATTTGAATACATAGACATTTCCAGTTTTCTAAGCCACTGGCAACACCAGCTGGGTGCTGTGGAGAGCTTGCTGAGAAAAAATATTTAAAAAGATAGAAACAAGACAGAAAAAAAGACACTTAGATCTGAAACTTCTTGCATGTGGTTCCACATTCCTTGCTGGAGTTTGTGACACTATAAAATTTAGTGTAAGTGAGGGAAGAAAGAACTCTGGGATTCTGGGAGAGAAAATAGGGCTCAGTAAGGGCAGCATCACAGCAGTTTGGTAGAAAAGTGATGGCACAAAGTACCACAAGTAACAAAGGAGTTAAAAATCATAGAATCCCAGAATGGTTGGGTTGGAAGGGAGCTTCAAAGTTCATCTAATCCAATCCTCCTGTTGTGGGCAGGGACATCTATCACAGGATCAGGATGCTCAAAGCCTGTGGAGGGCTATTCCAGCCCTCTGATCATTTTCTGTGGGCCTGCTTTGGATATGCTTAGTAGCTCCACATCCTTCCTGTGCTGGGCTTGAGGGCTGGGGCAGCTCTGCAGGTGGGATCTCACCTGAGCAGGGCACAGAGGCAGAATCCCCCCTTTCCTGCTGCCCACACTGGGGGCTCAGCCCAGGGCAGGGGGGTTCTGAGAATATTGCTGGGTTGTGGCCACTTTTTCATCCCCCAGCACCCCCAGTCCCTCTCAGCCCACCTGCTCCCAATCCTGGCATCCCTCAGCCTTCACTGCTATTGCCCAGCTGCAGGACCTGCCTCCAGACCTTTTGAATTTCATTACATTTGCACAGACCCACTTCCCAGGATCCTGTCAGGGTCCCTCTGGATGTTGTCCCTTCCATCTACTGTATGGACTGCACCTCTCAGCTTGGTATCCTCTGCATTTGCCTAGACTCTTATGAATAATCACTGATTTGTAGGATTCTGATGTTGGAACCCTGATTGCTGAGAATTTTGGACTTTCTGTGCTGACAGGCACTGACCTCCAAGAGAAAACTGCATTTGACATGAGGCCATGGAGAGGGCTTCCAAAATTGGATAGAACTGGGATTATGGGTGTGGAGTTTGAATAGAAGTGTGTAATATCCCATAAAAACTTTTTATGCTTAAGGTTTTAGAATATAGTAATATATACAAAGCAAGATGGAGGTTTCAGGGTGAAGGCTGGTCCTTCTTCTTCACCTTCTTCTTCACCTTCTTCTCCATGGGTTTGGGTGGTTTTGTGTAATTGGATAAAAAAGTCCACACTGAGGGCCATGGGTGGTTGGTTATTGGGTTAAAAGTAAAATAATTTAGGTGTCATTTCTTAACTGAACAGTTTATCCTTAAAAGGCCTTGTAGAGAGAGAATTAGGTCTCCATTTTTAGTTTGTTAGAGTGAAGTGCTATAGAACTCATGGTTTGTGAGACTGTAACATAGATAAGAACTAATAAACATCTGAGACCAAACAAGAAATTCCGTCTCGAGCATTTAATCCCAACCCTGGCAAAAAGAAGATAAAACTCAACATTCTGACAGTACAGAAAACAAGAAAAAAATGCACCAATCATGGTTTAGTTCAGCCAAAATGTATTACTGTATCTCAGGAAATAAATGTTGAGTATTTTTCATATAAACTCACACTGACACAGACATCTGATAATTGCTTGCTTTAGTTTTAAAGCAACCTGGATGATTTTCAGCCAATTCCAGGTGCTGTGTCCTAGCCTGACCAATCCACTGCCCAGAGACCTTCATACAGAGAATGAAAAAAAGCTCTTCAGGAGGTTTAATTCTTAGCATCTGTCAAAAATGTCCTGTTTTCACTATAGTGCATCTTTTCTGTTTTTCCCAGTGCTCAGCTGTTGGCCAGAGCTCTCAACACTGACCACAATGTTCCCTATTTAAAATATCTGTGTACAGATTTAGGGCATTTCTGATGGATTTAGAAACATGTCCTTGATGCTTTGAAATATCACAGAACCCCAGAATTGTTTGGGGTTGGGAGGGACCTTAAAGGCCATCCAGTGCCACTCCTGCCATGGGCAGGGACACCTTCCAATGTCCCAGGTTGCTCCAAGCCCTGTCCAACCTGGCCTGGAATAATTCCAGGGAAAGCCAAACCATCCTGTGATTCCCTGACCCTGTAATTTGGTACATCATCCCTTCCAGATTATGCTGAAATTTATCAGCTTTTCCACTTCTGCAAACCATAGAAGGCTTGAGAACAAACCACAATGAATTAATTTAAAAATACACTCACAAAAAAGCCTACTTATTACAGTTTTGAACTTTGCCACTGATTACAGAATCATTTTGTGGTTAATTAAGGATAAATTGTAAACATTCTGGCAGCAACAGAAAATTATACAAAGGAGATTCAGTCACCCTCTCCCAATTTAGAAGGAAGAATAAAAGAACAAGGAAGCCTCTGGCATCTTCAGCAGATAATGGCAGACTTGATTAGCTCCAATTTCTTATTGAAAAGAACCCAGCTGGTACAATTAAATACATTTCATATGTCTTAGGCAGATGTTCGTGAAAGTTTTTTAAAACAGATCCATAAGAGCACAAAAAATTATTCCAAACTGCAAAGTTCTTTTTTTTTTTCTGTCCCTGATTCATGCACATACCTAAATCAGGTGTTCAGATCTCAGCTTTGAGAGGAAAGTCAAAGAGATTGTACAACACATTTTCCTTCACCCTGAGCCCTTAGATCTTATGCTGGGCTACAGACATACAAAGTAATAATTAATAAAATTTAAAAAAAAGTCAGAATACCTATCTATTTAATTTCATTTTAATTTTTAAAATTTATTTTATTTTATTTTATTTGGAAGAATGCTGGGTTCTCTCAGTTGCTGTTCCATGCATATGTCCCTGTGAGGCTGGGATTTTGTCCCAGCTTCTTGCTTTAGTGGGCCAGGCTGCCTGTGTCAAGCAGCACAGCTAAAAGCCTGTTTCTGATGTCTCATTGGGGTTCTGTCATCTGTTAATGTTTAAAGGTTTCTGTAATTGTGAAACACTGTAGAAAAAATTAGGAACCTGGTCTAGAATTAATTCTAAGCCTAGGCTTAACATTATCTAAGAAAAGCTTGGTGTAAAAGTTATTTTGTTTTCATCTCCAGCACTCTCTTAATGTACAATACTGTACAATTTGATTTTTTTTTCCATTTATTCCTCTTTCCTAAACTTCACCCAGGAATTAAGGGCAGTCTGGTGGACAGTGCAACAGCTTTTATAGTTCCTGTGGTGGATATTAATGATTTTGTGGCCGCTTTGCTGGGTAGAATAATTTGAGGACATTCTTATATTTCCTTTTGTGTTTTTCTTTATAAGGAGACAATATTTATTAAAAATGTGTTAGGCAAGACCCTTATGAATATGTGTATCTATCTATCTATATATATATATATAAAAATATATTCACATATATACATATATACATATATATGCATACATATATAAATATGTAAAATATAAGTTTATATTTTGCATTTATATACCTATTCATAGATGTAAAGCATGAGTATAAATTTTACAGGTGGTTTGTTACTCAGTGATAAACTTCTAAAGGCTTGCTCATTCTGATTTGGGAGGAGAAATCAGAGCAACAACAAAAAAGTAGATTCCATGCAAGTCAAGGAGAAGATATACAGAGAAAAAGATGAGTTTTAAACATAAGATTACAAACATGAGTGATCTTAAATAAATCTGTAACGGCTGAGCAGTCTCCCACAATGCAGGAATTTCAGTTACAGGAAAACTTAAATATTTATTTATTCATTTATTTATTTATTTGTAAATAAAATAAATAAACAAGAAATATCTATTTACAGGAAATTTTGATTTAGCAAAGGCTCTTCAGAGCCAGGTGTGAATGTGTCTTCTTCATGTTGAACCACAGTCCAGCAAGGGAACCAGAACTTATTTATATTGTGCCATGAAGTCCAATTCAAGCAGGTTGTAACAGTGGAAACCCGAACCCAAATGGAATCACTACACAAAACTTTCCATTGTGGGTTTTTAGGAGGCTCCCTGGGTCACACAAGAGAACCTGGATGGCTGTTGGACAGGACAAGTGGAATATGCTCATTTATTTTGCTGTTAAAGCAGAGAAACAGGGCTTTGCTTCCTGACAGCTCCTGCTCCTCTTCCATCCAAGGGCTTTGATCAGCTCCATGAACAAAGAGCAGCACTGGACAGCTGGAGATTTCTTTGTGAATTGACTTCTCTGATATTGACTCTGCTTTTTCTAAGTTTCAACATGAGAGGACAGAGAATTAGTTGCTGCAGGGATTCTTTTTTTGTTGTTTTTGTTCTGCCTGTGTGAACATGAAAGAGCCTTGTTTGTGTGCACATTTGGAATTCCTGTGTACTCCTACATTCTTTGTTTTAAAAAGCCAAAATAAAATATCTGAGGAGCTCATGCCCTTCTTTCTTTTCAGAAGAATATGCAAAACTTCCAGTGTCCATCTCAAATGGTTGTGAAAGATGAAGAGGGGGGTGAAAATGTATTGAGAAATTGTTACTATTTTTAGTATATAATCGTAGATCATAATAAGGGATGATCCACAGTTGTCTGTGTATATTAGGAAAATGTCAATTATTTAATTGCTTGTTGCTGTCCAAGCATTTTCTCCTTGCCTTCTACACACCCCTAGTAGATGTGTGAGTTTGTAAGTAAAGATTGCCTGGTAAGCTATGTGATCCCAATTTAAGCCATGACCACTGAAACACATAATTGCCCTCATTATCTTCTTTTAGTGCCTGTGTTTAATCATGTACCATACACTTTATTACCCAGCCTTCTTGGGTTAGGAGTCAGCTACACACTTCAATGATCTGGAGGAACCCAAAGGAGAATAAATCAAAGTAACCTCACCTTACGTAATTTATTTTTCTATGAACATTTGTTTTGAAAAAAAATATATATTTGAATGTTGTATTCTATTGACAGCCAAGCCCATACCACTATAAAGTCTCTTTCTCTGCATTTATGTCAGTTTTAAATTCCATTTCATATTGTTAAAGATTAGTCAATGGTGTGTTCTTGCAGTCATTTAAAGCCAAGTGCTTTGCTTTGTTTACCTTTGCAAAAGTCATCAGGTGCATTTTGTTGTAGATTTAACAATGCAACAAAATATATTTTAAAAAGGATTTTTACAATAGCAAAATCATTGTATATTTGGTCTATATTATGTTGCAGTTGACTCATTTTTAAC
This sequence comes from Melozone crissalis, assembly GCF_028551555.1. Lineage (NCBI taxonomy): Eukaryota > Metazoa > Chordata > Aves > Passeriformes > Passerellidae > Melozone > Melozone crissalis. Next base: position 7,785,186 of record NW_026535823.1, on the reverse strand, counting down.
TTGAACTCTTTGAAATACAGAACAATATGTGTCACAGAAAACTGCAGAGTGTTTGGGTAATTTATTTATCCACTTTCAACAAAGGAGACAGCATTTACTCAGATTAAGTACGCATTTCCTGAGACTATTCATAAACTGGTTTTCCCTTTTGTTTTTCTTCAAGCTCTCCAATTAGAGTTTTCAGGACTAGACAAGATATCTACAATGAGATTAGACCCCTATAGCTCAGCTGAACAGAGCTGGTCACCTGGAGTACCTTGCCAATCATAAACAACATGACAGATACAGGTTTGGGAATCAAATCAAATTGAATAGAAGAAAATAATTCCAAATGGAAGGGACCAACAAAGGTCATCTGTCCAACTGCCTGAGCACTTCAGGGCTGATCAAAAATACATTATTAAGGGCATTGTGTTAATGCCTCAATCACTGCCAGGCTTGGGGCATCCCCCACCCCTGGAGGAAATCCCCTTTGCTACTTCCTAATATCCAGTCTCAATCTCCCCAGACACAGCTTTCATCATTCCCACAGCTCCTGGCACTGGGTCCAGGAGAACAGAGTGCCATGTCCCCCTCCGTGTCCCCCCGAGGAAGCTCCACAGATCCATGATGTGACTCCTCAGCCTCAGTTTCTCCAAAGTAAACAAAACAAGAGTCCTCACAACTTCTCACAGGTTGTGTCTTCCACCCCTGCCTCCAGGGTTCTACAGCCAGATGTGCCCCAAATCTCCTCAATCCTTTGATATCTGTCCTTCAACCAGTTCTTCACTCCATGCATCATGAACTGCTCATCCCACAGCTGGACAACTTGGCCAGAGTGATGCTGTGAGAACAGTGTCAAAATCCTTACTAAGAACCAGGAAAACTGCACACAGTGTCTTTCCTTCAGGCGTGGAGCTGTGACCTTATCACAAGAGGAGACCAGATCAGTTAGGTGGGACCAACCTTTGGGAACTCATGATGATTGTACAATGGATGGCCTCTCAATAGCAGCCTGTGCCATTCTCCATATTTTTTCCAGGTGCTGATTTAGACTTCCAGGTCTGTAGCACCCTGGGGTCTTCTCTTCTTCCATGGCCTTCTTGTAAATTGGAGAATTGGGCTTGTTCAGCTCGGCCTTCTGGAGAAGAGAAGCTTTTGGATGACCTCATTGTGGCTTTCTAGTGCCTAAAGGAGCTGAAAAAAAAGAGAGAGAGAGATTATTTACAAGTGCCTAGAGTGACAGAAGAATGGGGAAGGGCTTCCCACTGCCAGAAGACGGTGGATGGAATATTGGGAAGGATGGGCTATTGGGAAGGAATTGTTCCCTGTGAGGGTGGGCAGGCCCTGGCACAGGGTGCCCAGAGAAGCTGTAGATCCCTGGAAGTGTCTAAGGTCAGGTTGGACAGGGCTTGGAGCAACCTGGGCTAGTGGAAGGTGTCCACTGTCACTTTTCCCTATCCCTGATATCCCTGCCTTCCTCCTGGCACAAAGCAGATACAGGACCTACCTCAGTTATGCACATCAGGACTTTTGAAATTCTGTTTGCCAGCTCAGGTTACCCCTCTATGAAAATTTAAAAGTGCATTTCATAATCCCATGAAAAGTCTTCTTCCCAATATTTTCAGAACATAGCACCTTAAGAACATAGCACCTTCATCTATCCTTAAAAGCTGTTCCCTTATCTCAGTAAGAAAATTCAACTTCACCTTGTATCACTGGAATAATGCATTTTTCAAATACAAAAAATGAATAAATCTGCTTCTTCATGTTTAGCCAAAAAAAAGTAATAGCAGTCTTTGGACTCTCATCTTCACTCTGTGTTTCCCTCTCTTTCTTTTCCCTATTATATTTATATAACACAGTCTTTGTGTTCTTCTTTCACCATAATTACCTTTTTTCAAGTATTATTTGTTCTTGTATCTCCAGTTCACACCATGTACTTTTTTCTTAACACAGGCCACAGATTCTACTGGAATCCAGTAGAAGTTAGGTTTCCAATTTCTCATGGCACTCTGGGGGATTTCTGAGCAGGACAAGCTTATCTTTTAACATTTGTATTTTTTGCCACTCTAAATATTACATTGTCACTGCCTTCCTGAACAGCTCATAGCTGTTTATGACTCTGTTTGCTCTCTTATCTTCCAGTCCAAAAAGCATTCCTGTTATTAGCAGAAGTATCCTCCTTTTGACCAAATTAATGATTTCAAAAAGCCCTGAATGATCTATTCGTATTCATCCCTTTGATCTTTGCACTTGGTCTATTTATTCTCAGATTTTCTGTGCTATACCAAGTGTTCCTTCTATTTTTGTTTATTCTCTGCATTGGTTTACATATTATCCAATCCATATAATTCCACAAGATTTTATTGCATATTATAGCTAGTTTTTAGGAAGGGGGAGGGGAAAAACAAAGATCAAAATACACAACAGTAAGAGAGGATTAAAGAAAAAAGAAAAAACTACAACATTAAATAATGGGCAGTTTTTAAATAAAAAACTTCCAAAATACTGTCTGAAGTCATAAGACCTCTTGAAAACACATAAAGATAAATCTATCTCACATTTACTGACAACTCAGCTAAAACTCAATTTCCATTTATCTGGAGCTCTCTATGTAGTAGAGGGGACTAAAGGGCTTATTTGCCAAGTGAATTCAATGGGTGAAGTAAGACTACATGAAAAGCTTTGTTAAAAGAGAACAAATATCTGTGATGCAGTGCTGTGTTTTGGACAGGAGCACACAGGAAGGGAAGGAATCAGTCTGCACTTTGGGCTCTCCAGGCTGAGAGGCATCATCTGACTAAACAGGCAGGGCATTCTTACCATCTCTGAACTTTTCCAAACTCTCTAGAGCTTTAGATTCCATGGGGTGTTTCCATGGGTATTTCTCCAGTTTCATTATGCAGCCTGAGAAAACATTTCCCCTTACTGTATTTACATGTGCTGCAATGATATTGCTAAATTAGTGCTCTCAGATTTTGTATTTGAGCCTTTTTATCTTCCTGCCATTGAATGTTTCACCTCCAGCACTTCTTTCCTAGATGAGGAGCTTTCCATTACTATGTTAAAGAATTAATTTGATCTCCATCACCCTCGCAGCCCATCCCCATATCTCTTCTACTTATTTTACTTTATTTTCTGAGGTTATAAAGCAAACCTACATGTAACATGCAAGAATTCTGACAATTGGTTTTTCACACACTGTTTTGAGTGCTACAAACTGACTTACTCATTGAACTCTATAAAGACAAAAACTTCTGACAATGAAAATCTCTGTTTTTACATTATACTAAAGAGGAGGTTCTGATTTATGGCAACAGCACCAGCACTGAGCATCCTGTGGCACAGATTTATTTATGAGTGCAGATGGAAAGATGTGTTTGTGCAGTTAAGTGCTCATTACATACCAAGCAGCTGCTTAGGAGTGCCTGGGGTGAAAATGCTGATTGGGGTGCTAATAAATTATTCCAACTGAACTCTGCTCAGAGAGGTCTTTCACTGGTGCAGATGACATTGAGCATCTGTGTATCCTCCAGTAACTGTCCCCGGCCCTCACTGGCCTGTGGGCAATGTTACACAAGAAAAACCCCGTGGGCAACATCCAGTTTTGCTCTCCTTGTTACCTTCAGCTTTAATTTTTCATTTTCTGTGGCTCCCAGCAATTCTGTTGTCTCATGCAAGCAACATGTTCCTAGAGAGCTAAACGGGAAGGAGGAGCACACAGAGACAGACAGGGATTTTCTCACTCCATTTCCACATGCCATTTGCATGATTGTGCCTGCAAGGGATCAGATCACTTCTACATTGATAAATCTGAGGTGGAGATCAGAACTGCTCCATCTGAGGACAGGCTGGTGCTAAATGCTGATGCTTGTCAACACCACACAGTGTTGTGTGCCTGTCACATACTCATTAATCCCTTTTACCTGCTGTGTCTGTACCGACTGACAGGGGAAAGCTGCTCCTCCTCTTCAGCAATAAAACTCAGGAAAAGCTGAGGAGAAAGCTCTTTTGCACAAGAGATACTTAAATGCTGTCTTTAGGGTATGATTTGTGGCTTGTTTTTGTGGATCAGCGTCTTGGTGTGAAAGACAGGTGTCTTCGAAGGAGGGCAGGAACCTCCTTTGAAATGAGAAAAGTCTGAGCCCCTTTCCTCTGAATTATTATAACTTTGAAATTATGGGGCATTCAGGAAAAGATAAAAAGATATGGGGAAAGGAATCAAAGTTCTTTACTAGAATATATATATATTATATATATATATATGGAGAGAGGGAGGGAGGGAGCAGGGGAGGAAGGAAGGAGGGAAGGAAGGAGGGAAGGAAGGAAGGAGGGAAGGAAGGAGGGAAGGAGGGAGGGAAGGAGGGAAGGAAGGAGGGAAGGAGGGAGGGAGGGAGGAAGGGAGGAAGGGAGGAAGGGAGGAAGGGAGGGAGGGAGGGAGGAAGGGAGGGGAAAGGCAGTGATCCCCCAGACACAAATCAAAAGAAACCCAAAAATGATATAGGATAAAAAAAATCCCCAAGACAATCAGCTACGCCTAAGAGATGATCCCCCATTCCTGGTGTACCTTGCAGCTCTCATCTCCCCTACATGAAATGTGAAGGGGAAAGTATTTGCTCCTGCCTTAATTTCTCTCAGACATCTTGCTGACTTAGAATTTTTCTTCTATGACTCTTCAAGATCTAATACAACTTTGAATTTTATCCTCTTAATATTTCCCTTTTTAAAATTTTCTTTCCTCTCCTTTCAGTTTTCTCTGGTTTTGCTCATGTCTTCCTCAGCTAAGAAAACAAATTCTCCTTAATCTTTCTACTTTAACAAGCATTTGCCAGATGCCTTTTCTCTGTAGTTGGACTATATAGATGGAAGATGTATTTTTTTAATTCACCAGCCAGAAAACAAAAAAGCAGGAGATTATGTAATGTATTTTTTCCTGATCAAATCCACTACCTGACCCTCAGAAATTGGAATTCTCCGTTAACCAGCTTTATCTTTACAGTATGAAGTCACTAAAAAATGAGAGCAGTGTTGGGATGTTTTTTAGATGTTGGCAACATGCATATTCACAATTCAACTCTTTTTCTTCTCTTATTGTTTGTTTTTTTTAAGGAACATAAAAATGTAGCTTGAAAATCAGTGTTTTCTGTCTGTGTACTCAATAGACAAACTACAAAAGCAGATAATTAAAAAAAATCTCTAAATCAAATGCAACAATAACTATGAATAGAAGTAATGACATATATGTTCAACCTGAAAGGAATTTTTGACTCAAAATTTCTCTGACACTAAATTTTTTAAGGCTCTGATTGTAGCATTTGCCTCTTCCTGCTGAAAGAAGCCAGGAGCATTTGGTAGAAAGGTTTGAATTAGCAACGATGCCATTTTCAGTCAATAAGGCATTCTCTCTGTTTCCAATAATTGGAAGTGCTCAGATTCCTTCAGTCCTGTCACTCTCCGTGACAGAGACATGTAATCAGCCACGCAGAAAAAAATTCCCCTTTTTTGTTTAATAAGACATAAAGAACCTCTTTCAGTTAGTAAGTCAGGATTTCTGTGCTATATTTTCCATTTTTCACTCCATGTGTTGCACCTGGAATGTGGAACTGGCTGAGGTGGTTGGCCTCACCTGCAGGGACAGAGTTGCAGTATTAAATTGTACATACTCATTGCTTTGGTTGGTTGGGCTGGAGTTTTTACCTGTGAAAGTAACTCTGCATGTTTCATTGATTATTTTATCACCTTTTCCTGTTTGAAATTGCCAGTATAATGCTGAGAGCACAGAGACACTGAGATGCCAAAATGGAGTTTTCTAAAAACTTCAACTGAAATGTTTCCATGGGGTCTTACAACCATTAAGAGAAGCTAGTTTGGGTTTTTACTGAGTTATCAGCTTTCATGATACCAGGGGAGGTTTAGATGGAACATCAGGGGGAATTTCTTCCTGGAAGGGGCGTTCAGGCAATTGAAAGGGCTGCCCAGTGAGGTGGTGGAGTCCATTTATGTATACCCTAGAGAAAGTTTAATGTAAATATCAGATTATGCAGGCTGCAGTCAAGGATACCCTGGAGATGTCCATGGCATTACTGGATGTGGCATTCAGTGCTCTGGGCTGGTGACAAGGTGGGAGTTGGGCACAAGTTGGGCTCAATGGCCTTGGAGGTCTTTTCCACTCCCAGTAATTCTCTGATTCCACTTGTCTGCCATGAATTATAAAATTTAAGAACTAAATGGAAAAGATGTGGACAGGGACAAGATGATGCCAGCTTTGCTATCCAAGGAGAGGAAAGAATCACCTGGATTTTCCCATAATTCTGTGATTGCAATTGGCAGCCAGTGCTAAGGAGACCATAAAATGTTTGCACCAAAAAATTATATAATAGTCTCAAAAAGGAGTAGGTAATAAAGAAAAAAAAATCATGGAAGCAAAGAGAAAAAGTGCAGCCACAAAATTTCTTTTCAGTTTAAGTCATATTCAATGTTTTCCTGCATCTGTCCATGGCTGTGAGACCTAATAGCACTGGGGTAGAGCTCAGATAGGGCTGACAGCTGCTCAGAGTATTTGTGATCCACAAAGTTTTAATCCCACTGATATTTTGGTTAAAGAATAGGGTGTGCTGGTTTCAATGACCCTTTCCAGTTGTACTGGGAAAAGGTCAAAGCCCTCCTTTTGAAGAACACTCCAGGTTCTCTTTCTGTGTTGTTTAGGTCCCTTTCATTAGATTGTGTATGGATATATTAACTCTCTGTCTTGTTTTTATCATCTGATAAAGACTAGAAAATAACTGAATGAAATGAAATGTTTCATGGTCCCTCCAATGTCCTTCCAAGTGGATATCCACATTATATTGGGTTCTTCCATTAGCAACCATTATTGTTTGGAATAATATTATTGAGATTAAGATCTCTGCCTGCTGGAGTACAGCTTGGAGGTAAATTGCTTATAATCCAGGTAAAATGTCTGTCCTTTTTGGGACAAAAAGGGAGAAACATCATTAACAAAGACTGAGGAACAGGTGGTTTGTGAGCAATGCTGAAGTGCACACCCAGGGCCATGTGGACTTGCAGATCCTGCCAGGAGAACATGAGGCATTTGCATTCTGTGGGAGTTGGAGCTCTGATTTCCATCCCTGTTCTTGCACACAGGCTGCAGGGATGCTGTGCCCCATGCTGAGCTCTGCTGCTGCCACTGCCTTTGCAGAAAATCTTGGGGAATTGCAATCTGTTATTCCCAGGAATTCTTAGCAATTGTGTTGTAAATAGCAGTGCATAATTTTTTGTCATAAAACTTTCAAAAATGAAATTAATTTCAGGTCATGCAATAAACACCAAGTGTGCTCTATACTGATTTCAAAGCAACAAGATTATCTATCAATTTTTCAGCAGGCATGAAATGAGTTTCAAAGTTTATGGGCTTTTGCTCACTTCCCTTCAACTTTACTAGGGACAAATATGTGATTTGGAGTGAAAATTACAATGGGATGTTTTTTCATCATCTCAGTCTTCAAATGAAAAGCAAATGTGGTTATTGCAGGTAATGTTACTGACTCAGGGAATAGTCACTGTGGGAACTGAAGCCAAAATGGAGCCGTAGCACCCCCCATAAACCTTCCTGGCTAATTTTCTCATTGCTCTTGTCGCAGCACAGCTGTGTGGGAATTCTTGGCACCCAGGAGCACTCCATTTTCATTCCATCTCGACATTCAAGAGCAGAAATCTTTTTAAGGCAGTCCTGCAGTGCTCATTTAGAGTTAATAACCAATCCTCCTGGGGCCTGGCGTTGTGGGGAGAGGGAGATGGCAGTGCTTTAGTGGTGCAGCTGTAGCACTGTAAAGAGCACATAAAAAGAATAAATCTATAGCATCACTTTTCCTTCTGCTGGAAATAAAAAGCAAAACAAAACTTCTTTGGGTTGAGTAGTGAACAGCACTAAAGAGTAGCACCACACTATTTTTATATGCTTCTGGAGAGGGTGATGGGTCTGAGAAGTCAGGATTCAGGAGAAGTGCTGAGTGCTGAAGGCAACAGGATAAATGGAAGCCTTTACCCTTTTTTTTTTGGTAGCCATAACTAAAGCTTTAAAGTCCTCTTGGAAGGTTTGTGATTTCTTCAGTAAAAAAAATTAAATTTATCATTTTTAGACCCCTACAAAAAAAAAAAAAAAAAACTAGACTAAGAAACTTGTACCTCAGGTAAGAAGAAAAAACTTGATTTTTGTTATAAACTTTGGAGCTGATTACTTAAAATCATTAAATCCTGTCTACATATTTAATTTATTTATTATTTATTATTTATTAATATTATTTTCCTTGTCTAAACACTAGAATTTTTTAGAGAATTATGCAAAATATATGTTTGTTATAAAAATTTTCCTCCTGCATTTCCTTTTCTGTTAAAGGTTGCATAGAGAACCATATTGTATGTTTGAGTATAGTACAAGATGTGTAAACCTGGACCTATTTGCAAACAGGTCTGACTTCCACTGTGTATACAGAACTTCAGTTCATCTCCTCAAGTTTATTCTTCCTTTTTGAAAGTCTAAAGGTCTCATTTCCTTGATTTTCTTACAGTTTTTGCTTATATTTAATTATTGCTTTCTTTAAAAATCAGAAAAAGGACCACTCAGATTAGCAGCTACACTTTTTTCATCAGTGCAAGAATAGCTTGGCAATATCCCAAATTTTATAATAAGGAGAGCAAAGTGGTTACATAGCAACAAAATTTAAATCCTTATCATTTGAGTTTGGTTTTTTTTTTCAAATCTGTCTTGACAGAACTGCATTGACAATGCTAATTTAAGAAGTTGATGTTTCCAAGGCTTTCAGGGCTCAAAGTTTTGGCTCTGTATTGAGTAAAGGTTGACAAGTCCATTATGCTCTGGACACAGAATAATTAAAAATAAGACTGGAAACTGTTGTCTTGTGTGTTTCCTGAGTGGGAAAGGACTCCCAAGGATCTTCCAGTCCAACCCCTGCCCAGACACCCCAACAATCCCACCCTGTGCATCCCTGGCAGCATTGTCCAAACCCTCCTGGAGCTCTGGCAGCCTTGGGGCTGTGCCCATTCCCTGGGGAGCCTGGGCAGTGCCCAGCACCCTCTGGGGAAGAACCTTTCCCTGAGCTCCAACCTGACCCTGCCCTGGCACAGCTCCAGTCATTCCCATTGACAAGTTAATTAAATCAAGATCCATTGCTCAATGAAGGATCTTTTGTGAGAGTTGTCATTATTTGTTAATTAATTTAATGTTCAGCAACATTCAAACTTTTCAAACTCAGAGCGCATTTTAAAATAGAATTCACATTAAGTGCTCTCCAAGTTTTATTGAAATACAAGCCATCCTCGGGACATTCAACCTCCTTATGTATTTTTTTAAAATATACTTTTACTGAAGTGTTGTGGTTTGAATTTATTTTATTGATTCTTTGGTAAGTCATTCACTCATCAGATATTCTGTTGTTCATTTTGTATATGTTGGGGAGAATATGTACCCCATGTTCTCCCCAGGCTGGTTTACCCCTGGGCTTTGCCCTCCCTCAAAGCTGTACCTCATGTCATTCCCCACCTCTTCCTCCAGCCCCTTCCCTGCTTGTCAGGGCAATCTGGCCCTTGATTCCCGAACCTTCCCTGACACTTTAACCTCAAGTCAATCCCTGTCTGCAACATCCCTTTGGAATTCCCCTACTCCCATTGGCCCATATGAGCCATCATCTCCATCCTCCTACCCCAAATGGCCCCAGACACTTGATGGAATCCCCTCACTCATCCCCTGAGGATCGATTCCCTATTGGTTTGCTGTTTCTATCCACCCCCTGACTTGTATCTGTACAAAACCCCCAGGACAATGCAGCCAGGTTTTTTTGTCCTGCTCCCTTCTGCTGGAATAAACTTTTCCTTGTGGAACCTCAAGATGGAGAGCCTCCTCCTTTCTTTGCCTGGTCTCTGTCATGGTTTGTGCCTGGCACTGTAGAGCAAGCAGCTCTAAAGATTCTGCCCCTAGTAAATCCCCATCCTGAGGCAGTTCCCCACTCCTGGTGGGACACTGGAATTCTGAGAGCTAGCTCAGGTTCTGGCAGTCACTTCACTGAAGAGCTTCAATCTCTTTTCCTAAACCTCTTTGTGATGTGCAATAACCCAATTAAAGTCTATTGCTGTGGTTTTAGAGATAATAGGTTTCACTTAAGAGAGATCATGATCTCTGCCAAAGGGCTGAAAAGAGAAAAAGGGCTCTGAAGTATATAGGGATTGAAATCTTAAACGGAAAAATTCTTTATGTTAATTCCCTTAAACAAATCTTTGGCTATGAATCTGGCAGATATATTTTAAACATCTAAAAATGATAGAGCTTTGTTTTCTAACTGGAGGGAGGGGGAAAACACAATCCTGTGTTGTTTAGACACTCAAGCCAACAGAGAAAATAAACTGTTCTTGTACCCAGTGAACTTCTAAAACCTGTCCAGAGGTGATGCTGCTCCTTTTTCCTCCTGCCAGATATCCCAGTGCAGTTTGTCTTTGTTCCAGTCCCTCTTTCACATGAAGATTCAGCCCCAGACACTCCACTCCACCCCTCAGTTCAGTCCACTTCAGGAGTTTCCACCTCTGTCTGGAATTTAGCATTCCTTGTCCAATCAGGAGTTAGTTTACCCTGCCTCACTTAAAAATGAGCTCAGCATAAAATATTGATCATTCTGTAAACTTGATCCCATCATCCTCCATTGGGTTTGGAAGTTTCCATAGAGATGACATTTCCTGCTATGGCTTGTACCATTTTCCAGCTCCAGCTGGGCTGCAGAGCAGCAAAAGCAGCATCAAAAAGGAGGCACCTTCTGCAAATTCCCGGAAAAAAAAATGAGGTTTAATTTCTTTAATATTTGATTGGGTTACAAATCATTCTCAAATGCCTTCATGATCACAGAACTCCATCTGGATGCATCAGATAAATAAAATATGATAAAAGATCTGTTCCCACAGCTGCTGGGAAACAAAGAACCCAAGTGTAAAGACCTTTTCCTGAGCCAGAGAAGGCAAAGAGGAATAATTTACAATTATACAGACATTCACCAGAGAATTACCCTAGAAAATCAGGATAGAGGGCCCACTGAAAAATGCAGAGGCTATTGCATACATGATGTATGCAACACCAAGTTTATAATCAAGAGTTATGAGGTGAAAGTACTGTGCTCATTGGGGAAAAGTTTTCTTTCCACCAAATTTAACAATTCCATGATTTTACCCCTTAGGATACAGAGTAAACCACAGGAGAACTCACATGGTTGAGGAGGCAATGGAAAAAACTCCAGAGATGAGCTGATAAAATACAATTTCAAAAATGGCTTTAATGTTCCCATAGCTCTAGCTAAAACTGGGAAATTGCAAGAGGAAATAATGGTGAATACTCCAGTGGAGGAGGGCAGGGTTAGATGGGATTTTGATTTTGGGAAGGAATTCTTCCCTGTGAGGACACCTCCCACTGTCCCAGGTTGCTCCAAGCCCTGTCCAGCCTGGCCTTGGACATTTCCAGGGATCCAGGAGCAGCCACAGCTTCTCTGGGCACCCTGTGCCAGGGCCTGCCCACCCTCACAGAGAGGAATTTCTTCTGTATCTATAGAATCATTGAATGGTTTGGGTTGGAGGGGACCTGAAAAATAATTTCCTTCCAATCCCTCCTTCCACATTATTCCAATATAATCATTGATGTCCATAGAGAGGAATCAATAATATTTGCTTCTTTAACAAAGGAATGGGGAAAAAAATGGTGCAATATTAGAATATTATAGGATAAAAATAAAAAGCCACACATAAAAAACCCCCAAACCAAACTAACAAAGCAGCAGATAAAAAAAGAGATAAAAATTTATTTCTTTTGATACAGGAATGGAGAGCAGTAAGCAAATTATTAGAGAGCAGATGGGGAAGAAGGCATAAAAATGTAACTTGTAACACAAAAAAAAAATTGTTGGTGCTATTTTGGGAACTAGGGCTGTGTTAGGATTTGTACTGCGGAGGCTGCCTGGGATCTGGCCACAAGAAGGAGTGAACATCTGGGTTCTGTGGGTGGGCTGGAGTCCATGGATTTTTACAGATCTCCTGCTATGATGAGAGAAGGAAGATATTGCCATGCTGGGTGACATTTGAGATCCACTGGAATAAGATAAGGATAAATTGGTATTTGTTAGCTGTGAGACCAAGCACATAAACACAAACTCCAAGTGCCACATGCTGTATTTGACCTGAGGTGTTGACTCCCAGGACTCCTCCATGAGCTCCCTCCCATCCCAAAATCTGCAGCCAAAATCTGCAAGATGGTTAATAATTTTTTTTCCCCCAACAACAATGGACAGAAATGTTCTGCTTTAGTCAGGAAAGGCTTTTCTGACTGCAGCTGGGACTGTAGAGGGTTAGAGCTGCCTGCAGTTTTCTTCATCATTGTTAATCCAATATAAATCCAAGCTTGACCAGTCTCTTTATGGTTGTCTTTAAGATGACAGGAAGAGTTAATTTGTCTGTGAAATTTCTTATTCTTCAGTACAACATTGGGATAAAGATAGCTCCAAGGGAATGTATCCAACACTTTCTATCCAGCCTTTTGCTCAGGAGTCTTAGAAGGAAAAAACCATTCATCGGCAAGATGAACCCTGACAATAAAATACAGAAATTAGTCTGAGCATGCTGTAAGAGGTAAGTTATTTTATCAAGAGCAGGGAAAAAGAGGAAAAATGAAAGACACTTCTGCTGTATTCAGTAAAAGTGGGAATCATTCCTGATTTTCATTAATTTGAATGTTTCCACAATAATCTCTACCATCTGAAATAATTCTTAGGGAAGGACTCTGCTTAAGGGACAAAAATATTGATGGAAAATTATAGTTCTTGCTTCAGATTCCAGTATAAACTTGGATGAAATTCCAGAAGAAATTTAACCAGGCCCCATCTTTACAGAGGCAAAAATTATAGTAATAATGACTCCATTTTATTTAATATGAACATCCCATGGAAATTCTTTGGAAAAAGGAATCTCAGGGATTTTGTAGCTGCCAGGACACCTTTGTTCAGAAAATGAAGCCTCCAACATGCTCACAGTTTTCTAGTGTTTTCTTTGGTAAAACTGGTTGAAGCTTGAAATCTTAAGACTCTCACCCATCACTAGGGATTTATAGGAAGATTTTCCGAGGTCCACAATGGAAGTGGGAATTGTTGTGTCTTCTGCTGGCTTTGACTCAAGGTTTTAGTCCCTGAGCTTGACTTTCACGAGTTCACACTAAGCAAAACTTGAATGGGATCACTGGGTCATGAAATCCTTTTGGGTTGGTAGTCAGCTCCATAGAGGTAAATGATGGAATAACAAGGACTTTGACAAGGTCTTTGCATTTCCACAGAAGAACTATCCAGTATTATTTTATAATTCTGCTAAGGTAAATAGGAATTTTCTGAATGATTTTTAATTGAATGGACTCATGCCAAAAACCTGGCTGTCAGAAATCCCTTTTTCTAATGAAAAGAAGTAAGCCCCAAATGCTTCTGGCAGCACCAGCTAAAAGAAAACCAATTAAGCTCAGATTAAAATAATTTTCCATTCCAGGAAAATCTGAGAATTCAAAGGTTTACTTTTTGGGTTTTTTTCTTATAGAAAGACTCCATAATTTAAAAATGTATAAGCAATTACCCAACACTGGGAGAAAAGACAAGCTCTGATAAATCAAATGTTCTCTCCATAATTTTGAAATATAAGGTATTTATATAGGTATTTATGGATTGATTTTACTGCATTAATATATTATTATTTGATTATGATAGTCTAGTAATATCCAGGTCAATATTTAGAACATTTTCAAGGCCTAAATTCTTTTGCAATTTTAAGTCTGTACAATTTGCACTGTCAGATTTTTTTTACTTCCTTTCACCTTAGAGAAGCATAAGTGTCTCCAAAGAGGATTTTTGAAATATTTTTAAGATGTAGGACTTACAGCCATGTCTGTTTGTGTGAAGTCAAGGGAAAACCCTTGGCTGATATAAATCTTTCTGTGTATCTTTCTGTGTTTTAGTTTCTTGTTTATCACATACATAGCTTTGGGATTTTTTTTTCACTACCAGTGACTTTTGGATTTTTGGTTTTTTGGTCTTTGTTTTTTTTTGGTTTGTTTTTTGGTTTTTTGGGTTTTTTTGGTTTTTGTTTTTTTTTTTTTTTTGTTTATTTTAAGTACATTGTTCCCTTTAATCCTGGTCATCAATAAGCTCTAATTTTATTCACAGAATAAAATAGGCAGGCAACTGAAACTTTGGAAAATTCAGCCACATGACATGAAATGAATTTTTCTTTCTTTTTTTTTTCTTTTTATGCCTTTCCCAGGCTTGGTATAGAACTGTGTAGGTTTTGTATTTATGTCTATGCATTATATAACACTAGAAACTGCAATGTCAGAAAGACCCAGAAACTTTTGGCTCAGCGTAATCAATTGAGTTTTGTTCAGAGCAGTTCAGGATCTGCCTTAGCTGCAGTGGTGGAAAAAACATTATAAATTTCTCCTTTATCTGAGGAGTTTAATTCCACATCTTTCGATTATTGATCATGCTTTCCATTCTTATATTTCTAGGAGAATAAATGCAGCACAATGTCTCAGCCTTGACCTTCACTGGAATTAGGCAATTTCATTAAACAGGTGATAAATCAGTTTAATCATTAGTGGATGTGGGGTTTCCCACCTAGATTTTCCCATTCCTGTGCTAAATGCCAAGACTGTGGATGTTTCTGAGATATCTAACTTCAGTTAATTACCTTAGGTTTGTTCATCGACAACTGAGGCAAACAAAATGAAGCCTTCCAAAAGTCCTGGGCTTATCAGAATGTTAAAATAGCTTTTAAATTAAGATAGCAGATGAGAATTTATCTTCTGATCTTCGAAACCACTCATCATTTAGGAAGAAAAGAAAGCTCTAAGTGAGGGAAAACAGTTTATTTCTTCATCAAGGAGTTTAGATCCTCCAAAGGGCACTGCTCACATCAAGTAGAGCTTTTTAATTAAGCTCACTAAACAAATGCTAAATCTTTCTGTGCAAGTATTTATATTCAGCTAGCAGCACTCCTGCCTTTGTTAAACATTGATTAATGTCACAGGCATCTCACATGCAATATTTTAGGAAGATCATTAAGTCTGATTATTAAGTCTGGGAGCAGCACATAGAGCAGAAGGGTTTGGTGCAGAGTTTCCAGGCTTCTTCTGCAGGGACTTCTGTGGGAAATGCTGATTGTGGGGGGATGATCAGCAGGGTCTTTGCAGAACCACAGCAGGGCCAGGAACCTAAACAGGTGTTCTTAAGGAGGAGCAAAGAAAGGGGACAGTGGAAAAATGGAAACTCCTGAGGTGTGGGATATAGCAGAAACAGGTGATCCCCCAGCCAGGGAATAATGTGCTCTGACTCCATGATTCAGGAGGCTGAACAAATGCTTTATTAAGCTATACTATATTACACTGATACTATACTAAAGAATACTAAAGAAAAACCTGTAACTGTCTGGAGGCAGCCAGGACACAGCTTTGACCCAATTGGCCAATCAATCCAAACAACCCTCAGCAGAATCCAGTTAACAAATCAGTTTGGGTAAACAATCTCTATAACACATTTCACATGTGCCAAGCAATAGGAGCGGCAAATAGAGATAAGAATTGTTTTCTCTGAGCTTGTCTGAGCATCTCACTGCATTTGCCTAGGAGAAATCCTTGAGAAACTAGTGCCTGCTGCTCTTTGTGAAGAGGTGGGGGAAGCTGGAGATTCCCTACTTTTGGTACATCTTTAAATCTCTTTCCCTACCCTGGGCCCTGCAGAGACTGCTGCCAGTCGAGGGACCACAGAGCTCCAGGGCTGAGGGTCCAGGCTCTGGTGACAGCTCCTTCATCCTGCTGGGGGAGGACCAGGTTGGTCCTGGTGGTTTTGGCTCCCTCCCTGTATTTTCTAAGGAAATGCCACCTCTGATAGATGAATGAAACCTATTGTTTCACCTCTCTCTCCTTAACAGCCATTGCACAAGAATCTTGCTCTGGATATAAAATTATATTATTGATCTTGAAAGCCCTGCCAGCACATTCCCCACAGTTGTTTAGGAAAAGATGGCACATTTTCCCAGGATTTTTATTTTTCCCCTAAAAATATAACACATAAAAAGCTTCACCAGTCTTTCACAGCTGTATATTTCCTATTATATTCCTAATATTTCCTATTAACACACATTGCTCGATTTTTTAATTGCCTTTTCTTAATCACATCTCTTTGGCTGAGATTAACATTTGGCAGCAAAGTGACTTGGCAATAATTCCTTAGGAATTGTTTGCCCACACTCCCATAACATTCAAAAAGATCTGTTTGTTCATGTTTGCCTGGCAAAGGATTGAGTTCAGACAAGGGAATTCTGTTATGTGCAAAGTAGGTGCAGGCTAGAATATAATCTTTCATGGACTATGCTAAAAACAATATAAGTAAAATAACAAAATAAAATAAATGTCTTCATTTAAAGTCTTGCCTGTTATTTTTCTCTCTTCTTGGTGTTCTATTAATGGAATTTGTTCTTGCACACACTAGACATTTAAAATCTTTTGTGCATTCCAGCTATGTCAAAACAAAATTAAATACAATCAAAACCTGTCAATCCTCGTTGTTTACTACCTCCTATTCCTTTTCTTTCATAAATAATTTTTTGGTCATCAGTATGCAGATATGAATTTTAAAAGCAACAATCCTAAATCCCATCTTGTTTCACCTCCTGTCTTGGGCAGGGACAACTTCCACTGTCCCAGGTTAGTCCAAGCCCCATCCAGCCTGGCTTGGACACTGCCAGGGATCCAGGGGCAGCCACAGCTTCTCTGGGCACCCTGTGCCAGGGCCTGCCCACCCTCACAGGGAACAATTCCTTCCCAAAATCCCATTTAACTCTGCTCTCTGGCAGTGGGAAGCCATTCTCCCTATCCTCTAACTCCATCCCTCATAAACAGTCTATTGCCATGGTTCCTGTTGTCTCCTTCAGGCCACAGTTAGGTCAACCAAAATCTTCTCCAGGCTGAACAATCCCAGTTCTACCAATCTTTCCTCCCAGCAGAGCTGCTCCATTCCTTTGAACATCTTGGTGCCTCCTCTGCGCTCCCTCCAGCAGTTGTCACAATATTTCAGTTAGGAAAGAACCTGCTTATTGAACATATACCGAATTTATTTCACTGGTTTATTTTTACCCTGGAGTTTGTTTCCACAGTTATCACCTCAAACCAATTCACTGGTTTGTTGGAGCATATGCTTCATCCTTAATCTTGTTTTCCTTCAAGGTAAACAAATTCAAATGAAGTGTTTTGTGCAGATAAACTTTTAGATCCTTGCTATCCAGGAGGGATTGCAGGTCCTGGGTATGTTTCCCTCCAAACTAAAAGTGCCAATTGGATCTGATTAGTGGTGGCAGATGGTCAAGATAAAGTTTACCATAAACACATTGACTCTTGATTCTGCTTCCCAGCAGTGCCTCCTTGAGCCTGCTAGAAGAGATTTACATACAGATCAGAACTTTTCGCTTCTGTGCACACCTATTTAGTCCTTTTAACTTTCACACATGGTTTTAATTTTCCTTCTCCTTAACTATGAGGCTCACCACTGTTTAAATAAAGGCTCGTATTTTTGTCGTGGTGCTAACAGCTGCAAGAACAGCCCTGTAAAGTTTGTGAGGCAGGAGGGGTTACTGCAGGGGCAAAACAACTTCTGTTCAAGGGTTTCTATTCACCATGTGAAGCAGGATGGGTTACTGCAGGTGCAGAACAATTTCTGTTCAAGTGTATCTGTTCACCAATGTTCACACAGCTCATGCATCAGCAAAGGCTCTGCTCCTCCAGCCCAGTTAGGACCAGCATCGTGGACCCAGGGCATTCACATCCAGCTGCTTTGTATAAAATAACAGGATAAGAAGAAGTGGCCTCAAGGCGCACAAGAGGAAGTTTGGCTTGGATATCAGGAAAAATATCTTTATGCTTTGTAAAGCACTGGAACAGCCTGCCTAGGGACATAGTGAAGTCACCATCCCTGGAAGTGTTCAAAAACATGTGGATATGGCACTTGAGGACATGGAGTAGTGGTGTACATGGTGCTGGTTCTGGGTGGATGGTTTGGCTTGGTGATCTTAGAGGTCTTTTCCACCCCTAGTGATTCTGTGATTCTGTTGTTGGTGTTCAGGACACCCTTGCTGGTGTCCTGGCCCTGAATTTGATGCTGAAAAGGTCTCAGAAAAACCTGTATGGATATTCCCCAAGACAGTGGAATGGGAAGGGAGTGCTGTTTGCAGTATTACACCAGTTTTCTGCCTGGATCACTAGCATTGTCCACTGTCCTTCCCAAAACAAGTTACAAGAGCTTAAAATTATTAATAGCTCTGTATGTTTCTCTCCAGCACATCTTTAAACCTTGAAAAATCTCACACCTCACCCTGCCATGGACAAGGACACCTTCCACTATTCCAGGTTGCTCCAAGCCTCATCCAGCCTGTCTGTGAAGACTTCCAGGGATGGGGTTGGTCTCTGATGTCCACATCCTTTCTGGACATCAGAGACCAGCACCCTCTGAAGGTTTAAACATTTTAAACATTTCCCATGTGGAGGTTTAGTGTTTCACACCAAATTTCCTTGTTTGGAGCTATTTGACACAAACCAAACCACACCTGGGAGGTTCCTGGGCCCCTCCATTGAGCTGGGGAGCAGCTCCCAGCCCTGCTGTGGAGCAGCCTGAGGGATCAGTCAGAGCAGAGGTGGGATTGAAGGAATCCCACCAAGATCCCTCTACAGAGCCACTAAAGGTGCTCCAGTGGGCAAAAGAGGCTTCCAAACTTTACCATGTTCATACTTCAGCTTTGCATTATCCAGCAGTTGAGGAATTTGTTAAAGAGGGGTTCACCAATCCAGGTTCTGGGGTCATAAACACAGCAGTTTTCTCTTTCTTAACAGGCTGGTAAAAAGAACTTAATATTCATAAAATTTAACTGGCACAAGACCAGACAAAGGAGAAAAGGGAACCCAAAGCGCTGTAAAAAGCATAGCTGTAATTTCAGTTCTGTTCTGACAGCTTGGGGACATCACTAAATCCACAGGTTCCTGATTGTCTGTGGGAAAATATAAAGTAGGAGCTTCTAGAAGGAAAAATGCAAGAAATGAATTAGGATAAATGTTTTCTATATGGTATAAAATGTTAAGAGAACTTAAGGAGTTTCTAAAATGGAAACTTGTAAATTATGAAGCTATTTGCAACAATGTGCAATCTTCCTAACTCACCACTGACAGCAATTTAGTAATTATTGTTGTATGTACTTAAGGTATGGGAAGAGTTTACAATGCATTGCCATTAAAACTGAAGATTTTCCTGTGTAACACACTGAAGTGTGATAAAAACCCCAGCATTTGGACCAAAATTTCTCACTAATACAGCATAAACTCCATCAAACATGCAAACACTAATCTTGTTGAACTTCAGGGTGATTAAATCACCAGAGGTGGAGAGAGGGATAATTCCCTGGTTGGAGGAGATTAAAACAGGAAGAGGAGAGGGCTGCAGGTGAACAAGATTATTCAAATGAAAGCAGCAGGAAGGAGGAAGCAACACTGTGTAAGAAATAACTTTGGTTTTCAGTGAGAAGGGGTGACGAGAATTCCTAGTCTGGGTTAAAATTCAGTGGTATTTGTCATTTTACAGTCATGGAATTTGAGATATATTAGTGTAATCTTTCCCATTTTCCCTGCCTCTTCTCAATAAGTGGCCAGTATATTCAACCTTTTATTTAAATACTTTTTTATTCCAGTTTACTCTGGTTTCTGTAGCTCTCATATATGCTTGGGAATATGTGTCCTAGATATCAGAGGTTCACCTATTTGTGCAAAATAAATCAAAATTTCAGGCTCCAATCGAATTCTGTCTGATTTAACTCCACAAAAAGCTAATATAAAAGATTGCAATTGAACCACAAATGAAAGGTCATGAATTTTGTTTAGGCAGTCTAAATATTAATGGGACTAAAATGAAGTTTTAAGTTCTATACATTGAAATTGTACCATTTGGTTTGTACCTCAGTTTTGACATGTAATGAGATTTTGATTGCAATTACAGGCACATACATGGAAAACCCTGTGCATGTAACAAGGAAATTAACAATTTATTATTCTAGTCAAGGCTCTTCTAAGGGATTCTTGAAGAGGTTGCAATGCCCAGTCATGCCTAGTTTGATAGATAATAAATCTTATATCAGAAATATTTCACCCATGAAGCCATGTTTGGGTCCATCTGGGTACCTGAACTCCTCTAACCAAATATTTTCACTTTGCTAGTTATGAAAAAAAAAAACCAAAACCAACTCTTTTTTCTCTCTTGGTTGTTTAAACAAGAGTTCCACATGGTGAAGGATTTGCATTTTATCCTTAATCAAAGCTACAAGAAGTCAGCTTCACCTAATGATAGGAAGGGAATGGGGATTTGAACAAGATTTAGAGTAGTGAAAAGCATGAAGAGATTAATGATTAGAAAAAAACAAAGTAGGAATGATTCCTGGAAGAGGTGGGTTTAATGAATTATTGGAAAGAGGAGGGAGAGGGCATTTGGCAAAAAGACACAGAGTTGAATGTTCCTTGTGCATTAAAATTAACAGAAAAATAGCACAGAAGAGCTTTAGAGATGTAATGAAGAAATACATAATCCCAGGGAGGAGATTAGACCTGAAATGTTCTTACCTGCAATGGATATGTGGGAAGTCTATTAAGTAATAAGGGTAGAAATGTAATGGCTCCAAAGTCCTCCCCACTTTCATTAGCTCAGGAACACAAAGTGGATTTCCATTTTATGGATCAGAAGTGACAGCAAGTGTGTTATGCATATTCCTCAGATTGTTTCCTGTGGGTTAGACATTGTTTCTTCTTGAACACTAATAATACTTTTTACAAGGTGAGAATTTGTTCCCACCAATTTAACTTATTCTGTCTTTTCAGGGGCAGGAGGAGAAACAATGAACATTTAATGAAATTACAATCTAATGAAATTTTGAAGTTCTTTAATTTGTAATATTTTCATTATTTTATGTATCATGTGGGTGAGAGGTTTCAGAAAAGGAAGATGCTTAAGTATCACACCTGCCATGCAGGATTTTCAAACAGCACATGGCTGGGTTCATGCAAGTGGAATAGCAATTTTTATTTTATTAGCCAGCAAATATGGGGGTTTGAATGCTTTTTTTAATCTTTTCCCCCTAAAAAAACACTGTGTTCTTTTTTTGCGTGTAATACCAAGCATTCAATAGTATTCAGTAAGGAGAGGAAGAACAGGTAGATGAGAACTATTTTGACTTCAGTAAATTTATTTTTCCTGTCAAAAACCTATTAGAAGTAGATGGCAAACCAATACATCTTATGTCTTTTATGATCTTTTGGGATTCCTTGTGTCCTTATTTTTCTGTAAAACTTCATCCTATCCTTGTGCTTTCAATTTTATATTTATGCCTTTGACTGTACTTAACTAAATGTCATAAATTGTTGTGTAATAGTGAGTTTATTGCAGCTAAACTCAATGCTATAGATTCACTAAGTCGGGCTTTTATATGTAGATGTGTTGTAATTTTACAAGCATGTGTGTGTTTCTAAATTGCAGGTTCAGCATTATGCACAAGGTAATAGTTTTTATTTCATTCTCCTGTGCAAATGAGTGTTGTCAGTCAATCCAGGTTTAGATCCATGTCATTGTTTTGCATTAATCAGTCACAAAGTTGTTAAATGGTGCCACAACAGAGTTAAATTACCTCAAACTAGCACTAACAATGGCTTTCCATTAGCATTCCATTTCCAGTTCCATTATTCCATTAATATTTAGGTTTCTTTGGCAATTAAATGTGCTTCCTGTGCTTATCATACTAAAGTGATACAGATGATTTCATACTTTTTCTAAGGAGAAAAGAGTATATTTTATTGTCCCTGCTGTTATAAAGAGTTTGATGTTGCTACTAATAATTCACTGCAAAAGTAAAGTGGTTTGATAGCTGTAAACACATGATAGAGAACTAGCAGATATTTTTCTGACACCTGATGCAGAAATACCTCCATAATCTCTGTGCAGTAAGGCTCAGGGTGAACTCCAGAAAATCCCCACTAATCAAATACAGATGGGACAACCCCTTTTAAAATTAACCTCCTCAGGGATGCTCTTGCTTACCTCAGAAAGTCATCTCATTGTAGAATAAAATCTACGTGGGGAGAGATGTATTTTGGATTTAGGAGTGTTGTTTGGGTTTTGGATTTTTTTTCTCAAGTTCCCAAATAATTTTCTCAGCAATTACCAAAATGGGGTATTAAACAAAATTAATTTCTTGCTGTGCCATCTGATAAGACCAATCCTTGCCAGGATAGAAGATCCTGTGCTGGGTTTTCAGCTGTGGCTGAAAAGACACCGCCCAGTATAAGAGATCCCAGCTCAGCATTTCTGAACTGGATCTTGCTGATCCAAAACTCTCAGAAGGACAGAGGCTTTTGCCATTTGCAGCATGATGGGCTGTGGCTGACATTCCTTCAGCTTAAGGTCAATGCCACAAGGCAAAAAGGTGTTAAAAGCAGCATATCCTTAAAATCAGTTTTCATCATTAGATTTTTTTTCCTAGCCCACAGTCATACAGAGCACACCAAGGGGGAAGCTGTCTATTATATGAAATTTACACAAAGTAATAAATAGGTGTGGGAAGGAAAGAAAATTATGAAGACAATTGTCTCAAATGGGAAATTGCTTGTTTTTTAAACAGAAATTATATTGTGTCCCATAATGAAGTGGGGTTTCAAAATTTAGGCATTCAAATGTCTGGGTTCAGTTTCAGGACAGAGCCCAGTCAGTGGCAATGAAGAACATTTAGCTGTGTTGTGGGACATCCAGTTTTGAGCCCTGATTTTGCCCTAGTGCCACATGAGTGCTCTCAGCTGAGCTGCCTTCAGTCTTTGTTCCAAACTGTGTAAATAATTAATTACAGACAGAAGAAATGACACAGAGACTTGGATCTTAGTGTGAAGGTGGAAGTGTCAGGCTCCTAGAAATACAGAAAGTGGTTCTCATCTCTTTTGGCAAAGATTTTTATCTAATAAATAAAAACTTTCTGGCAACTTGTACATTTTTAGAAGGACAAAGAAGCATTTTCTGTGCATATTTATGGACAAGTGATGTTTTTAATCTTGACAATAACAAGTAGATTTGCTTGAGGAAAATTTATTTCCTGACACTTTCACTTACAGTTCTGTCTGTCATTAAACATGATTTTTAGCAGTTTTTAGCTCAAGGTATATGTCCAAATAGTTCTGAAATCATCTATTTAATCAAAAGTTGGGAAAGGACGCTTGGTGGCTGTCAGGCATGAATTACAGACACCAAATTTGCACCCTGAACTAATGTATTTCTTCTCTGCTGCTTTCTAAAGCTGGGCATAACTACAAACAATGAACCTGATTTGAGCAAGGCAGTGGAAACAGGAACCTTAGCAACAAATTTATTTCTGGCATTAATTTGGTATTTATCACAATATCCACTGGAAGCTAATTTTATTTTTGCTTTATAGCATTTTTAATAGTTGTGAAGTGTTTTTCTTGCTCAGAAAGACAGAGAGATTTTATTTTCTATTGTTAGAAAATACCACTTTCCTGCATCATTACATTATAATGGAAAAGTAATTTGCTTCCTCAGTAAGTGGAGCAGTGCCTTCATTGATGGGAAGAGAAAAAAAATAAAAAGTGAATTAAGGCTCAAAGGAAGTATCAATGCATTGCACGTTGCAAGGGGAAAATAATATTTGTTCCCTAACATTGTGCAGGGCGCAGGGAAAGCTAATTGCAGTGTGATTTCTGTGATAAGACAGCATGCTGAAAACTCCTGGAAAGAAGACTAATTTTGGGGCATTAAAATTCTGATGTTACTATTAAAAATGTCACTTTGAGGTTTAATGGCAAGATTTTGCAATTTCCTCATAGCACAGTGCTGTAGTGCTGTTGGATCCTTTGGTACCAATGATGGCATTACCTTAACACCGTGTAAATCACAATGTGACAGTGGCTGACAGCACATGATAACCAACAAGGATGGAAATTTATGGATTATTTCTCCCTGTTCTTCCTCAAATATTGCCAATTTTGACACCAGATGATGCAATGTCTGCTGAGAATTTCCTTTTCTGCTGTGTGAATTTTTTACAAGTAACATTAAAATCTGTGTCAGAGTTTAGACTGAAGTTGTATAATATGGGGTAGAAACTCTCCTTTGTTTATTTAAGATAAAATCACAGACTGGTTTGATGTGGGAGAGACCTTAAAGCCCATCCAGTGCCACCCACTGCCATGGGCAGGGACACCTTCCACTATCCCAGATTGTTCCAAGCCCCATCCAGCCTGGCTTTGGACACTGCCAGGGATCCAGGGGCAGCCACAGCTTCTCTGGGCACCCTGTGCCAGGGCCTGCCCACCCTCACAGAGAAGAATTTCATCCCAAAATCCCATCTAGCCCTACTCTCTGTCGATTTGAAACCATTCTACTTCATCCTGTCACCCCATGCTATCAGATTAGCATGAAATTATCTACATACAGAACAACATGGCAAACGTATAAATGACATCCCGCAATGGGCTACCCTGCTGCAATATTCCTGGATATCTTGCCTTAAACCAACCCCTCTTCTCTTAACAAATGTAATTTTACACAAAAATGCCCATAGGTCAAAGCCTGAATATAAGACTTCAATGGGAATGTTCATTGGATTTAAAATGCAGTGGATTTTTTTACAAACTCCAGTTATTCAGCAATGCTGTAGTTAGTGTAAGAAGCAAAGTGAAACACATCACCTTGGGGTTTATGATTTTAAGGAAGTGAAAAGTTATCCTGAAAAGCATTGAAAACTTTGCATTTATGTCAGGAAAAAACAATGAGCTTGTTTAGTTTTCAGAGAGGTTAAGAAAGAAAGAAGTTGTGATGAGAACTTTGAAATATCAGGTTCTAAAAAACCCCAATTTTTTACTGTATCTTAAAATTTAAAAAATGGGATAACATTGAATGATGGGTAAGGGCAACAGCAAACAGAGAAGTCTTTTAGTACTGCTGTGAGTGAGGAAGTTTTCTCCAAAGCCAATAGAGTCAATATCCTTACAGGGTGACTAAACCCTTGTTCACTGAGATAGAAGTCAGGCTGCTGCAGAAATCAAATAAATACAAAACCAACTTCCATTCCTAATTTTCCATAATATTTTGTATTTTCCATTAATATTTGTATTTGAAAATGTTCTTTACCAGAGATGCATGTTAAAACTGTTTATAAAACTATCACAATTTGTGTTTATCTTCTTTTTGGCATTCACATTCTCTGAAAAATCCCTTCGCCCAGGGTTTCTCTCCTGGGAAGCTGAGAAGCCTTAGAGAAAAGGAAAACAATTCTTATCTCATTTGCTTCTCCTGTGTTGTGCTCATGTGGAATGTGTTTGGAGATTGTTTACCCACAGGTGATTGCTTCATTGGATTCTGCTGTGAGTTGTTTTCACTCATTGGCCAATCAGGGCCAAACTGTGTCAGGACTCTGGAAAGAGTCACAAGTTTTCATTATTATCTTTTTAGCATTGTGTAAGTATCCTTTAGTATAGTATTCTTTAGTATAGTATTCTTTAATATAATATAGTATGATAAAGTAATAAATGAGCCTTCTGAGAACATGGAATCAGGTACATCATTCCTGCCTTTGTTGGGACATTCCCAGTAAATACAATACTTCTTATCCCTGAGAATTAAAATTCCTCCATCCTGGTCTGACTCATCTTCATTCTCTTTCCAAATCTCATGGGTTGGCTGAGACAACAAACAGGATGTTCAGCATCCAATGAGTCCTGGTCACTCCTGTCTGCTTAGGAATTGTGGTTGTGACATCCAAATTTACCCCAAAATTGGCACCATCACCTGGTCTTTGGAAATGCTGTTGGTACAACTACATAAACCTAAGGCAGAAAATAAACTGAGACCAAACATTGACCAAGAAGGGTCTTGAGTCTTTGCAAAGTCAGTGAACAGCCCTAGGCCTGTTATAACAATGGCCATGCTGAATTTACTGAGCTATAGGTTGGATAGAATCCAGACCTTCAGATTTTAACTGTTAGCCAGGGTTCTGTTTAAAAAAAAATAATGAACATTGAATATTTGCATGATTAAAACAGATAAATGGAATTCCTTCCTAAGTGTCAGTAGAAAGTATCTTTTATTAGGATTATTTAAAGCATAATCTGGCCACTGTTGAGTTAAATCCTGTCTTTTATGCACACATGGTGGTGGTTTCATTTCCCTCTTTCTAGCAGTGGAGCTGTGTGGGTGCCAAGTGTGGTTCAGCATAATTTGAAATCAAGGATTTGGGTGTCAATTAACATTTATAAATTTCAAACTAAGGACTTGGGTGTCAGTTAACATTTATAAACTTCAAACTAATGCCAATCTGTGACTCCAGACATTTGCTATCTCACTTTCCCTTGTTGCTGGTTGTTAAACACATTGAGGTTTGTGCAATTCCATGAGTCAGGATTCAATGCTGCCTTCTGGTCTCCCTGTACCAGACAGTGTCTTAATATCTTCCTTTTTTTTTTTCTTCCTTTTTTTTTTTTTCTTATTGCCTTTTCTTTCTCTCTGTAGGAATATCTCCTAATGTATTTCCACTCTCTCTCCAAAAAATCTGTATGTTTGTGGAAGATAAAAATACAAATAATACTTATAAAGATTGTTAAGAATGGGACAGTTTTTCCACTGGGAAAAAAAATCTAATTTTAATACTGTCTGGATGTAGCAGAAAGGACTGTATATCTGCTGTCATTACAGATTTCTTTTTATGTAGCTATGCATACACACATTCCACCAGCTTTTGAAGTGTCTACACTGAAATGGGTTGAAATGTTGCTCAATTTTATAAATATTTAATTTGTAACTATATTTTTTGGCTTTAACTACCAGCTCTTATTTGTTTTCAACATGGAAATTTCTCAGTCTAGGTTTTCATAATACAAATAGAGAGAAATCTTTAAATAGAGAGATCTTTAAAAATTCTCCTATAAGGTATATTTCCAACTTCCACCAAAAATTTTGTAGGATTCTAATTTTTCCCATCCATTAAAAAATAACCCAGGGACAGTCTGCTGTAGTATTTTCTATGTTCTTACTACAATGTTCAAATCACTGGGATGTTTCTATGAATTTTACTCAACGTAAGTATGTTCTGGTTTTCCAAATCCATCCTGACAGAAAGTGTTCCCTGGAACTGGAATATCTGTTTTTTCTGGTTTGAACAGGTCACACTCTGACCATGGGAAATGGACTGTTCCCATTGTTCCCTACTATTTTCCAGGGGCTTTTATGGCCATTCCCATAAACCACTTCTTTACTCTCCAACAAAATTTCTCTTTTGCAGTCTCCTAAATCTTAGTGAATATAAGAAGTTCCCAAAATAACGTGTTTCCTTAGTTTTTTATTCTTAAAATAACTCTCATATACTATATTGCATTTAATAAACAATATATAAAGGGAGCAAAATTAGTTAAAAGTAATAAATTCTTCAAGGATTGGAGTGGGGAAATACTGAGATTTATTTTTAATGATTCAGAGAGATATTGGTAGGACTTGTACTTCCAGGTCATTCTTAAATGTCTATGAGAAAAGGCCATAATTAATAATAATTTATTAATTTCAACCTAGGTCATTCGAGGGCCTGGTT
This sequence comes from Melozone crissalis, assembly GCF_028551555.1. Taxonomy (NCBI): domain Eukaryota; kingdom Metazoa; phylum Chordata; class Aves; order Passeriformes; family Passerellidae; genus Melozone; species Melozone crissalis. The sequence goes on along the minus strand of NW_026535823.1, from coordinate 7,757,466 downwards.
TCCATGCAGCCTAATTTGTGGCACTGAACAGCTGTTTTAAACCTGAGTTTGTTAACTTCTCACTTTATCTTCCTCATGTTGATGAGGAAGACAAGTATCTCCTTTGTAGGAACAAATACCAAGACATTTGAGCCTACTTCCTACCAATCTGAATTGGAAAAAAATTATTTTAAGGATCTAGAAAAATCTGTTGCATTTGGCTGGAAAGAAAAGGATCAAAGACCAACATTATTGCTTTGGAGATATATATTTAATGCTTTAACAGATGCCATCAATCTGTTGCCTTTTAATGAGTTTCTCGCTGTGCTCCCCTGAATTAATTATCTCTTGTCATCAGTTTTATTCTTCTGGGCTGGATTTTGAAATAGAAAGAATATTTCTGTTTCAATGCGTAATTATAAAATTGAGAGAGAACAATAACCCCAGGTTTTGAATTGATGATAAACAGCCTTGAACTCGAAGCCATTTTTGGTTTTATTTTTAATTTCATTTTGAAGGACTCAGCTCTCAGAAATCCTGAACAAAGTATTCACCCAGCAGAACAACAAGCACTGATGGCATTTTGCATGTATAATACCTAACCTGTATCCCTCTCTCAGCTCCTCAATCATGATTATTATCTATAAGAAAAAAGATCTTTTATGTTGAAATTAAATGCTTCACCCTTTTTAGGGGAAAAAAAGAGAAAAAAAAAAGGTTTCACAAGGAGGGTTCACTGGAAATAATCTTCTTAATGTGCTTTGGAATTGTGCTCTTTTAGCTGCAAGCTAGGTACCAAGGAATGTGTCCCAAAGGTTGGTGATGCCTTCAGATAGGATTCTTCAGGGTAGCTGCTCAAGTTTGTGATGGTTTGAAAAGAGAAAAATATATGTAGAAAGGATGAGGGAGTAGTACTGAGTGGAATATATCTCTTTTATTGTATTGCAAAATTCTGCTGCTCTTTCTGAAAGGCTCACAGAAATTTTTAGGTTGGAGATGACCTTTAAGATCATCAACTCCAAACATTAACCCTTTGTTTATGAATAGAGACCAGAGAAGAGAAAGAAAAATTGATTTTCCTACTGAGAAAATATTCAATATGCAAAAGATGAAAGATCACAAGCAGAGATAATTTGCAAATGCTGCTGAGCAATTTACATTCAGCATCATACATGTTCCTACTACCCCACTGTAGCAATGGGCTGCCGGGGAGCAAACTCAACATTTTATAAAATATCTGTAGACATCCCAGCAGTCTTAAAATAGACGAAACACTGTATTCAACCATTAGCTGCTTTTCTCTTAGCAAAATTTGTACCCAGAGACTCAGTTCAGTCAAACACCAGACTCTCCTGATAGTATCTGTCAATATTTTGTGCTTTTGTGTCAGCTTGTAGGAAGGCAAATATCAAACAATCCTCCCCATATCCCACTTAATTTCACTTGCTTTAAAGGAAGAAAAAAAAATAAAAAATAGAGCTGTTTACTTAAATGAAGAGCCTTAAAGTACCTCACAAAATTGGTCATTAATGATGGTACCAAGTTAATATGTTTTAAAGATTTTCTGCTGTTACTTGTGCAAGTTCATCTGAGAATTATTTTTATATTTGAGAATCATGTTTAGCTGCGTGCAGAGAAGATTCCAAACACATGGAGACAATTGTTTGTGTTGATGAAAAAGTGGAATACATTTAGGAAAAAGATCTTGCTTTAAAAAAAAAGCAGAATCTTCAGGAGCAAAAGGAAGATGGAGGGTGTGGAATGGAAAGTGGGGAAAAGAGAGCCGAGGATGCCAAGTAGCAAGTGAATATTCAGAAGAATATGAGTAATAATTCTTTTATCTTCAGAAGAATATGAGTAATAATTCTTTTACCTCAGAGCTAAATCTGCAGTCAGCAGCCTTGGTGCTGCCATGTAACTGTTATTAACCTAATTTCTGGGTTGGCTTGGTCACTTGGTGACCTTACAATGTGTGTTAAGAACTGTTTGACTCATTCTTAAATTGGGAACTTCAATGATTTTTTCACTGCTGCTGCATTTTGAAAGGAGCTGTCCACTATGCATGACCTTTATCCACTTTTTAACCTCTTTTTATCCACTTTATTAATTTTTTAACTCAACTGATTCACCAGCAGGGCTGGTCACTTCTGTAGTCAGCCCTCTCCACAAGAAAGATTCATTCTGCTGCTCCTACAGATTCACTGGATGGAACCAAAGGGTACTTTTGACTCATGGACATGCCAGCTGTAAAAGTGATTATTCTCTTGAGCAAATGATGCTTCTCATGGTGAATGAGGCTGGATTAGCCAATTGTACAACAACTCACACACAATGTCCCCTCTTCTGCCTAGAAATGTAATGATATGCAGCAGCATAATGAGCTTACACTGAATTTTCAAACAGAATCCCTAATCATGAAAGCTCTTAAGTGCTCCTAATTGCAACTCTTCTTAAATGAGTGGTTTGTTGGCAAAAAGAGATTTGTGGAATTAGGCCAGCCTAATTCTGGATTCATTTCCTGTCTCAGAGAAGTGACACTTTAGGGAAACAAGTATGTTCTGAAAGCGTCACTGGGCAGCCTCGTGGCAGGAGGTGATGGAGGGTTGGTTGGTGACAAAATGCAGAGTTTCTCAGGAGGTCAGATTTGCAGTTCCTAGCTGAAAAACTTCTATTCCCTGAAAGTATCCAGGATTTGTCTTTCATGGAGTTGCAGAATCCCAGAGTGGTTTGGGTTGGAAGAGACCTTAAAGGCCATCCAATGCCACCCCTGCCATGGGCAGGGACAACTTCCACTAGCCCAGGTTGCTCCAAGCCCCATCCAGCCTGGCCTTGGACATTTCTAGGGATTCAGGGGCAGCCACAGCTGCTCTGGGCACCCTGTGCCAGGGCCTGCCCACCCTCACAGGGAGTTCACAACATTTCCCATTTTCCAAATCTATCTTTTTAAGTCCATACAAGACATGAGGAAGGTAAAAGAAATGTGGAAGGCAAAAGGACATGTGGATACTCGGAATGCAAAGATCTGTGGCTTATGAACAGTTTTCCAGTGTGAAAACAGAGACCAGAGACAAAGCAGGGAATAAATGGCATTTACATGGACAAAACTCTAACAGGAGAATGATGGAGAAAATATTGGATATCTGAGCCCTCCCTCAGATCCTTGATGGATGGGTAGTGGAAAGGACCTCTCAGCATCCTCACAAAATTCCAGAATCCCAGAATTAAGTGGGCTGGAAGGACCTTAAAGCCCATCCAGTGCCACCCCCTGCCATGGGCAGGGACACCTTCCACCAGACCAGGTTGCTCCAGAACCCGTCTTGGAGGGGGTCAGACAGACCTCTGTGGCTCCTAAGAAGGGGAAAATCAAAATTACCATGGAAAAGAGTGAACTTGCCATGGGATTTTGGATGGGATTGAATAAAAAATTTTATGGGATGTGTTGAGGGATGGTGGGAATGCAGAAAATATGAGATTTAGTGGAAGAGCAAAAGGCAGTGAAAAAAGGGATCAAATGTGAGTTAGAAGAGAAACTAGAAAGGAGGGAGGACAAAAAGAATCAGCAAAATGAGAAAAGGCTGCTGGTCAGGAAGCAGTTACAATTATTTTGCACTTCTAGAGAAATGTAATTATAGAGGAGTGTGGCCATTCGTTTTTCTTTGTATTTTTAATGAACTCACACAACATATGCAAGCAACTGGTACATGTAATGAATGACTAACATAGGAATGCTTCAGGAAGTGAGGGAAAAAATTAGCTTAAGGAAATGAAACTTTTAATAATGGATTTTTAAAAAAAAAACTTCTGTATACTGATATTAAAAATAAATATTTCAAAACCTGTCACTAAGAAATAATGTGGACCACTGAGTTGCTTATACTGTTTTTAATACCACCAATGTTAATCCTGCTCACACATTTACAAAATATCATTGTTCATGATGAAAATCATCCCTGGAGTTGCATGGTGTTGTCAATGTGACTTATCACAAGATTTTGTGAAAGCCTCTTTTTGTTCTTCATGTAAGTAACGCTCACCACAGGATTTTCAGTCCTCTGAGATGTGAGAAAAATCAATGAACAAGAAGTCTTGAAGACATGGCCTAAGTAAAACTAAAGATTAGAAAAACAAGTCAGAAATAATTCAACATATACTGTATAGAACTTGAAAAAATGGTACTGAAAAATAATCTTAGGACTTTGCTGCATCTGGTTAATGCCTTTTACACAAAGAAAGCTGCTAAAACCAAATATATCATTGAACACAATCAAGCTTTTTTCTCATTTTTTAAAAGAATAGGAAGATTCCTTCTCAGTAACTGACTGGGTTACCAGATCAGATCCTACAGACCTCCCCCAAATTAACTGAACACTGTATATACTTCCAAAATGTATTATGTGCTAAAGCCTTCTTTAAAAGCCTTCTCAAGGTGGTAAAAACCCCTTTATTAAGCTCCAGTCAGAATACATTTAAAACTTATTCATGTACCTGTTTAATTGTGGCAGCATTTTGCACATATATATTCTTCATCTATGGTATTTCTCCTTAGAGGAGTTTATAGGGTAATCTTTTCTTCCAATCACACATTTCTGCCTGGAAGAGCCTACAAGTTAAGCCATCTCCATATTTAATTGATAATAATAATAATAATAATAATAATAATAATAATAATAACTACTATAATTTTCACCTGATCCCTGAAAATTATTAGGATTAATGCTATAGATCACTAATTTCTGCCTTGTACAGAAGATCAGATTTTTTCTGTTTCTGTCAGGAATTGCACTCCTGGTGTTTATTAGGGACACACTTCCCCTGACAGAAGGAACTGCAACAAGCTCCATTCTTGCCTGCCTTTTGTCAGCTCTACACAGACTTATCTCTGGTGTTGCCTGCATTGCATCCCAGCTTCTGTATGTCCTTTGTCTGAAAATCCAGACTTTCTGGTGGATTTATAGTTATAGTTTTATGTAAAATAACCTCAAATCCTTAAATCCTTGCTGAAAGGCTGGTCAGTCTGTGTGAAAAATAGGGAGCTGGGTGAGCATGAAAACATATTATAATAAGTCAACATTTTACAGGATATTTTTGGTGACAGTTTGCAGAACCAGATACAAATATGAGCCATGCTCTCAACATAAACACACATCTCAGAGCACAGAGAGGTGAATTTCTAGGCATGGTACACCTCTGGTTTCTATTGCAGTTCAAAATCACCTGCATAGTCTAAAACACAGAAAATAAGTTAGGAAACTAAGGGGATGCCACCTGCTGAAGGAAACCAATAATGCCATTGCATCCTTTTCCTTTTCTTTCCCTCCAGAATGTCTGGAAATTGAGTGAGGAAATGTGGAGCTGCTAAAGCTGGCAGCCTGACAAAGGTGCTGCCATTTGTAATTTTATTAGTGTTCTTAATGTTCATTAATGTTATTAATGTAATTTTATTGTAATGTTATTTGTAATTACACACGTTGTCCTTACATCCTCACCACAGACAGGCAAAAGGGACAGACAAAGGGACAACGCAGCCAGACACACAATTTTTGCTGTCCCACAGGAGAAAAGAGGTGGACTGGAATTAGTCAGTGAAACAAGAAAAAGTTGTTATATATGAAACAACAAGGTGAAGATTTCAGAGAAGAGCTATGCTTGCCTGCATGTAGGATCAGTACTTAATTAATCACATAATTAATTAAGATTTGGGTAATAATTCAGAGCTCTCTTCCTCTGAAGGAGTGTTCAGGTGCTTACTTCAGCCATTGAACGAGAAGGAGGAGAGATCCTGTCTGAATTCCACTGGTAATGCACCTCCTGCAGGAATATTCCTGCCATGGAATATAACCAGTGACTACATAATAATATATTTCAGAAAGTGGACTAAATATCTGCTGTGCTTAGTCTAATAAAATAACCCATTAATGTCCAGCTATACAAATTTAATTTACTGTAATAGGGGGTTTTTCTACTTGAAATCCCCTGGCCATTATCTTTACCTGAGAGGGATCAATCTCAGTTAAGCAGTTAGCACTTAAGATAAAATGAGAACGGGATTAATGGGTTTATACTGTGTTATTTAAGAGCCATTGGCAAAAGAAATTACCCCCAGTCTATGTGTATAATATGACATTTCTCCTTTGCTCCTGCACTCCCTCAATACCTTTTAAATAATAGCAATAAACATAAACCTGGCAAGAGTGAGCAGAGATTTGGAGCTGCCCAGGCCTTGCAGAGATGAGCTTGAGGTTTATCTGCTCCCTTGGCTGTTTTGCTTCAGAATTCCCCTTTGGAAGCACTCTGTAAATCCATCCTTTCCTATTTTTTAGTGTGCAATCTGGCAAAATGGCATCAGTTAAGAAACTGGTAAAAACTAGACTGAGAGCTACAATTTAGATAAGCAGCTCAGGGCAGATTTCCCAGCCTGGCTGTGCTAACAGGATGTGGTTAATGCTCTTGCAGCCCTTGGAATATGCAAAGCTGTAGGTAAAAGTGTCCAGGTATCACTGAGCTGAGATAATTTGTTAGATTTGGAGAAATGTTTAATTCATAGGAGCAGATCTTTTCCTTGCCTGTGGGAAATAGATATCTTTATGGTCCCTTCCAATTCAAATCAGTTTGTGATTCCATGAAATTCAGTGTTTCTTACAATGAATAAACAATGAAAAGTTAGAAGTCTCTGTACTTGCACAAATCTAATGTTTTGAGTTAATCCCATTATTCCTTTTTCCCCTGCACATAACATATAGTTCACAATATTCTAACTTTTTCATTATGACTCTGGACGAGAAAAAAAATGAGGTGCATAAAGCAAAGCTTGACAGAACTATGAGCAGATATTCAATCTTATATCTCAGCTGAAAAAATTCCAACTGAATGTCATCATAAAGTCAAACACAGAAATTCCCAGCTTACTATTAATGATGGGAATGGAAGCAAATAAATGACTTGCCATTTCCTACCTTTCCCACAGTGGTTGAAGGAGCTATTCTGGCAGTTCAGTCCGCCCTTGCTTTGGAGGGGCTTGGAGCAACCTGGGCTGGTGTAAGGTGTCACTGTGGGTTTTAAGGTCCCTCCCGACCCAAACCATTTAGGATTCTATTCTGCATTTTCTCAGCCTGATGTTACCCTTTATATCTACAGCCTCAGACTGTAGATATAAAAAGATTGGAAATACTAGATATTTTGCTTTAAATTCTGCTTCTTGGTTTGCATTGGAAAGAAACTTCTGGTGTCTGTTTACCAAGCTCTGTGCAGATATACCCTGCTATTACATTAATGCCTGCAAAGCCTTCACAAGTGTTTCTTCCAGAATGCTGACAGTCAAACAAGATACATGACCTGCTAATGGCTATCAGGATATACTGGGGTGAAGTATATGCCTGAGGGGAGTAATCTATTGTTTTATCAACAAAAGATTAAAAAGCAGGACAGAATATATTTTCTCATAGCCTTAAGTACCCTTAAAACTACTCAGAAACTTTAAGTTTCCTGCTTTTTCCATTAAAAGGTCTTTTCTATGTTGCTTTTATTCACTGCTCCTTTATCCTCTGTGTGAGTTCCTCCTCCCTCAGTTTTCCTGCACCTCAGCTTTATCTTCAGAGTCCTTGAAAAGGCAGGAGCATTCTGCACACAGAGATCTGCATGCAAATGTCAGCTATTCTTGTCTCCATCCAACAATCTGAGTTGTTCTTGTTTTTTTTAGGCTTTTCTTTCTCTTTCTGGAGTCAAAAACTCACAATGGTTTGGGTTGGAAGGGATTTTAAGGATCATCCTCATTCCACCTCCTGCCATGGGCAGGGACACCTCCCACTAGCCCAGGGTGCTCCAAGCTCCATCCAGCCTGGCCTTGGACACTGCCAGGGATCCAGGGGCAGCCACAGCTTCTCTGAGCACAGATACTTAAAGATCTCTCAGTAGAGCTGCTACTTTTTCAATTCCATGAATAATTTGGCTGCTGGATGAATTCATCCCTAAAGAAGGGCAACATTTGGGGCTGTGTCCCCTCTTCAGTAAACCCTCAGGGATGGTTGACAAGATGGATGTGTGTGACCGTGTTTGCAGAGGTCTGAGGATGAGGGAAGAGACGAGGATCTGACTCCATGTTTCAGAAGGCTTGATTTATTATTTTATTATATATATTATATTAATCTATACTAAAAGAATAGAAGAAAGGATTTCATCAGAAGGCTAGCTGAGAATAGAATAAGAAGAAATGATAACAAAAGCTTCTGTCTCGGACAGAGAGTCCAAGCCAGCTGACTGTGATTGGCCATTAATCAGAAACAACCACATGAGACCAATCACAGATGCACCTGTTGCATTCCACAGCAGCAGATAACCATTGTTTACATTTTGTTCCTGAGGCACCTCTGCTTCTCAGGAGAAAAAATCCTAAGGAAAGGATTTTTCATAAAATGTGTCTGTGACAGATGTATCCCTGAATACACAGAATGAAGGAATCACAGAAACTGAAGACCCAGAATTGTGGAACTACTGAGGCTGGAAAAGACCTCCAAGACTTGCATCAAGGCCAACATTCAGTGCTGCACTGGTGAAGTATGTGGCTTTTAAGAATGTTCTTCTAAGGTTGGTCAGCACTTCCTGTGCTAGACAGAGCCTGTGCTGCATTCAGGGACTGAAAAGGAAAGGGAAATGTTGCCACTGAGGTGCAGCAATATTAGTTAAGCTCAAACAGGACATTTCAGTGCACACACATACACCCCAGCAATTTCATCACATCAGGGAAAACAGCAGAAAGCTTAAAAATGGTCCTTCAACCTCCTTTTCCTTTCCTGTTTCACAAGCCGCATGTGGTTCCAGATTTTTGTGATGTTACATCACAAATGGCTCCTAACCTGACATAAAAATCCACTGGCAGCTTTTTCCTCTCTCATTTTCTCCCCATCTCTTGCTTTATCCCTCTCTCTCTCTGTGTCTTTGTTTCTTTGTAATTAACAGACATGATATTAAAGCTGTGATGTGAGGTTTGTATGAACTCCGACACAGCCAGTGTGACGTGCTAATGATGACTGATTTCTGTCTCACCAAGTCACAGTGTGTGGGATTTACTGAAGAATCATAATAATCAATAAGCTTTTTGGTTGTTGAATCATAATAATCAATAATAATCAATAACCATTTTGGTTACCAAAAAGGTTTTCTGACAGTATGAAGTATCACAAACATAAACCAGGAGGAAAGCTGGATTATGATGCAAATGAGTCTGAAATATCACAGCTCAGGGTAAGGATTTGCCAGCTGAAATTTTTTTAGGAACTCTGTTATTACAGACTCATCTTGGATGCAGAAGTCCCTGAAGTGCCCTTTGCCATCTGAATGAGACCATTTTCCTGAGCTGATGGCTTTGCTGGTCACAGCCAGGATGTAAAGCAGAGCTGTGCCTTTGAGAAAAAGAAATTCTTTATGTCTGTTAGGAGTTGTTAGTTTTTGGAGTGGGTTTTTTCATTTGTTTGTTTGCTTGAGGTTTTTTCTATTTTACTTTAAGAAAATAAAGTAGGCAAAAGTACCTAAAAAGAGTTAAAGCAGATACCAATATTTTGGTTCTTGGTGAATGAATTGACTCTGTTAGATCTCATTATGGGGGAGACTTTGGGAAGTAGAAAATGAAGCCATTAAAGGAGCTGATTCTGATAATGTGTTGCTTTATGGGTGGCTGTATTATTCCTCTATTGCTTGGAGATGTTTTTGAGGCAATGCTCCATTTCACAGTCTATTTTTAAAGTAAAGAAAGGGAAGGACTCAGCTCCCAACCATCATTACTTCTTTTTATATTAGCTCACATTTCTGTTTGCAAAATATGCTGAATCCAAACAAATAAAAAAGATGATACTTAAGTAAGGCTTTGCTCTATTTAAGCCAAGCTTATATGCTCTAACAGAGTTTGAATTTTTATGCTGCAGTTTATTGCAGTGATGCCATTTGGGCTGTTAAAGTTATTTCAACATTTTCATTACCAAGACTGTTATCTGAAATTGCCAACTCAACCAAAAAAACCTTCACAGAAATACCCACTGTTTTGAGAGGCAGCAGTTTCTCTCATTTCATCCAGCTCTATACTGTTTTTTCCTAAAATGGAATAACACTCTAAGTATTCAGATATAAGATATAATCTAAGATATATAAAAAAAAGGGAATTTAGTAATTTCTGAATTTTATGCCTCTATTATTGGGCTTTTTCTTTCTGTAGTGCAAATACCCATGAAATGGGTGAAGGCCATTCAAGGAATGCGTACAAACCATGGGGCTTTTATTTATTTATCTATTTATTTAGGAAGCAATAGCACCACTTAAAGTGACATTTTTGATATATCACAACCATGTGTGTGCAATATGATTATGGCAAGGTGGGAGGCAGGGCTCTGGTGCATATATTTGGGGAGATCTGTATTATTTTTTAGATTTCAAATTGGGTTAAATTGCATTTTAGTACTTTATTAGGAGAGAAAATTTGCTAGGATATGGAAAATGTAGACTCTTCTTTTCATACCACATTTCATTTGTATGGCAGGAGACACCATCCCTTCACTCACCATCACATTCAGAGAAGGAAATGTGGCATAAGAGCCAGAAAGCTGCTGCAAAATACTAAAAAAAATTTAAAAATTAAAATAAAAATACAGGCAACCAGAACAGTCATGAAACCAAGCAGACGAGCTATTGCAAATATTAAGCTTCAAAAGTTGAAGTCAAAGGCTTTGGCCCTTGAAGATGAAAGGACATGAATAAAACTCTCAGCTGAGGCAAAGCCATGGTCAGGGTTTAAGGGGCTCCCAGGGGGACTCATATCCTATGCCATGTCAAACTGTTGCTGATTCAAAGATTTCATCCAGATTTTTTTAAACAATCAAGGAAAAGTGAGTTTGAATATTCTCTACCAGTTTTAAACATATGATGACTGAGTTTGCCCCTTTTTAAAATAGTTTAGTTATTATAATAAAGGTGAATTAAAGTAAGAAACACATAAAATTCCAGCTGACTCACAAACAGCAGTGGGCGTAGATCAGATCTCATTATTTTCTTGGGTAAAATTAACATATTATATCCAGTGTCTCCAGTATCTGTATCACATAGTTTCAATCTCTTTTTTGTCTATATAGTTGGTTTTTTTTCAATGGCCTGTTCTTAGTATCTAATTTAAGGGCTTTGCAATAAAAACTACTGCTTAATTCATTGCAATGTCCAGATGCATCTGTTTGGATTAGCTGTGCCCTGGAAGACAGAAGGAATATGAGGAGCTGATAATCCATCTTTATTACAAATACCTGCAGCAAGTGACTGGAGCTATGCCAATATCTGCCTATGCAAACTGCAGTGCTGCTTAAGGTGCATTTAGTGCTCTTTTATTTCTGGCTGACAAGGACTGGAACAGAATTCAGGGAGTGTATTTTAGCCTCTGGATGAATCTGTGAATTACTGCAACAATAACCATGGGTCAGGGCAGGTTGGAAGTTTGATCCACATATGGGCCATTCACTGCAGAGCTGGATTTGATTCTTACTGGGCCCTTCCAACTCAGAATATTCTGTGATTCTGGGAAATAAGAGTCTTTTCCTTTGTCTTTAGGTAACCCTGATTATTTTTACTGCATATATCTAAGATATTCAATTACAGAAACATTAAATATCCTGCCGAGAAGGAAAGGCTGATACTGTTAGTTTAGCCCTAAGTTACAAGCACCATGTTCAAGGCAGACATTTATACCTCCATGAGTCCTTTTTGAAATAAACACTCAGGTACTTTTAAATACATTTCTTTAAGTTCATTGTCACCATTTCCTTTTAGTACGTTCTAAATAACTGTCTGGCAAATTATGCAACCAGAACTTTAGGTTCACTGAACTAGTACTTAAATTAAAGTCAACAGATAAATTTAAGCTTAAGAGACAGGGATACTGAAGCTTTGAGATTAAAGACATAACAAGACAGTACAAGTTTCATGAAAGAAATCAGAGATGAGACATGAGCCCACAATTATCAGATTTGAAGATCACGAAGAAAGTCTTGTGAGATCCAGACTCACTTGGGTTTTATTCCTTGTGACATAACAAAATTACTTATTATTTAATTTCTTTCAGCTACACAGGAGTCTGCAATAGGTCTGGGACTCCCTGAGGAGTCTGAGCAGGACACACCAGTGTGCTGATGTCATTCTGAATTTTATGCTGGAGACTACACTTGTGCATTCCTCTTTTATATCCAGCTTGGTAATGTCATCTTTCATAGTGTTTACTTTACTTTTTGAAGTCTGAAGTGAGAGAAAAAGCTGCTGTTATACCAATGTTGCCAAAGAGATCTAAATTGTAACAAGACCTTAAAGTAAATTTTCACAGCAGAGAAGAGCAAATCCAATTTTATTGGATTTTTCTGCATGTTGACCTCAGAAACTTTCTCTATTACTGCAGTCCATTTAAATTCTCAAGGATAGTGTTTTACCAATAATTGATCATATAATTCCAATGAAATTCTGTTCTCTTAAGTAAATCCCACACAAGTCAAGGAGAGAGGTTACTCCTGGGCAGATGAAAACATGCCAGAAACACAGAACAACAGAATTATATCACAAATCAAAACAAGTGGAATGCATTGGCGATATCAGTAGGAGCAGCTATGCCAATTTTGTGTTTAAGAGTCAAACAACAACCATTTCATATTTCAGCATCTTACTAATACAGATTATGGAGGAAACACAGCTAACAGTATTTTTTGCAAACAATTTGGTGTATTGTCACACCATTACTGTAATGTAATTTGAAATTTTGCTTTATATTACCTGAAGTACATCAGAGAATCACACATGCTCTGGAATCACCTTAGGTCAACACAAAAGAATGACTGCTACACTAATATTTCTCTATCTCAATTATTAAAGCATTCTGATAAAATAAATGATGCCCACTATTTAATTGAGCTAACTCAATCAAGTTTCATGGCCTTATGTTCTTATTTAAAGATTTTTATTTAGCTCTGGTTTTGCCCTTTTGGGGATGGAAAAAAAATGTCATTTCAAATTTAATTTTCTTTTAACACCATAATATTCAATATTGACAATAGCTCTGAGCCTTAAAACCATTATTGTACTTTTCTCATTCTGTGGGAGATGATAGCTGAGCATTAAACAGAGCACTTTTCAAAGTTCTGATGGCAGTAGAAACGAATGCAGATTTAGTAGTAAAAGTCTCCTAGGTATTAAATTCTGCTGTGATACAACTTTGCTTTTCATTAATCCATCAATCAATCAAACAAACAATAATTCTACTTAATTAAAACACACATTTAATACAAAAGAAAAAATATAAACATTCACAGAGGGCATTTATAACATTTATGTGTTGCAAAACCTTAAGCCTTTTAAGAATAAAAATCAATTTTTATTAGAGCTCCCTGCTTTTGATGTCTCACTGCAGAAAAAATCAGAGCTCAGGAAACCACTTTGTCAAGCTCTGAGTTCAGCCTGGTGACAATTTTTGTCCATCCCAGATCAAACAGCACTAAAAACCCCACTAAGGGGTCAGAAAAATTACTAAAGGCAGCATCCTGCTGGAATGGTGTTCCCAGGGGGGCCTGGAATGGTTTGGGAATGGGATGGAAGAGGGACAGAGCAGAGCACCAGGAGGAAAAGCAAAATGCAGGTGCTGTTTGTGCTTTTTACTGTTTTACAGGCTTCTTCCTGCTTGCAGAGACCTCAATCAGACCATTCCTTTTGGAGCCTGGATTAGAATCCAGATGGACTCAAAGTCCACACTGAGACTTTGTTATCTCTGTTTGCTCTGGCTGCATTTCTCTTGAATTAGTAGGCTTTCAATTAATCTAGAGCAAATTGAGGATCATGAATTCTGGGACCAAATTGGTGCTATTTGCTATTGATTAATAATTATTGTTCTACAAAGTACCACTGCCTGATTTTATCCTTCCTTCCTTCCTTCCTTCCTTCCGCCCCTTCCGCCACTTCCGCCACTTCCTCCACTTCCTTCCTTTTTTTTTCCACACTTCCATATTCCCTGCAATATGGAGTAATTTCTGTCCCAGGGCATGAATTTCTGACAGGATCAAACAAGGAAAGATGTGCCTAAACCCGGAGATTTTTGTTGTACTTTTAAGTCTACAAATGGTGACTAAGAAAAATAAAGCAGTACATTTAGAATCACTCTGTGTGAAATCCATTTCTCCTATGGAAAATATTTGTTTCTTTTGTTGTTTGGGTTGTTTTGTTGTTTTGGTTTTTTTTTGAGAAAGAAAAAGCCAGATTTTGAAGTCCTCTTTAGAAACCCTTTTGGTTTCAATTCCTTTTAGACCAAACTGTTGCTTCCCAATTCCTATTTTGCCTTCAATAGCAGCAGTTTTCTTACAGCATATCAGTACTGACATGTCTTTGATTGGATTTTCTGTGTGTGTGTGTGAGACTGCTGTAAAGAGTGGATTACTGTGAAGTTTTTACTTATAAAAAAATCAGAAATTGAGACTGAATTTATTTCTAAATATCATTAAATCATTGAGGATTTGCCTTAATTTGGATAAGTGCCTGCAGAAACATTTGATGACATTTAAGCATATATACTCTGATATAACACTTTAAATTTACTTAATTTATTTTAAAGAAATGTGCAATATTTTTTACCTTTATTACCTTTTCAAAGGTGCTATCACCCCATTGCTGTGTTTGAAAACCTGGCTGGTCACTGAATCTGCCTGCCACTGAATCCATCTCAGCCATGGTTATTTGTTTCCTGTGAAGCTCTTATTTCATTATTTCAAAGGAATTATGAAATAGAAAATACTACAGCAAGAAATACATTTATTAATCCATAGGCTCAAAAGTACTGTCTGAACTTGGATTTAAAGCTTTTTCAACTACAATTGAATAAGGCTCTAATAGGATAAGACTGAAAGTAGAAGCAAGTAAGAAACTTTATGTGTTAAATATTTGCTACTGATGTTATTCGGGTGCTAAATCCAGACTCTTTTCTTGCTTATTCATTAATCATGATTAATTATTTTTTTAAAAAGTAAAATAGGGACTCAGAGTGTCCAGATGTTTAGAAGCTCTCCAAGGAATTTTTAAATTCAGTCTTACCCAAGTGTTGAATCAAGTCTAGATGATTTTGTTCTGGTGCCTTCACTGTTCATAAAATTGTTGAGGGTCACCTGGTTGGGAACATGTCTGTGAGGAGCTCAGGAGACCATTGCAGACAGTTTGTTGCTTGATCCTTTCAGGGAAGCAGAGATAATTCATTATTGTCAGCTGAGCTGTGATTAATTTCTGCTGACTTTCAGGGATGCTCAATGCTTGCCCTAGCTAATGGATTGGAATATAATAATGAAATTTTAGCAGTCACTGTAGGAATGTTTCTGCAAAGCCCTGAAGGAAAATCTGTGTGTTTCTGGTAACAAATTCAGTTCAGAGCATTTCTGAGATTCCCAACCTCCTGGATCCACAGAGGGACACAGATGGGTGCTGTGCTCACTTTGGTGCTGTCCTTATTAGTGTTTAGAATGAACAAATGACAAACTCATGCTTAAATCAAGATTGATGGAATTCCCTGCCTCTGTTCCCTGTTCCAGCCATTTGGGTGGCCACTGCTCAGCCCTTTGGAGAGGCTCAGAAAGCTCAGCAGGGCACTCAAGAATGGGAAGGAATACAAGAGAATACCTTGAGAATCATTCCTTGGAGCTTCCAAGGAACACAAGAGAAGAGGAGTAAAACACAAAATGGCAGAAGTGCAGTGAGATCCTTCATCCCAGAATCCCTGCATTTGGAGGGTCCTGTGTTGGTTTATCTTGGATTAAAGAGAGGATGTCTTCTTAATGCACTAAGTCCTGGTGTATCTAAAGGCCTGTGTGAGTTGATGTGGGTTTGGCTCTGCTTACAGTATAAGATTAGTAATTCAACAACACCCTGTTCATTTATGGATGCTGATTTTAACCTCAAGCCTTCAGACCTTTCATGGTTCAGTGTTGCATTAATTTGGACTCAATGATCTGTTTTCAGCCTTAATCATTCTCTGACAATCTGGTAACCAGAGGCATAAAAGAGTCTTTATATTCTGATTTTCTTTCCTTCTAGACAGAGTGGAAAATCCACCCACCATTATTTCCCCCAACACAAATTGTCTTCTAAATATTTGAAATGTTCCGTTCCCACTGTCTACGTTTCATTTGTGTCACTCAGCATGGATGGACTTGAGCTCCTGCAAGGGAAATCCCAGGGAGAAGTTATCAGTGCACTTTTAATTAGGCAGACTGCTAATTAGAGGCAGTCATGGATAGAAGTTGCACCCTGGTAATGGATTACATCAATTAAAATGAAAGTGAAGCTATTTGTTTTAAACCACCATGTCTTAAAATTATTTTTAACAATCATTAATCCTCTACTTCTATCATGCACTGCATGTGTGCATCATCCAACATTTATTAATAAAATTAATGTTTCAAACAATGGAGAAAGGCTCTGTGAGAATCTGGGAAAAGGAAATTATAAAATTAGGAATACTTTAAAACCAAAACTGCCATGAAGGCTCAACCCACCAGTCTGAAGGCATCCAACACCCAGTGACTTCAGTGAAGGTTTCCAGAGATGAAGGAAGGTTGTACCAGGATAATAAGAATGTGGAAGAAAGCAGGAGTGTTTTATTCATTTCACAGAATCACAAAATGGTTTGGTTTGGAAGGGACCTTAAAGATAATCCAGCTCCAGCCTCACTGACTTGTTGTTCCAATACTCATTGGGTGGTTTTCTGCAAATGTTTCTATGTGTAGGGATTATAAAAGTGCATCTCAGAATTTTCCATCCTTGCAAAAAAAGCTGCTATCAACACTTTCAGCCAAAAAAATGTGCAAGTGTTTCAGTTGGATTTGAACTGGGAAGAATGTAAAATCACAGGTGCCTGAACTATGGATCACAAATTAGAAAAATCACATGTAGCAGAAAAAGAAACTTTCAGGCTGTCATTCTCATTTACAAAGTGACACATTTTCACAAAGAACAGAAAATCTGTAAAAAATTCTGTGAAAATCATTGTTTTATTTTTTTGTTGTTGTTGTTTGGGAACACAGAGTGAGAGAAAGATTATATCGTGTTCTTTTGTTGTAACACTGCAAGTTCCTCCTTCTATTGCAATTTTTTCTTAATTGTTACTGGAGACCAGCTTCCAGTGCTGATGATCAGCTTAATTAAAAATGTCTTTCAGAACAGGTTTTATTAGGTATTCTGTTCTGCTCCTGCAAGTTATAAATGGGTCTACATTCCTAGTTCTGCCAGGCAATTATTATATATATTTTGTTCATATGCCTTTGAGGTCTAAGGAAAGATTTCTGGCAACTTCCCTGAGCTTTTTCAAGGTTTACAAGGATAGGAGATGTGGATGCTAACAGACAGTAATTTTTTTTTCAGCTATTGATACTCTCCACTGAATTACTATAATTTCTTCAGTGCAAATTATGGACTTGTTCCTCTGAAAAAAATTGTTGGAATGCTTGAATAGTGGAATGAAGAGCTAGGTTTTGTCTATATATATGGATAGAAAGCAAAGGTAAAGAAACTTGAATATTGCCATCCTAGTATTCTCAATTCAAAGTTACTGCCATTATTCAAAAGTAAAGGGTATAAAACTCCATTCCAGCTGAAGTAATCTTTTAATTTCATTCTTGATTTAGGAAATCCAGTGTCCAGAAGTGTCACTCTTTTGTGGCAATACATAAAGACCCTACTTGCAGTAGACAAGAGCTAAATGAGACTTGAAATACTTTGACAGCATATTACCAGGATTTTTCTGTCATTCAACAAAGGGGGAAAAAAGCCTTAAAGCAAATTTCATCCTTTTGGCCAAAAGGAAATTACAAAACACATTCTTCATCCTGCCATTTCTCAGCCTGTAGGATGAACACATCCAGCAGGACCACATCAGTTTTTTACAGTCACGTTTGCATTTATTCAGTGATTGTTTCTTTCAATTAGGAATTCATTGTGCTGGGCACTGCAGAAGGGCACAACAGAAAGGTGTTCTATTCTCTTAAGAATCACATTATATTGATCAGAGGAGGTGTTTCACTCCCTCTCTACTCTTTGCTCCCTGATTTTTGCAGTTTCTGCCTGTTCCCTGCAGATTCTTTCCATTCCTGGTTAAAGATGAACAAAGAATTTGTGCTTATGAAATCACAGAATTTATTTCTGTCCAGTTGGCCTAAATAATTTTTACTACATTTAGAGTGGTCAAGTCTCAGTAAGTGTAATTCATCAGACCAGGGAAAATAGAGTCCACAATCACCAGGTAACTTATTCCTTGCTAGTGACCCTCTCTGATGAAGAACTGTGGACTCCTTTTTGTTTGTTTTTCTTAATGCCTCATTTGTACCTTTCTCATTCCAGATTTCCTTTTGTTCTGGTTATATGCATATAGAAAAATGAATTCTTCTTCCTCCAGCAGATGTAGATGAGTGTTAAAAATCATTCCAGCCATTCCCTAAAGTTCACATTTTCTGCAGTCATATCTTTTGAGTCATGGTTTCCAGACCTGTGACCATTATTGTTGTCCTTGGCTGTATTTTCTCCAGATACTCCACAGTTGTTGAGCTGTGGATTTGTGCTGCTGAGTGGAGAAGAGCTGCTCCATGGGCTCTCAGAATTCATCTTTTTATTTCCAGTATGGTGTCTGTGTGTCAGCCTTTCCATAGCCAAAACACTGTTGTCTCCTGTTTGGATTGGGAATGATTCCAGCTTGGATTGACAATGAACCCACAGAGCCATCAAGAGCAAATGAGGAAAAGATGCCCAGGGAAACTTGTATAAAGCTATTCCAGGTCCTAATTTTTACTTTTATGCAATTTTTGAGCAAGGGCATGTTGTAATGGAGTCATATAAGTACTCCCATTACCCAAAGATCCCTTTCTTAAAAACTGGTTTCAGTCAGCTGCTCCCATTCTGCACTCATCAATTTTTTAAAGTATCTTTAAACACAAATCAAGGATTATTTTCTTATGTTCATTATCTTTTTTCACTGACTAGTGTCACTTGGATGTGCTTATGCTCCATTATTGGCTCCTGGGTTGTTGGTTTTGGTTTTTTTTTTTTTTTTTTTTTGCAAAGGGGATGAACAGAAGTACTAGACTAGGAATCCAACTGTGTTGGGGTAATTTTGTGATATTCTTAATATTGTGCCAAGGCCAAGAAACACCTTCAAGACAGTTGGTTACTTTAATCTTCTAAAGAAGCATTTGGGGACTGTTAGACTATGGAGAAGAGAGGAAATGTCTCAATTTTTATCCACCTAATTGGTTGGTGGGCAATATGAATGACTGGCACTGAGATCTGGTGTCCTTTCATTCCCGCAGAATCATTAAAGCTGGAAAAACCTCCAAGATTGCGAAGTCCAAGCTTATTAAAAGCTGTTGACATTGAAGAAAACTTCTAAGAACTTTGGATGCCTTGTTGTGATCTCTAATAGTAAATGTTATATTCACATTTATATGCATTTCTCACCAGTCCTGGATTATGTGAGAATTTCTGAAGCTTCAGAAAGTAGCTGCATTCCTCCCAGAAAATATTGTTTCCATTTCTTCAAAAACATTTCTTCAAAAGGAAAAAACCCAGCTATTTCTCTCCCAACCATCAGCTCCCAACAGCTAATTGCCACATGTGTATAAATCCTGAGTCCAGAATCTTTCTCTCCAGTGTTGCTGTTAGAACAGTAAATACCTCAGCAGTGTCATTATGCACTGATTTTCTAATAGCTTTCTGCTAAACATTGGCAGTGTAAAACTAGAAAATTGCCATTAATCATTCTTAAAGTGCTAAGAATACATTAATAAATTAGTTCTGTTTGATTTTTAAAGGCTGTATTTACTCCTAGGATATCAAACAGGCAGAGAAGTGTCGAACTGGGGAACAAGAGCCAGTTCTATTTAATCCTGGGTTGCTCTCATGATTACTGTAAGTTAGATGGCAATTTCTCATTTTAACAGACTGCTTCCACCCCTGTCAGTGTCCTTCAGCTCTTACAGCTTGGGCTTTAGATCTATGCTTGCATGGTGGTTTTAAATTCTGAAATTAAATGAGAGAAAATATATGAGGTTAAGACTCACCTGAATTGCACATTTTGCAGATATCTTGGGCTTGGCATTGTGTATAATTTCAGTGCTTTGGCTCTACCTGAGAAATGTAATTTAATATTCTTTGTTCTGTTTTTCATTCTGATTCAGGCCTAAATAGAGATGAGGATCAAGAATTCCTGTCTGCCCTGCTTCTGCTTTTTTACCCAGATGAAGGAATCGTGAAATCCCAAATTCTGGTTGATCCAAATCAGATTTTACTCCAGTTTTGCTGTCAGAAGTTGATGTTGAATTCTGCACCCCACTTGCCAGCCCATGTGTAGTCCAGGGCTGGTACAGGACTGGGAAGAGCTTTACTCCACTTTTACTCTTGCTGGTAGGAATTACAGAGTGCTCCTGAATTCCTCCCGCACTGGAGCAGCAGCAGTGTGTGAATAACAATATTTCCGACCCAGAAGGGTCAGGAATTTGTTGTCACAGTCTGGGTGAGCTGTGCAGAATCACAGAGCCCTCCTGAGAAAATGCTCATGCCAAAGTGTTTGACAAGGCACTGTGGACGAAACTATTTCTAGACATTTAAAGACATGATAAAATGTGCATTGATTTAACTGGCAATTGTCTAGAATAGAAATGTCACAGTACAATAGTCCCAATTTAATGTACTTTTACACATTCAGTGCAGAGAGAACACTCCAGCCTGTGATAAATAGAACAATTTCATGCCTTACCAGGAGTGCCTGACTCATTGGTGTGAGCAGCTCCTTTGCATTAATCCCTGCGCTTGTTTCATGTGAACAGCGCAATTGGGAGGGTGCTCTGTTAGCTGGAATCCCACTGCTCTTCCTTTGCTCCCTTGTCCTTGCCAGGGGAAAAATACCTGACCTGACAGAGGAGGAAATGTGCAGCTCAAGTATTCAGGGTGGGCACAGAGGTTGTGCCCTGGTCCCCACGCTGACACAGGCTGGGAGGGGAAATCTGATCTGAGCAGCTGCTTTGGATGGTTTTATAGCTCCTAAACTGTCCTTCACAATGGATGTGGGTCCTGTCACACCCTCTTCTCCTGAAAAACCAGGAATGGGGCCAGCCCCTTCCTGTTTCACATACAACCAGCTCCCAGTGATGATGCCTCACCCATGGAGATCCAGGGGTTGTGATTTGAGAAGAAGGTTTAGAATGATTTCTGAAGCATTTTCTGCTGTGTAACCACCCAGCAAAAGCTGCATGTCCAACTATCTCATCTCTCATGTCCATGATCCTAAGAATACATAAAACAGCTTATGTGCATGTTTGCTAATTTAATAATAATTAACTAATATTTTTTTTAATGAGTCAAGAGCAAACCAGGATATCTCTGTCACCACTCCCAGTTTTTTGCTTTCTTTGTTCCTGCTCTCACTTTCCTCATTTGCTACCAGATCCTACAGGAAGAGGAGACACATTTCTCCTCCTTACAGTAAATGTCAGAAGGGTGCTGTGTGGAAGAGCAAACAGGTCAGATCCCTGGCAGTTTGACTGCTAATCAATACAGTAAGAGTTTGGAGGAATTTAATGACTATTCTGTATTATTTTGTATGCACATGTTCAGTATGACTTTCAAAATCTTTCTTCCTTCCACCTGGAAGCTGTTAAAATACAGGTCATCAGTGCTTTAATACTGATTTTATCACAATTTGAAAAGTGATTCTGATGAATTATTTCATCATTGCTGTCATCATTAAATATAAGACGTTTGATGTGGATAAATATTATTGAAGGATTTGGTATTTGAAAGAAGATCTGAGTTGGCTGGACACATAACCCACAATTAGAGATAAGTTTCAATACAATTTATGGGAAGGGGCAAGGGTTTAACAGCTCAAGGAAATTAATTTATCAAAAAATGCTCCTGATCAGAGTAGGTGAGGTAGGATTCATCTTTCTTGTCCTGTAGTCCTTTTCCTGCATTGTTTCCATTTATAACAGAGACAGAACTCTTAAGAAAATAACAAACAGTATTCAACATCAAAAACACCAAACTAGGTGTGGACTTTAATTTGGTGACTGAATTTAAAAATTTGTTTTACAACAGCAAATCTTAATGTTTCAGGCTTTCTGGTGATTGATTTTCCACATCTGTAATTTCTTGTTTCCATTCAGAAAGAATAAAATTTTTTTGTGCATATCCTGATCCTTCCTCATCTCTTATCAGCTGGAAAAGAAGATCTTTACTCAAAACTGACACCCATTTTGTTAATACTTTCTGAATTCCCTCTTTCTTTTATCTTCCTTGAGCACAGGGATGTGGTCTGGTATTTGTCTAAGAGCTGCAGTGTGCTGTAAAAGGAAGATTTCATGGGCTCATGGATAATTCAGCCTGGAAAGGGCCTCAGGACGTCCTGTCCAACTTTGTGCTCACAGCACTGGGGTCACCCCAGGCTGCTCGAGGATGGGAAACCTGTGAGGATGGAGGTGGCACAATGTCCCTTCCTCTGGGACACAGTCTTCATGGAGAAAATCACATCCCCTTCCACTGGAACATTGTCTTGATGGAGAAAATCACCTCCTTTGTCACTGGCACTCACCCCAGCCATGCTCACAGCAAATCAAATCATTATCATCATTATTAATGATTTTCACCTTAGTGAGTGGCAACAAACAGTATGAAAGCTGCCAGCAATGGAAATCTGAAATACCTGAGAAATTACTGAGCAGTATCAGAGTAAACCCAAGGGAAGACATAATACAGGTGACAGCTCATGGTGTTTCTGGAAAGTGAATTGAGTCACATTCTTCAAATCCCAGACCAGTGAACTGCTACTAAGGGAAGGAAAAAATCCTTGCTGCTATGATCGGTGTAAGGTGAAAATGAGAAACATAAATACAGAATAAACAGCAGGTGTGAGAAGAGAAATCATGCAAGATGAAGACAGGGAGAGAAGAAAAGAGGAAAATGTCATTAGTAATTCATTGGTTTAAAATAATTACAATGAGGTTGAAACAGGCTTGGGGCAACTTGGTCTAGAGGAAGGTGTCCCTGCCCATGGCAGGGGGTGGAACAGGATGGGCTTTAAGGTCTCTTCCAACCCAAATCACTCTGGGATTTGATAATTCTGTAAAATTAAAGAAAAATAATTGATCTCCTATTAAAAGAATGCTATTTCTAAGTTTTGATTTGAAAATATGCAGCAAGTTAGAATTGCATGGAATGGTTCTGATAGGTCCTGCTGCTCTGATGGTTTATTAAAGATTACAGGGAAGGAAAAAACTTTTTTATTCAATTTCAAGGGATACCTATGCTGATCCTGCTGTTATCTAATGCACCACTACATGGCCTCCTCTATCAGATTTTCTTTTCTGCAGAAGGAGTGGGAGCATAATTTAGTCCAAAACTGCCAAGTCTACCTTCAGACTTCAGGGTAAATTTCCTTTCAGTGTTTGTGATGATAAAGAAAAATGCATTCATGCTTCATTTACCAGCAGTAAAGCAT
Source organism: Melozone crissalis (assembly GCF_028551555.1). Lineage (NCBI taxonomy): Eukaryota > Metazoa > Chordata > Aves > Passeriformes > Passerellidae > Melozone > Melozone crissalis. The sequence continues at coordinate 7,733,966 of NW_026535823.1, read as the reverse complement.
AAAATTGTAAATATATAAAATATAAAATGTAAAGTATAAATGGATACATGTGAATAAACTTGTTATAGATAAATAACAGTGTGTTAGGAGTACAAACAGGATTCAAAATGTGCAAGTTTTGTCTCTTACACTGGACACTATTAGCAGGGCAATGGATGGAAAATTTGGTTAAAACTGAACTATTTATTTTTTGCTGAAGTATCTCTGAGGAAGTCCCCAATATTGGAGTGTCTAAAGAGGGTCCTAGAAGGTCTGCAACGGGAATTTACCCATATAAATCTGTTTTCTAATTAGTCTCCATGCAAAATAAAAGCTACCACAGAGGTGGCAAAGGCTGGGTGATCCAAATTTTCCTAATGCAGAGTGAATCCATCAGTGAACTCCTTCAGAGAGCTTCTACAGGGCTGTGAGGACAAAAATGTGGCAAGAGGGGCTCAGCTGGAGAAAAACAGCTCTGACAGCACATGAGGTAGGCTCTGAACCAGTATCAGTGCTCACAAAAGTGCTCTTGAAATCATATAATGAATAATTATATGGAAATATCAGCTTTAGGGGGAGTTGAGCAAGCAGGCATTATGAGAAAAATTAGGGAAAGAATAAGAGAACAAGGGAGAAGTTATCATTGTACCACTGTGTAAAACCACAGGGGAATAAAAGAGGTAAAAATAATGAATGTAGAACATGAACAAATATGGCTTCAAGAATAAAATTTAATCTATTTCAGTCTGCAAATGCATACATTAAATAAACTGAGATTCTTCTGCTTGGGAAAGCTATAAAGGAAACTATGGAGAAGACATAGGCAAAGTCTCCAACAGAAAGTGAGCAGGGATCTATTTCTCAGTGTTTCTTAGAATGTAAGAAACAGAAATCTTGCAGTGAAACCACAGCATACAAGTTCTAGAACCAATAAAAAGGAAATAACCTGTGAATATATTTTGAATTTCCTTGTCCTAGATGCCTTGAATACCAACAGGGTACTGAGAGAAATTTAGTAATTAGAGAAATTTATATGAGGAGGGTTCACTGAAGATTATTTAACACAATGGCTACTTGCTTATATTTGTTGTTGTTGTTGTTATCATTATTATTATTATTATTTTAGTAGAATTGTAATTATATTGTAATATCATTAACTCTTAGAATTAACTCTTATAATTAAGACTCCTATAATTAAGAACTCTTATAATTAAGAATCTAACAATAATATTAATAATAAAAATAATAATTATTAAAATTATTTATTGTATTAATGATAGTATTGATTATCATTATGTTATTATAGTATATAGAATATTATAGTAATATAAAATAATGTTATAAGTATTATAAAATAATATTGTAATAATGAAATTTATTATATTAATAGAATTATAATTATGTTATAATATATAACTGAACTATTCTAATAGTAATTTAATAATAATATTAATAATATAATAGTTGATATTAATATTATCGATATTATTAATTACAATATCGATTAATTATGTTATTATAAAGAATATTATAATAATATAATATAGATTATGATTATTATTGTTTATAAGATAATATTTATGTTGATTGTAATAATATAATTATAATTATATAATATATAATTGAACAATTATAATTAATATTCTAATAATAATACTAATTATAGAATAATTAGTATTTATATTATTGATGTTCTTGATTATAATATTGAGTAATTTTATATGTTATTATGTTATATCAAAGATATTATTATTATTATCATCATTATCATCATTATCATCATCATCATCATCATCATCATTATCATTATTATCATTATTATTATTTTAGTTTTGAATGTTGCTCTGCCCATTATATTCCAGTATTCTCGTGTCCATTTTCTCTATAAATGTATAGATCTGCAATAAATGAACCAACCACTTTTTGATCAGAGTCCTTTAGGCTCCTGTGCAGGACACTCTAAATACATTTTTTTAATGAAGAGCTCTCCAAACCCAATAAATACTCATATTATTTGTTATAATTTTACATATTTTTAGAGAGCCTTTTTGCGCTCCAAATGAGACATTTACATTGCCATCTCTAATCACTTTTTTTTTTTTTGATAAATCTTACCACTCCCTCTTCCTCAATGGGACAGGGTGGAAAATGAGATGGAAAAGGTCAGGGGTTAACAGGAAAACAGGGAGACTGGGGGAAGGACTGGGGTACTGGGATAAAGACTTGCATTCAAATAAATTCAGGCCTATTAAAATAAATAAGTAATTAAACTAATTAAATAATTAATTAATTAAAGACTGAAAAGGACAGGAACCCAACCATGCCCACACAGGAGATATCTCAGGATGCTGAGAGCTTTTCACAACATACACCAAATTCTTACATTTCTCTCCAGGATTGTTTTCCCTTTTTGCCAATGTCCTTTTGAAGTGCAGCATTTTCTGACTCTAAATTACATTTTTTTGAAGTGTGATGAAAGGGTTGTTACAGAAGTTCTGTACCATATAAGTCCTTAATATCGGGCAAACGTACCAAAATGTCACTTATAAAGTTAATTAAATGTTAATTATAATTGGCAGCAACACAAACTGCCTCGCTAAAAGAAAAAGAAAAAAACTTTTATGTTTTAATGATGAGGAAAATAAGCAGAATTTTATTTCACCCTCTTCATTCCAGTGCAGAAGAAGCAGCATGTCATGGCCATTTATTGGAAAATCTAATAGTAAAATGACTGCGTTCTTTGGAAGCTTCTCTTTCAAAATGTGAAGCCTGCACTGCTAAATAATATATTAATTTATATATTTATATCTGTGTATATATGTATTTGTTTGTTTGTTTATGATTTCCTGTATATTCCCCTGGAAATTAACACCCAGAAGAAAATTTGAGTTGTCTGGTCTGTTCATAATGAATTTTTAATTGCTTGTATGAAATAAATGAAATAATTTTCTTTTGGTTTTGATTCTTAGATATACCAAGGATTTCTGCCTGATTGCTGGATCAGGACTGGTACAAAAATTAGAAATCCAAATTTCATTTTGGTCTGTAGCCCTAACCCTGCAGCCATCCAGGCTTCAGACCAGGACCCTGTTAATTCTATTTACACACACAGGTACAGGAATGGACAGGGAACAAAATCAGGTCAAGGACTGGCAAAGTCATTTTCTCTTCATGAATAAGAAACACACTGAAGAGATAATAGACATTATAAACAAATATAGTTTATGGCATCAAGGATTTCTGCCTTTTTTTCCCCCAATAAATTAACAGTCTTTAGATCATCACTGTTTTTTTCTTTGTTTAGCAATATCTCCCCATGCATTGATTTGTAATGCATCAATCAATTGCAATTATTTACATATTCTAGGAAAAATGTCAATAGCCAAATTAGTAATAAGTGTTTTATGACATTCATTGGCCACATTTGATGACAAAAATAGGTAGATTAAGTTCTACACTGAAACACAAACCATCAAATTCAAGACATTCAAGAAGTGCCCTGGGCCAGGTTGGACAGGGCAGTTTTCAGTAGTTAATTCAATTCTGAGGTTAATTCCAATTTTAAGTAGTTAACCCTAATTTTTAAGTAGTTAGTTCTAATTTTTAAAACTTGAGTTGCAATTCTTTGAGAGCAGGATGTGTAAGGACTCTACCCATCACCCCTGTGATAAGAAGGGTTGTTTTATTGCCAAAAGGAATTCAGATTTTGTGGATTTTTCTAGTGTTGTGGAGTCCATAGTTGATTTAATGCAGTGCTGAAGTTCAACCAGATAATGTCTCACTGAGTGTACATTGAAAATTGGAGGATTTTTTGGGTTCTAGACGCTTCTAGGCATTGTGTTAAACTCTCCATAGCTATGGTAACATTTTTAGTGATATTATCAGCTTTGTGATTTCCCCCAGCCTGTTTCGTAGGCTAGAGATCATTTATTCAGGTATGTAAATTTACATTTTGTAACTTTCCTTTTCTGCTGTTGAACTCTTTTCTTTCTGAAACAAGACATTTTTCAAGATAGATTTATGAGAGGGTTTAAATGCTCTTTTTCTTTTAGGCTTTCAAGAAATTTAAAAATATTTTAATCTGGAGGTTACCATAAGTAAATATTCACTTCCTGCTCATGTGAAAGTTTTCCAAAGAGCGTGCCTAGAGCAGACTGACATTTCATGAGTGATGATTGTCTGGTTTATTTGGGCATTTTTATGCTGCTGACACATGTCAAATAAAATCAGAGGTTCTTCTATCTTTACAGCTATTCTTGGAAAAAAAAAAAAGAAACAAAAAACCCACCTCCCAGATTTCCTAGTTACAGTTTTCCATCTGTATATTTTGTAGCTGCATTGTGCACTATTTTTGACAGTATAAGATTTCATGTTTTAAAATTTGAGTATTTTTTGGAGTCCAGTGCTGCAATTACAGCATCATCTAAAACTGTGTGACCCCTTGAATGTTAAAACTTAACTTTAGGTTATGAATTCCCTCAGATTTCTTTAAGTAATTCCCAATAAAATTAACATGGCTTCTTGCAAAGATAAGACCAGCAGCATTTTCTCTTTGTATTTGGTTTATTATTGGAAATTAATGAATATCTCTATTGTTGTCTACCCCAGACAATGCCATGGTATTATTAAAATACAATATCACCTTTTCACTGATGTGTTTTCTTGTAATTCTACCAAAGAAGAAATATATTAGCTCCTCTATTTTTCTTTATTTTGTTGTACTTTTTGTAAATTACTCTGTTGTTCTTCTGAGAAAACTTTTAATCCAGAAACAAGTCCAATAACAAATCTTACCTTTGTTTTTCTCAAGCACTGCTGAATTTGCAACACTGTTAAAGTATAAAGCTTATTATTTAGTGCAGATAGAATTGATGCCTTGTGTTCCTTTCTTTTTATTTTACTGGAAATGAAAATTCAGGTGAGTGTGAGCTTTATCATATTTCTGAACTCATTGAGTTATGAATCAAAGGGACACCTTAATTTTACAGTATTGCACTGAGTCAGCTCAGTAAAAAAGAAAAAGTAGGACCAGACCCTCCAAAGGAACATTTGGATTCTCGCACCTCGACTTCCACAGAACTCCTGAGTGCCTGCACAGGAAGGAGCAGGAATTAATTACCCTCTAATAATGCACAGGCTTGAGATTCTTTGAACAGCAATTCCAAATACTCCAAAGAGCCCTGCAATTCCCTGGAAATGAGAGTAATATAGAGATGTTTATGCTCCTTTGGCAAACAATCTGTCAGTTATGAGGATCAAGCTGAGTTTCCTTCATCATTAGGTCTGTGTGGAAATTGCTTTAAGCACAAAGGCTGCTCAGCCAAGGAGGATGAGCAGGGGTGAAGTGAAGAAGGGCAGAAAGTTGCTCATGAGGCAACAGAGTCAATTCTTAGAGAGATAAAAGGTTTATATCTATTTATATTTTTAAAGTTTTGTCTGCAAAGCCTGGTCCCACCCTGCTTTTCCGTGTCCCTCTGCTCTGGGATACCACAGTCACATCCCAGCCACCCTTTTTTCCTAAAATAGCATTTTGATTTCAGTTTTGCATTTACCCCTTTACAAAAACACCTTGCTCACGTGATGCATGAAAAAAAAAAAAACCAGGCAAAATGATAATTTGGACCTGATGTTTTCAATTTCTAATGAACTACTTCTTCCCTTGTGCTTAATTTTGGTAGAGAAATCTTGCCCAAACCTTCAGGGAGAACACCCAGGCCTAATTATTTTTGCCAACTGAAGCAAGTTTTTCATCTCTGCCTTAATAAGGAAATTATGAAGAACTAGATAACAGTTTTAAAATCTGTAGAAAAGCATCTCTTGAATGAACTGAGAGAGTTTTTGTAAATTTTTCCTCTCTCTATGTACCTCTACAGCAAGTGAAGGTGATAAGATTGTGGCTGGTATTTTTTTTAAGGAGTCAGGTTCTATTTATAGTGGTCTGTGCAGATGGCTTTGGATGACATGGATGAGAATCCAAATTTTTTACTTCTCTTTACAGGTGTGCTGTCTACCAACCCTGTTCTTTTTTGTATTATAATGGCTCTGAAATTGGTTGTCTTGGGAGGTGCCCCTTTTAGTATACCTTGCATCAACATGGAATTAATTTGGTGGTAAAACAGAAGAAACAGTAGGATTAATAAGCATGAAAAACATGGAATCTTAATTACCAGACAGAACTTTCTTTTACTGGCTTCATTTCCAAGTGCACAACTTCTGTTTAACAGCAGAAGAAAAAACACTGATGTAAAATAATAATATATGATATTCATATCATCATTCTGGAATTCAGTGTACATTGAAATTTTCAAAAATCAATTGCCTTTCAGTGTGAGAGCACATCTGCTGAAATAACTTCAGAGCAACACAGACCAGAACATGACTAATGTTGGGGCGCTTTGGAAATTACATGCTTTAGAGTGAAATTAATTAGGATTGTCTTCTTTGGTCCCTGGCTCTTCACACATTTAGGTACAACAGTGTGTAAAGTGACACTCCCACTTAGCAGCTATTTCTCCTCAGTGCCTTTCTCCCTCTTCTTCTGGGGAGGATCCAGAGGGGAGGAATGCATAATTGTTATTTTTATAGCCAGGAATTCTTTCCTTCCTCTCCTCCTCCTCATCCACCTGCTGCAGGGCTGCTGGAAGGAATTTTCAAGTACCATTTTTCTCAGTGTCTTCCCGTCCTTCCTTCTTTTTTTCCTTCCTTCCTTCTTTTCTCAACAAAAGCTTTGCTACCATAGCAGTTTTTCTCCCAGTTTTGGCATTATTTAAAACTTGTAAAAGAATTATTACATTTATCACTTGCATTAATGTAATGTTGATTACATGATGCTCCTTTCCAAACCAAATGTTTCTCTCTAGCAGGTTGTGTGCAAACTTTGCAGATCTGTTTTCCAGGCAAAACAGAACTTTTTTATTAATTTTTGGTTTTAATTTATTTTTCTTGAGGGGTAGAAAGTTTTAAATTAACCACCAAACAGAAAAGCCCATAGGAACTAAGCATAAATTACTAATCTACTGGTTTCTAAAAATTGCATTTTGTAGGCAATTTGTTGAGAGGCCTTTGAGAATTTTGTTATTTATAAGAATGTTACAGTTCATTTATATTTTATGCAGACATAAAAAAAAATCTTATTCCCAATTGTCAAAAAGGAAAAAAAAAACCATAAACCAAACAACTCACCCACTCCCACTTCTCTAGGCAATTTATGGTAATAGTATCTTGTGTATTCCTTAATTTTAATAAAAATCTATTGAAAACTGCTTGGATTGCCACCTTATTGAAAGATTATGGCAGTTTGATAATTTTTCTGGAATTTGTTTGTTTCATTACTGTATGTTGGGTTTGGATTCATTGTTTTGTGGTTTTTATATTTTGGTTTATAACATAGGCTGCCACCAGAATTCTGCACTTTCAGCTTTGCTCTCAATATCTAATATTTCTCATGTTTATATACATATATACCAGGAGCTTTCTAAAGACTTTTTATAGGAGCTTTTAAAAATAGAATAATATGAAATAATCATAGGAAAAACAGTCTTTGCAACCTCTCTGCTGATGGTTTTAAGGCCTTTGATACCTGTAGATTCTAATGCAGTGCCCTGAACTCACTGGGGTGGATTAAATCCCTTCCCAGCTGTCCCTGTGCTGCTTTGCATTTGTGCCAGGGCTCACCACCCTGAAATAAAATACGTCCCTCCAAGTACTGAATTAGCCCAAAAAATGAATATAACACAAGACTACCTGGACCTGTGGTCAGCTGCAGGTTAATGCAGAGACAATCTGCCCTTCCATTTTGGAAGAGATCCCCTTTATGGTCTTGTACTTATTCACAAAAGAAGATTAATTCCTCCATTAGGCATTTATCACTTCAGAAAGCATTCCAAAACTATTTATTTAAATGATAGAATGAAGACTCTGCAGATCATCAGGGAAGAAGCCACCAAGTAGCCCATGTATGAAATATTGTTCTCCCTCTAAATGCCAAAGGACTGCCTTCCATGCAAGGTAAACAGAGACAAAATCAGGGGAAACAGGATTTTTCTAGAACTTGTAAAAACACACAAATTATTAGAACCTTGGGGAAATATCAGCAGGCTAAGGTAGGAATTGTATGGTCCCATAATTCCAGCTGGAGGCTACCAGAAATCCCTCAAGGGTGAGCAGAGCTAATGTAGGTCTTGGCTTTCAGTCCCAATAAATTTTTGATTGGAGTTTAGTTTGCCTGTTTGCCCTGTAGGTCAGATATTCCACCAGCTGATTTCTCCTTTTCACTCTTTTGTTATGTAAGAGATGAAATTTATCTCAGGGGCACAAAAATAAATCCCAGCATGGCTGATCTGCAGTGACACGGTGGCACGGTTGCCAATGGGAGTTAAAAAAATTAATCTCCTTCTGTGTCAGTTTGAACACAGCAATGGATATCTCAGCTCCAAATAATCCCATTTTTTCAGCTGATGAGTCTTTTCTGAATGAGATCAATCAGATATGAGCTGTGTTCACATAAAACACTACACTGACTTGGATTCTGGCTTTGATGATGGACTTCTTTTATTTACTTTTATAAAAGACCTTTAGAACACTTCAGAAGATTTGTGAAATCTCCCAGTCCTATCAATTTTGTACTTAATGTTTAATGTAAACATATAATGTTGGCTAATTTACAAAGGGAAATTTCAACATTGTCCTTGACTTCACAAGGAAACTTTGAAACGAGCTGTTTGAAATAGGAATGGTATAAGCCTATGAAAATACTTTAAAGCTACATTATTGCAGTCACTGAGTGAAGGTATGAGTTAAATTTGATGGCACATCTTTCTAAGTCTACTAAAGGATTTAAGGCCAATAGGGCATCTTCTAATTGTTATTTTTATTAAAACAGAAAAGAAACTAAAGTAAGACCAAAACCAAACACAAAAGAACCCCCAAAATAAATATAAAAATCACTCTTTTTGGTCTGGATAAAGGAGATTATTCAATTTTCCTGCAGGTCTACTTTAGTTCTGGCAGAGAACTGCATCCTACTTGATACCTATGTGTGACTCGGTGTCACATTTGTACTCCAGGTTGTGCTGGCACAGTAACAAACACATCAATCATGTGTTCCACCCTGGGGTCTCAGACACACTTGATATTCACCCTCAGGAATGTTACACTCAGACTCTGTCCTTCCAATGGATGCACAAATCAGGACTTTCTGAAATGACCTGACACAAGGAAAGAGAACAAAATCGGGGCTGGATTTCGGAGTCCTTTACTTGGCATTGGTGGAATTCCTGCTGCTCCAAAAGTGTGTGTGTGCTTAATGGAAACAGGAGAGAAAGGCAGTTTCTTAAATTAGCTGCTGGGAAGCAGGAATTCAGCAGGAAATAAAATGCAAGTTAATTTGGTCTTAGGAATAATTGAAATCATGGCATTCAGAGCTCAGAGCAGCCCAAAACTCACCCTGGCTCTCTGCAAGCTTTGATAGAACCAACAACCATTTCTCATTTCATATCCATCACCCCACACATCATTTCTTTTCAAATCAAACCATATTTATTTAGGCAATATTTTTCTTCCAGAGACTGCATCATGGCTACTGTGCTGCATAAATATCTAAGGGAAACATCTTTGAAATCTGCTAGTAGAAATACTTCAGGCAAAGAATTGAGTGGTTTTCCTGTCCTGAAGCAGAGAGGCAGCAGCTTTGGTTTATTAACTGTGTGTTAAGCTCTTTTTCATTTATTTACTGTAAATTTCAGACTCACAGATGCATTTAGGTTGGAGAAGCCTTCTGAGGTCATCAACTCCAATCTTCCCCCTGCACTGTCCAGGCCACCCTTAACCCATGTCCCCAAGTGCCACATTCACAGGGCTCTTAAGTCCCTCCAGGGATGGGCACTCCACTATTTGTTCAAATAAGTCTCTGATATTAAAGTGTTAAAAGTATTTTTTATCTATTCAAAAGTGGATTTTCTTTCCAAGTTCTTACAGCACACTTGAATTTCCTTGAAAATTTTTCATCCAATTTTATCCAACAATCTGAATTGGAGCTCTGATGCTTTCTCATTTTTTTGCATTTAATAAATATTTGTGTTTAAAAAAAAATGTACAGCATATTAAACCAGACTATAATCTTTAGCAAAAAACAGCTACTACAAGGTGAAAAACAAATCATTCAATTTGAGATTGCAAAGGGTAGAAGCTGACATTTTAGAAGGAATTTTTTTCTCTGTAGAAAAATGATTTGTGACATTGATTCAACAGAAAAAACTGAAATACATTTGAAATACTCATTTAAACTAAAATTATGAAGACAAGACTTTCAGAGATAAATCCTCATTCTTTAGAGAATGAGCTTAAATATGATATTTTCTCCACAAATCTATTTCACAAGTGTGATATTAAAGTCTGAGTGTGTATTCCAGTCTATTAACTTGCAATAGTTATGTGAACTTTGCCATTACATACTGCTGGTCATGACATGATTATTCCATGAACACTTTCTAAATATTTGCCAGGTCTACAGCTGTTGTTTTGTCAGGGTTGGTTCTTTTTGTTTGGTTGGTTTGGTTTGGTTTTTGGTTTTTGTGGTTTTTTTTTTTTTTTTTTTTTTTAAGGGAGGAAAAATAAAAAAGGAAGAAAAGAGAAGGAGAGCTCTGACATTAATACATGAACATTGAAAACAGGCAGGATCTTCTGAGAGTGTTTGTCATGGCTCTGCTCATTGTCTCCAACCCTAAGAATGGAAGGGCACATCAGAAATCCCAGGGAGGAGGCTCTGGAGAGGAAGAAAATCTGTTCTGCCCAGACCTGGTTCAAAACACGGTAAGAATGGACAAAAATTATTGATGTATTAATGTAAGGAAAAAATTGGTTTTTCTAAATGTAATTTTGTTTGTAAAGCAATTTTTACTGGGATAACACTCAAAATAGTAGTGAAGGTATTTTTAAAATACCGAGTTAATTGCTCAGCATGTTTGCAGGTGACACCAGGCTGTGCCTGAGGGGGGGGGGGGGGAATGAATCCAGTGGAATTTCCTATTGCAGTGGAATGCTGCAATAGGAAAAGGGGTAATGGTCTGAAACTGAAAGAGTTAGTTAAGATTGGATAGAAGGAAAAGGCTGCGTATAATGAGGCTGTTAGAACTTTGGAAGAGGTTTATTCAGAGAAGCTATGGCTGCCCCATCCCTGGAAGCACTCAATGTCAGCTTGGACAGGGCTCTGAGCACCCCTGGTGGAAGATTTTCCTCCTCACTGAAGGAGGGCTGGAATGAGACCTTTAATGGTCCCTTCCAACCCAAACTATTTTGTGATTCTCTGATATCTTTTTAACAAGGTTATCTTGGCACTGTCATAAAAACTCTATTTAAGAGAACAGTATAGAATTAAATTTTCCATTTGATTTGACACTGACTTTTTTTGTAACCTTACACTCTTCCCTCATCTAAAACAGATCCCTTACCTTCCTTCTAATTTCCCTTCTTGACCTGTACAATAAGTACAATTTTACAATTTCCATTCTTGACCTGTACAATTTTAAAAGAGAGAGGAACTCAGCTTCAAACACAATTGGGTGGCAAACTGTTGACAAAGGAAAATTTGCAGCAAAGCAAATTCACTTTTAAAATATTTAATTATTATTTCTGAATGTAAATACATAGCAAATATTCCAAGATTTTCCTCAATCAAGCACAGGAATTTCATAAATCCAGGAGTAACTGTAGGACTGATATCTTCTGACTTTGGACTCAGGAGCAGTCATGGAAAAAGTCCCGATGTTTGGAAATCCTTGGTCAGATTCATAAGTTGGACTTGGATATGGAAGAATACAGATCCATCAGATAAAGTAACCAACATCAGAACATAGGTCCCAGTGTTTTGAGAGTCTTATGGAAAACCTCAAAACTCTGGAAATATCAAGTTCTTACAGTGCTCACTGGAGAGCTGCTCTGGAATTAGGGGTGATCTCCATCAGCAGGAATGACTTGAGAAGAAAGGATTTAAAATTAAACCACTAAAAATGCCCAGGTTTTTCTTCTGCCTTGAACTAATTTTATTTGATAAATTGAGTCCTAAATAACATTTCAAAAAGTGGAATGCTGTGTTTCAACCAAGCTTATCTTCATGTCTTCTGTAAACAGCTACAGAAAAAACCCCAAACTTGTGGGATCTGAGCTGATTGCACAGACAGCAATAAAACTTTGTAGATGTCTTAAATGGCAACAGATTTAGATCTGCAAAGTAGCAAATGCCATAAATTCCTTGAGGTCTCTTATCAGAATAGATCATAGGGATGAAACTTTGAGAGAAGCACTGTAGTGCAATTTTTTTCAAAGGCTGAATATGTTTTCTAACAAAGTAATTAATGTCCTTGAAAAGAAGAAGCCCTAACCCCCCCATTTATATTCAGTCAATTACCTCAGGCAATATGTTGTGTAAACACTGGAGGTAAACATTGTTCCTCACTTACAGGAGCCTGGACTTTCTCTTTTAAAATGGTTTTACAGCTTGCTGTTTGCATGATCTCAGAATCTTTAGGTGCACTTTCAAGCCCAAAAATGGACTTGGTTTTATTTTTGGATTTGCCAAATAAACCCCTCTAGGAAAAGCTCCAGACTTAACGTCTCTCTTCCGGTAGTGCTGTTAACTAAAGAGTAAAACCAGGTACAAGGAGGGGAATTTTCTGTCCTTGGGAGGGAGTGAGAAGGAAATCTGCATAAGCTCTATCACCAGTTGGACTTGTTGTGACAGTTCCTGATAATTAATGTCTTTGCAGAACAGGGATCAACAGGCTGTAAACTTCAGAGATAATCACATCTGTGTGAATTTCAATTTCTAGGGGAGCAGTTGATAATTAATGCTCCTAATAAGCATGAGCAGCTTAGTGAAAGAACAGAGTTTATGTTTATAAGCAACTTTTTTGTCAGAAAGACTCTCAGCCCTGCTCATATCAGCACCTACAAAATGTAGCCAACACTGATGGAGAGAAACTTTTTTCTAGTTCAATTCTCTAAAGTGTGCCTTTATTGTTTATTTCTCTAACTGCTTTTTCCAACTGCATTTAATTAGCACTGGAAATTAATCACTTCGGAGCTTAAATACTTATAAGCCAACATGGTTCAGTAGGAATCATTTGTTTGTCACAGTAGATAATTGAACACAACCTTAAAAATAAATTTATGTGTTCCTTTAGTTATGTTTTGCACTGATTTGCTGATTGAAATGACAGATGGGCACAGGCCCTAGTTTCAGACAGTGAAATTGGTCAATGTGTGAAGCTCAGAGAACTTCTGGGACACTTGTGGCAATGCCAACACTTTCCAGCCCTCACCCAAGTAACAACAAACTAGTTTATCTGCCTTGATTAACACTGAATGTTACCCCGTTCCTCCAGGTAATGTGCTTTATAAATCACTGATTTCCTTTATCTATTTATTAATTTATCCATCCCCATCCCTGGCAGTGTCCAAGGCCAGGTTGGACGGGGCTTGGAGCACCCTGGGATAGTGGAAGGAGTTCCTGCCCATGGCAGGGGTGGGATGAGATGGGCTTTAAGGTCCCTTCCATCTCAGACCATTCTATAATTCTGTGGTTTTTTGATAGTGCTTCTGAGTATAATCTTTAAATTTCTCAGCTCTTATAGATGGGTGAAAAGGGATGAGCCTCATTTTAGGAAATTTTGTTTTCAACTCTTACAAAGAAAAAAGATCCATTGTGTCCTCCCTAAAATGCAGCAGAGTTGCATAATATCTCTTTTTCCTTTTTTTTTTTTTTTCTGACAGTTTCTTCAAGCTACTATTCCAAGAGCTGGTATTTTTAATTTTCCTATTTACTGCATGTGCCACTGTGTTTTACCATTTGAAGAGCTTGAATCCTGTGCTTTCTTCATGCTGCAACCATTGTTTTAGTCACAATTCAGGGGTTTAGATATTTTTCTTAAGGAAGTGGAATTTTCCTTCAGGAACAGTTGAACAAAAGCTGGATATTTTGTATCTAATTCAGGAAACATTTGGCACATCCCATTTACTTTAGAAAGATTATTTCCATGGAGACTGAAAATGTACTGGTTCCTTGAGGAGGAAGACACAAAACATCATTTGTAAATCAAAATCTTCTTGCAAATGTAAACAGAAATCATCTCTTATGTTTATTGAGCAAAACCAATTAGAGAGTTTCAACTAATCTCCCCAGGAGCCCAGTCCTTTGGAAAAATGCTTTTCTTTTAAGTGTCTAAAGTGGTCAATAACAGTTGGACACACATTTTGGAGACTCACTTGATGCACAGCCCTTGCTCCCAATCCCGTGCTAAGCTGGATATGTTGCTCTGTGATTTCCTTTGTACAATTGCTCATCACCCCGTGAAAGAGTATTAAATAAAAAGAAGATTTTTAATGCGTCAGAGCCTGCTAATCAGAGCTGCTTTATTACATTTTGGTGGAGTAAGTGTGCTAATGACTGCATAATGTGTTTGCACTGCAATGTGATTTCACTGCAGCTTGTTTGAAAGCTTAATTGTGCCCAGCTGCCTGGGTTTGTGTGATGGACATGATGAGCATCAGCTGATACTCAGCATCTCCCTGCTAATGCAGGGTCCAGGAGGGACTTGGGCTGGATTGTTTACTCCAATTTAGCTCCCACAAAAGGGACTGTGCCATCAGCAGTCGCTGTAACACCTAATAAATTGCTGCTGGGATTTTGCTTTGTGTGCCAATTAAGTGCTGGATGAGCCTGAGCCAGTGTCAGGTTTGTGAAACATTTGTTATGCAGACTAGAGAAGAGTGTGTTATTTATTGTATTTCATGTTTGTGAGGCTTCTCTTGTGTAGGAATCTCAAACATGCTTGGAAATTTGGAGGTATTCATGATCATCAGGACACTGAGGGGAAACTGAGAAGCATTGGAAATGACAAATTTATGCAACAGAATCTAAAACTAGGTGTAGATATCCTAAGACCAGACACCTTTGGTGTTGGAAGCATGAATTTCCAAAGCCTGGAAAACTCCAGACTTCGTGTCAAGGACTAAGCTTCTTGCTGAACTGAGTCACCAGAATTAGTCTGAAGATACTCCATGTCACGTGGAAATACAGGGAAAATAAACCCATAGTTACTTTTTCTTTATTATTAGGTGATTTACAAAGAATGAGGAATTCTTGCCTAGCCCAATGCCCTCAAAGGACAGATCCTGCATGTCAGGTTATCTCTGGACACACATTAGCACACAGACATGTGCAGACAGGCTCAAACTTGGGTTTGAGCATTGGTTCAACCTCAAAGAACCAGATCCACCTGCCTGCTGAAGCACAGCATCTCCCAGAGGTGTAACTCAATCATCAAATAAGGGTGAGCAGCAATTCAGAGCCGTGCAAATGAACATAAAGAAATGCAAGTATAAAACAAGCTAGAAAAGCATCAGTCTGTGCTATACGAAATATATATATATATATATATGTATATATATATATATATATCAGGCTGTGCTTCTAAAACTTGTGCTAGAGAAATAATTGGGACTGGAATGAAATGATCTTTAACGTTCCCTTTCCAACTCAAACCATTTTGGGTGATAATAATTGCTCAGAAACACTGGATTGGTACAGAGCTACCTGAGAATGAAGCCAACAAACGTTAAAGGAAATGATAATCACTGTGTATTCAGTTGTTCATTTGACCTGGTACAACTTTGAGGCAACAGATGGAAACTGAAAAGTTTCAGTGCTGATGAAGTATTAGGCAGAACTGCTGCTGTCAGGACATCATTAGACAAGACCTTGATAAGAGCTGCCCATCTCCAGCTGACTGAATTATTCTGATTCAGAGCTCATCCCAACAGTAGAAAAATTTTGCACTTTCTCTAACACCTTTGGGAGGAGACCACAGTGTAGGAGACACCTCTAAAGCTAATCCAACTAATAATTGGATTCAAATATGGGACAATCCAAGAGATTTGGTCAGCTATGCCCTGAGCAAAGTCATTTCTTGGTTATGTTGGCAAGTTAATGTATCAAGTCAGAATTATTGAACAAAACAGCTCCTTGGAGGGGTGGAATCAGCACAGCTGGGGGCCAGTGGAGCTGTTTAGGTGTTTGTACTCAAGCTAAAAGCACAATGAGAGATGAGGGAGCCACCAGCCAGGGCCTGACAGCTTTATAGAAGGGATGTGAGAGGCCCAGATCGGAGTTCTGTGGCTCTGTGGGTCTGCTCTGAACTGGTGCAGGTGTGAAGGGCCTTGCTTGGAGTGTAGTGCATGTGTTTATGTGCAGCAGGGAACATAACCTGCTGCCTTGAATATAATTTTTAGATTTTTTTCACTGACTGACATGGTCTGCATTTGCTGCGACCCACCCCAAGGACTTCCTGATGGAAGCTCTGAAGGGATTCTGTGAGAACAGAAATTATTCCTGTGGCTCAGGGGTATCACAGATGTGCTGACATGTCCACTGGGTAACAGGGATGGAGGGATTTCTGCTCCAATCTGAGTATTTAATATCAGCTTGATTGGCAGGGGACTGGGCACACATTGAAACCAGGTATAAATCAACAGCACAAGAGGGAACGGCCTCAGGCTGGGCCAGGGGAGGCTCAGGTTGGACACCAGGAGGAATTTCTGCATGGAAAGGGTGCTCAGGCCTTGGCAGGGGCTGCCCAGCGAGGTGTTGGAGTCCCCATCCCTGGACGTGTCCCAGGAAGGCCTGGATGTGGCACTCAGAGCCTGGGACAAGGTGGGGATCAGGCACAGCTTGGACTCGATGGTCCTGGAGGGCTTTTCCAACCTCAGTGGTTCTGGGATTCTAGGAAAAAACACATTAACTCTTTTTGTATTGTTCATTCCAATCCTACACATAGTATTAATTCACTTCTCAGGCCTGCACAGGACTGGAAGTTTTCCCTCAGATTTTGGTTTCAATGCAAATGTGTTGCTCTGTGGGGCCACTTCTGAAGCTCATTCCAAAGCCAAGAGATATCTACCCATAAACCCAAATAATTAACCCTTTCTGAACCCCCATGCCTTCAGAAGAGCTCTTGTTTGAGATTCTGCTTTCAGACAATCAGTTCATGGTTGTTACTCCTGCAGCATAAGTCTTGGGATGTAAATGAGAACTGTCTCTATCTACCTGTGTTATCTGAGTTTCTTTTTTGCATATTCTAATTGATTAGGTTGAAAATAAATGACAGTGTTCCATTTGCTTAGGCAGAACGGGGCATATTAATTCACTTATTCTGTAACACTGGTAAATAATGATGATTTACTTCTCATTTGCATAGGAAAATATTCAAGGAGCTTCTGGCTACCAATGAACACTCCGGGAAGCAATTCAAAATGATCAGTAAAGCATTTTTTTTTCCTTACTGACAGTTCAAGTGTCACAAGCAAGCACTAATATTTATTGAAACTCATCTTTAGTGCTGAAAAAAGACGTGCAGGACCTGCTCCATTTCTGTACCTTTTAAAACACTGGCTCTTTGTTCCTTTGTCCTGGTTATGTGTGACATTTTCTTTTTAAAGCTGAAACATGGGAAGGCAAATGTCCCCTGCAGACCCTGGACTAGTCAAAGAGCTGTCTTCTTTTTGTTGTTTCTTCCGGAAACAGCGCTTTGAAAGAAATCACTGTTGTAGAACCAATTAGGTTCTTTAGGTGGATCATTTCTCAGTCACTGGAATAATGAATTCCCATTTGCTCAAAGGGTTGCATTCACCCTTCAGTGGCTAAACAAACAGGAATTCATTGCCACAGCTAGGCAACCAAAATTACTTATGCATTCTTTTCAGAATCTTTCTTTTTTCATCTTTATTCAATTCACCATAACGATTATTGTTTAATGAGGGGGAAGTTCAATTGGAGCCAAATGAAAAGGCACAAGCCTTCTAAGCCAGAGTATATTTTTCAGAAGTGGCTTATTTGTCAGGCTCTTGCAAATTTGCATTTGGGGTGGATTTCTTTGTTAGTCAAACCACAAATGGAACATTAGTTTTCTGGCTTTTTACAGCATTTCAGTTTCCTGGACACAGAAAGAAGAAACTGTGTTCCTCAAAACTAATAATGGAAATTATACATTAAATATATATGATATTATAAGATATTGCATTGCCTTTATATATGAATTATATATAATAATATAAAGTGTAGTTCAAAGGTGTTCACAGGATGAATCACCACTCTAGTCACCAAACCTTTCTGCTTTTTCCCATTGTATGTTGATAATAACATAATTATCTACTATATCTGCTTTGATTTATGGGGGGAAAAAAGCCTTATGGCTATGTCAGGGTTAATTGAATCATAATCAGTCTTCTTCTGGAAATCAGATTTGTGCCTGAAGTGGAGTCATCTGACCATCTGTAATAGCTGGCTAAATGCTCAAATGAAAATGTAATTGTGGTGTTTGCTTCTTTTCAGCTTGTTATTTCTCCATATCATTTACGAGCCAAAGTTCAGGGAAGATGCAGTTACCAGAAAGATCACTTTATAACATTTGTGTCTTTTGCATCTACCTCACTACTGAACTTCACAGTAAATCCAGTTAGGGAGAGGAGCTACAGAAAATACAGCAAATTGTATTTGTTTTCTAATAAAGGTCAGCTGAATCTTGAAAATTATGAGAAATAACTCTCTGTGTATGGTTTTATATTGTGTTTCGCTCATTGTAATTTAAAAATGTGTTTAGATCATTGCAGTAAATCAAGCTCACAGGGACTTTAGTCCCATTTTCCAGTCAGCCTCTTGGGCTATGGCTGTCCCTGCAATGCTCAGCCTAGGTAAGACAGCTGAGCTCCAAAATCCTAAGCACAGCTTCTGTTCCATGGAACCCATAAAGGAAAATTCTTAGACATTGAATATCATCATATGGTTTAAGTTTTAAATTCGTTCACCTGCAAACTATCTGTCAATATTTTTCAGAAATTATAGAAACATACTAAGAAGCTCTGCAGACTGTGAGTTTTAACTCTGCTGCTGCTCTTCTTTAAGAAATTTTTGCCTCTTTGGAAAATTATTTTAGAGACCAGACACTATTGGAAGGACTCTTGTAGAGATGTACAGTGTACTTCCTTATGCGGAAAAAAAAAATTATTTTATTAAACTTTTTCTTTTTAGGCCAATGTTTTAAAAGTTTAAAAGCAAGTCCCACAGGGCAGGAAAGAGTGAATATATGTTTTGCTCACTGACTGGAAGACAATGACCTTACCTGAGCTTTGATATCCAACTCCCACCTTGTGGCCCCAAAGCTCAGACGGAATTTCACTCCTGTACTTTATAACATTGGATTTTCTCCCCCAGTTCCTGCCTCTGAGCTTTTGCCAGTGCATCCAGTGCATCCTCCTCACCCAGGAGTTCAAGTGTGGCAGAGACTTGACAAAGTGCATGTGAGATGCTGTCACCCTTTATCATTGTCATTCTCTGGTTCCACCTCAGTGAATTATTTTACCAAAGTCATTTACGGTGCTAAACAATTTCACAGAGTGGAGCCATTTGCCAATTACATCTTTTACTTCCCCTGCATTTGTTCCCCAGCACTTCTTTATGTGAAATGACCCCTTGCTTGGCAGAGGAGTAATTGTTTTCTCAGTAGAGCACCGATCAATGGAGGGCTTCTGCCCTGCACTCTTGATTAGGAATTAGTTTCCTATTGGAAAAAAACAAAAAAAAAGGTTGATTTCCTTTAAGGTTTTCAGTGTTTATTAGTGTGATTGAACTAAGTTAGTAAGAGAGTGTTATGAATCTGGACAGCCCTGCTCCAACATGCAGATTATGCTTCTCATCATTTTTGCTGATGGGCACTAAAATATCTGGACAACAGCAGCAGTTGGACAAAAATCTGTGAACCTGAAAGGTTAAAAATAAAATTAATGCCCATTGTGTTTGGTGGAGAGACCATTCCTGTGTACTTTGGTGTTGTTTTCCAACTTCATTTGTCTTTCATCCTCTGTTAGTCCCTTTTCTTTTTGACAGAAAAAAAAATAATCCTGAGGGCAAACTTCTAAATAACACAAATGATAAAATAAATTTAAAGGGCCCAGGTCAAGGAACAGGCTCTGCTCACTCACCTCCACTGACAGAAAGTAAGTAGGCTGTGTTCATCCAAAGAATATGAGATACCTTTCTCTCAGGAGAATTATTCATTGGATTTGTACAGTAAATTTTGTCTGTCTAAAGCGGCTCCCATGACTTGAGCAGTTCCTTCCAGAAAGGAAAAACAAAGCAGAAAAATCCCCATTTAGAGCCACACTGGGCACCTTTCTCATGCCATTACTCTATAGCCCTAAAAAATTCCTTTGTATGTTTTTTGTTCTCTAACTGCACTTTTGTTGTTGTTTGGTGAGGAAATGCTGAAGCCACATCAGAAAAACTGCTCATGTGTTCTGGGCATTCTGTAAGAGATATTAAACATATTCTGCAGGAGTTTTAATGGGAATTGAAAGGCCTAAACAGGCTCCTCCAAGCAAGTCCAAAATCAGTTACTGTGGGGGAAAAGAATCAATGGTTAAGGAAGAGTCTAATTTACTACTTTTCAGCACTTTTGTTTGCTCTCCTTTCTTAGGCAAACATGAAATCAGAGAAAGAAAATCTATAATGCACCCAGGCTGGGATATTTTAAATGCTGTTTGAAAGCAAAGTTGCTGGTGAATTCCAACAAAAAGTATGGTACAGTATTTTTTTTTAATTCTGTGATGAGTCTCATCACTATTAGAAAGTAGAAGGATTCAATTGAAAAGCTGATGGACACCAAGATTTAATATCTGTGATAATTAACAACACATTTAACAATAGTGGGAGAGCAACTACAACTTTCTATAGAATTTAATATCCTCCCAGCTCCTTTGTAGGAGCTCCAATTTCCTTTCTGCTATACATAATCAACAAATTTTATTGGTTCATCTGTTATTATAATGTCCCTTCAATATGGAGTAAAAAAGAATCAATATCAGAACAACAATAAACAAAAAAAGGGTCAGGATCAATCATACACGGGAAGTTAATGTTCACTTTACATCTGTGTCTATGTTTGGCTTTTCTTTACCACTGTAAAAACATGGGAAAAAAAGGGTTTGAAATATGAGCTGCACAGACTATCCATTAATACTTTGACTTCAAAGATTCCCCAAGAATGCAATGGTTTAGTATCACTACTATATGATTAAAGTTCAGTTCTGCAAACTTCAGGAGAAAACCTCTCTACAAGTGTATAAAGTCCATGGTATCTATGCACAATATATGTTATTGTATATAATAATATATATTGCTTTATCATATATAATAATATATATTGCTCTATTATGTATGAATTATATATAATAAAATGCAGTTTGTATATGCTTTATATAAAGTATATATAGTAGCAGCTGCAGCACAGGAAAAAAAGTTTAAAATAAAAATTTTAATCAATATATCATTCAAACAAGTATTTAACTTTAAGGGTCTGAAGTGAAGCAGCTGCAAAAGGAGTCTTAGAAGAGATATTGGGAAGGAACTGTTCCCTGTGAGGGTGGTGAGGCCCTGGCACAGGGTGCCCAGAGAAGCTGTGGCTGCCCCTGGATCCCTGGCGGTGTCCCAGGCCAGGCTGGATGGGGCTTGGAGCACCCTGGGACAGTGGAAGGTGTCCCTGCCCATGGCAGAGGGGTTGAATTAGCTGCTCTTTAAGGTCCCTTCCAACCCAAATTATTCCATGATTCAAGCTTCATTACCCAGCTTGGCTGGGAATTTGGTACAGGCTCTTCCTGAAGGGTAAGGTTGACCCTTTGCATTTATTTCTTGGCAGCAATGCAATAACCAATGTTATTAATGGTATCTTTTTTGTACCAAGAGCAAAACTGAATTTGCCAGTACAAAAAATCAAATCCTTTTGTTGGGATAACACCCATGCCACCTATTTTCCATTGCATAAAATTACAACAGCAATAAGATGGGTCTGAGATGTGTAAGAATAATTTGATACAATAACTTAATGCAGATATTTGGACATTAGTTTTGGTTAAACAGAAAGGCTGAATGACTACAAATATTTTTAGATGTTTCTAAAGACGCATTTTTAGAAGTATCTCAAGGCTGCTTTCATTTTTCCCTCATATTTGAAATTTCCCAGATGAGGATTCCATTTGTTTGGGATACAGTTTTGTCTGTCAGGAGGAATTTGTGCAGCAAACTGGAGAGGAAGAGCAGGGAATGGTTTGTAACTGGGCATTGGGAGTATGACTGAGGTGTGGAACACATGGACTGTGAATTAGATTATTTATAGTGCAGTTTACAGTAATTTGTGGCTTTTGAGTGTATTTCAAGAGTCACAAATCAAAAAAGTATGAAACATCCTTCTATATAGCTGTCAAAGCAAAGTGAATGATATTTAACAGTTCTTTTGACATTCTACAGAAAATCAGTATTTTGGAAGCTTCAGAACATAAGTTTAAAGCTCTACTTCTTACCTATGTTACATAAAAATGTATAAATAGATTTTTTTTGTTTAAAAAGAATAGAATAAAAATTTGTTCAAAAGGTAAAAAAATCCTGCAGCTAATTCAAGCAGTAGGAACAAAGCTGAGGTTTTTTATAAACTTATTAAAAATATTAATTTTGTAATTATATGAACAATGCATATCATTGTTGAAGAGCTAACAAATATAGGATAATATAGGGTCATGTTAAAAGAGTGCGTTTATTATCTGAGATTATTTTAATAAATTAAATTTATCTTTCGGATAATGGGAGTCTAAATTGATGTCAGAATTATGAAGCTCAACTAAATGTTACCCTTCTGGAATAAGTAACTTCATTGGTGGCTGCTCAAATATAGACAAATCCTATCTTTCTTATTCTTTAAAAAGAATTTCTGGAGAAAATTTTGAAGTATTAGCTTTCAATAGTAAAATCATTAAAAGGCCTTCAAACATTTTGGGTTTAAATATTTGGAATTGTTAAGCTTGATGGTCATTGAAGTCCAAACTGAAGTTTTTAAGGAAAAGGAATTAACTGTTTCCTTGGAAGACTGAAAGGAATAAATGGACAAATGTTGGATCTGGGAAAAGCTGTCTGGGAGTTTGGTGACATCTTTTCTTTTTTTGTGGTAGTTTTTGGTGTAAGTAAATTCTTTAATTTCTGTGAAGATGTAGGTGAAAAGATTTATTACAGAGAATGCTCAGGTATTGTTCAAGGTAAAAATAGAAAAGCTCCAACTTTATGTCCCTTTTTTCAAGATTGCATTTCAAAAGAAAAAAAAGAAAAAGAAATAAAAAAGCAAATCAGGTTCTAATGAACACATGATAAATTAGATAACTTTAAAAGTGAGCTAAAAATCAAGATCTGGGGGGTTTTCCCCCTTCTGTTTTCATGTGAATCCCTGGGTGCTCTTGCTGCATTTGTGCTGGGTCAGTGGTGACAAAAGCAGGACTAATGAGCACAGTGAGGTGGTTACAGAGTATGGGAGATGTTGGGGATTTTTCCTTCTTTAGAGGTTCTATTTCCTCTTGCTGAGACAGTGCCTGACCCTTGCCCAGCCCCACCCATGCGCCAAATTTCCTTTCTGCTTCTGTGACCTTAACTTTGATCCACAAAGCCCCACCAAAATGAAAGTAAAAGCCTAAAACGTGGCAGATTCTAATGACTGTTGGTTTTATACAAATGATCTTAGTAACAGAATGTTTGAGGATTCTTTCTAATCCCACACAAAACTACTCAGGGCTGTCGAGAGAAAAGCATTTGATTTCAAGCTTCTTGTGTTTAATACTATAAATTCTTACTTTGTTCTGTTTTCCCCCTGGTATCTGGCTGTAAGTATGAAAGGATATCTGTGTAAATATGTGTACCTGAAAAAAAAAAAAACCCAAACCTGCAGACCTTTAGGAGGGGTTAGTGAGAGAAAATCTGCAGCTTCTCTGATGATAACGAGCAAGAAGCTCCAAAGCTCTGTGGCTGCTATCCTGGTCTCTGCAGAATGTTCTTCCTTCTGGTGAGAACAAAGAGAACTGAAGCTGAACTAGAAGAGGATTTGCTAGAATTTTAGAATTTATTAGCAGAGCTGGCTGGAAAAGCAAAGTGAAGGTTGAGAGAATCCTCAGTCTGCATTAAATTGGGTCTTTTGGTGAAGAAAAAAAATCCTAAACTTACACAAACTCCCAGGACAGCCAATAGTCCAAATATTGAAGCATGTGCCTCAATCAGGATTCAAGTCCTTGTCCCATTTGCTTTAAAGCAAATTCACCCATTCTGAATGTCCACATCCACAGGAACCCTCCATACTCCCACCAGGGTTCCCCTGAAAACTGTTCTTCCCAGAAATCCCAGCCAGAACTTGCAGTGAAAGTGTCATTGAAATGAGGCAATGTTTGACACTTTGGTAATGTCTAAAACAAATTACATTAAAAAAAATATATATATACAAAATATATACATATAAATATATATGTATACAGAATATATACATAAAAATCATCTTGGTGTATTTATATAGGTATTCTTGTATTTTAAAATACTTCCATTTCACAAGTAATTTCCACAACAGTTTCAGTTACTTTCATTTGTATTGTCAGCTGGATCCTGGGACAGGAATTTTTGGGTTACTTGTATGTACATTGAGGTTTTTTTATGAATTGCACTATCATTCACTAAAATCCCTTATCTCCATTGCTGAACTACAGATGCTACAATCAGTCAAGGAGATTATTAGAGATTATTGTGATAATGTCTAATTTAACTGGGCTCCCTTGAGCTGGTTAAACACTCACAGGGGAGAAAGGAAGAGAGGAAGAGGAAGGTGGGAAGAGATGTGTTTTTTGAGGAAATGGTTTCTGTTATTCCACCTGGTTTTGATACTGATGTTTCCCCAGCACAGCTACTAAAATGCAGATATTGCTGAATGAATAATAAAATAGATGTCATATTTCTGCTTTTGGGAATTAGTGTGTCTTTTCAAGTACATGTTAGCTATAATGAGGCTAAAGATTAAAACATTAATACCCTGGTTTTCCTTTCAAATAAATCAAAGATACCCATTGACTTACAAAAATCCGGCTTTTAAAAAATCCTTTCAAGCAGAAGGTTTGTAGGAGCTTTTCCTGTGATGTTGCTTGGTAGATCTGGCCTAATAGAAGGGGAAGCTATTTAATATAAGTAACTACTTGTCTTTGAAATTCAAATTGGGAATCTGTGTCCCCCATTGCTGCACTGTTTTTCCCCAGCTCTCAGGGGAAATGGCTACAAAATGGTGGGAGGGTGCCTTTTTGGCTCATTCCTGGCTTTGACAGGTTAAAAAAATAACCATACTCTTTTTGAAAGACCGGAATTTCCCAACCATTAATTCTAATATGTTAATAATAAAATGGGGGGTTTTTTTGTTACCATAGAAAAATTGAGTAGGTTTAAATTTTTTTCATTTTTTTTTTTTTAGGACTGGTTGTTTTAAAGATATCTGAAGATTGTTACTTATTCTGTGTGACTTGTGACATGGCAATTACAGATGATTGGATGCCAGAAACTCCTTGAAATTACTGTCAAAGCCTTGAAATTACTGTCAAGGTTTGACATCTCAGGACTGTTTCTTGGAAGAGGTGGTGGAAAAAGCTCCTCAAGATGGTGTGAAATCACAAATATCACAGTGACTGAAAGAAGTGGGGCACTGTGTTGCATAGAATTGAGAAAACAATATGAGATGAATTTCTGCAAGCACATTTCGAGGCTGAAATAATAGGGATGGTTGTACATGGGGGTGGCAATTGTTAGCAAACCTTACCATGGATCCACTTCTCTATATAAAAAATATTAATCAGTTTTCTTACAGATGGTACCTTGTCCAGTTATGAGCAATTCTACATTGGCCAAAAATGGAGAATGAGCAGTATCAAGGGTTAGCTCAATGGGCAAAAGCATCAGCTGATTTACAGAGAAATCATTTACTCTACCCACCATGGCAGCTATTTTGAAGGATGTGAATGCAAACCTTTCTTCTGAAGAAGCAATTTGATGAAATCTGCAGCAGTAAAGGACACTTCAGCCTGATCTTCTCAGGTCACTGTTTGCTGCCTCAAGGTGTTATTGCAATTTGGACAAACCACTCTAAACCAAGGTACCAAATTGATTCAGGTTAAAACTCCCTGCTTATCCCAAGTGCTATTTTTAATCTAGATTATTTCTTTTCTGTTTCTTTTTTTTATTTTGTTTTTCTTTTTTTCTTTGTGGTGGTGTTATTTCAGGGTTTTTTTTTCCTTTTTATTTCTTTTATATTTAACTTATGAGTAATAAGGGTTGTATCTTCAGCTCAGGGTGAAAATGACAGACTGGCAGCAACCCATAGAAGTAATTTCAGAAGATGCCTGAATTGCTGAGACCAGAACCTATTCAAAGCACCACCTTGAAAACCTTTTCTCATAATTATTGCACCTTTCTCTGCACACACACCTATAATTATAAACTAACAACAGAGTGGTAACAACCAATTATATTATTCCTAGAATTAGACTGATGAATGTCCACCAGATTTTCTTTAAGAAAGCAAGGAAGATTGTTAAGAACTCATCTATCAATCTACATTATTTTTCGTTTTCCCCAATTTTTTCGGAAAAAACCCAAATTTTTAAAGGCTGCTCAGCTGGGAAATCAGTAAAGTAAACGAACCCATCAGATGCTTTTAGCTGGGAGAACTTCATTCAGTTTTCCACCTGTAGATGAAAGTACTTATTTCAACCACTTAAATAGGGCCTTAGGATGCAAAATCCTGTTGCCATCTCTGCCTTATTTCCTCTCTTTGTGTATTGTCAGTTGTTTCCTGTATTAAATTATTTATCTTATCATTAAAAAATTTTCTGTGTGCCACAGAAGCAGAAAATCAGCAGCAGAGTGTAAATTCCAGCATTCTTTTTTTAATTTCTCCATGCACTACATTTTTTTAATTACAATCTGTTTTATACTATTTCCTTTTCAGTCCAGTTTTTTATATGATCTTCTCTCTCTCCATTCATGCAATTAACATTTTCTGCTCTCAGTAGCTTGAGGTTTTGCATTCTTTTCTGGCCTGTCTTCAATTAATTGTGGATGTTCTTCATTCCCTCTTGGTTGCTATATTTCCTACCACATAAGAATCTCTGATTACAATGAAAGTGTGCAGCAGTGAATCATTGCTCCTGTCACTGTTGGGTCTATTCTCAGCCTGCTAAATATCCCAATTTTTATTTCTGGGTTGATCCTGGAATTACTTACTCACAGCTGGCTCTCAGCTGAAATCAGCATTCCAGTCCCCACCATCAAATCTTTCCTTCATCCATTTCTCCCTTCCCAGAAGGAAATTTATGCCATTATAAGTCTGAAATCTTCTCAATACTAAGATGAACCTAATGCATTCTCAGTCATTTCTTTAAGGTCGAGCACTTTGAATAATAAATGAAGTAGATGAAAACAACAGGAGTCTCAGTGATGGGGATTTCAATCCTTTTATCATGAATTCCACTTCTCTTCAAATGAAATTTAACATTTACCATGAGAAAATCAAATTCATACGGACAATAATTTATAGCCTCCTTTGGATGTATTATTAATGGCTTGAAAAACTTCACTAAGTCAATTCCACAAGAATTATACTGGCAAAGAGGAGGAAATAGGTAGGGATTAACAGCTACTTTATATTTATCAAATTAAAACTTGATGATAATGACAGCAGAGCATATCATAAATAACTCAGAAAAAACCAAGTTCTTTTGTATTATCATCATTCCAACCAAAATATTCTGTGAAAATTAAGGACAATAATTTATCGCGTTTCTTAAAAATGACAGACTGGAAAAGCAGGTTCCTCCCAAGTAAATTCCCACTGGTATTTTATTAAAACAGCAACAATTTTCTTGCTCGAGCATGGAGTTCAACATTTCAAAAGTATGCACTTTGAAATGGATTGGGTCCTGGGGAAGAGCCCTAAGGATAAAATTGGGATCCAGGCCTTTGTCATGGTTTTTTAGATTTCTTTTCTCCTTGCCCTCCCTTGTGAATGTCTGGGAACTCTGAACAAATACAAGATATTTAAAGGCAATGAGGATTATACAGGATCTGTAGAATTTTCTGTTTCACAAGGCTGTATGAAACAAAACATCAGTAGAACAAAAATGTTATTTTCTGCTCCTTTGTAGATTTTATTTCAACTTTACTCTTGGGGAACAAATATCTTAATAAGCAAAATCTTCAGTCTCTTTGTAAGAGTCTGCATTTTCCAATTGCTTTAAAAGGACCAATTTAAATCTCTTAAATCATCCTCTTTCAGCTAGCATCACACCAGGATTCAAACTGTCAAACTTTTCAGGATAATTATATGTTAACTGGGATTTTTAAAAATCATTTCGCTGCATTTGAGTTCAGTTTATTATAACTGCGTTTCTTCTGAAAAAAAACCCCACAAACCACCAAAACTGTGCCATTTAAATGTCTCTAATTCAGCTTCTGAATGTTTTCTTTCCACCAAAAATTGTCTCAGTTAAGTTCTGTTTAATGATGACCAGTGGAGTGTAAGGAGGGCTTGTGGTATAGCACAAAGCAGTGGATAGAATTGTTGAATAATTTAAGATCTCTCTGGTCTGTCATGTCCAAAATAGTGGAGAAAAGGAGGTTCTCTGCAGTTCTATGCAGGTTAATGCATTGTATCCATAAGTAAAGTATATTTAATAAAAAAAGAATTTTTATAAGATCAATACACTTTTTGTCATAGATAAAAAATGGAAAGATCTGTTAACTATCTAAAAAAATTTGGGGAGAAAGAGAGTGGCTGAGGTATTTTAAAATGAAGGTGCTGGAAATTTTATTAACATTTATTTTTTCTTACTTCTAGGTTGTAAGTGTTGGTATAATGTAAAGCAAAGAGAAAAGTATGGATGTCTTTGATGTGATTATTAACATGGAAAATGCTGCCCCTGCAAAGAGAAGAAATTGAGATTTTTCTACAGATCTCAGAAATTCAGGTCTGATGTTGGTATTTTGAAGACAAAGCAAAATGAAAATAGAGAAAACAGAACTGAAGACATAACATGCATCTCTTTAGCTCTTTTTTCTAGCACTCTCATTCCTTGCAGTTTTGCCTCTGGAGAAAAACACTTGTCCAAGGACTTTATCACTTGCTATGCAAGATATTGAATTTAATTGCATTTCTGGTCTTGATTTCACAGGCAATATTGCAATAAGAAATGCTTTGCTCACTTTATCCAACATACCTGAGCTTTTGGCACATTTTCTGAGGTTTTTTGTGATGTATCAACAGATATTTAAACAAATTAAGAGCAAGGCAAAAGGGATGCTGGAAACAGTAACATCAAAGCTTACATTCCAGGGTTTTCTTCAGGATTCTATTTAAGCAAACAGAAATTCAGATCTGGTCTCCTCTTTAGATTTTCCAGTTCTAAATGTGTTTTTAAATCGCAAAATCTTTAAATATACCCCAAGATCACAGGGTTGAGTGGGAAAACAAGGATCAAAAATGTCACCTTAATCAGTTAATCCATGTTGTCATATTGTTATTTGAGCAAACTTTGACTTGACTTGCCAAAAAGCACTTAAATGTAAAAGGTAGAAAATCCTTTTCTCACATTTTTTTTTTCTTTTTTATGCATTTATAAAAGTTTTCCTGAGCAACTGTCTCTAAATGACCCTGCTTGAGTGGAGGGCAGGACCAGCTGAACTCTGAAGGTCCCTCCCAGCCTCAACCTTTCTCTGTGATTCTCCACTTTCTTCAAGAAATTGAATTTCTTACGTTGTCCTTCCTGCTGGTGATGAATTAAGAATGAACAATTTCAAAGCTCTCTCATATTCCTTCTCTTAATCTCTCTTGAAAAAATAAAAGAAAATAACATTTTGGCATGAAGTTGCTAAAATTCAAAGGCAGTTAAGCTGTTGCAGGTCCAGATTGCATCCTATCAATCAAATTAAGTCCTTCATTTCACAGCACACCCAGTACTGGCAGCAATATCCTGCAGGATGGCCCAGCCCTGCACTGCAGGATGCCAGCACAATTCTGGGTTGAGCTATGCTTGAAAGATCTTCTGGATGTGAAAATCCCACAAAATTGCTGGAAATTGGGTTTTTGGGTTTTTTTTTGAATTATATATTATTTTCCTGGAATAGTTCATATTGAGGGGCAGTGGTGGTGGACAGTATGAAGTGTGGGATACACAAAGGTGGTATTGTCCCTGAAACAGGAATAATGATAAGCTATTTTCTCAACTTTGCTGTTTCTTTCTGTCTCTACCCCTCTCTCCAGTATGGTCACATTTAACATGTACACATCTTATTTAATCAATGTGGGAAATGGGTGTATAGAAAATTCTCAAAGCCTGGCAGAAGGCTTACACAGTGTGCATCTGTATGCAAACCTTGAGATAAGAAATGCTGATTTAAAAATGCCATGGAACAGGACAGACAGACATTGCTGAGAGAGAAATGGAACTAGAAACAAGTTTCAAAGGGTGGGCTTGCAAAAAAGACTGGATACTTTGGAGAAATAGAACTGTGACAGATGCATTGTAGTAAAATCCATGAGTGGTAATTTCAGATTGATTGGCTTTAAGGCATTTACAGCATGGTGTGGCTATAAGTGTTTCTACAGGCCAAGAAACACTTCTAATGTGTTGTAATTAAGAAATAGTTGGCTTCTGATTGTGATGGCATGAATTATAATATCTGTATTGTCTCACCCTCCTCATGAGACTGAAAATGGAATAAAAGTTTTTAAAATGCCCCATCACTGGATCAGAAAAGGGAATAATCTGACAAATCCTGATATGGAGTTGCACAGATTCTGCTCTGTGGTGTCTCATAACAGCACCAGCAGCATCACAAATTCACAAAGATCCCAGAACTGTGGGAGCTGCATTTCCTCAGTGGAGATGAAACTACTGGAACCTGAGCTCTGACATTGGGTTGACACATCATTAGGGATCCCTCACTCCCCTGGGCTGCAGAAGGCCTGGCTCAGCTGTCAGCTTTTCCTGTCCTTGTGAAGCTTTGCATCAAATTGGGAGCAGAAACCTTAAAATTGTGGTATTTGCTTTGGCAGAGCATTTCCATGTGGCTCAAAGTTTAACAGGGCACCTCTGCTGCTCTTGCAGCCTGTTTTTTTTTTTTTGATGGGAAGTAATAGAGCTAATCCTGCTATAAAATTGCTGAGTATATCTGATTATTAATTATGTTTTTAAAA
This sequence comes from Melozone crissalis, assembly GCF_028551555.1. Taxonomy (NCBI): domain Eukaryota; kingdom Metazoa; phylum Chordata; class Aves; order Passeriformes; family Passerellidae; genus Melozone; species Melozone crissalis. The sequence continues at coordinate 7,702,854 of NW_026535823.1, read as the reverse complement.
CAGGCATAAAAAGAGAAAGGTACCTGTAATTGCCTGTCTGCACATGTGCTGTAATTACCATAGGATATAAAGAACATTAAAAATTGGACTTGGAATGTGGCGTTATATTCCAGCATGCAGCATAGCAAAAAATGAAAAGCTTCCCAGCCCTCTGTTCCTTCATAATCTTGAATAAATGTCAAAATTCATATCACACTACAGTTCTTAAGGGAGATACTGGGCTCAGGGATGTGGGTCAAGATGGCCTCCCAACCAAATCCTTCTTTCTTGAATATCACATGTGGAAAAATATTCTTTGTCAAACATGGCCTTTGTGTTCCTATATTGGTCCCAGTCAAAACTGACTGGGATGAGAATCTGTGGATATTTTTGACGGCAGGGTTAGATGGGATATTGAGAAGGAATTCCTCCTTGTGAGGGTGGCACAGGGTGCCCAGAGAAGCTGTGGCTGCCCCTGGATCCCTGGAAGAGTCCTAGGCCAGGATGGACAGGGCTTGGGGCAACCTGGGCTAGTGTAAGGTGTCCCTGCCCATGGCAGGGGTGGCACTGGATGGGCTTTGAGGTCCCTTCCAACCCAAATTATTGTGAGTTTCCATGATTTTGAACCTATGTAACCATGCTCTGAGAAGAAAACACAATACCCCAACCCTTGAAGACCCTTTGGCTCTACTGTAAATATTTATGTGAGCATTGCCTACATTTTGTTGCCTTAAATTGACACTGTGGCAAAAAAAAAACCTCTGGGAAATCCCAGGAGGCAGAAGTTGGGGTGAGAGTTAGGGTTATCACCCCAGAGACCCATTCAGACCTGGGATACATTAGGTGCCCAGAGGGGTTTGTCCCAGAGTGGGAAATGGCCCAGCAGAAGAGTGGCACAAGGAAAACAAAAGTCTGTCCAGAAACAGGGAGAAGAGAGCCCTCATATTTGTGCTTTGAAATTCTGTTAGAGGCCTGAAATTCTTCAAAATTATGTTTACATGTTCTTCACCATGAGGAACATCTGGAGTGGGCTCTTTGTCATGAAGGCCCTTTCAGCTTCCCAAATGGACCTGGAATGGGTGGGCAGGTCAGAGGGAACGGCCTCAGGCTGGACCAGGGGAGGCTCAGGTTGGACACCAGGAGGAATTTCTGCATGGAAAGGGTGCTCAGGCCTTGGCAGGGGCTGCCCAGGGAGGTGTTGGAGTCCCCATCCCTGGAGGTGTCCCAGGAAGGCCTGGATGTGGCACTCAGAGCTCTGGGCTGGGGACTGGACTCTTCCCCAGTCAATCCCTAATTGATTCTGGGATCCTGTAAGTTTGGGGAGGACTGTTGAGTTTAATGAATTCAGTTGTTTAAAAAATTAGAATCTGTGAGATGTCAACCCAGGAATTACCACCAAGGGGGATTAGCTGTTGTTTGTTTATTCCTTCAGAAACTGTCTGCCAAAATGCTTCCACCATATCCTTGGAGTTTGGGACAGCCAATGTCCAGCCTCAAGCTGTGCTGATAAACTATGAAATAAAGCTAGAGGTAAGAGTTCTCCTTAAAACCATAAAGAATTACCCTTAAGGTTTTTTTTCTACCACTTCTTTTCACTCCATCGTGCTTCCAATACTAAGCCCAAGACAGAAATCCACTACCTGAAAACACTTAATATCAAAGAAAATAGAAACTTACTCTGCCATTTGATTTTTGATCACAGGCTACAAACACTGCTGCTGCTTTGTGTGATAAATCTGTGATAGCTCAGCCACTCTTTCCAGTCTTTTAAAACTGCAATTCTTTTCCATGTAGGCTTTTCACATCTCATCTAAAACTGTAGCAAAGCAAGGAATTTGCTCTTCAACAGCCAGGGTCTAGTTTTAAGCCCATGTGTATGTGCATATATTTTTATCTTAATTTATATCTTTATATTTTAATATTAAAAAATATTATATCATAAATATAATGGACGTATTTATGTTTTAAATCTAAATTTTATTTTTAATTAATTATATTCTGTAATTAATAATGTAATAGTTTGATAATTTTATTTAATAAGTTATTGAATAATTTATATTTATATCTGTATTTATATTAATATAATATAATATAATAGTATAGTATAGTATTATATTAATATATTATCTATAACATTATCATATACATATAAATATAAATATGATTATAGATATAAATATAAATAATATAAGTATAAATGTGATTTAAATATAAATATATTATTGGGATATTTATGAGATTTTTGGGGAGGTTTTTGGGGGTATTTTTGGTTTTTTGGTTTTGTTTTACATGTGTATATAGTTGTGATTCCTGGTGTTGAGGATGGGGTGGCCGCTCCAAGGGCACTCTGCCTGACCAGATGAGAGTCATACATTGTTCTGCTGACCTCTGAGGATCCCAAATTGTGTTTTCATCACTTTCACCAAAAGCAAAGGTGTCTCTGCTCACTGCTCATCCAGCTCCTGAACTGGAGCTTCCTTATTCATCCACTGACAGTTGATATGCTGGGTACAGATAAGCAAAACCCTCCAATTCTGTTACTGTAATAATAAATCTCAGTGCCAAACCCCAATCTTCACTCCTGCATGGTATTTTATGATATTGCCTTTCTGTCTCCTTGATGAATAAGCCAGCACAGTTTCAAAGGAATGGAACTTTTGTGAGGTTTTTTTTTTCCTCACAGAACCCTAGATTTTCAAAATATGCTGAAACAACACACACATTCATCTTCTGGAAAGCTTCTTCTCTTTAAATAATGCTGGCAATTAACTGAAACCTTCATGTAAGAGGCAACAGGTCACTAAAGATTAATAGAGGTTTATATTTCTGAGGGGAGATGGATAAAAAAATCACTTTGGAAAACCTTTTGTTAACCTAATTTTATTTTTAGTTGTGTTGTTTGTTTTGGGGAGGGGTTTGTTCTGTTGGGATTTTTTTTATTCTTTGGTTTGTTTGTTTTTTATGCCTGGGCATAGTAAAAAGAAGTTTCTCTTGTGTAGGTCACCACATGTTAAAATGTAGTTTTTAGAGTTTTTACTAAGCCTCTTTAAGAGTTTCAGTGTTATCAGCAGGTTTCCTCTATGGTTTATGAGACACATCTTAACAGGGACTCTTGGTGCCAGTTTATGAGGGATTTTCACAAGGCTGACACATTGCAACTGCAAAATCAGATTTTCACAATAGGCATTTAGTATTTTCTTTTACTACCTCTTAGCATGTTTTCTTTCATCAGTAAATAGAGCTCTATAAAAGCCTGTGTTTATGTCTTTAATCTGAATTCTTTGCCATATAAAGCCAAACACTGGACAGCTAAATGAAAGGAAATTAACATGGCTGTAACTGTTCTTATCTACAATTTGTTTTTCTTCCCCAGACAATTGCAGAGAACACATCACAAAAACTTACATATATAATTTTTGTCTACAAAGCTGTGCATATCCTTAAAATTATTTATATTTTCCAGCTAAGTTGATGGTTGAAGTCAAGATATGAATTTAAATGCAACTCAGTGGTTTTGAGTCGTATGTGAGGAGATCCAAACAGTGAAAACTCTGGTGAAGAGATGAGGGAATTTTCCAGAACTCCAGTTCTCATTTTGTGAGAGTAGGTTTGGTTGTTTCACCCAACACTGCTGTATTTTATATTTGTGGCTCATCATTTCGTACATTGTTGTGAAGGACCTCTGGCTCCTCAGGACAAAGAGGATTCTGCTGTCTTGACCTCATTTTGCTGTGGCTTCCCGGAGAAAAAAGGGAATATTGTTCAATTTCCACTTGCCAGCCTTCTTTCCTTCTGCACTTTTCATTTGATCAGAGATACTACAGCATTTGTGGGGTTTGATTACAGGATATGTCTCTGTATTAACATAACATTACACCATTCTGCTGAAAACAAAAGACTATAAAAGTAACATAAATTGTATCCAGGTTATGATAAAAATCAGGCCATTAAACCCAAAGTGTGACACAACATCAACTAAACTTATTGCACAATTAGGAAAAAAAAGGAGATTAAAACCAGAGCTTATCTCTTTTGAACAAGCTCTGTTGTGGAGTCTGAACCTTTTGTGTGAAGTTCCAACCATGGAATCACAGAGTCATGATGGGAAAATGTGGGAAATGGATTTGTAAAGATTTTTTTTTTAATTTGATATAAATTTTACACAGTTTTGTAAACTTTACAATACCTTTATTATAACCAAGAAATGATTTAGCTTCTGATAGAATGGTGTTGAGTTTTGCATCTCTTGTGTCTCAGTACTCATCAAGACTGATAATGGAATAAAATCTTTTAAAATGCCTGAGTTGCGCCATCTCTGTGAAAGCCAAGAAAACCAACAGGAAAAAGCCTCCAAGACCACTAAGTTTGACTTGGACTGAGCAGCACCATGTGGAGGAAGCCTCTGTCAGGCAGAGCTTCATAGTTAAAATCCTTCCAAAACTTCTCCGGTTGATCTGGGACTATTTTCCATCCAGAAGAACTGCTGTTGCTAAAAGAGCAAGCAAGGGTTTGGGAATGCAAAAGATTCTTTTCCATCATTTTGGAAGTGCCTTCAGTATGAAATCAGAGTTTGTGGATGTGGCACCGGTGCACTTCTTACACACTAAATCTGTTTTCCTCCTATACCTCAACCCAAATTCCCCCAAGTGCTGAGTTTGTCATATCACATACCAGAGAGGAGAGAGGCATCACCTCATTGAATATACAGTTGGAATTAATTCATTCATCTCATTAGTGAGCATACTTTTATCTTTGCATTTTTTTCATCAGTTCTAGAAGGTTTTTTTGCTGATTTCCCTGTAGTGCTGCTGCTCATGGTAACATAATCAAATGCCTTATGATGAGATGTTTCAATACTACCTAACTACTTTCTCTGGGATTAATGGTTAAGATTAAATCTCATTATGTTTATAGTTTCTTACTGGTATTTTTTCTTGATTAAAGTGTCAGTTAAAATAAAAAAAAAAAAAAAAAAAAAAAAGTTAGATATTGAGAAGCATCAATATTTCAGTAACCAGCCAATATAACTTCCTTTTGGTCATCTAGGTATTTTGAAAATCTCCCCTGAACTCCTTAATCAAGGGAAATGAACCCTACAAGGAAAAAAGTAGAAAAAAAGAGATCTGATCCTTTTCATCCAGTGATATAATTTACACTGTAAAGAGGGTATAAACTCTGTCCTTTTCAGACCCCTTTTGCTGAAAGACACAGAAACACAGAACCAAAGACTGTCCCAAGTTGCAAGGAACTCACAAGGATCATGAAAGTCCAACTCCTGACAGAAGTTTCATTATAAATGTTGTTATCACATGAATAGAAGTTAATTGAATTATATCTCCTAACTAGTGTGTGTTTCAGCGTTTAATCCCCTATAATCAATGAAATGTTGCTCAGGAATCACTTGTTACAGGATTTCAGACAGATACTAAAGATTCCAAGCTAATTTAAAATAGTTACAAATAGTAAATCCTCTTCTATAATACAATTGTACTATATTTACAACTATATATATGTTATATGTTATGCATATATGTATATATGTACAACTATAATACAAAAGTTACAAATATTAAACCCTCTTCTAAGGACAAAACATAATTCAGTGTAGACAGCAACCCCTTCTTCCATCCAAGCTTGGTGGAATTGTGAAAACACTTGGAAAATAAGAACTTGTGGTTTATAAACAAAACCATGCACAAGCCACGTGCAAGAAATATATGCATAAGATATACAGTCATAACAGAATCACTGAATCACAGAATTCCAGAGTAGTTTGGGTTGGAAGGGACTTTAAAACTCATCTGGTCCCTCTGCCTTGGGCAGGGACACCTCCCGCCATCCCAGGTTGCTCAAACAGCAATTCTTGGCAGAGTCTTTTTGCACCCTGTGGAATCCTTATTACAGATAAAGTTTAGAGTACAAATTTATGTCAAATTCAGCAGGCAAAAGCAGATTTTTTAAATTTTTTGAAAAGGAAGCAGAATACTCTCGAGATATGGAGTGGAGAACACTCAAGTTTAATCCTGCTGCCCCAAAAACCTGCAGGATGAGTTTTACCCCCAGGGTTAGCTTGTAGATGGGTATTGGAAAGGCAGCACTGAGCAGCCCAGGCAGCACAGGATGTGTGGTTGTGCTGCAGGGAAGCTCCCAGCAAGCTGCTGGGGGTTTGCTGAAGTGACAGCACTGCAGAAACATCACCCAGCTCTGACAAAATCATCTCAGAATTCAAGCAGTTGCAGCCAATAAAGCTGCTCATGTGAGTCACCACAGCAAAACTCTAAAAACACAGCTCAAAAGTAGTAATGGATTAAGTTAATCAAGTTTTTTTTTCCCTTTGGTCATTTTTGCAGCTGAGTTATTTATAGATGTGCTGATTAAACTATTCAATATCTGATATATGTCAATGGTATCAAAAAAGCTCTGTGTTTACCCTTGCATATAGGCAGAAAGGAATTCTGTCAGCCTTGAAAAGCACAGGTGAAAAACAATGGAGACTTTTGAATGGTGGGGAATTAGAGGTTTTGGGTGGAATTGAACACTGTACATGCTCTCAGATATTGCCAGCACCAAGATATTTAGCACAGGTGTTTGTGCAATCATGATGCATTATGCAAATTAACAGTGAACAACGGGCATCCAACAGTTCTGCTTTTATCTTTGAATATTTTATTTTCAATGTAAAGGATTATGGGATGATGTGCCATAAGATACCCATGTAAGAAGCCTTGCTGAGGGGTTTACAAATATTTTTTCATTTTTCAGTTGCTGTATTACTGGGTTTTGTAAGAGACAATTTAGTACACAGAAATGCTACATGGATTTTCACACACTGAATTCAAGCCAAAAATGTTCTTCAGGCTATTGCAGTATTGGCCTTATTCCCCAAATGTGACTTGCAAACATGCAGCTGGAAACAATACAGATGAGAAACAATACAAATGAGTGAAAAATCTTGTCATCCTAACTCCATAATGCTTTTATTTACTCAATTCAGCTGCTTGAGGTTCATTAAAAACACAAAAGAAGTGCCATTGTTTTTTCAAATTTACATCATTCCTAAAAGTCTTTTAGGCATTTGGGAGCACCAGTTTTGATTTCCTTTATAAAAACATCACAAAAAGTTTTACCTTGGTTAAAAACTGTGAACTGCAGTGTCTGGGCTGCTTTAAACCTATTTCAAGTTGCTGATAAACAATATAGGGAATGTATTCCAGTGCAATGTCTGGCACAGGTGAGGGAGATGAGAATGGCTGAGCTTGGTTTCAGGATTCTGCCCTGACAACAGCACAACTGCCCAAAGCTAAGAAGGCAAGGTTTTGAAGGCTTTTCATCACCACAGCACAACTCTGCTCCACCATTTTTGAGTGGCACAATTGAGTTTTGACAGGCTTTGTTCAGCTGGCACAAACTGCATGAACCCCAGTGGCCTCCAGAGGCTTCATTTATTTTGCAAGAACTAGAGCAGTTTGTTTTCATAGAGAATGTTTGTTGTGAGGGAAAATATCCCTCAGCTATCCAATGGTTTTTGTTCTTGCTTCATCCAGCTGCTGGTGAAATGGTGCTGGAAAGGGAAGTTAAGTCTCTAACTCTGCTGTAAGACTCTTTTCTACTTATGGCACTCAGAGTTATTGCTGAATGACACTGCAAACTGCATTTAAATTATCTCAGAACTCTAGAATGATTTGGGTTGGAAAGGACCTTGAAGATCACTTTTTTCCAACCCCCCATCCACCAGACTAGGTTCCTCTTAATAAATATTAGCATGAATATTTTCAATAATTTTCCATAAACCTCCTTAAAACCTAATATTTCCATCTTCAAGTGCATTTAAAACCTCAAGGAAGAGTGTCAGATATATTATAATTGAAATTACTTTTCTTCAAAAAAATGTTCCTGAGCATATTTTGTAGCATTGGGTTGTCAATCTGTGCTGGCTTAGTTTCCCTTGTAGCTTGGAATTTAAAAGATAATTGTCTCAAATTTGGAAGCATAAATCACAAGAAGAAAATTCAGTGGTGCAAGTGTAGACAATTTATTTACACAAACTGTAAATAAATTAAAGGCTGATATAGGTTTTGGAAATACACACATGGAAAAGAGCAGCACACAAAGTAAATTTAGAGGTACGACCTCTTAAGACTGATTTCACAAAGAAAAATATCTGAAATAAAATTAATTACCAGTTGTGGGGGAGGAAAGACAAATCAGCCATGTGTTAGCCTCTAGAATCAAGCTCTAGACAAGGACAGTATATTGAGCACTCATCATTCCCTCTGTTGCTGCAGCAACAGGGGGTGAAATTAGCTTCATTTTAGATAAGGAATAACAATTTGCAGCTCTTCAGTGTTCATTGGTGAATTTACAGAACAGGCAGAGGAGAGAGAGCTGCTTTATCTCCTGCAAGAAAGGGAACCTGGATTTATTATGTTCAACAGTCAGGTGGATTAATGGGAACATAAACTATTCAGAAGTGTAACACTCACCTACTCTCTCAGTTGTTGCTGTTTCTTAAATACTCAACAAACTATAAAGCAATATTTGTTGCAACTTTGCTTGGGAAGACAGGATAAGATTTAATGTTACTGGTGGTGTTATATCAATTAATGCATACAAAATTTAAAGTCCAGAGCCTTAGGATATTCTTTATGAGTGCCTATGGTTCTTCCCCTGATTTCTATCTGAAATTCATTCTTTCTCACATTCTCTTGCCCATTTCTTGTTGTGTCAGCCTGACTTTTCCTTAGTGCTTGCTCTGCTGATGTGTCCAGAGGGGACAAACCACATCCTGGTCATTATATTTACTTTCCTTTGAATTTTTTTGTAACAGCATTGCTTTCTCCTCATTTGAGCAGGAAAAGGACCTGTTTATTAAACAGTCCAATAAACTAATTTACTGTAATTTTGCAACTATTGGATGGAAGACACTGCTGTAAGTTGCCCAGTTGTCATGACTACTGTGGTATAACAATTGGAAATAAGGAATCACTGTTCCAGACCTCTGCCCCAAAAGTCTGAAAGAAAATAGTCATGAAATAAGTTATGATCAATAAACAGGGTGTTTAAACCATGATGAAATAATGAAAAGAGCTGTTATTTTTAAGACCTTATCTACTCTGGTTATAAATTGAAGGTGACTTTCATCCTTTGTGTTAAGGGTATAGTTTCTCTTCCAATCAATATGAAGTTATCCAAATATTGACCCTCTAAAAAATCAGGAGTAGTGGGCTTGAAATACCAGAAATTCTCTCCTCTGAACAGGGTTTTAGCTGAGTCTAAGCTTGCACAAAATTGTTCAGGCTGTGGGCTCTGATGCCTGAACTGAGTGCACAGCAATTTCCTGGACTACCTGTGCAACCAGTGGCACACTGAAGAGGAAAACCAGAGCCTTTCTTCTTTTAGAAAGAGATTTTATGTCAATGTTCCAGTTTTCAATTGCATACAGGGCAGGGCTGTAGGATGAGATTGTTAAGTTCTAGGGAATGCTATTGCCTCTATCTTTCTTATTATTGAAAAAAAACTAAATAAATGAGCAGGGAAATGAATGGAGAGAAAGGAGATTTTCAAATCCAGCAGGAAATTACATGAGTTGTATTCTCTACATGACTGTACCTATGTATGAGGGTAAAAAACTTTGATGTTTTGGACGTAGTGAGTAATTGTGCCTTCCCATTCTTTAAGTGCTGAACTGATGCTTCTGAGATTTAACAGTCTTGTAGAGAAATCAACTTTTCCCCACTGAGGATGTCTGAAGGACATTTGGAAATCTTATTGCTTCAGTGGGTACCTGCATGTAATGTTCTTACAGTGCTTGCCTTAAGCTGCATAACACTTGAGCTTCAACTGGAATCCTTCTAACTTGTTATAGGAAAAAAAAAATCATCAAATGCTGCCTTAGTAATGCTGGAACCTTCAGTAATTATTTCTATTGTAATCTGGTAATTGTGTTTTCTTGGCACATGGAGGGATTAACATCCTGTTAACAGGATTAATATTCCTGTTCCTTTTGTACACTTTCCCCTACATCTAATACCTTTAGAATATTTTTGAAAGACAACATTTCATGAGGCCATAGTTAATCAAAGCATAGGCTTGAGAAAAGTAGAATAAGTGCATTTATTTTTCTCCTACCCTTTCCTCTGCATGTCTTCAGTGTTCAGTATCACAAATAAAAGATTTGTGTCATATGCATTGCCACAGGCATAAATACAGAGTTAAAATTTAGAGAATGCTTGATGTCTGGATAAAAAGGTGCAATTTTATCCTTCACAAAAATATATATACAAGTGTTTAAATGCATGCTGTGAAAGTGAGCCAGTGTAGCACATCCCACATTCCAGAGAATCCCACATGCCAGCTGGTCAAGCTTGACATTTCCAGGGATCCAGGGGCAGCCACAGCTTCTCTGGTACCCTGTGCCAGGGTCTCACCACCCTCACAGGAAAGGAGCTCTTCCCAATATCCAGGTTGACTTTCCTGTTGTATCCACATAGCCCAGCACTAAGGGAGAGTGAGCATCTTTTCTCTTGTGTTTTGGGGTTTTTTCTGTGCCTCTTTTGTTTCTGGTTTCTATGTTTTGCCCTTAATTTCACAATTTCCCAGGTACCTGACCAGATAACCTGGCTGGAATGAACACTTTCACATGCCCTCATCAGCTGGTTCTCATCACCATGTCTCTTACTTGTCAGTCAGGTTTGTGTCCTTGTGTTTATGGTTTCCTGATTTATTTTTTTCCCCTTTTTTGCCTTGAAAAAGGCCCTTGACCAGAAGCCCTTAAAGGAGCATACACTCCCCTTCCACATACCCTCACACAAACTGTTCAGTTTTGTGTTTCATTTCATGTTGTTATGGAAACAACAGGAGTATGAAACAGAACTTAGATACCAGTGCAAGGGAAAAATCATGTATTCATTACTCTGATTACTCTGTGTATCTAGAGTTCCATATGGAACATTCCTGACCCTGTCAAGATATCTGGCAATGAGGATTTGCTTCTGACTTTCGTCCTGACTGAAGTTCAGAATATATTTAGCACTCAGTGGTGATTTTCAAAGCACTGTGCCTGTGATCTCTTTGATTCCACTGCTAATCAATACATGGACTTGTGCTTCTACTAACATTGTGCTCCTGGGATAAGCCTGGGTATTTAAAATAGCAGCAGTTTTCCATTTAGGAGTCTTTGCTGGTCCTTTGGAGCTACAGCAGGCACCAACAGAACCTCCTGCAACTTACTGCTTATAGCAGCTTCTGACACCACTTGGAGTGAGCAGACTTTAGTGAGAACAGCTCTAATAACTGGAGTTGGACTGAACCAAATCACAGCCTCTGGCTAGCAGAGGGAAAAACTGTCATGCTCAGGTTTCTACAAGCAGTCTCAAGTTCTCACATTCTCTTTCAGGTTTCAAGACTCTATTAGTTTGAAGAGAAACCAGTGGGGGATTCCAAGTCAGAACTACAATTTAATCACAAAATTAAAGTAAATGCAATAGTACAAAAAACACTGACAGTGTCAGGATCCAACCTGACACCCTGTGGGTCAGATGCTGGTAGCAGTCTCATTAAATGGTGCCTGCAATCCTGTTGAAGTGACAGATGTGGTTCTGTTGAAGTGGTGATCCTGTAGAATGGTCTGGTCTTCCTCTGAGGATCCAATGGTGGTTACGTAGCTCTTGTCCTCTGGGAATCCAGTAGGTAAGGGCTGCTGTGGTGTTCCAAACCTCAGATTGTATCCAGGTAGGAATGCTTGGTTCCTCCCCCTGGGCAGAGCATCTCCCAATGGGATGATGGAATTTATGAGTCACACAGTGAGGCTCGATGACTCATTAATAGAAGATATCCCTACAAAGAGAGTTATCAGGGATGAGTCATGGAAGAGATGAAGAACACTGCCCCACCTGTTTTAACAGATGGTGATAGAATACACACTTGATGGCATCTAACATCATAACCTATGACACAGATTAACACTACTCTGCAACTTTAAATGTAATTTAAAGGCCTTTTTTAGTTTAAATTTCAAAAAGTGCATTCCACTCCACACGATCATTCAGTTTCAAAAACTGCCTCAAATTGTGCCAGGGGAGGTCCAGGTTGGATATGAGGAAAGATTTCTCTACTGAAACACAGATCAGGCATTGGAAGGGGCTGCCCAGGACAGAGAGGGAGCAACCATGCATGGGAGTCTTCAAGAAAGGAGTCGACATGGCACTTTGTGATGGGATTTGGTGGACACAGGGTGATTTGGTCAAAGGTTGGACTTGATGGGTCTTGGAAGTCTTTTTCAACATTAATGATTCTGTGATCCTATATTAAATATATGAATATATAATGTAATGTAATGTAATGTAATGTAATGTAATGTTAGATAAGATAAGATAAGATAAGATAAGATAAGATATTGAAAATTCACATTAGACAGGTTTTGATATTATCACACAGTTTTGAACAACAGGTGATAAGCAGGATATTTTTATTTTCTAGAATCTCAGTGTTTGGAATTACACAGTCCAATTGTTTTAATAGTATTTTTCTATGGCATGTTTTAAAAGCACCAGTAAACAGGCTTATTATTAGAATCAGAGAATTGTAGACTCACAGAATATCCTGAGCTGCAAGTAACCCACAGAGATCATCAAATCCAAGTCCTGGCTTGAACAGAGCAGGACAAGACCCTCCTTTGAAGGAGTGGTGATGATATTTTCTCAGTGCTTTACTCACAATTTGGGACTTTTTCCACCTAAATTGCCTGGGACCTTCTAAAGAAGTCAAAAGTTGTCTTAAATTAAAAGAATCCTCCACTATTGCAGAATAGTGGACACCAGTGTGCAAACAAATTTATGCAAATCTATGTTGCATGGAGAAATTTATTTCCCAAGAATTTCCTGTAGGCTCTGAATCTCTGGTCTTACACAGGTATGTTATTTCAATTGCAGGACTCTGAACAGGGAATTCTCAATGTCCCTGTAGTTATCTAGTAGAGTGGAATTTCCTCCTACCCAACACTTCTTTCATTTGGACTTTTTAAAGTTTTCTTCATCTCTCTCTCTTTCATGTGCCTTTATAACACATTGAAAAAAACCCTAAATCATATTTTCCTAAAATACAATGAAAAGAGTAAGTATGTTAAAATAGTCCTTTGCTGTAAAACAATTTTAAATTTTATAGTGGCTCTATGCTTTTTTAACGCATATCTGGCTTCCTTATATCCAGTCTCTTATTGAACTGCATGAACAAGAGAATTACTTTTATTCTGAAAAATATGAAGATAAAGAAACTGATCATCTGCTGCAGACAATCCAAGCTTCTCATTCCGAACAAAGTCTTTCCTGATATTCAGTAGATTTCATTTAATTAAATTTCATAATGACACATAAAGAAAAAAGTCCTTTCAGCACAGAAGAGCGGGAACTGACCACAAGAACTTCCTTTGTTCTGGGATTTTGGGCACTTCAGGATGCTAGAAGCAATTAAATGTTGTTGGTCAATTTAATCAAATGCAGTACTATTAACAGATCTCGAGGGCCACTTAAATAATTTCAGGATATGAACATCCAGGCTAAGCAATCTCCATTCTGAAAAAAATACTTGCCTAAAAACAACAGGACTGTTTATAAACCATTTGGTATTCCTAGCTGGATAAAAATGCAAGAGCAATAACATTGCTTAAAGACTTAAAAGCTCAGCAAAACAAAAAAAACCCAAATTACAACCAAAAGAAAAAACAAATAAATAAACTCAACTTATTTCTGGGAACACTGAGTCCCAAATAATTCCCTTTTTCTTCATAAAGTTAAAGGGTTTTATATAGGTGAAGTAACTTATGCAATCCTTATTTCCTAAGTTTTAAGATGAGAGACCTTAGGGTTGAGTTGAGGGTTGGGTTTAGGGTTAAGCTGAAGGAGTTGAGGGGACTTAGCCAGGAGCAAAGGAGGCTCAGGGGGGACCTTGTGGCTCTGCACAGCTCCTGACAGGAGGGGACAGCCAGGGGGATCGGGCTGTGCTCCCAGGAACAGGGACAGGAGGAGAGGGAACA